>NC_142625.1:19128162-19755840 GCF_059453375.1 Lepisosteus platostomus
AACATCTACCAGATCCCTTCTGCCCCGCGTCAGGCCTCCAGCCCAGCCTACGAGATCATGGACAGCGTCTACAAAGTGCCCTCTACCCCGCAGCAAGCTGCCCGAGGCCTCTCGCCCTCCCCGAGCAGGAAACCCTCCGAGAGGCCAGGGGACTCTCCCAGCAAGGTAAGGCTCAGCCTAAGTGGATGACATCCCAGCCACAATTTGGCACAAGGAGTCCCAGCTACTAGGCACCCACATTGCATGGGTATTCGATAGAATTTAACAGTGAGGTCAATAAAAAGGTGTGGTCTTATCATACAAAAACATGATCACAATCTCAACTTAATTGACTTGCATCGTACAGGATAGCATGGTGGCACAGTGGTTAGCGTTGCTGTGGCCCTGGGTTGAATTCTGGACTTGAGGCACTATCTGTGTGAATTTAGGATGTTCTCTCCATGTTGTTCCTATGGTTCCTATAATGGTAGGTTAATTTGTTCCTGAGAAAAATTGGCCCTGGTGTGAGTGAGCGTGTCTGCGTTTGTGTCTGTGTGTGGGCCATGAGATGGGCTGGCATCCTGTCCAGAGTGTATCCTGCCTTGCACCCATCGCTTAGTGGGTAAAACCGCTAGAAAATGGTTGGATAGTACATTGCATGAGTATAAATTTTTCATTAGAAAAAACAAAACATTTTTAATTGGCATTTAATATTGGCCAGACTTTTTAACCCACCAAAACAAAATGTTCATTAATCTCGTCTTGATCTGTTGTGACTTTATTACAAACGGTCAATGACAAGGCTTTTCGCCGATTGTCTCCTTCCCCCCTCTTGGGTGTTTGGGTGCTTTGGTTTCTCATTGTGCACATCTGACGAACTGGCGAGACAGGGCAGCAGTGTGCACTGATGAGGGGAGAGCAGACAGGAGACAAGATGGTGCCCTCCGAAGCCCCTGCTGCTAAAAGCGTTTACAGATGGGATGGAGGGGCTCTCCACTGGGACAGGCATGTACTGGTTTACCTTTTATGAGCCTGTAAAATATTAGTTTACGACCGGGATCAGACATTGCTGACTGCAAACAGGGGCACTGCTACCATACCTCAATGGAAGAAGTGACCTGCTATGTGTGTGTGTGTGGAGGGGGCGGCTGCCCACAGTAACCACTTCCCCATCCTTCTAATGAAGAAACCTGGTTTCCCTTTACAGAAGCTATTTTACTCACAGCAATGAGAGAGCCAGGGAGCATGGCTTCCATTATAGATGATTAGTGAATCTGGTTAATTGGCCAAATCCAGACATGTTAAAAGCTTGCGGCATGTGATAGTTCTTAAATACTACCAAAAAATGCATTAAGTGGAAACTTTCACAAATTGAACAACAGTGACTGTCAATTATGACGTGCATATCTCTTATACATGTCTTATACTGCCTGTCATGTGTACTGAAACGCATTTGTAATACAACAGGCATGTTCATCCCTAATCATGTTTTGGAGTATGATAGCAGAGGCTGGGGAGGAAAATTACAGATATCCTCAATTTCCCTCAATTTCCATTTAATGGAACCTCAATTCCCAAAACCTCAATTTCAAAACTTTAAAACTTCAAACCTCAATTTCAAAACCTCAATTTCCCTTCGGGATCTTATCCCGAAGTCTTACCTACATCCACCTTTTGACTGCTTGATACATCCTTTAGGATGAAGTAAATATGACCCACCTCCTGTCTCTCTCTACTACCTTTCATATAATTGGGTGCCATAAAGGTCCATAAACCTTAAGGTGGCTCAGAACACCTTGTGTGCAATCTAGTAAACCCTACAATGGTAACAGCAAGAGTCTGTGCCTCATAAAAAAGATTAAATGGACAGCAGAGCTGTATATAGTCAAAGAGTGGCATGTTCTTATAAATCCATTATAAATAACAAATACTGTTAGGAGAGAATATAGGTTTATTGATGCAGACTTATGTTTTGTCATTTGATGCATATGTAAAAAAGACTATACACAACTTTATTACATGTAATTATTGTTTGTCCAGACACAATTTGTATTTGTCAATAAAATCTATGCCTAGGATTTCCATTACAGGATTACTTTTAGTTTTTTTTTCCAATCAGCTCCAATAAATACATCATCCATTGTATTTCTGACTGTTTTTAAGCCACTCACTAACAGAGATGTTCTTCTTGAACATAATTGGAAGATTTTATAACTGTAAATAAAATTGATTTCCAGGAGCTTAGTTCTTAGATGTTAATGTTTCCATTTTATTTATGGCCAGAGTCTATAGAGGGAGCCCATACAGTTGACACTCAGGTTGTACCCATTGCTGGGAGTCATGTCTTTATAAATCAGGAACAATAGTATGAAGAAGCCCCATTTTTCTCAAACTACCCAGTTTCACTCCCTCCCCCCTCCATGACAAACATACCCCCAACCCCCAGCTATACACCTATCTCCTCAATCATACTGGCACTAGCACAAAACAAAGAATGAGTGTTGAACTAATGGCTCCAGGCTGGTGGTAAAGTAAGTAAGGCTTTCTAATCTTTCCTGATAAGATTAAGCCACCCATCCATCATCGATAATACAGATACTAGAAGCTAATTAAATCAAACTTATGTAATTCTCCATTCATCTGTCACACTATACCCATATACCTTGAAAACAAAACATTTCATGGCCTGTTCCCCTAGAGACCAGTGCCAAAATAATCCTAAGAGGAAACAGTGGGCTACAGCACATTTAGCCAATTTAGCCATTTAGTACAGGCTCAAATTAGGAAAGCTTAGATAAACAAGAAACTCAACTTTGACTAATAGACATATTGGGTGACATTGTAGCATGATGGTTAGCACTTAACTACGGATGGATAGATGAAACATCAAACAGAAAAGGCTGAGGAGGTCTGCATACACTGTAGTACACCTATCTGGAAAAGGAGAATTTTGAAATAATTGTAAGCACTTTCCTTTGGTCACGTGGTACACAAGGACCATAACAGGTTGGAGAAAGATAGGATGGAACCACTGCATCACAATCAAGTAAGGACACGTTGAATGTTTTAGTGACAGAATAATGGCTGGAGCCATCATGGATGTTGCTTATTCTTCACTTTACTTCGTACATTGCAGTGAGGTAGGATTTAGTAAGACTTTAAGGTTCTCGGCTGTATCTGAAAACCATAGCAAGGTAGACCAGTAGTGTAGAATTGGGTAGGGGTTAAGTAAATATCAGTAACCTGTCTGGGGTCTGCCTTAATCTTTGAGATTAACACGTTCTTATTCTGGCTGCTCCAGATTTAACAAAAAGAGAGAACCACTCCTCTCTTTCCTTTGGCTGTGTGGCTTCACAAAGAATATAAGACCTTCAGAAAAAGCACAAAGGGCCATTTTATGGCTTGTTTTGTTGCTCTGTATTCCCATTCTCATAACCCAAGTGTAACTTCTGTAAAACCTCTGTAAAAACGGACAGCTCCAAGAATCCAATTAACCCTAACTGCACTGTCTTTGAGAGGAAACCAAAACATGTGCTAAAACCCATATAAACATGGGAAAGACATTCAAATTCTACACGTGGAATCTAGAATCAAGTCCAGAACCCCACAGCTTTGAGGCAATAGTGCTAATAACCCCGCCATAGTGCTGCCGACAGAGTTTCAGCTCTGAACTTTTTTGATTCCATCGGAACTGTAGAAAGCTTAAAGTAGTGGGTTAAAAATTAAATCAACAGTTTTACTGTAATTTTGACCTATTGAAATAGCACGAGAAGTACTAAACTGGTGTTTCTCTTCCTCCTTGTCTCTGTGTAGGCATGTATGTCACTTGGGGGGATGACAAGTTGTGTCCCCAGACTCTCCTGCCCCAGCAAGGAAGTATATGATGTCCCAACACTAAGTCGTCGGAGCTCTCTCTTCACGGTCAGTTCCTCTGCCTTTTGTTTGTTTATATCTGTGCCTCTGTGTGCATGTCTTGAGTTTTCATGTCTTCCAGTGTCTTTGTTCATATGTGTGCCCATCTGTACTGTGTGTGAATGCTTTTACCAGCAAGAGGTGCACCAGTCCTCTAGACATTACTACCTCTGCTGTAGGCACTCTGGACAATGGCGAATGGCTCCACAATACAAAAGCATGGAAGATGTATGCACAATCATCTCTGCTGTTTGTGGGAGGATCTTTGCAGCTCACCTGAGAGTTCTTGGTGTGCATGAAAGAAATAGCTCAGCTAACGGAAATAGCCTTTCTTCCTTTCCAGATGCCAGCTACCCGGCCAATGACAAGGAAGACCTCCTTATTCACAACCCGCTCTGAGCTTCAACAGACCTACGAAATTCTCGAGAGTGCCAAGGACAGTGCTGCGAACGTGAGCAATGTCAGTACAAAGTATACTAACATGAATTCTTTCTCTGGCCTTATCTGCTTCTGACCTATCCAATTAAAACCATCACTGAACACTGCTGTTGCATGGTTCTGCAGTAGGGCACTGGGTGGATCTGGTTTTAATTCCAGGCCTGCTCATAGTTACTGCAAAGTATTTGCCAAAGTGAACAAATTAACAATTGTTTCCAGGTTCTATGCCGTGGGGAGGTGGGGGTGGGGGGTTTACAGTCAAAACTGTTGAGAATGTGGGTTGCCCACCACCTCTTCACAGCTTTTTAACATTTTGTTCAGCTTTTTATCTTGATTCTGAAGCTCATTTCAGAGTTTTCCACGCTTAGTAGAAAAAGGAGTCTTAAGAGCATTGTTTTACAGTACATTACACGCCCCTAGATGTTCAGATCTGTCTTTGCAGCCTTCTCCAATGTCTGTTTGAAGACACTATTTTATTATTCTGCTTGATTCTGCTGTTGAGCTCTGAGCTGTCTCTTTTTCTTTTACAGCTGTAGGTGTTTTCTAAACATCATGATCAGTTTATTTCACATTTATAAAAGTGGTAACCAAGAGATGCTTCCGCGAAAAAAAGACTGAACTGTTTTTCCTTTTGGTCTTTCTCAAAGGTCTATGCTGTTCCACCCTCAGTCCACCAGGATCCCTGCTATGACATCCCCACATCATTGACAGATGAGGCTCAGAAGAGGCTGGCAGGCGGATATAGCACCCTTCCCAACCCACGCAAGTCTGAATGGATCTATGATGTCCCTGTTACGCCAGAGAAACAAGACTTGAATCAAGAATCCTGTAGCACAGTGCCCACAAAGGGACCAGCAAGTGGGAGGCAGCTCTTCTATGATACTTTGCCTGCCCGCATTGGGAGTCCTCAAAACCCCAGTCTGACCCACTCTTTATATGACATCCCTAAACCCAGCACTGATCTAAGACAATCCCAAGGGAACGGAAGTCCCCCCGATGCTCAAAACAAAGGTCCTGTGTACAAAATCTTCCATTCCCGGGTAAAGACAGAGGGGTCTTTTCATCTAGTTCCCCCAACTATCCAGGAGCAAGTCATCCCCAGATACCCCAGTGATGCCCTGCGAGGCCATGTGCCCACACTGCGTAGGGGGATGCCCGGCCCAATGAACGACCTGCCCCATGGGTTTCCTGGGAGGGAGGAGGTGAGCTCAGGCTCACACCCCCTTTACGACGTGCCCACTTCAAGGGACTCTCTTCTGCAGGGTGGGGAGGAGGACAGGGAGGCACCGTGCGTGTCGGGGGTGGA
Source organism: Lepisosteus platostomus (assembly GCF_059453375.1). Lineage (NCBI taxonomy): Eukaryota > Metazoa > Chordata > Actinopteri > Semionotiformes > Lepisosteidae > Lepisosteus > Lepisosteus platostomus. The sequence continues at coordinate 19,133,798 of NC_142625.1, forward strand.
CAGCCAGCGCAGCAGCACAGTTTCCACTTCCTCTACCTCTTCCACCTCCTCGGCCAGCTCCTGTGACTCTGCAGCGCTGAGCTCCTCATCCCCAGAGCCTGTCCGAGAGGTGACACTCACTCAGGAGGAGGCCAGCAAGCGGCTGGTGGAGCTACAAGAGGCGGTGTGCAGGGCTGTGTCACGACTCATGGTTTTCGTGAGCAGCCTCTGGAGGAGCAGGGAGCACCTCAGTGTGCACTTGGAGGAGGTCCGCAGCGCGACTGAGGACATCGCAGGCTCGCTCACCGACTTCATGAGCTTCGCCGCTGACGTGAGGGGCAACGCCAGGCGGCTGACAGACGCCAACCTGCAGGGCCGGCTCCACAAGCAGCTGGCCATCGTGGTCGACTCGGGTCTCATCCTGCGTGAGGCTGAGAGGATACTGAAGCAGGACGGCTGGCGGCTGGACACCCTCGCCCAGGACCCCAGCCTGGCCACACCCCCTGACCAGCTGGACCGTTTTGTCATGGTGGCCCGTACGGTGCCCGAAGACGTCAAGCGGCTGGTGTCCATTCTCAATGCCAATGGCAAACTGCTTTTCAGGCCTTCGCAGAAAGAGGCTGACACCCCCACGACCATCAGTGAATCAGATAAGAAGAAGAAGATCTTTGCCGGGTGTAAAGAGACAAGTGACTCGGGCGGAGAAGACAATGACTACGTACAGCTGCAGGTAATTGGCTCTTTTTAGTTTTTATAACATAACCTAGTTTACCACGACTGACCAGCGGCCCATCCAGGTTCTATCCTACCTTGCACCTGCTGCTTGCCAGAAGAGGCTCTGCCTCATCAGCAACCCATATTGGATAAAGCAGTTAGAAAATTGATGTATGGATCTTAAGTTGTCAGTTTTTATACACGGGGTGCATATTTAAGAGGCTAAACCTAAATAAACTTTTTGTTGTTGATTGAAATAATACAAAACAGCAACAAGTTATTTGCACAATGTCTCTAAATGTGGCTTACATTTCTACATAATGCAGCTTTCAATGAAGGGGAAACATCCTATGGTGGAAGTGAAAATTACTCTGTACTACTATTATTTTTTGTATCATTTGTATACAGCATAAGAACAGCATGAATTATAAATCCCTTGAGTATGGTCTGTGTGTTCATTATTCTCTCAAGAGATGCTGATGGAGGTATTCTTGTCTTACAGAGGAAGGAGGAATTCGAACAGCAAAGGAGACTTCAGCTGGAGAACAAGAGGTCAAAGTTAGGCAGCCAAAACTCTTCTGAACAACAGGTGAGAGAATGAAGACTTTGACAGAGGCATAACTTTCCTTCTTTCAAGTTCAAGGATTCTCCCCAAATCCTAACAGAACTTGATTGGGTCCATATCAGTGCACAAGATGCCTTTCCACAAGGCCAGAGTCAAACCCTGCATAGACCAATGAGATGACAATAAGACACAGCAAGGGATAAACCGTCATTATTGAAAATGTGACATCTTTACATGACCTAGTCTAAGCATGGGATCTTCATTTACTCAATCTGAAATTGAATGTGAATCAATTTTCTCCTGGGTGAATTTAATGACTGAAGAGATTAAGTGAATAATTCAAATACATAAAGTCTAATGCATAAAGTCATGCATACAGTTCCTGTTTTTGTGGAAATTAGATCATCATGGAGCAAACAGTGTAATAATATGAAGAAGTGAGACTCCCTCTTGTGGATTGTAATAAACATACCTTGCCAATAACAGGTCCCCAAAGTACAGTCCCAGTTGAAGTTGGCACAACTGTTTCTGCACATTCTCCCCCACACCAGTGCTGAGCCAAGTGCACTGAAACAGTCACAGGGGCTGGCAGACACTTTCAATGAGGCTTAAAATGAGGACAGAAATTTGCCAAAAAGTGTACTTATTAAACAAAAACTATTCCTGAAATACAGTTTTGTCTCTTTTAGGTTAGCAACAAAATATTGCATGTTATTTTACTTTTGGTTTCTCAGTTACGCTGCAGTTTGTGTCTCCAAAGGCAACCCACTTTTGTCCTATCAGAAGTACATGAATAATTACAGCAAAGTTATAACTAGAACTAGCTTTTTGTGATGCACACTGTATATGGGTTTGCTCCTGTTTTTAAGTGCTCACATTACAGTAACAGAGCAATGTTACTGCAAACTTCGCTCTTTTTTATATTTATTTCTCAGATTGTTACCTTTCCATCTACTTTTTGATTATTAAATGTTTTAAATCCTTGATCTACCACAGCCTCTAATCAATCAATTACATTGATTAGTAAAACAAAAAGTAGACAAAATACTGTACATTGTTAAGCATTCATATAAGAAAGACAGATGTAAAAGAAATTTCAATTTTTGCTTTATAGGCATAGTGAGTGCACACTTCTGGATACCTTTCAGAATAGGAGACACCTTTAAGGCATTCATGACAACTTTATTTCTGAAATACAGCTTGTCGTTGAGTGCCTAACACAAGGATAATAACGTAAAACATGCAGGTATGCATTATTTATTGGCCAAAAGTACCTAGTTAGTCAATACACACACGTTGTCTATCATTTGCAAAGTGATAGTATATCATTCATACATAACTAACATATGGCTTTCAGGTGTTTCTTACTCTTGACTGTTAAATACAATCTAGGCCTTAGACTATATACGAAGTATTCTGCAATGTTTGTTTGCCTGTCTTTGCCAGGTAGAGCCAAAGAAGACAGCCCCATGTTCTCCAAGGAAAGCTGAAGAGAAGCAGAAGCTACCATATTCAGAGCACTGCAAGCTTTACTTCGGAGCACTGCAGAAAGCCATCTCTGTATTCATTGGCAGCCTGGTGGAGGGCCAGCCGCCTGAGAAGTTCATTGCCCACAGCAAGCTTGTGATCATGGTGGGCCAGAAGCTGGTGAACACCTTGTGCCGGGAGGCACACAGTAGGGATACTAACCAGGACCTGCTCTGCAAGAGTAATCACCTCTGTGCCCTGCTCAAACAGCTGGCTGTAGCCACCAAGAAAGCAGCAGTGCATTACCCAGAGAAAATAGCTCTGCAGGAAGCCCAGGACTTTGCCAAAGAGCTAGCCCACAGGGCACAACACTTTAGGACAATGCTGGAACTCTGATGAGCCTGAACCTAGTTATATCCTTCTCAAAGTCTTCAGCTGGATGCAGGATATTCAATCTATCCCAATCTCTGCCGTTTTCTTCATGCAAGACAATTTTAGGAAGACCTGTATATACTGTATGTTCCCAGTTTCCTGTTCAAGGATAAAATGCACATGGTAGCAACATGGAACTTTCTTTAATAATATAGAAACATGGAAAAGGGCCTTTGTTGAATTAGTCCTGTTTATTGTTTTTGTATAAATAAGCTTGCATATTTGTGAATGGACCCAAACACCAGCTGTGGTAAACAAACAGAAAGCAATACATGCATACTACAGATAATTTATGCTGTGCATTTTTGTGAATAGCACATAGGAAGGGAATTATTGGATGAAGTTCTGAACTTGTTTTGTGTGCATTTTATTTTAAGTATTTTTCCCTAATATATGGTATATTTAGAGACCAGGTAAAAGTACTCTTCGTAAATATTCACCAACTTTGTTCCTGACGTTTGTAAAATCAATATTCTTCTTAGGTGTCAATATTTAGCTTTGTCTGTAGGTGTAGAGACTGTTGTAAAGCTCACCCTCAAGTTTGATGAGATAGGCATTGATTTTCATGTTCCATGACTTGTGCTGCCCATAGTTTGGGTAGTACAGTATGTAGAATACCCACCAGTTCTCATTGACCATACACGGATCTATATACTAATGAAGCCCATTCCTCTCTCTGTCTAGTGTATGTCCACTGGGATTCCCAGGAATGATCATCTTAATCACACAAACTGATGTGCATGTCAATGAGAGATTCTACATCAACCATCTGTTGATGGGAAAGAATCCACACTGGAGCCATGATATTCTCACACTTTGAAACTGCTAGGGCAGATGTCCAAAGTGTCTCGTTTCTAAAGGTGATCCAGCTTCATGACTGATCTGATTATCATCCATCTCAGGTGTACAGTCAATGTGATTCCACCAGATGAGTTTCAGACTGAATATCCAGGAAGATGTTTAATTCCCTTGAAGCATTGGAAGGGTGAATATGGAGCATGCATGACAAAGTTTGTGCCTTACTTGGTCTGAGATCTCAGCAGTGTAACTAGTCATCCATGTTGACCACATGGACATGACAATTCTCTTCCAGTTTGGATAAAACTGATTAAGAACTACAAGACATGTCACTTATATATTAAACAGATACAGAGAAAATAAAGATAATTTCAGGTTAAGCTACATTTTATAATATGTATATGGTTAATCATTACAATACATTTAACATTTTAAAGATCAATCAACTAAAACAAAATAATACTAGATTTTTATTGATGAAACCAGTTTTATCATTAACATCTAAAAAACAACGAAAGGCGTTGAGTCAGAGTAAATATCCACTTAATCATCAGAATTATCAGGAATGCAGGAATAGATATGGATATCCCTTTTGTTGCCCTTTTGGCAATAAAGAGTAAGCTTGATCTACAAGGGAGATAATGGAATAATTTGCATCAGGCTTTATGAGTTAGAATGCTGGAACAATGTAAGGATGTTCAGAGAACCATGAAAGATGTTAAAAGTGTTTTGGAAGTTACTATGTTAACCTTTATTTCTTTATTATTCTGTGACCCCATTATACTTTTGTACAGTGTACAAGTAATAGAGATTTTGTGTTATTTTCAGCATTTGTTTCTGTATAAATCTGCAATTATTTATTTACCTATTCCCCGAACTGCCTTGTTTGCCATTGTCCATTATCGTTGTTCTCTTTCAGCTGCACACTGTATTTTACTGTTCTTGTATTGCATATTAGCAGCATTATTTCAAGTTTTTTCAGTCTTAATCAATTTTCCCCCTTTTGTTATTAAAATATCTTGAAATTCACATATGGCCTTCATTTGCATCATTTTTATTTCATAATCTGAGATTATATGGGAGGTACAACTGGCAATACAAAAACAGCTCACCTGCTGCAGATTACAGTCAGAATAATGACAAATCTATAGGTTTAGAAATCCTAATAGTGAAAGAGAAAATACTGAGAAAGAAACTAAAAAGTGAGTTGTGACAACATTCAACATATTTTGTTACCAAATATAATTGTGCTAAGAATAATTTGGCCCTTACCAAGAAATTTGTACTGAAAATGGATGGATATACTGTCACAATTGAAGGAACTGTGGTGCAATTATTTCAGATAACAGAAGGGGGCGCCCTAACCTCAAGGCAAGCATCACATACGTTTTTACAACGTAACGCCAATGAAGCAGTAGACATATATATTCAAATTATTTAAATAATAAAGAAGTCATTTGGACTACCGTTAGTACATGTCTGCAGTGTGAATAACGTTGCTAAAATCAATTAATTCAGACCTGAGATGAGAATATGTGTTCTAAAAATACTGCTAACATAAAGCTATGCACAGCCTATCTTGTTTAACACATGTATGTACTGAAGTTTAAGACGACAACTGAGGACAAAGATCTTTTGTGCAAACTTATTTTCTTTCATTCCAGAGTTTGTTGGTGAATGTTTTCAATCCGATAACATCTGATGTCCCTGCTGTGCCAGAGGCGTTGAGTTGGCAAAACCAAACCACCAGCATGATTCAGCCCTCAAATGAAAGGTAAAACTGCACCCATATCGGAATGAGCAACAGGAACAGGTAAGATAATGCAGAAAGGCAAGGAGGATGTGACATTATACTTATTTTGGGCGGAGAAATATTTTTACAAGTAATTAATTGTATCATTCTAAGGAGAACCCACCACTGCAAGACAACTGCTTAGCTGAAATTGTTATGTCAAATACATTAGCAAATGATGCTTTTCCAAAAGCCGACAGTAAAATGCAGAAATAATTGCATATCCCATAAAAATCAGCCTCTTACATTTAATTTGAGTTTTCTGTCTAGTGCTTATAGCATATAATAATATTATATATATTATTAGATTTTTCTTTTACTTTAGTAAAAGCTGCTTTTAACAGCTGAAGTTTTCTCTACTTGCCTGGTAAAACAGTTTACAGTGGCCTCGCTAGCTCTTTACCTTCATTGACTTACTAAAAAAATGAGAGAAGAGAATGTTTCACTGGTGTAGATGCCCCTGTCATACGTAGTGTGAATAACTTAGCAAGCAGCATGTCCCATGATTCCCAGGGACTGTAAAGCAGTAGCAGACGAGTCTGCTGCACTATTGAGAAGGTAGCTGATAGAAATGACCTTACAAGATTTGTGCACAAAATAAAAAAATCCCTGGTGCATTGGTGAAGGCAAGAGTAGACCTGTGTAATATGCAGTTTTTGACAACTTCAGGGGTTACAAAGTTAAAAACCTAACAGTAAATTAACAGTATTAACTAAGCAAGACCCTTTATAGTGCCACAACCAGTGAGGTTTACTGGTACGTTGCCTACTAGCAGTAGTATATCTTACCATTAACCTTTTTGATTTAAATTCTACAGTTTTCACTTTATACCCTAGTATTTCACGTTTTAATATCACTTCTCCACATTGTCTGGAAGAGGATAATTAGGAAACACTATAGCCCATTTTCTTAAGCTTCTTCTACCACAGCACCTGCCTACTAATACTTTCACAAAGTACATTTATGTTACTTGCATGCGTCTGTACCCTTCTACAATAAATGTCATTTGCCTTCTTGAATAAGAGGAATAATGTTTAAGTATTTTTTAATTGTCTTTGCTGTTGCCTCACTGGAAATTTCACAGGTTAACTATGCCGGAGTCAAGCATATTGATATAAAGTACGAGTAGCAGCTGGCCTGATCCCTGTGAATCCCCAGCAATAACATCATTCTAGTTAGACACCTTCTCCCCTTATCTCTGTTTCTCAATCCATTTCCATGCATTATCTTCAATATCTGTTTTTGATTCAGAATAAACTATTCTTGGTGGAATTTTATCAAATGCTTTCGAAAACTCTTAAAACACCTTTGCTCACATTATCACTCCTGTTGCCTGTTAAACACATTAAACAGAACCTGCTTTTTCTGAACCAATGTTGATGACCTAATGAGATTGTATAAAACTTCCAGTTTAACTCTGGTCTCTCCATAAATTTACATACAACAGAGTGAAGACATACTTGTTAGTCTTTGTGTAGCTTAGTTGTCCCCCTGTTCAGAAATAGGTTCAACATTTTTTGTTGTTTTAAGCTCTGTTTTGGGAGACCCTGAAAAACCTTGTGGATAGGTTATGCAAAACATCCCCTATTTTTATGGCAAAAGTTGTAAAATGTCTTCTGGGCCTGATGATCCTATATTTCTCCCCGGAGCATTCAGCGTGACACAAGAAGTATTGTTTTAAGAGACAATTCACTGCAGACCTACCCAATATGTGCTTTGGAGGTTTTTATGAAGCTCGAGTGAAGAAGTTATCTTTACCATCATTGTCCGATATTTAAATCGAGTTGCATTTCTACTAAAAAGCCACAAGAGGGACCCCCTACTCCAACTATTTATTCTTTGTATTCTTTAGGGTTTACCAATGGGGCAGATCGTGTTTGTCAATCGTCATTTTCAAGACTTCATCCTCGTCTACACTATATAGGTATTCGCGATTACAAAATACAGTGTTTTAGGTTTTTAGATTTTTCCACAGAATTTTTGTTTTGGTATCATACACCAAATCGTTTCTCTCCTAAAAACCTCGAGGCTTTAAACCCATGATTTTAAAACGCACGAAAGACGCGTTACAACCTCAGAACCACATAATTACCTGCTTTTATCTGTCTTTGTCTCAGACACAACACTTCTGAGTTTTATGACTCACCATTTGCAAGCTTCAAAGTTGCAGCTACACAACATGGTTAGGGTAATAGCCAACCTACTCTGATAAATAAGTAATAGGATGTAGATGACATATTAAAGATAACCATAATTATCACCGTCATCTTCTGAACAGATGTGTTGTCACCTAACCGGTTTTGCAAATGAGAAGCTGCTCAGCCAGGTTATGTATTTTAAATGAAGGATTAAAACCGATTGCATTGTTTGTGTTTTTAGACCGTTGGCTTTCTATATAGCATGACAGGTTGCATGCAGGGTCTTTTGACTGAGTTGCATTCAGCAATGTGATAATGTGTTTGATGGGAAAAAGACATAAAGATGAACAGCTGTTCTGTTCTTTTATCAGCTGTGGGTACATGTTTATGCCCCCTCTGTTTAAAGTTCCCTGTTTCTCTATAAAATATATATCTTTAGGTCAGCTAAAATACTACTACACTACACATTGCTGGACAAAAAAAGTGATATTCAGTAACTTGTATCATTTAAAATCAACGTGTTCCATTACAGTTCTAAGCCATTCTCTCCATTAATAAAACGTTCCTGCCTTAACAGAAATAACCTTACAGATTATATACAGAATGAGGACATAATGGAAACTGAGCCATCTATATGTCATTTTTTGAAAAGGCTTAGACCTGTAAAAAATCTGCTAGAAGGAGAAGCAGGGTTAATTTGTATTTACAGTCTGAAATTAAATTAAATTAAATTAAACTAAATTGTTTTTCTCAAAAAATGTTACAGATGTTTCAGTACAACATGAAACCTTTGTTCTTATTTTTAAAAGAAAAACTTTACTGTTACTTAAATCTTTACCTATCGCCATCATTCATTTGCTGAATTGAATTAAAGAGTTTTTCTGGTCGCAGATACCAAACTACTATCAGACCTTCTTCAGTCTCAGCAAACATCCAAACTTCAGGGTCTTATATAACTTCAGTTCCAGGTAGATTTGTGAGATACACAACAAACAGCAAAACAGAATCCAGAAGTCAGATAGTCAGATGACTAAAATCAATCACTTCGCACTGTGTCTACAAGTCACAGAAGAAACAAGAGTCGTTAATGATGTTTCACTGAATCACATGACACATCTTTTCCAGCTGCTGAGAGAAGCAGGTGTGTGCTGTCTAGTGCTTACGGGTGGTGAAATTGGAGACACCTCTGTAGGTTGCTCTAATGAGCCATACAAATCTGTGGAGATCATCCCCCAGTCAAAGGGGGTGGGCTTTTGGGCCATTGTTTTCCTCATGGTGGCTCTTTGGTGTTGTAGGGCAATCCCTGAGCAGTCTTTTATGTCAGTCCTTCAGAAAGGATAACCGAGCCCCTATTCCTCCCACTGTTGTTGTGAATCCCAAAACTGAAAGGATTCCTTGTTTTCTAAATATCAGAAGATGTTAATAAAAATAAAACGTCATCCATAGCTGAAAGGCAGCCCCACCTAGATCTGGTAGAGAGGTAATTGCTTTGCCAAATAAATTAAGGAAGAACTCTTAGGTAGGCCAGGCTGTATAAGCCCAGAGTGGGCACTTAAACACAACACTGGGGTTAGCACATCTTCAAAACATTGCTATGGAAGCTCTGTTGAACAATTTAATTGAACTGTTGTCCTTGGTTTAATATCTTAAGGACAGCACCTCCTACATAGTGACCCTTTAAGCACCAACAGCTTCACAACACCGTAGATCAGGCTGAGAAGTGAGGAAATGCTTTATTAGTTAAGTTAAGGGGGAATTTCATGCAAGTCCAAAGTGGCATTTAGCCAGGACACTAAGGCAGTCCTTACCTCAGAAACACATCTCATCCAAAGGAGGGCACAGTGTGCCTTAGGTTATCACCACGGGATATAAGGAAAAGCGCCATCTACTGTTCCACCAACACCACTTACAGCAGCACAAGAGGTTTTCCTCGGAGGTCTCTCACCCCTGTGCTGAAAAGGCCCAGCCTTGCTTAGCATGTGAGACTGAAGAAGACCAGGCTATAAAGGTGGTAACACAGTCATCATTTCTTTATTGTTTCAACAACTGCAACAGACAGGAGAGATGTGAAAAAACAAAGCCAGAGGTTAAAATGCTCGATCGACTAAATAACATAATTAGCCTTAAATGCACAGCGCATGAATGAGGACAGTCAACTAAAATAAAAATGACTGCAACTTTAAACTTGATTTCCAGAGTCCCAGTTGCTGTGAGAGACAATCAGTAATGCAGAAAGCAGGCTGCTTGGTAGAGCTATCTGGAGTACCAAAGCATAGGCCAGGATTTTTCAATTAGCTGCCAAGTGCTCTTGTACTGAGGGAAGGGTAGGTTATCACTTGTGTGGTATTTATGACCACGGCTAACACTCTAAGATTTCTATCTTACAAGCCAGTGTAAAATTATCAAAGAGTTACTGCCAAACCGAAGGGCTGTCAGTGACACCTTTGGGTTCTTTTGTGTCAGTTCCTAACAATTGACATTAACAACCATATTAAATCCCAATGATGAAGCTATTTTTTGCTATGATAGCTTCCTATCTCTATTCCTATCTTACAGACTGCCTCAACAGGCCTGATGCAGGAGAGTTTAGAAACACAATGAAGTAAGGGAAGCCAGATTTAAACTTAGAAGAGAAAGAAACATGTGGAGCAGTCATGTCTAGCCCTAGGCCTGGCCAGACAGTGCTATAATGCTAGGTTCAATGCTTACGAATGCCTGATTTCCAAACATAGCTTCACCAAGGCTACCACTGCTCAAAAATATCCTTAAATTGCAATTGACACAAGAGGACATCACAGAAAAGGAAAAAGAACTTTAAAAGTTTAGATTTCTGTGACTGTTTCGAAGCATGGAAAAAAACTTCAGTTCTGGACTATGAATCAAATAGGTTTGTCATGCTGCTTTCTTTTTTAATATAAACTATGTGCTCATCATCATCTGCAAAATCCGGAATAAATCTGTAGGTTGCTTTGTAGCCATTGTCCTTAATAGAGCTGACAGTTGTAAAATAAAAAAATAGGAGTAATATTTCTGGGGCAATCTCAAACAACAATAGCTCTTCGCCATTTTTTAAGACCTGGTTTTAAATTCAGTTTCTGGTCCTGGTTTGTGTGGGGCATATCAGATTGCTGTTACAATAATGTGGGTGTCAGTGAAAAAAGAGAATGTGTTTCACCCAGTTAATGACCTCTTATACCTGGTATATTTTCTTAGAAAGCACAATGCACTGAGATATCCTGGAGGTCATCACAGAGTAGGAGCAGGCCAATATGCAGATTATGCAAAGTGGGACAGCACTCCTACAAAGACCCTCAGAGGAGACACAGGGGGAGAGAGGAAGTGTGCTGTGACTTCATCCGGCATGAGAGCAAACTAACTTGCTCCACTGGCACAACACATGCCTGCTCTCCACTCCAGTGCACTCTGGGAGGTTGCTGACAAGCCCAGACACGCACACTATAGAAAGGAACAAAGAGTTCCCTGGCAAGGCAAACAAATCCGTTGCCCCTTCTTCCTTCTTTCCATTCCTCTCACTTCATTCCTTCTCTAACTCATCTCCTTTCTCTCCTCTCTACTCACATGCCTCTTTTCCCCAAAGAAAATCACCATCCACTGTTCACTGATTATTAAAAGCTTTTCTTCTTCCAACATTTAAATGCCTTCTCAATTTAATGCATGCCTCTAATCTAATTTCTACCTTATAATTAATAGATTACATCTTATATATACGCAGTGAAATCCAAACACTTTTGCTGGTGAATCGAATTGGAATTGATTTGGATTTGATGGTCACGGAACAGGTTAGAAGACCCTCATTTGTTTTGTTTCAGTTCCACCGGAACAGAAGTACTAAAGCTCTTTCACTTTTCTATTTAAAGAGTTTGACCTGGGAGGGTTTGGGCGACGAACCCTTTTAAAAAAATGTCCTACAACAACAAGGGTTTCTGAAAAACAGAAGCATCTGTCCACACCTGTTCAGTCTGAAGCCATTTTCCCACACTGCACCGACCCCGAGAATCTCAGTGCTTTTATTACCACAAACAGAAGTCGAGAGTAACAAAAACAACATAAACTTATTTAGGCATGAGGAAAGTGTGTTGAGATCAGTTGTACATCATGCATGTGTTGCCCCTAGTTTAACTAATTCAGAATACCGGTAGAGAAAAATCTTAAAAAATAATTTTCAATGTGTTTCTGAGTGTCACTCCAACATTTACACCAAAGTGCAGGAGGTGGAAAAGAAACGATTTAAAGTGGTTTTCCTGAAGTGGGTGGGGTGATTTCACTGTAGAATTCAGTCCCTCCACAAGTATCTGACATACAGGGATGTATGATTGTGTTTCTTCTTTATTATACAGTGCACATGATGCAATACAAACTATGCAAACAGACTGCATTATAATATATATTTGGCAATTAAAAATATACATATTATTTAATACCAACTCTTTCCACATTCACTAGGAAGTACACAACCAGCTGTGTTTACATTTGTATTTAAATCTATTTTAAATGTTTAGTGTTAGGCAGAGAAGAAGCAGGATTAAGTGACTGTGTGAACAGTTACGTTATAGAACCGGGAAGCTCACATTAATTCTGACACTGAATCAGGGCAGAAGTAACACAATCATGCATTCTTACAAGTGTGTGATGGGAAGGGGAACTGAATTCCTCGTGACAGGGGCTCTTTCTTTTCTCTCTCAGGGTGAGATGGGGATGCAGCAGGACCAGATGAACTGCAGGATTGTGGAAGCTGTGGGGGCTGAAGTTAGCTGCTCTAGAGAGCAAGAATATGTCCCTTGAAGACGAGAGAAGCATTCAAGGGGAACCCCGAAAATGTGAGAGAAACAGAGAGAGACTAGAACCTGACTACCAGGAGCAGAAGGTGAGATTCAGCTGAAGTCAATTAAAAATCTTGCTCTTTAGGATGGAGTTACTAAAGAGCGATTTCCAATTAACAGGCATGCTTAAGAGAGATTCATGTTTGATAGAAAATCCAGGTCATAGAGAGCATATAAAATATACTCTCTATGACTGTTGAAGGCATTCAGAGCTCATGCTTGTCATGATGTTATTCGAGTGAGTGACATTAATTTTTAAACTTTTGTGAATGAGGTTGGGACATTTTGCCTTCTTAAAGGCAACTTGGAACTACAGGTGTTCAAAGACCAGGCAGCTGAGCAGCTTAATAGCAGAAAGATACAGTATATCCACCATTACATTTGTGACAAAAGTTGGGATTCTGCAGCCTAACAAGCCTGATCTAATTTTTTATGTCTTATGAAGCACTGATGGAATTGAAATTCACAAGATTCAAGATTGCATCTGAAATGTTGCTATAACAATTTTTATGTCCACCGTACAAAATGATGCTTCTGACGTGCACCACACATGTTGCAGTGAGATGGTTTTTTTATGTTCAGAACGGGCAGTCATGTGCCTAGTGAAACAAAGGCTATACTAACATCTTTTCATGAACAACATCTTGGCTGACACATTCCAAACTTGGTAGGTATCATTTTAATTTCCCCTTAGTTTACTCACAGTTTTACAAACTGTTGAAGTGGGTGATGTCACAGAACCCTTCAAAACTGCTCATGCCTCTCATGTTTTGTGCTATTTTCTACCTACTGTAAGATTAAACATAATAGTAACACTAATATATAAAATTGTGTTTCTATTTAATTTCCTTTTACTCTTTATCTCCTTGTATGTCCTTATGCAGACCATTTAAGTATTTGTAGAATTTCTTACATAGTATTTCTCATTGAAGGGCAGTTAGCAATGGAAACCCATAACAGGAGTTTAATATGATTTTTCCAAACATGTTTTACTCAGCAATCTATTTTTCCAGATACAATTTATTGTTTTGTAAAGCATTTCCATTGGGAGAAATAACAGTTTAATTGAAAGCAAAGCAAGGAAATGTGCTGATCACTGGCAGTCTTCACTGACCGTGTGTGAAGCAGCCTACCAGATGACAGGAAACAGAAGCTCACTGAACGGATCTTGTTGGATGATCATTCATGTAAGAAAAAGAAATATTTCAAAACCCCTATGTGAAGCCTCTTAACAAAACCTGTGTAAAACAAAACTTTGCAATTGCCGCAGCTTGCAAAGGAGACAGAATTTCAAACTTAGACTATATACTTTAATGTAAAGTAAAAATGAATGAATTGCTCGTAGTAATGTTGATATTTCAGAAGGAAATCCAAATCAGTTTTATACCTTGTAATCTGATATTTAAATAAAGCGGGAAGTGAGTCATCGTACCTAAGAATGACAGAAATGGCAGCAGCATTAACCACTAAAATATCTTTGCTTTTCATTTACTCTTCAGAACACTGTTGTTTATTAAAGAAATAACAGTTGAAGTACCCGAAATGTCTTCATCACTCTCTTACACCACATCTGGAAATGAAAACAAGCTTTGCATACAAATTTCCTGCGAAGCCTGTTAGTGCCCAGGCTCAGTGCCTCCTCCCCACACGAGTGACCTGACCTGAATTACCCTGGCTCTTGCTTTGTCTCCAGAGCTGCTCCATTGTCCTGGGAGGGCAGTAATGATACTGCCAAAGCTTAAAAACCCCGAGGAGCTGAAACACCAAATGACACTATCTTCACAGTGCAAAACACAGCAAGCTCTCACAAATTGCAGCAGTAGACTAAAGCAAAAGGCAGGTAGAATGTAGGAGGTACGACATGAGGGGACAGGGAGGTTGAGAGAGGCCGCACTCTGGTTTGGTACAGAGCAGCATTTGAGTCCGGTTTATCTGCTCTCCGGCAGGCACTGCTCTCAGCCTGCGACTCAGGATGGGAGCAGTGCTGGTTCCTCAGCTATGAACTGTTATCTATTATCACTGTAGTGTCATCAATTACTGTGTACAGAGCCATGTGCCTCCTGTGAAAGCATAGACACAACTGTGTGAAATCAGTTCAATGCAAAACAGTCAAGTCTGCCAAGATGGATATATTTTGTTAGGGATTTATGTTTATTAATTGTATTATTAATAATAGTAATAAAACTAGTATTATGTAATAATTTACATATGACAGAAAATGCATAAATAATAATATGCATAAGTAATAATATATCAGATATTTTTCTGAAAACTATGTACTTGTTTTGCATTCTAAAAGATCAAAAGACTGCATGTCTGCACAGTCATTAAATTAGTTAACATTCATTAACCGGCTCTAAAAATGGTAGATCTTGTCCACTGTAGCAATCCCCCATACTCTTGATGAGTCAAAGAACTGAAACTTGCTCTCTTAAAAGTTAAGTAATGATTGGTTTCATTTGAATAGTGGCTTGCACTGTTTTTCATACACACTGGGGCATTTTATTCCTCAGCCCAAGGCCTCTGTGCTCTTGGCCAGGTGGATGACATGATTTTACTATTTCTAGCATGCTTTTTTTCACGGGGGGATAACCACAAAGCAAAGTTAAATAATCATTCTGAGATGCACATAGAAAAACGACTGGTTTGAATTTGCGTCAGTTGTTCTCCTCCTTCAGTATGTTAACGTCATGGGCATTAGTGTAGAAAACGGGAGAGATAAAAAAGGAACTGGTGTGAAATCTTATTGTACTCCAGAAGACACTGCTGACTTCGCACATTACCGCACTAAAGGAAATGAATGTTCACAAAAGTATGACTGCTTTGTTTGCCATGTGTCGGATAATATTTCACAGCCTGGGACCACACTGTGCTTCTACCCTGATCCAGTTCTATAAACATCGTAAAGGGATTGCACTTTGCATGGAGTTCAGTTTAACTGTCTTTTCACATTAAACACAGCAGCTTTCGTAAGAGTTTTTATAGATGGGAAAGACAGCAAGTAAAATGGGTTTACAGAAGTGGAGTGGAAGAATGCAGCATGCCTTTCCCAGTAAAGTTTAGATAATCACAGCAAAAGCCTTATGAGGTACTGCTGGAAACCCCACCATCTGTGTGTTCCAATTTATGATCATCTACTGACAGTCAGAGCACACTTCCACCGGCTCCCTTCATTCCCCCAGTGTGCTAAAACATCACAGACATAAAGCCTGCCTTCCTGTTTGGATTTTTTACCTATTCTTTTCATTAAAAAAGAATCTATCAATGTAGCAAAATCTAATGTTTGTTTCATTGCTTTTATGAGGTCTTTGAAAAAGGACCAACATTTTTACTTAACTTTATTCGTGGCCATAATGCAGGATATTGGCACACTGGGGCCCTGGGTTCAATTCTGGACCTGGGGTGCTGTCTGTGTGGAGTTTGGATGGTCTCCCCATGTTTCCCCTTGAGCTCCAGTTTCCTCTCACAGTTCAAAATCATACTGACAGGTTAACTGGCTTCTAGGAAAATTGGCCCTTTGTCAGTGTGTCCTGTGATGGACTGGTGTCTGTCCAATGTGCACCCTGCCTCGGATGGGCTCTCCTTCTGTGTGACCCAGTGTGGGTTAAAGCTGTTGGAAATTAGATGGCTGGATTTATGGAGATGATGTGGCCATATTCTCCAGAACAGGAAAATGTTGCTCTGCAACTTTCTATCTCAGGAGTACCTCAAAGACAAAGTGTACAGGAGTAGCCCATAGGCAACGGAGAACTGAAATCTAAATATCCAAGATCACAATAGGTATAGGCAACACGGAGGAGTCTCAAAATAAAACTTGCACAAGTTTGCAAACTGGCATGAGTGCACAAACCAAAAATGTTTTGTAAATGTTAGGTAATTCAGAAATTCGGGGATTATATGGTTTTCTGAATATATGCCGAACAAAACTGAGCATCACATTTTAGGATATAATACATGCTACAGCAAGTCTTCTGACTCTTCATTATTAAAAATGTAAAGTTGTTGTACAGAGAATTTCATTGATTTTGATATATGCCTCAGGGGCTGTTTAACCATCGTTTTCAGATTCATGCTATTGGCCTCAAGGATTTCTACAGTCATTGTGTAGACAATGATGTTGAAGATACAAACCTGTAATTAATAAAACAAATAATTGGTCTAATGATTCACAGCACAGTTGGAATAATGACACTTGGGTCTTCACAGCCTGAGCTATAGAACCTTGTGAATGCAAAACGTTTAGTCAATGTATAATTATGTGCTGATGCCTGTATCTATAATGACTCTCAAGAGCTGCAATAAGAAAAATACAGCACAGTTAATTAAAACCATGCAGAAATTAAGTGTTTTTACACACTACTAAGTGTGGGAAAGTATGCAATATCTAGCAAGCAACACAAATATATTACAATATTTGCTGTGAAATGGGACAGCAGAGGCACAATGGTCAATAGGTGAGGAGCAGAGCCATGGGAAAACTAAAATGACTAACAAAGAGATCAAAGGAGGTACCGATGCTGACTGAATAGGTGAGTTTGATGTTCACTCTAAGCCAGTTCTACCACAGTGGGATAAAACCAAAAGGGGTTGCAAAAGGGCTTGAGAGATTGGAGAGTATATGGAAAATCACAGCTTCTCGGCCAGCAGAGCAGAACCGAGGAGGGTTCAAGAGGACACAGGGATACCCAGCAGACTGGAGGAGCAGAGCGGTAAGGCAGATCTGAGGAACCAGTGGAGATGCATGGAGAAGAACATCGGTGTTCATATCTGCCTTAGGTCGAGGAGGAAAGATTTGTAAGGATACCACATGTGGTGAAAAATAAAGTGAACATCTAGAAAAACAAACAACTTTCTTTTGACCTGTTTGTAGTCATTTTACTTTTTCTTATGGTACAGACAAGCAAACAGCATTTTTGACATGTGCACACTTGTCTGTTCCTTTTTCCAGCTTGTAGTTTGTCCAATTTAAAACCTTAGTTTTCACCTCTACTCTCCACTCCCCATGTCTTTGCTGTCTGTAGCCTCCAGCCCCCTTAGACTTCTGTTCATTTGCATACCATTTGCCTGGCAGTTGGAGCTATTGTTCATATACCTGAGGATTTGCAGGTGGATGCAAATGGACTTGTTTTCATGTCTGAAATAGTGAGAGGTTTTCTTTCCCCTCAGTGAAAGTGTAGCTTAACTCTTTATGGTTCAGTTCAGACCAGTGCTCCTCCACTCCTCCAATGTTCTGTCAGTTTGAAGAACAACATCACTCTTTCCTCCTTCTCTGTGCTGTTCTTGTCATTTGGGTTTTCTTCTCTCCTGAGATCTCTCAGATACCATTCTGCACTCTGCTGCCCTGCCCCACTGTGAAATATGACTGCAGCATGCTTCTCAAACTCCTGTGGCATATAAAAAAAAATCCTATCAGCTGAAT
The DNA here is from genome assembly GCF_059453375.1 of Lepisosteus platostomus. Lineage (NCBI taxonomy): Eukaryota > Metazoa > Chordata > Actinopteri > Semionotiformes > Lepisosteidae > Lepisosteus > Lepisosteus platostomus. The sequence goes on from NC_142625.1 coordinate 19,151,943, forward strand.
TACTAAAGCCATGGTATTCTGAAACAGTAAAATTCTGGTGTACTTTTATAAAAGCGAATAGAGTCCCCCCACACACACACACACAGTTCTGTTAATAACTATTCCCAACCATAACCTGTCATTATGGCCTTCCGATGTAGAAAACAAAATTGTATTTCAGTGACAAGTTAATTTTTGAACAGTCTGCCTCCAAGATACTACAGAGCAGCACAATTCTAACAGCAAAAAAAGTTAGAAAAAAAAATAGGCCTCAAAAGCACATTTCTAAAGTAAAAGATGTGAGAAATGTAACACACTGGGGGCAAAAAGTAGAGACCTGGATGATAGCAGTAGGGAGAGCCTAGGCTGCCATTGTGATGAGTCCAACCCCTGAAGTAATCACCTGGTACCAGCTGGGCTGCAGTTCCCCAGGTACAAGCAGGTGAGCAGGAGATGATAAAGAAATTTGCCATGGCAACAGTGACAAAGGGCAGCGAAACAGTCCATGGAGATTTAAAGGCTGCTTTTGTCAGGTGATAAATCAGCTCTCGTACATTTTTTTCCCCTCTTTAATACAAGCTGGGGCATTGAGTTCTCTTACACTATTCTGACCTTTACTTCCATTCTTTGAGGAAGTCACAGCTTATGCCCTTTATTTACTTTGGAATTAATTTGTATTTAATTTTGTATTTAGTTTTTACTCAGATTTCTGGCTTATGTTGAAAGCTTCCTTACAAATGCCTTGCCCAGATGAAAACCCGTTACTACACTGAGGAACTTTGTTCTTTCCACAGATTTTATCAGGGAATGTTGGTGAGCGCTAACTGTTAATTGACTAATCAATCACTGTTCCATAAATAACATTCATTTGTATTTCTACAGTGATTCTGTGTGAGCAATGATCCAACCATGTTACAACAACAATCTTCATAGAAAAATATTCAACCCCCCCCATTTTGGGGGGGTGAAATTCTAATCAGATTCATTTTCAACACCTACCCAAAATTTGCCAGGTTGTTAACCTTCAAATGTTAACACTAACGTCAAATATAACTAAACATACAAATGAACACATATTTAATCTCAAAGTTGATTCTCAAACGTACCTTTTTGATCCTTCCTAACAACACCTCCAGCATTCTGAAGTCCACTGCCTCCCTACGTACCTCCAACACGACAGGAGCCCAGATCTAAGCAGGGCTATGGAGCTCCTCTGGTCACCCTCAGCAGCTTGCTCAAACTACACCTTTGGTTTCGGTAATTGCTGTGTACAGATTGCAGTGCTTATTACATTACATTTAATTCTCAGTGTTGTTGTTTTAAAGCACTTTCGCTTTAAGTAATTTGTGACACCGCATGCATTTGTGAACTTCAGAAATTGTTGTGAATGGAAAGTGCCTTGGAAATCTCTAGGTTGAATTAATTGAACATATAGATCGATTAACAGAACTATTTTTCCTTTTACTTCTGTTTATATCAGGACCCCATCTGCCTCGCAAATTATGCTTGACCATAAAATCAAGACTGCTCCCTGAGTATGTCTTAGTCTCTTCAGCAGTGGGTAGCTGCAGATTACACCCAACGGTGGTTTGATAAAGTAATGGAACTGTAAAGTTTTTTCTATGTATATTCTTCTAGCTGCAGGACGCCTTGGCGAACATTACAATGGTTATGGTTTGCCAGGGCAAGCAGGGAACCGTTTGTGTTTCACAGTATTTGAATTATAAAGTTCAAAGTCATTGGGTAGCATGTCTCTTAGAAGGGCAGCAATCAAAGCAATACTGATAAGCCTGGTATGTATCATATACACTCAAATAGACACAGGCCCGCCAAGAAGCCAGAGTGAGCTGTGCACACACACTTATAAGCACAGCCACGGATTTGCTGTGGGCAAAGAGCCAAAATAAAGAGGGGGATCTGAATTCTACTGCTGGTATTGAAGTCAAAACCTATTTCCAAGACACCATTTACACAGCAGGACAGGAAAGTGGAGTAGAGTTAACAAGAACCGGCAGAAGTTTTGGGACATAGTTTGCACACATTGCAGTGATAATTCAGTATTCACATCTGTTAAATCCTATCTCTACAGTTCAACACCGGCAAACAACAATATTCAGTATTAATATTTAATACTACTGGGATCTGAGGCAGAATGTATAATGCTTCAAGTACAGTACAAAAGTCTAAAACATCCTTCAACAGAAAATTAGAGCCTTACTAGGCAGCTACATTGTTACTTCATACCCTTTCTCATTATTCCCTAAAGCCATTTTACCTTTGTTAAACAATTGCAGAGGTGCCCCACATTGGTAGACTATTTAACAATACTGTACTTCCTGGGATTTATATTCATTTATTCATTTTAATATGAAAAAAATCTTATTATTTAGTATGACTGTTTTGGAACTGTTGCATTTTTGTTATTCATTTGTAGAATAAACATTGTAATTTACTAAAAGGCTGTACATTCTGAATAAAAAAATATATCTACAGGCATATTTAATGCAAATAATTAAGAGTGACTGAGCCTGTTGTAGGAGTTTTTGTGAGAGATGTTCCTCTGTGGGCCAGTGTTTCTCCACCCTGTGTTTATCTGCATTCCTGGACTTAGAAAAAAAAGCATGTATTTTAATCAAAATAATTTTGAACAGTTGGAGCACAATTTAACAGATGCTCAGAAATCTTAACTAATACATAAAAAGGAATAAATCAAAGTAATATTAAAGCTTTCTTTTTTTTTGCAAGTTCTGCAACATTAGCTGCATGGCTTCCAGAAGATTATTAACTGACACAAACGCAACACCATGATAAATGCAGTCTAAATATAGCTCTCCATTTTTTTCCTTATAAAGTGTTAGTGCAGATTTTACCACGGAAGCCCCAGCCGGGCTCTGCTCTGGGAGTTGAGTGGCCTAAAAGATTGGGAACACAGATTTTTCTTTCTTCTTGCTTTAGAACAACAAACAAACTCCCCATCACTCCCGAGCTGAATGACTGCTGGGATGCTGGAGTTTGTATCTACAGTTGTCTGATAAAACACTTTATTTAAAAGGCTGCTGTTAATAATTGTCCACACTGAGGTAATGCAGCCTCTAACAGCTATTTATTTAGTTGTTATTTTTAACTAAACAATTGAAATATAAATAATTTACACATACAAGAAAATTATTTAAAAACCATGTACACATACATATGTTTATTGAGACTTAATACAGATATTAACTGTACTGTAAGTAGATGTAATTAATAACCAAAAAAATGAATAATTTATCTCTTGAGACTAACAGCAAAATAAGTAATCAATATGCTTTATTCATTTAGTATATTCTATGTAGATACTCTTAATAAATACAAATAACATACTAATAACTGGTATTCAAAACAAAAGGAAATATGTTTAATAATATCTCTTGTAAGTAAAATGTTACTGACAAAAATAACAGAAAAAAAGCAGACGTAAGTCATTGTCTTACTGACCTGCTCCTGGTGACCTCTCTACTTTAATCTTCAATTGATCTGGGGGTCAGAGCCAGACTCTTATCTAAACACCAGAGCCAGCTTCCTCTGTCAGTTTGTTTAAAAGTGCTGATGTGAATAGCCAGCTGCCTCCCTGGCCCAACCAGAGGCCTCTCCGGATATTATACAGCATAATCTCCACTATGTGTAATCACCCAGATTACACATATGGCAACCCAGGTGCTAGCTACTAATCAAGGGCCACAGTGAATCTGAGAAAATCCAGGCTTTTACAGCTCCGATGACAACCGCCAAAACCCACAAAAGCACTTACTAAAACAGTATCCTCTCCAAGTGTCCCTCTACTCTTCAAGGAAGGTTATGAGAACTATTACAGCTCCAACAGTGGACTGGTGTCTTCTCATTCAGAAATACTGTTAGCAGGAGACAATGGTGACTTGTTTAGTATTTTAACCTATTTGCTTTAAAGTAATATTAAAATAACAAAGGATGCTTTTCTAAAATGCAGGGTTCATATACAGTATATAGACATAGGGGGAGCAGATTGAACTCTGTAGACCGGATGTTGCCAGTTGAAGTGTTGGTCATTGAGTGAGCATGACTGTGATTTTCCATGTGCCACACAATGACTTGACTTGGCAGTGCCAGGAGAGGCTGGGCCTAAGTCGGTCAGGGTATCCTGAGCAAAGCCATGCTTCAGGACCCCCTGTGACTTGTCAATCGCCCGTAAGCTTGCAAAGTTATTAGTGATCCTGCATTGGATGGTTTCTCTGCTGTAGGTGTTGTAGGACTCACAGTATAAAAAGAGGCAGATGGCTGAGCACTGTGTGCTTTGGAGGCACAAGCACATTCTTAGCCAGGATAAACTAAACTGATTGGCACTGGCCATTTGAAATCAGGATGATATAAGAGGAAAATGGCGAGCTCATTGTTTTTGACTCCAAGAGCATACTGTTGTCAAAACACACCGGATAAGGCAGCTATGAACAAAATAATTATTATTGTAGTGCAGTGATTTTTATTTTAAGAATAACAACTGCTTTGGTAGTAAGTAAATTAACGGGATAAATTATTTTCCAAATCACTCACCCAAATGACTGTAGAGGAGCGATACAGCCCCGGTAGCACCCTGTTCACCTTTCCCAACAAATTTCTGTCGGGGAAAATGTCAAAAAGTCTGTTCTACAGCCAACTCCACCAACTATAACGCAGTGCCATCCACACCCCAGGTTCATAGCTGAAAAGGGGATACAAAGACACAGCATGGAATAAACCTATTACTTGTTCCTTTACAAAGACACTGTTGTGTTCCCACATCTGTACCATTACTAATAAAATATTTAAATATATATAAATTGAATGAATGAATTTAAATGCACACATATACATAAGAATGCCTTGAGTTCCATGAACTTAAACTGAGAGTTTATCCAAGATTCTCTACCACAGATTGTCACATTATGCCAATGTTCTTAAAAAACAAGTCTTTCTCTGCTGCACAAGGCCATAAAACCTGCTTTGTGATTGTACTTCCTCACCGTAAGATATAAACAGTGAATTTGCTGTAACTTTTCGGGAACAAAGCTAACCCACTGGGCTGCTCTATCACTACATCACCAGAGATTTGACACCCTGCAGCTCTGCCCACAAGGAAGGTTTTACAGTTGTTTAACAGCTCTCTTTAACGACTCCAAATTTCCTCTTCTTAAGTGCCATGGCCTGACAAGCTTACAAGTGAAACCTTATGAACAGAGCCTCCTGTTAACTCCCTGCCCTGTACTCCTGCAAACAGAGCCAGCCCCAGATCGAACTCCCTGTGATCACAGGAACCCTGTGAAGACACAAGCACAAGGGCATGGTACCCTGGGCTGAATATGTGGTTTCAGAGAAACTCTCCCAGTAGCTTACCATAGATAGAAAAGTGCCCACCCAACGCTGCTTGGCTCTGCTAAATGCCTATCCCCGTTAACAAGAGCACAGGCTCTTTAAAGAGAAGTGTGAAATGCTTTTACACAGCTGTCAGGGAAAACACTGCGCAGTGCCTAGCTGCTGTGGCTTCAGTAGGAGAGAAGCTCTTAGGAAGCTAGGGCATTAATCTGAACTTTGGGAAGGAATGGATTTTGGCACAATTTCCTTTACCCACTGTGCTTTCACTGTCATGGCTCCTTGATTTTTCTTTTTAAGGCATGAAGTCCTCAGCAAGGCATTCTTTCCATTTCCTATTATGGGACTGGCAGCAGGGCACATGGGGAACTAGATGACTAGCAGATTGGTCATTTATAAACTCTATATACTAGGAGTGCATATATCAAGGTATGCAAATAAGTGAGCTTTGTGAAGTATTCGCCAAACACACTTGACAGATGAGGAAGAAGGATTTAGTTTACAGAATGTGTCCCTAGAATATCCAACTGTTTGCAGCCTTTTCACAAAGTTTTGGATGCCTTTGTGAAAAAAGCGTGTTTATGCCTCTTAGTCTCCTGGACTGCCTCTTGGAGCTCATTGTCAACATGGCTCTGCAGCTTAAGTTCCAACGTTGAAAGCGAATTCACTTTACCTGCTAACTTACAGCGCATGTAAATATAGAATGGTCTATATACTGTATAATCGTTATATACACTGGAAAAGGTTTATGAATGCAAAACAGTTTTCAAGATTTTGTTATAGCTGAGATACACTCTAAAGAAATATTTAAGATTTATATAACTAGCCTTCATCCATCTTCAGTAACCACTTGATCCCTGGTCCAGTAGGTCCTAGCACAATTGCACCATTAGCAGTAATATATTTTTTATGAGTGGTTCTAGAATAACCCTTTTGACTCTGGATTTTTCACTTTGCACATCTTCTTCTGTCTGTGTGTTATTTCTGCACCATGTGCTTGTAAGCCGCACTACATCCTCCAAAAAAAAAACCTGATCTGAAGAACATGCGGGAGAAGGCCAGTTGTGACCAAGGCATCCCATATGATGATTTGAGATCACACAATCCTTGACCATTAGAACTCGAAACTGACACTTGTCCTCGGAAGAACCAAAAAACTCAGTGCAGATGGTTTTATAGTGCCGACAACCCCCACACTGGTTAGGGTATCTCTGAGAATCTAATAAAATAACTAAAATGATCAGTCCCTTTATATACATTTATATGAACAAGTAATAGGTTTATTCCAGGCTGAAAAGAGAAGAAAGAAAACACAATGGTTTGGCAGTGGAGCCTTCTTCGGGTGTGAGTGGACCAAAACGTGTTTTCTTCTCTTTTCAGCCTGGAACAAACCTATTACTTGTTCCTTTGGAGCTTATGCTTGCTGACACAGCTACCCACCTGAACTACAGTATATATGTATACATAGACACAATTTAGAAATATAACACTGACATGAGACTTACAAGGCTTACTAAAGAACGAAATGTATTCAAAGACAACTGTATGTGACTGCAATGGAATGTATTGTGAACTCCCCAACGTCATAGCCCATGTGATACGAGCAAAGTACCGTCAGGACGGGCACCCCCAAAAAGAGCTCACCACATAGTATGACCACCATGAATACATACAGGTGCAAATGGCACAGCACGAAAAAGCAGAGCTAACATTCAGAGTCTGAATGAATTATGTTACTCTACTCATGTAGCACCGCTATCAGATCCCAGACAGATCCCACTGGCCAGTGCACGACAGTGTTCAAACTGCAGGTGCATATTTCAGTGGTTGATCGGGGGATCTTGCCACTGCAGGGTTGTCTGCTGAGACTTCACGACTGCTGGCTGGTCATAGTGAGAAACAGCAGATCTGACTAATATGTCAGCTGAGACTGAAAGATTTAGAGATAGGGTAAGCTGATAAAAAGCAACAGGAACTGCAGTTCAGCTACTGAACTGTAAGCCACATCTTATGCAGAACTGCTGTTGTCTTAGTGGTCTCTTATATCCATTGACATCTTTGATCAGTGGAAGTAATGACACAATAGGTTCCAATTGTAATTGTTCTTGGAGGTGTACTTCCCTATTATTAGGGAAATTCTTTAATATTTTGGTAAGGATATATATATATATTATATTGTTACAGGCTTAATTGTGCTGGGTGTGAAAAACACTGATCAAAAGAGTCTTCTGGTTTACCTCAGTTAATTATGTTCTGGGTAAATGATTAAGTGTCAATCAACAATTCTGCAAGACACCATAAGATCAGATGAAGACAGAGAAGAGGAAAAAAGGGAAAGAGGAAAGAGGTGAAATAGAAGATCAGACCACAGGAGGGGACTGGAGCAGACAGAATTTGAAGCTTGTGCCAGGCGAGAGTCCCTACTTCAGGATCATCAGAAAAGAATCCAATTGGAGATACGCATCTGTACCTTGTTAAAGAGAGCTGGTTTATTCTGTGTTTTTAGGGAACTTGAATTTCCCAAGTTTAAGTATACTAGGTTAGAAACCACCATTCCTGCTTTTGTGTGCAGTTTTAGAATAGGGAGATAGGTTCCCATTTATTTTGTTGGTGTCCGGGTTTGCAGAGAGAGATTATCTGCAGGTTGTATCGCATTTCTTTACAAGGCAGTCTCTCTCTTATTTTGGCCTCTATAGGCATTATGCAAAAGTCAAATACTTGGTAGCAGTCTTAGGTTTTTCCTGGCGATCTACACTTAGGTCTCTGAAACTCCTTTTTTGTAAACTTGTAAATACAGTGACTTGTGTGCTGCTGTGTATTGTAGTGTGTGTCATCGTCATTTTTAATAAACATTTCTTCAACCAAGTGTGCCTGAACTATTACTCTTTTCACCAAAGCTGTGCCAGACAAGAATTCACATGCCTCTAATTATACCAGCCGCTTGGGTATATTCTTGGAGAAATCCTTACAAGTTGGGGGTTATGATTATTTATTGACTAAGCCGACCAGTCAGTTGCAGATTTTATTTTTTTTGCAACAATATATTATATACAGTATACACACAGATTCCTCACACTTGTGAAAAGTCTAATGAGTATGCTGCAAGCCAAATTGTAAAATGTAATTGCCTGTAAAGCTTCAGTCTCCTGCTCACCGTTATTTTTAAGCATCAGAGATACAGAGGCAGGGCACTTGGGGATTCCTATCTACTAATGTGAACCTGCACAGCCTGCCTGCCACTTGTCACATCTTCACACAGCTAAGAGGCTTGGCATTTTAATGACATGCTCCAGAATACAGTGACTGTGTACATGTCTGTCTATTGTTTACTGCAAAAAAACCAGCATATTCCAAATTATTTTCAGCATGACATTAAAAGGCCATTTTTATTTCGCTGGTGCCTCAAATTAGAGGGAAAGGTCAGAGTCCATTGGCACATTATGAAGAATGTGTTTTACACTAGACAGCTCAGCATTGTTAATCTAACATTAATTCAGATTTTACTTCAGGGCATCGCGGTAGCACACAGTAAGAAAATATACACTATTTTACATACACACAAACCCTGTCGGTTCATTTTCACTCACAATTTAGAACCTTCTAGTGCAGGTGCGGCAGGAACAATTTCTTGACATTAACTAAAACTCAAGATACCTGAAAGATATTAGTTCAGCAGCTGCAATGTTAGAGCAAGTGCAAAAGTATGGGAAGGCTGAGACCAAAGTCATTAATCTGTACAAACTGTAGCACCTGAATCACTTAACGATCCTGGTTGCCGCCTGTGTAAAAGCAAACATTTTTGTTTTGATTCATGAATATGTACCGTTACATTCCCTAGGTGATATGATGGCCGTCTTGCAAACAGTAACAGAAGCTACTTCTGGTCATTTGCAGAGAACTCTCTGAAGGGCTGAAGTGTGGCTTTGCTGTGGGAATAAATAAATATCAGCACTGTTTGACAAACAGCAGGGAGCCCAGTAGTCACCTGTGTATATAGAGGTGAGTCTAAAACTCTACAGCGTTAAGGCTCAGCAGGCAGGCTGCTACATGTTTCACACAAAGAGAACACTCCTCCATCAAGCCTTTATTTACCTTTCTTTCTTCAAAAAATACCCATCTATATTCACCCCTGCAAAACCTCCAGTTTATTGCAGGTGGCTAGTTCCACAAGGTACAGGCAGTGCACATTGGACTCTGGGATTAACTTGTTTGTTTAAGTCTCTTTCATGTCTCAGTTTCAGACTGATCTGGTTCAGTCAATTCATCAATCGGTCCAATTACCTACACATTCAGTCAACATTATTATTTGGTCATCAGTGGAGGAAGATAAAGAAGGATAGCATGCTTAGGACGCTAAAAAAGGCCAGGTTGAAAAAGACATTAAATAAAAAAAGGATATTAACAGTGCTGTCATAGTCCCTGTAACAGAAACGGACCACTTCAGCTGTCGGCTCGTATTCTCCTTCAATACACAAGGTTCTGTGGTCTGCCTGCCATTTCCCATACTGTCTAGGTCTAAGTGGCAGCAGACGAGTTCGATCCAGTAAGAGACAACCACATGTGTACACATCATAGTGCCTCACAGGCAGACAGCTGCAGCACTGAGTCACAGCGAGAATAGGACTTGGCAAGTGCAACTCAGTTTCTACCAGGGCTTTCCCGCTTCAGCTTTGTATTGGTACACAACCAAAACTGAACATAACACGCATTTCACGCAAGTGTCAAATGTATCCCAGCATAAAAATTTGCAACAACTATAAGATATACAATGTCTTACAAATTCTGCACGACAGAAAACCCAAGTTTTTTCGTCTCAAATGATTTTTCCGGCAGTTGTGCAACGTGTCTAGTCCAGGTGATGTGTGGAACCCTGCACTTCAGTCATTGGGATTGTTCCATCCAAAATAAATCAACTCGTGAGAGAGGTGATTGGGCACAGGTGACAAAGTGCTTTAACTACTGAATGTCGAGCCCTATAAAAGTCAAGAAGGACCAAAAAAAAAACAGAAAGGAACAGACATGCCTTACTTATCAAGAGAGCAACACCTTGGGTGAACTTACCAGCAGTAGAAACAAGTGGCCTTTAGCAGTCAATTAAAGTCTTACACAACTCACCCTCATCAGGGCCTGTACCACAAATGGTACAGCAGCCACCAGCAGCCATATCACCCTGCAACTCACAACTGACAACCCACTGAAGCTCAGCAGGTGTGAGCCTAGTCAGTACCTGGATGGGAGCTCCTGGGAAAAACTAAGGTTGCTGCTGGAAGAGGTGTTAGTGGGGCCAGCAGGGGGTGCTGACCCTGCAGCTCACGTGGGTCCTAATGCCCCAGTGTAGTGATGGGGACACTATACTGTAAACAGGCGCCGTCCTTCGGATGAGACGTAAAACCGAGGTCCTGACTCTGTGGTCATTAAAAATCCCAGGGCGTTTCTCGAAAAGAGTAGGGATGTAACCCCGGCGTCCTGGCCCAATTTCCCATTGGCCCCTACCAATCATGGCCCCTCTATGAATTGGCTTCATTACTCTCCTCCCCACTGATAGCTGATGTGTGGTGAGCATTCTGGCGCACTATGGCTGCCGTCGCATCATCCAGGTGAGGCTGCACATTGGTGGTGGTGGAGGGGAGTCCCCGTTACCTGTAAAGTGCTTTGAGTGGAGTGTCCAGAAAAAAGCGCTATATAAGTGTAAGCAATTATTATTAAATGTGCAGAACAATACTGTAATTGTAATTGTTGTGCTCAACAGACCATTCGATGAGAAGGTTGCAGAGTCTGTTCTGTTCTGGGCAGGAGAGTCTAGTTGCTACAGAACTCCTCCTGTAATGATTGATGATAACCTGGCTGAACAGCTCTGCACTGAAAAAGTCCAGGGATCTCACTGCTGCCTTTTCTGGGCACTCCTCCCCATGTTTCAACACTCCCAGCAGGAAAACTGCATCCTCACTTGTGCTTGTGCTAAGGCGGATTCCTTGCAAGATGAAAATGTCACAGTTCTGATGTTGATGCCCTGCCTATCAAACCTGGGCCCTGTTATGCATTGATGGTATGAACATAGATGGTGTTTCTCCAGTTACAGAATGTTACGGTGTCCCCACCACTATACTGGGGCATTAGGACCCACACAGACCACAGGGTGAGCACCCCTACCGGTCCCACTAACACCTCTTCCAACAGCAACCTTCCAGGTACTGGCCAGGCTCACATCTGCATACCTTCAGTGGGTTGCAGAGTGATATAGAGTGATTCTACCAATTTGGGAATTAATACAAATACAGTAAATACACCTTAAAACCTTATAAGGAACACCTTTCAGTGGTCTTTTAAGAGTGGTCCCCATAAATTAAGGGAATGTGAACATTAATTAGCCTTGGCCATTTCACACTAGAAAACAGAACCATCTAGGCAGACCTCTAATTCTGCTGTGTGTATAGAAAGTTACGGCTTTATAAACACAAAGTGGAATTATAAGTCTATTTACAAAGGCTGGCAGTGAAATGGCCAGAGCCAATTAATACTTACATTCCTACAACATATACAGTACATATATAATATTCTTTCTAGTGATCTCAGTGTATAAAGTTTTATCACTTTACAAAGTGCTAAAGACTGCAAGGTCTTTTGCAATACTGAGACACACTGGTAGGCACAAAAACAAAAAGACTGCAAAAAACTCTCCACTTGTCACTTTTTGAACTTTACACATAGAACAAATGTATCTCTTAATGAGAAGAGCTGTAACTACATTGAAAACAGCTTTCCAATCAGACACTTTAAAAGGAAGTCAATACACCACCCTTCAGCTACATTAACGACTATTTTTGTGTATTGTGACTAAAAGAGAACTGAATTGAATAGAAGTGAAAGAAGCTATCATCACATCAAAGCAGTTTAATTTAACTATATTTGTTTTTTGTTCCATCTACGCAAAGCTGACTTGAATAATTTAGGATGTTTATATTTGTGGGGAGTTACGTGCTAAATTCTGATAGCATCTTGTTCTTAAAGTGCGAGTTCACTGAAAGCTCTTTGCAACAGTATAGTAGTACTTTAATTACCAAACATACAGGGATTTAATACCAAGGAGAAGTTTTTAAGCTGTACTACTTAAAGAAAATGCATTGACTGTATGTATGTAGTGACGGTGGGTTTACACTTTAAAAACCCAATGAACACGTCTTATGACTTTGTACTGAGATTCGCTGTCTAGTTTGTTGATTAAATAGCAAACTGTTTAAAGGCTCAGTGGCATGAATTCTACACTCTGTAATACTCAAAACTTTACCGAGATGAAAAAATAAAACGGAATCACATCAGACCAAGTTATAATATGCATCCAGGCCCGGGAGCGAGGACTGCAGTGTTTTGGCTCATGGATAAGCAACGCTTGCACAGCACTATAGCCTACAAACATGTGGATGGACAGTTTCTACATGTATGTGCGTATGTGTCACGTTGGGGGAGCAAGCCCACGGAGAAGATAGGGGCTCTGTCAGGGGGCAAGAGGAGGGTGGGTGGGACTCTGGGCTAAGTGCAGAGGGGAGATAAGGAAATCAGGAAAAGAATCAACCCAAAAGAACCCCCCAGTGGCACTGCAGGGAGTGAGTCGTGAACTGGACAAGTTGTTTTTCACTTACATGGGGGAGGGAGACTGGAGCAATGTTTATCAGGGCTCTGCAGCTCTTAATCAAGACTAACTGCTGGAGCCTCCCCCCTCCCAGATTACCTCCAAAGACTCCAATAAAGTTTTAAACAGGCTTTCTCCGTTTTTTAGACTCTTGCTTGAAACCATTACTCTAACCCTAACAGATTATCATCTTGAGCACCTGAACAATCTTGCATGTTTTGTCCAGAGAGGGTTAAAGCCATCCTACACAGTGTATTGAGAACATTGCGCATTGAATGCCTCGCAGAAGGATTTTAATCCTCAACAAAGAACACCACATACATGCTAAAAGAAATGATTGGTAGCGATCATTCCAAGCTGTAGTTTATTCCGATACAGATGTATCCACACAGAAAAACTATTTTAAGAACTATAGTGCACAAAAAATAAAACATATTGCTTATTCCCATAGCTGCCGATTATGGTTCACTGCCTTGGCCCCCAGACACTAATTGTTGCAGACACAGAGAGATCAAATAACAGATCTCCAGACTCCAGGCACTCTTGCAATACAGTATGAAGCTAAAGAGTAACACAACGCTTACATACTGACTGTTAAAAACAAAAGCAAATAGTGACCTTGTTTTTAGGAAACTGAAATAGTTCAGGAAAATTATCCACAAATTACCATCTTAACATCAAAGTGCACTTATTCATAATACAAGGCAATGTATATATGGTAGGACATTCAGTCATACTGGTTTATTATAAGTCAATGCGATGTCCAGTTATCTTACACTTTCATTTAGATGCAGTAAAAGTAATATTAGAGTGAATCTACAGGGGACAAATTCAAGTGTGAGAAAACCACTAAAAACAGTTTGATAATCTGCTTTTCCATCAATTCCACCTAAAATAATTTGAAAAATGCCCTGTTTAATCCATGTTGGATTTTTCCAGGCAACACCGAACTGAAAATTCTCACAAGTCCTTCAATAGCTAGGACTAGTAGTTCTGGCCCTGGCATCTAAATATAGAGCCTGCAGAAACAGATAGCATCCAGCCCACTGACATTATCCAGCCCTGGGGGTGTCAGGAGCAAACTGTCGAAGAGACAGCACTGTGACACGAAGGGCTGCAAATAGCCAAAGCTCGTAAGGAGTGAGAGAGAGGCCCTGTTGGGCACTTACAGACAACAACACCCCCTCCACACACTTCCCCCACTGAAACCGAGTTCTTGTTTTTCTTTTTCTTTGTGACAGCTGGAAAAAGGGAGGGGTTGATGTGAGATTTAGCTTGCCACATTGCAACACAATTACGGGGACAGCAGACATACTCTAGGGCCCTATTGTCACCAATAACCCCTATGAAAGCACACAGTATTTTACAAGGCAGCTGCTGAAGCCCAGCTCATCTGAAAGCACTTGTGTTTTTTGCTCCAAATACTGTCACTCCTCCATGCAGAACCAGTTCCTGTACAGCAGAAGAACAAATTAGCTTCAGCCTTCCTTCAGTGTGACCCGTTTCCACCCCCTTATTGTGGCATACATAAATAAAAGTACTTGCAATTTTCAATACCTATAAACAGATGGTTATATGGAATTAGCAGGTTAAATAAAAAGTATTCTCTCAAAATAACAGCCATTAAGCATTTAATTCTAAAATGCAATTCTGAATAAACTTTAGTCTTCCATACATACTTGGTCGCTTGCTGAATTTACTCCTGTAGAAAATAATTTACAATTTCTTTCACAATGCCCAGAGCAAACAGCGCAAAACCTTTCATAGTGGCCTTTAAAAGCTTTTACTTCTGAGCACAATTAGGTGTAAGTAGGTGCCAGTGTACACTATAAATACTTGAAATGTGCAACAGTAGCTGTCTCTTTTGTATCCTATGGAAACTATGAATGTCACAAAGGAAAATGACTCAAACGCAAGAGAAAGAAAGAACCCCAAGATGAGACCGGCCCTGCGTACTGCAAAACCACCAATGGTGTTTACTCATAAGTGTTAGCTGCTGACTCAGCAGAATCCTCCTGGGACTAGAAGACCCTCCTGTTCATCAAGGGTCTTCAACGTCGTTAATTCAAGCTGGAGAATATGGGGAAAATTCATCATAAAAGGCATTAAAACAGACAGCAGTGAATAAACATTTCAGACCTTCCTCTAAAAGGACCAAAAAAAGTCAAACCCTCAAAGCACTTACTTTAGGAGCTCTGCTGTAATTCATCTCTTCCCGACATTGCCTCAGATACTCTGTGTCGTGTCTCCACACCACGCTGGTGTCATTACTAGGCCAATGTTTAACACCCCAAGATGTTCTAAACATAGAATAAATGAATGCCACTTAAGATTAATGTTCTGAACAATACTGACCCAAGTCCTAGTCACCCAGCAGACTGATTGTAGAACATTACTTTTGTCATATCTCGCAGCTGAAAGAGACCTTAAGGACAGTGATCTTTCAGCAAAAAGTCTCAAGAAAAAGTAAGAAGTATTTACAACACTCAAACATTGACAATGCTTATAGTCATCTTGCATGATATTCTTCAGATGGAAGGGAACCTAACCGAGCTCTTCTGTGCAACCCCGATCCTTCCTGCTGTGGTATATAGTGTTGTCACAGGCGTGTTCTCTGGTGAGAGCCACAGACGTCTGCCGTCTTTGCTCTGGGAAATGCGCATGGCTTCGGCTCACAAAACTGCCTGCACATTCTGATAAACCAGGCCCCAACGTCCCATACCCTTCTGCCTGCACAAGGCCCAGTGCGATAAGCGCACAACTCGGGGCAACCAAAACGCACCCACACGAGCAGGGCAATGTCTGCATCCTAGAACGACGTGATGTACTTCACGTACTCCGTTACGCTCTTACCTGTTTCTTTTCCAACAGAGAGAAAACTAAAAGGTATGAAACACTGACTTTAAATGAATGGATGCAGACATAACTGACCAGAAGTCTTATTACAGTAAATAAAAGTAAGAATCAATTTTAAGTCCTGGAAAAATTTTTTTAACAAAATCAGACAACTGGTCCGGGCCCACAGTACAATATTTAAGAAGTGGACCGTCACCACTTATGCAGAAGAAAGCCAAAAGCAGCAAGGAGTCTTCCTCCATCTTTAAACCAGTATAAAGAGCCTTTGAGGCCTGTTTGTTGACTGATACTGCAGAGCTGAAGTGATTCCACCACAAGTCAGAGATGTGGGTACAGTTCTCTGCACAGCAGAGACTAGACCTGAGGATTTGTTTGAAGATGAGGAAGGAATATAGCTTAATGTTAATGCTTAGTGCACAGCTAATAATCACCAGCTCTATAAACATGCATTTGAAGTTGTTCTATAACCCCACATGTAGACTCTTCAGTCATACGGCCTTATTCACTGAAAGATGGAATATTCCCTTTTAACCACCTGGTAGGTACTCCATACCTTGTGGGGAAAAAAAAAAATAACTAGGCTGCAACTGCTTACCTAATGATGTACAGAATCAAAAAGGTATAATGAATAAGTCTGATATATCCACTACTGGAAGACAAAGGGAATAACCAGGATGTATCTACATGTAATGTACTCATTACATAATCAGAATCAAGGAAAATTAAACTTCATGTTCTTGATTATGCTTTTGCCATTTTCTTTTCCAACAGAGAAAACGGAAATAAACATTATGACGAGAGACCAGAAGTCATATTTATAGTAAATTATGAACGTAAGAATCAATCTGAAGGCATCTATATAAACCCCAAAAAACAGTCATAAACCAGAAGCCCAGAGTATTAAAGACTTGGGAACTGGTACCGTATGTAGGACCAAAACGTCCTCAAAAAACAGTTCTCCTGTTACTTACACACCACCTTGCATGTTCCCCTCAACACCAAGCTATGGTGACTCATAATACCCACTGTACAGGGACTCTATTTTAAACAAATGTTCTGATGTTAGTGTTGATTCAGTATTTCTCAGGCCCAGATTTTAGCCATTTTATAATCCCTTTTGCATCAACTGAATATAGAACATGCCCATTGTAGAAATAGGGAATCAACCTGGAACATTACTTTAAACAGGGGTTTCACATACTGTTGTAGGACTTCCAACTGCATACAGATCACTTTTCTTGTAATGTGTCAGGCTCTCCCAAAATGTTTGAAGCAAAAGCAAGCAAACCACTTTGTGTATTTTCCAATATTTACAATTTATTTTTATTTGTATGGCTTCATTGTACATAAATAACATGGTACTGAAAATGCTCCAAAACCTCCGTGTCGGCAAATTGCGGTTATGGAACAAAAACGAATATCATTCCTTCTGAAACTTGTCCCGTTAACTATACGCTGTTCTTTAACAGTCTGCAAAAAGCTCATTGTTCATGTTTCAAAAGTTAACCTGTGAACCAATAGAAGCAAATAATCCAGAACGAGCCTGTAAATTTTTAAATATTTCAACATAAATACTGTAGATTTATCTTAAAGATGCAGCAATCTTTTTAAAAAAAGTGGACACGAGCATGATTTTTAAAAGCATAATTTGACATGACCTTAGATTAACAGTTATATATAAAATACATAGGTTTTACAGTGTCAACTACCTTATAAATATTAACCCAGGACTCCCTTACCCCCTCCCCCCTGTTACCATTGCATATTGAAATCAGTTACCCTAACTGGATCTAGAATAATTTAATAAGAACAAGTGAACATGAGCGTTAAAGACAGAAAAAAAAAATCTATTTTAAAGGTTTCGTTCTTTAAAAAAATGGCCTATGATATTCACAGTGGGAAAAGAGCATTAGTATAGCAGTCTTAAGGCCTCATAAAAAAGTATTCCTGCCTTTTTTTTTGGACAATTATAATTTCAAAAAGATTGAAGTCTCACCTCGTACCTCTCAGACTGAATGAAAGCAGTCTGCTGTCCCTTTTAGGAGACGGTAAACTTGTAAATTCACGGCCTGACTGAACGTCTCTGTCCGAGGGCGCGAGCCACGCAGCGGCGCCTTGATGACACCGAAACGCTCGACCCCTCCGCGGGCGCACGCGAGCTCCCTCCTCGGCGGACGGGGGTCTCTTCACCCGCCCGCGCTGGAGCGGCCTGTACAGCCCAGTCTAGCTGGTCCTGAGCCGGACCATCACCCCTCCCTCCCCCCGGCGCGGTGAAAGCAGGCTGCAGGTTCTCCTCTTTTGCCAAATCATCAGCAACTCGGGACGCTCGTCGCTCAGATCAGGACCGCGTTTGGCAACAGACACGGGTCAGGTTTCCATTGTTTGCAAAAACAGAAACGACAAGGATAGTGGCAATCAATGTCCAAAATGTGTTTGTGGAAGCCCTTGATGCGATCGTGTCCTTCAGTCACAGAACTTCATCCTGGTGTGTGGTGTTGCATCATGTCATAGTGCAATTGACTGAGTCACCAGTCCCCCCCTCCCCCCCCCCCAGGCCCAGCAGTGCACGGCCCCCCCGTTCTTAAACCCCCCCCACAGCATCTCACTGCATGCGGTCGGGGTGCACCTGCTGGGGGGGGTACTGGATGAAGGCGGCAGAGGGGGCAGCTGCCGTGGAGAGGGGCTGCTGGACTGCGGCGGGGGTCGAGGCTGGGGTGGGGGGATACCCGTACCCCAGGAAGCTGGGCGAGGCGGCGTAGGGATACTGCTCGAAGGCAGCCGAGGCATACTGGGTGTAGGCGGAGCTGTAGTCCAGGTAGGGTGAACCTACAGAAGACACCTGGGTAGGGATCACCAGCCCCGGCTGAACGAAGGCCTGGGGGTACACATATTGTTGGGTCAGCCTGCAAACAAGATACAGGGTCGTTAGTCACATGAAGGAAAGGGGGGGGGGAATGCATCTGTTGAATTGGAGAATGACTGCTATTCATAATCAAACTGTGTTTCGGTAATTCTCCAAGCACGTCACAGTAAGTGACCACCCATGTCTTCAAGCTCAGATGGAGGTGTACTTGTTTTTCATGCCACTAAACAGAGGATATTTCAACAGTATTAAAAAAAAAACAGAGTGCATTTCACAGCAACTACCTTCAGTGATATGAAGTTAAGCAAATACTTCTGACCTGGTTGTGTTTTCAAGAGAGCAAATTGTTCTGGGTATTTTTAACTGTTGGACTATCCTTGGTTTTCCCCAATAAAGAGCAAGTCTACATCCACCTGAGCACATTATGATTTAAGGTTTCTGCTTCTGTAACATTTACAGCGATTGGTTGGCTTTTTCAAGGCTCAGTATTTTAGAAAGATGCTTCTCATCGATGCATCGATACATTCATGACTTTCATTAAAAAAAGTTTCAGTGGCAGTTCTGAAACACTAGAATTAAATCTTGGTCCACTTTTATCGAGGTATTACAAAACCAGGGCTAAACCAATGTGTGGAAAAACAAGAGCTCGAGCATGTCTAGGTCTGGTTTCCACACACTTCCACAACTGGATTCATCTTACCGTTTAAAAAAGGTGCAAAGGAAACGGAACAAGTCAACTTAATCCACCTGTGTGAAGCAGCACTAACTGACAGCACAGAAACAGGTGATAAAAAATGATTGTTCCACTTTGCAATTCAGTGATCAGGCCAAACATTAAACCACAGTCTTTAACTTGTGCTGGGAGCAATTCAGAAGAGATGTAGAGGACTAGGCCAGAGGGCTGCTTGCTTTAAAATTGGAAATAAAGCTTGTATAGCCGACAGATACAAGACTGATAGCATTGCCTTTGTTCAGGCCCATGGTAAGGCTGTTCATCTTGATCAGGACTGCCCAGGATCCAGAATCTGTGTTGGGGCCAGCTATTTTTAACTCGGCCTTGGAGCCTGACAGCCAGCACTGCAAGTCTCCCTGCACAGCTCCTCTGAAGACTATGGGGACTGACAACCAGCCAAAGCCAGACAACAAACATGCCATGTAGAGCAACCCAGTGCTGTAACAAAGGAGGCAACTGGCTGGCTGAGAGAGAGAATGCACAGCTACTGTAACAGCACAAGAAATCAAATACATATCCAAAGTTGATCCTAATTTCGTATTTTGAACGCTTCAAATTCGCAATCCCAACTCCAACAAAATAGTGATACTAAAATATAACTTTTGTGCCCTTCTCCTAAGGTGGGGGGGGGGGAATGGGGGGAGAATGAGCATTTTATCAATTTGTTACACATGGCTACAAATGGTTGGTTAGTGGGAATCCATTTGCTACAGTAGGACTGTAAAAATCAGATCCAGGCACACTGCTATATGAAGTGAGCTTAATTTCACACTTTAACCAGCAAGGAGTGCAATCAGTCAGGTGATAACATGTGGTTTCCTCACTCAGACAAGATGAACTGGTGGAAGTACATCCGCCCCACACACCCAGAAACCCCTTTGATCGGGGGTGGGGGGAGGTATAGGTACATCCATCCTCTGCAGCCCTGCCCCAATCTCCCATGATGCACAGAAGTCCAAGTGATCACACTTCAAACTATAAATCGCCACCGTCACTGCAAACCAAAGCCATGCTAGAAAACAGACGGTCACTCTCGGGCGTCATAAAATAAATCACAGCCAGCTCAATACACACAGGGTAAAGCACTCGATTGCACACCACAGCACTGCAGAGCACACACGTTTCAGACCCACAGCCAGAGCCGCAGGGGTTGACAGCGATGGCGCTCCTAAGGGAAAGAGCCTCCAGTCAGGGAAAGACCGGGTCCAAACCTCAGAGGCTACCTGAGCCATGCTCCTTCCAAGCAGACTGCTTCAAACTGCCACCAGAGCACCAGAAAGAAGGAGTTAGAGACAGTTCAACATTGCTCATCACTTAAAAAAAAAGAAGAGACAGAACAAGCAAAACAATGACATGCAGCCGTGTTGAGAATTTACTGGTATAGGAATGGGGATAAGGTCATGGCCTTTTCATAACAACGTAAAGCACATCAGATCCAATTCATAAATCTGGAGCAATATCTTTCAAACCACTTTTTGAACATGTTTATTTGTTGCACCATCTTGCAGTGTGCAGTTATTGCATCACATTCCATTTTGTATATTCCACATACTGTATATCAACGCTTTCACCCCATGCAGAGTTTCAAGGGAGAGAAGCAAGGACGAGCTGTAAACCGACAGCTTTAAGAGCTTCTGAAATCTTAGTGAAGTCTGGACAACCAACAGGAAATATTTATACAGATCCTGAAATGCAAGTCCCCTCCCTGCACATGACTTGGTCGCTCAGTTTGCATTTAAGAAAATGTTTTCTCATCGCAACACCCACTGATAAAGTACCATGAACATACACAATACCCAAACTATCAATTATGAATGTTGGTTTGTAGTGCTTTGCGCACAAGACTGGATTAACAAACAATGCTTCATTCAGTTCCAAACCAACGGACAGAACATTCTGCGATTTAGGATTTGGCACTCCGGTGTAAGACTAGTATACCTTTGAAAATTAGGATTGCACAAGGAGAAACAAAATGATGGTTAAGATCATTAAGTGACGAGGGATATTTAATGGTTAACCCAAATATAATACTAATTACATAGTGTATGTTTATTTTAGATTTTTGTACTTGGCTAAAAGGGTGAAAGAGGGCAACCTCAACCTAGATTAACATTTCAGTCTGCTTTTCCTTTTCTCCCCCTCAGCCCGTCTGTGTTTATAGCCATCATCAATGAAGGGACAGTCCCCCACGCATAGCTGGGAGCATCTGGGCACACTGGAGCTCCTGGAGAGCTGAGAGAAGTGTTCAGCACCCCATTACTCCTCATTTGAAATAGGAATGCAATACACAGAGGGAAAGAAGCAGTGCATTTAAGAGCTTGTGACATACTGTGAACATTTGCTGTTCTACTGGAGAGGAAAAAAAAAAAACCAAGCGCTTTCCCCAGTTTAAAATGAAGAAAACTTGTTCAATTTCTCCCTCTTGTCCCGTGGGGCATAGAAGGCCCTTCTCCCTAGAAGATATGTCCCAAGTGAGGGATAAGTTCGATCCTCACAACACTGGTGTTGAGGTGCATGTGCTTCCGAAAAAGCAAATAACTTGACAATCTCAAAGCTAAATGGGGAAAAACCTAGCTTTGTGGTTTAAATCCTTGCACAACAGACAATCCAGCACTATGAAGCCACATCTGGTGGCAAACGCTTTATCACGGGTCTTAGAAATCTCCTGGCAGGATAATGCAATGCCTGTTACCAGTCAGCTTCCTTCAGCATGACTGAAGATCAGTGGTCATTTGGGTAATATCCCTTAAGTGTTGAAGGGATATTTCAACGCGTTTATTCAGTTCCACAGCCATATTAAGGAACACCAAGTGGAGACTACGAAGAAACCGACTGCCGTTTCTGCCAGCCGGCCAAACAAAACCTCAACTATACACGACTCGAATACTGTGCTGAATAAAACGGGAAGGAAGATGCAATTTTCAAAAATTGTAGGTATTAGGTATTTTCACACTTTGATTTATATGATTTCAACAAAGGTAAGTTCATCCAAATCTCGATACTTTAAAAGTAGCAGTGGAGGAAGGGCGGGGCCAGTCTCTTCAGCATTCAGCCCCTCTTGTACATTTTCTTTGTCTTAATCCCCAGGCTCCTCTGTCTGAACAGGAAATGTGTCAAGTTTTCACTGCCTTTTCCCCTCCCTATTGTGCAAAAGAAAAAACTCACGTCTGTCTCAGCCCCCTCCCCCCCGCCTCATCAGATAGAAGATGGGCGAGTAGCTTCCCACACAAGCAGACAAGTGCCAGATCACGAGCACAGCCTGCCGCCTGCCTGCACTTCACCCCAGTGCTTGTGCCCCACGCCGCCGGGCCAAGACTGTGTGCAGAGGACGGTACCCAACTGCTGGCTATGGTACTGGAGTACAGTACTCAAAACAAGGTTCTGGTCACCCTCAGGAATTTCTTCACCTCCAGCAGTACCTTTAACCTCCAAGGGCCACAGAGCAGCTGTGCTGCTGGAGGGGCCATCTGCTGCTGACATTACAGATAAGGACACTTGTCTGGTAGCACAAACAGGACAGGTGCTGTCTATATCACTACATGGGGACAAACAGGTATGAATCAGCCTTTTTCTCTTTTAAGGAAGTAAACTATTAGCACTCTGTGCTAATTTCAGTTTTTTCTTTTTGCCTCAGAAGCAGTGTTTCTATTTCTATTCCCAATGGTTTGTATTTTATTTTCTGAAGACAGATCCTTGCCTGTTTTTGAAGAGGGCACTTATTGCCTATTGTTTTCACTTTGTTTTCCCTAACATATGCTTTTGCAATTGATTAGCTTCACATTTTCACAGAGGTTTCAAAGCTTCAGAATACTAAACTTTTAAAGGAATAGATACCGTATTACATATTTAACCAAGACATTACTCCTTCTGGCGCTTTGTATTCTAAAGAGTTTCTGAACACCCAGTGGGATTAGAAACTACAGTTTTTTACCTGCCGCCTCTAAAACAAAAAAAAAAAAGAGAATTGGCATTTGGTTTTCCATCGAGTAGTTAGAGATCTGTTCTTGATGCAAGGTTAAAAAAAATTAACAGCTAATGGTACAGAACTCCTTTGAGGCGTTTTACCCCAAAACATTAAATACAACCGTGGGAACATTTCACAGTTGAGTTAAACTCCATGCTATAAAGCACAACAAATTGTATGCCTCTCCAATCAGAATCACTTGTTGAAGGATGGAGTAGAACATACTCCTTCAAATTCACTCCACTTCAGTGAGCCTGACCTTGAACTTGGTGAGGCAACGAGGCCCTGTATATCATACTCCACAACAGAAGCTAGCAGCAAAAGACTTCTGAGGTCTGAGTTATCATTGAAGTCCAAACATTAGCTTTTGCGAAGCTCTATCACAAAATATGAACTAATTACTAATTTATAAATGCTTCAGGCCACAGTTTGCCCTGCTCCTTGAAAGCCATTTGGATCAATAATTAAGACATATGTTTAAAATTTAAAATGCTGATGACCTAAAACATGGTCTTCTGCTATCCTAATCTCAGAGAAGATCTGAATCTTACACCTTTATATGCTATATTTACACATTTTCAAAGTCCTAATAGAATGGTGTTATCCATTTGATTCTCTGACCAGGTCTGGAGTCATTTCTGCTTCTACCAAAATTAAACTGACAGTTTTAGTCTCTTTTATACAAAGGAGCACTGATTCTGAACAAGAATCTGAATTCTCCTAATTTCTCCATTAGAAGCTGGGCGGATGCGGAGAGAGGTGACAGACATGCAGATGGAATGAATGTTTGTCACCTACGTCAGCCCTGGCTCACAATCTTGGAAAGTACGGAGCGAATCCAGACATTTCCCATCCTATAGACTTTCTAAGACCTTAGCCTACAGCTCTAGAAGCTTTACAAACCTTTGCACTAACCCCTACCACTGAACGCGTTTATTGTAATCTCTAGACCATGACAGGATAAACTCTTTGCCTCTCTTGCCTGTTTACAAAACAAGCCATTTTCTTCAGGCAGCCCAATTGAGGGCTCTCAGATTTTGAAGATTAACAGACCACCAAGCTGGAAGGATGTTATCCAATATTAGCCATGTACTTTTACTAGCAAGAATTAGTTAAACGTGGGTAAAACAGGCAAGTAAACAGGCTTGTAAAAAAAGGCTAGACAAATAATACTGAGTGATTAGAAGTGGACAATATTCATTGAACTAAAGACAGACCCTGGCATCAGCGTAGATCTAACACGACTTTCCCCAGATTGAGCCTATCCTAGGATGAGTTCTCAATTAACTCTCCTTTTCTACAGTTTTCAGCCTCTCACCACTTTCACATTTTAACCAATGGGGTGTACATGCACTAAACTGTGATGCCTATTTTGAGGGATCTAATGCAATTGTAGTATAAAGTATAGCAGAGAAACTGAATTAAGCCTTTAAATTAAATGCAAAAACTATCATCTACACAAGGCAAGGAACCATGTACAGCAGGTCTGACTAAGCTCTAAGCGGGGTTAGCATCTGAAAATGACAAACAGGCATGCATGGAGACCCATTTCCCTCTTCCCCTCACTTACCCATACTGTCGCTGGATTAGAGATGGGTGGATCTGCTGAACACCAATGGTAAAACCTAAGACACAACAGGGCAAAAAAACACGGGTCAGGAGAGCCCAGCGGTGAGCAAAGCCAAACAGGTCTCCACAGGGCACGCTGGTCTTGGTCCAAAAGCTCACAGTCAACTCAAGTTCCAGTTCTCTATGCTCCTGTGGTTTACAGTCCATCCATGGAACCAGCTCACAAATCACTGCTTTGATCATAGTGCCTGTAACCCGAGTGTCCCAGGAAACTATGAAATAATCTGGAACAAGGACAGCCAGAAACTTCACTAATGCCCCGCCAGATTCATACACACACAATGCTTTTAAACTACAGACCTCCGGGACGTTATATAACTTATGCTCATGACTAAACTGAGAAATGCGGGCAGATATGCTTTTATCTGACTAAAACTCCTAAACATAGAAGCTTTTCTAAGGGTTTTATCAACTGTTAACTGATGAACAACGAGACAAGAAACAGTAATAAAAGTGGTGGGGATTCCCCAGAACAGTCATGGACCTCACTTGCACAGTATTTATTTAGGCATATTCAGGACCAGCATGGCTGGCTTGCCCATTGTTCTGTGTAACTATGGTGAAACATAAGCCAATATTTGATAAATTAGTAATCCAAGAAATCACTTGAATAACAATAAGTAAAGAAAAAAAACAATAAAATGAGTCAATATTTTTCCAAACTAGATTCTTGCAGCTCACACTTGATAGAAAAGGAGTTCTAGGTTTGTAGAGGCTTCAAGGTCTACTTGTTTTCATCATGTAAGCTCTTATCTGAGTAAGTGACCCAATTTAACTCTAAGGTGTTTCATCATGACCTGCCTATAACTCCTGCGGATCTCTAACCCCCTACAAAGCAGAGCTGCAGAACTGAAGCCAGTTGCAAAAACTCCGAGCTGGTGTCACTACAGGACCCGACAGAGCAGGTCAAATTTAACGACTGCAGTTGCTGAAGCTCGCTGCCATTTCTGTCCTAAGAGGTGTCAAATTATACGACTAGGAACCGCAGGGGGTGACTACACGATTCCCTCACGACTTTTCATCACGGTTCCAAATCTCGTATTGCACCGCGAAAGTACCGTGAGGTCGCCTCATTTTGGCGACCAATCAACACGGAGCACCCCGTAATAAAGTAAACATGGAGGACAAGCAGGTAGTTGTCGCCTTCGCTGTAGTCTGTGCTTTCCTTTGTGACTAAGAAGAAAAAAAAAAAGAGGATAGGCTGAAAAAGTTGGAGTACATCACATTTGTTTTGTCATGGTACTCCCGGTTGAGCGCTCATTGGCTCATCCTGACTGTCACAGACAGGAGAGCCCGCCCCTACGACTTGCAACTCGCCATGAGAAAAGCAAACCAGTTTGCTTCTTGTACCAAGTCGCAGAGAGTCATAGGGGCTGTTAAGAGCGCTATGACCGAGTCGCTGGGGGTGTCACACTATACAACTGATGGTAACGGGCACACACTGCGACTCTCTACAACTCGCTGCAATTTTCTCACCATTATGTAAATGAAGGCTATGACTGAACACTAGGGAAAGTCATGTAATGTGACAAATGAATTAAATATACCTCAGGTGTTTGCTGACTTTTCACGGTGCTGCACAAAGCAGCTGGAAAGTTAAACATGTAACCTAAACGTGACTAGATTTAACTGCCTCATTTGCTCAGTTGCAGCAATCCATTTATAAAGAAGTTACTTTTTGTACTAATCCTAATGAGATGTCCAGTACTGGTCACGGAGAGCCCTGCTCCTGCGGGTTTTATAGGCTGCCTTAAATTAGCAGAGGTTTAACACAAAGCATTGAGAGAATGAGAATGATTGATCCAATTAAGTCACCCAGGCAAGCGTTGGACTGAAAACCTTGTGACTAATGAAGACACCCCTGCCACAGGGCAAAAAGGTTAACCATTGGGCTTACCCAGCAGGTAAAGGATGATCATTATTAACCCAAGAAGGATCTCTAATGCTTTTTTCCCCACTTGCCTTACTTTAAATAAGATCACTTTACTGGCCATACAAGAAATTTTATATTAGGAATTTGTCTTTTCACATACACCAACTTGCTCTCCACGAGACGCACAGCGAGAGAAGCTTGGAGTCGGAGCGCAGGATCAGCCATTTATACAGCACCCCTGGAGCAGCTCAGGGGCCCAGCGGAGTAGGATTCCTCTGCCAGGCCGCGGGATACAAACCCGCAACCTTCCAGCCACAGATCCACTGCACGAGTGCTTCCAGAGATCCTACCTCACACACTGAACGCCGAGTGCAAGTCCTGGCCATTCCTCTGGCCTACTCACCTGCCTGCAGGCTGCGAGGCTTGGCCCCCAGGTAGGCCAGGTTGACATTAGCCTTTCGGCCATCGATGATGGGGTTGGGGTCTTTGCAGGCTCGCTCGGCGGCTCCCCGCTCCGTCATTGTCACCTAGCATGGACGACAAAAGCGCACACTTCTCAGAATACACACTCCCACACAGCTCACAAGCCCCGTTTAATATCATGCTCTGCATGAGGGCCACAAGCATCGATACCAAGCCCAAAGGACCCTGAAGGGGCTTTAAAAAAAAATAATACAGGTGCTTTCAAAATAAAACGTTAGTTGGGCGTTTTCCATCTCAACGGTGTGTAACCAGTGAACAAGACCAATGAAGAGACCTGTTTCAACTGCACAGAACTTGTGTTTGTTGCTGGGGCAGAAGTAGCTCTGCGTCTCGGCAAGCAAGTTTCTTCACGTAATTTATTCTCCGGTCGAGTAGGAATACTATAAGAGCTACAGGACCCACATATCTGCAACTCATGGGATACAATGACAGTGTGTCACTAAACTACAAACTCACAAATAACCGGTAAAACCAGTCATTCGTGATTAAGGCTTAAACCGTTAATGAAGGGATTCCCGGGTTCTTGTTTTTGTTTATTAAACAAAAACAGCTCCTCTGTTAGGAGCTGCAGGAAATTCTCTGACAAACATACACAGCTGCAAACGGGTCAAAATCCTGCCTGAATGTCAGAACTACACCTGACAAAGGGTACAAGAAACTAAAAGGTGCCACTTCATGAGGGAGGAAGTTGCGAACGTGCAATATTAACATGTAGCACCCCCTTCCAAACTTCCTGTCTGCACAACTAGTATGATGGTTTCAAGGCATCACATTTGTAGGTGGCCATCTGAGGGGGGGGGAGTTCATTCTTTGGGTGGGAGGGGTTGTATCAAAGGATGTGGATCTCATTTGAACTCACAAGAGCTTCATATGAGTCTGGTCTGTAAAAAAAACAATAACCTATAAATGAGGGGTTACAAGCAGCAGTGTGTAGTTGTTGGAGGTCTGGATTCCTGATCAGAGGGTCTTGCGGTTCACTCTTTGGCTGTAACCATAAGCACTCAAAAAGTTCACCAGTAACTTGCTCTGGGTCCCCAGGTTAATTCGCCACCGACTCATCAGGTAAACCAATGAATAAGGTTCAAAACCATGGCACAAACTGTGAAAAACTGGAATTGGAGAGTCCATAAATAAGCCATCCTCCAACTACTGAGGTGTGTGGACATGTAGGGCACATTGTGACTTGTACAGCCCATTTAAAAAAAATCCCTACCAAGGCCTGAACTCGTTATAATTGAAGCTCTGTTCAGATAAAAACTCCTCAAGGTCAAAGTGTGGAAAAGTAGTGTAAAAGAAATCCCAGAGAGATGCAGTCATACTGGTTGTTCAGGCTTTCGAAGTTGTACCAGCCATTTGAACAGTGGAAGTGACTCACGCTTACAAACTTGAAAAGATAAGGACAGGTTTACACACAGCCAGAATATAAGCGCACTTTCTGGTACACTCAGTACGGCACAGAAAAGGGAAGTCAAGTCAACAAGTTTCATGCCAAGCGCAAAAAAACGTAGAGGTGAAGTCTGCGAAGTGATCTACACGTCTTGCACTGGGGGGGAATACGGAGAACAGAGCTTTTGCACACACGAAGTCTCGTTTAGGGAAAAAGTTTTCCTGCTCTTCTGAAAACAAGAACGATAAAACAAGTGAGGACAGCTCAAACTTGCCCTTGCCTTGTCATAGGGATGATGACATCGAATTAGAGCGTTAGGCTCATTTACACAACGCGCTGAAATATGATGTCCTTCAAACGCAAGAGCAGGTGAAGTTTAAATCTCGTTCTGTCAATACGCACACATTTGCCAAATGGACTGGCAACACGTGACGTAACCGCTTAAAACTCCTTGCCCAGATAAAAATCACAATTCATCTCTAGCTTTAGTAATAGCTTTTGACGTCGTTTGCACCCCTCGCTTTTTTAAATAAGAGATGCAATATATTGAAACGTTTAAAAAACTAGCCTTTACGTAATATTAACGCAACCCAATCACATTTGCCGTGAAGTGGGTGGCTATTAAAATCAACAGGGGGAAATTCATCACAACGCCATGGGGAACAATGAGTGCTGGAAGTGAGCCCTAAAATAAAACCGACTTGCATTCCTTCAAGACGAATCTCGCGAAAAACCAAGAAACCTTCGGTGAGACTGCACTGCAAGGACGAGGATGTTATGCGCACATTTCTTGAACTTGTCGCCAACAAAGAGCTCCACGCACACATAGCAACGCGACGTGGGCACACAAACACGCCGCCCGGAATGCGAGCTCAAGACCTGTGCCGTTAGAACAATAACTTGGCGTTCCGGAAGGAAGCGATCGGCGAGTTCACCTTGAAAAGCGGGGGATGTTTTTTTTTTGTAAATCAACTTTTGGAAATCCCAGCCGAAACCTTATTTACCATGCCGTGTTCCTCCGCATTCTCCCCAACTTTTGGTGCCACGGCCAGCGAAAACCAGCTCTGGACAGCGGGCAGGCGCTTGCTGGCGAACAGCTCGCCCTTGTCGCCGCTCCTCGCCCGGGCTGTGGGACCGCACAGCGAACTTTGTTCCGCTCCAGTTCAGACCGCGAACTGCATTTCATTTCCCTCCCCACTCACAAATAATAAAACACTTTCTCCGGGCGCTTTTGTTGTTGTTGTTTTTTTGCGGAACCCTTCTGCCCGTTGTAACCCCAGGCACTTCGGTTTCGCGTCTGGATAACGCGGTGTTTAGCTATTCAGGAACGGGATGCGCGTTTCAGTACTCGATTTCACGGAGAACAAACACTTCATCACGGGCATCGTCTTTGACACGTCTTTTTACACAATAGTTTCCTGTCCCATGGCTTCTAAACAAACGCCAAGCGTATTTTCAGTGGGATCCCTCATACACCGTCACGTCCTTGTACACACAGTATGTAGCCGAGAGCAATGTGCCCCCACGCCAAAAGCGTGTTGACAAATCATGAGCAAGCAAAATTGAAGTTATTGCCACCCTCCACCATTCGAATGGCAGAAGTCACAAACGGATACAAGCCCATCTTGCAACATAAACCAGAACGCAATCAACCGATGGATGAGCATTACGCAGTAAAAACATTATTAGTACTGATATTGCCCAGCGGTCAACAGCCTAGCTAAAGCGCCTAAATGAAAGCGAAATAAAAACGCGTTTTGCAATACTTACAAAGCCGTAACCCCGCGATTTCCCCGTCTGCCTGTCCGTTATGACCACAGCTTCTTCAATGTCCCCAAACACCTCGAAGTATTTTCTCAGAGACGCGTCGTTGGTGTGATACGGTAAGCCGCCCACGAAGATCTTTGTAAAAGTAGTGTCCTTTTGAATTGTTGGATGCATAGCTTCCAGAGACCCGTTCACGAACTGGTGCAAAAGCATTAAATAAATATGAAGATATTAACAACACTTAGGACGATGATTCCTAGTAGCACAAGAAATGCAACACATATAAGCAACGGGGGTTGCACTTTAAAACATTAAAAAATAAGAGGAAGAATCCAGAGGTAGAGTAGAATATTTTTAGACTCCGTGTCCGGTCTGTGTCTCCCCTGTATAGGTTTTTATTCCGTGTATATTTTTATCTTTCTATGAGAGGGTAAGACGCTGCCGCCTTAATGTAAGTTTACACTTCGCAGGTGGCTTCCTTCATTTACCACTTGACAAACCTCCCGGAAAGGCTTTTATATGGGCCTGTGGTGACCCCGCCCACGGACCTTCTGATCCAATCACAGGGCAGAGTATTTGGTCTCTCCCGCCCCTTCACACCGCGTACCTCCGCTGTGGATGGCTTGTGACGTCACTCCAGCCCGGATCATGCCCCACCCCCCACGCTTTCGGCTTGCACCTGCTTTTGTCTTGAACACAAAGAAAGTCTGAGC
Organism: Lepisosteus platostomus; assembly: GCF_059453375.1. Lineage (NCBI taxonomy): Eukaryota > Metazoa > Chordata > Actinopteri > Semionotiformes > Lepisosteidae > Lepisosteus > Lepisosteus platostomus. The sequence goes on from NC_142625.1 coordinate 19,183,178, forward strand.
AGAGCAGTGCAGTGCAGCGCCAGCGGGCATGGTGCTCTTGAAACACTTTCATTTACCAGCACCCAGATTAAAAGCAATTCAGATTAAAGTCCAAGTCATCACCCCCCAGTTATGCACTTATTATTTTTTAAATATCTACAATTTATTTACGTGTTCACACACCCTTGGCGGTGTGTATTTGATTTAATGTCAAGGCATTGCTTTCATGTTTCAAAGAATGTTTAAAGTTCAGAGTGTTTAAAGAATGATTTGTTGTAAATTACAAGGTACACACGCTGACAAAAGGGTTATTTGTGCTACGAGCAGCGGGCCTGTGGGGAAAAAAAAAACCATTGGCTTGGTTTCGACTTTCAGTTTAAACAAGAGGCAGCTGCTGAGCACACGCCGCTTTTCGCGCCCGTCGCCTAGGCTTGGGAGTACAGTATTTGCTCAGCAAATACTCTGCATTTAAAACCCACGCTGACCCGGCTCATATCCGCGAAACGCCAGAAGAAAAATGACAGATACGGTTTTACAGAGCAAACAACAAAAAACCGCCCCAGAAAGCCGCCTTTAAATTTTGAATCAGAACTGTACATTTACCACATACAACAGCACCTGAAAACCGGTAGTATCGGCGTTATCCACCGTTTCTATTTACTTATTTTACAGTCGAGCTGTGTTGTATCAATGGTCGTTTTAGTAGTTAGAAAATTGACCGTCCTCTTTATTACTGTTTACCGAGTCTCAAACTCATGTGCATGACAACAGCAACGACCGTTAATTACAATACTGACACCTAGCGGATGCAAACCCGCGGCCTCCGTTTCCCAGCTGCTGGTGTTCATCACCCGTGGCCCCTCGAGATACCCCAGATATTATGTGACGACAACTGTGTAGGCCATGATGCAGATTACCCATACGGAATGAAGACGGTCCCCTGCTGTTCCTGGAACTAGAGCTCCGCTTTCCTTTTCTCACTGAAGTGCCTCTAGAAAACAAAATACCCGTACACACTTAGTCCTTGCTCTGTTCTGAACATGTAAACCTCGTACTAACTAAAACAAACCTGAATGACTCATGTTCAGGACTAATATGAATCCCTGCCCCAGGACATAAAATGTGACTCCAGTTATGTCCATTTTATTGTAAACAGGTAAATTTGTAGCTCCTCATATCCACCTTTTTTTTGGCCAGATCCTTGTTTTATACTGGCTGCAAGAATTGGTGCTGCTAATTAATGGCCTAATTGGGGGTGACCTGCAATGCACTGGTGAGCCCCCTTGTGCCCCGTGTGCTCCTGAGACAGGCTCCAGGTTGCCGTGACCAGATGCCATATCTTTGCTGACTGCCCTATCTTTCTTACACCCGAAGAAGGCTCCAAAGCCGAAACGTGGTGTGTTTTCTTCTCTTTTCAGCGTGGGATAAACCTATTAGTTCTTCCTTCGTGACCAGATATGAGCAGCTTTTTGGTAAAGAACACAGAGATGGATGGATTCCTGCAGCTGAAATATTAATGGGTACGTGCCAGGGGCAGTGAGGAAGTGTGCCTACAGCATTTGTTCTTAACCAATGTCCCATGTGCCCTGGAGCAGTGGAGAATACACTGGAGAAAACAGGGGGGGCAGCAGCAGACAGTGTCTGGAGGCTTCAGGTCTGTCTGATTCTTTGAAAAATACGAATATCAACAGGCACTGGAAGCATCCATCAATCTCATACTTCACACTGACAAGGGCAGAAGCCAATAAGAGCAACTGATCATTTTTAATTTGTTTCAGTTTAGTGGCAGCATAGGTGCCCTTATTTTGGCAGCATAACAATCTTACAAATAACAACTGCATTGTTTATAATGATCTAAAAGTAATCCATTTCGTGATTTTGCTTTGTTTTTTTTTTAAGAAAAAAGGGCAGCGAAGCTGAAGTTCATGGTTTATTTATTTTTTAATCCTCAGCTCTGCACAGTGTTTTGCTGTATTGAGGATTTAAACTTTTGTTCAGCTTTACCATAAAGGTGAGTCTAATTTCTCCATACAGTTTCTAAGGGGAACAAATGATCTATCAGAAAAAAAGCAGTTTGTCATCTGAAGTAACCATGGAAGTAATATGGTAGAGGATTTGAAAAATCTTGTCAAATCTTTCAGCAGGGAACATATTTCTGTTTTCTCCACATGAAAGAAAATGCCAAAGAATTAGGCCTTGAAGCTGTGTTTATGTAAAGTACCCATTTCTCACCAACTGAGAAGAGTCACAGGGAAGTAGTTTAACAATAGGCTCAATAAACTAGATGCTTCTCACCTTGAAACATTTTTATTTTCTGTGAGAGCCTCTGGAGTTTCACACTTGCCAGCGTTTACCTCCTCATTGTCACATCGCTGTCAGGAACCTGATTCCCTCTCACCGTCTCCCTCACAAATTTACCTGAGCATCATTGCTTTGATCCTGTGTTTCTTAACCCACCCAAACATGCTTTCATTTTTATAACTCTCCATTTAAAACCTTTAAAATATTCCCCTAAATAATACTTCCATATCTTTTAAACTAACCAAGATAAGAGGACACTGTTTTGGATGGGATAGCATCGTCCAATAAGTGATTATTGTCATTCAGAAATAATAAAAAAGTATAAATGTTTATTTGGACTTTATAGAACAAGAAAATGGAGACATTTGCCAATTTAGCAAGCAGTTAGCATACTCCTTGCCTCTAATGACAACAAAATGCTCTCAGGTTAGATTACTTGCTTCCATTACTTATCAGTTATAATAACTGAATTGGCTATACTGTAAAGATAAATTCCTTGATTTGTCCAATCTAAAACGCACTGAAATCTATTGAGTTTAAATGAGTGCTGCATCTAAAAAGCACATGGAATCACAAAGTAAAAAAGCCAACGATCCATAAAATGTATTCTTTTTTTAAAAAGTCAGTTAGGCAAGAAAAATATCGGATGCACTAACTCTATTACATTAAACTACAACACCACTCATTCCTTTGTATCCATATGAAAATCCAACATCTGTATCCTAAGGAGTTACTGTACCATCGGTCATACTTCACTCAGCATTCAGAGATACACAGCAATCTAGGGCACTAGGGCCTTTAGTTCCAAATGCTAACTATTTAGATTGAAAACATCTAGACCTATAAATGCAATGACAGAATCAGTAATACAAACTGGGTCTGAGGTACCAAGTGGTCATTCAAGTGAATACCAATTTGGTAAGTAAACTGCAAGGCTGCTGTATAATGTCTGTCTTATCTATTGCCTCAATTGTTTTGTTAAAAAAAAGTACACCTTAAGATGTGCTAATCTTTTTCACCTTTGTTTTTGATTCTTCACTTCATCCAGTCAGACCCTGATGGTTTTCAGGATTGTCCTCACAGACGTTTGTAATGATCTTCACGGTTATTTTTGCATCATAATCATTAAGAGCTAAATTAGGTAAAGCACAGAATTTGCAAATTAAAAAGAAAACAAATGCAACAATTCTGACCAATCAAATCAGAACTGTAATCTCTATGCACACACATTTATGACACCTTAAACACAGTGATTGTGCGAAGGTGAGATTGTGTGGTTTGAAAGATTCAAATGTGCCCCATTAAACCTAACTGTATTTACACTTCAAGATCAAATGAATTCTCTATATAGCCATGCTTACATTGATAATTGTCACAAAACATACAAATACATTCGTGTATTCACTGCAATAATTACTAACCAGATCTCTGCCGACCATTAAAAGGATAAAGAATGAAAGGCATCAAAAATCCCCTGTGGAAAATGTAAACATTTGTGAAAAGAGAAACAAGGCACGCCCCCTGGTGGAAAGCTAACACAAGGAAAAAACAAAGAGTATTGTTAAGGCACAAAAAAGACTACTGAAAGCTTAAAACCTAAAAACAAACACTGAATATGATCTCTGCTGCAAACAGGCATGCTGGATGTCCCTTTATTATTGATCTTTAAATATTTCTAAAGTGTTTCATTATTTATACCTGAACACTATGAATATGAACACAGCAGAATCATTTGCAGACCACAAAGCATCACTGTATCAAGACAAAGTGATGATTTGAAAAATGAAAACATCTTGGTCGCTCATCATAAACCCATGGTACCATCTGGACAGAATATAGTGTATTTGAACTTCACTCATGTCCAATTAAAACTTAAATCAAACTAATTGCATATAATGCTCTTTAAAAATAAAACATGCAAGGATAAAACTTTTATGTGCTTGCTTAACAACATTTGAAGGCCGGGATCCCAATGGAATGTGAAATGAGGGATTGCAAAGAAAAAACAGGCTGCTGCTGTGGTGTTGGTAGACCGGTAGGTGGAACTGTTCCCCGTGAGCCAGAAAATCCAAATCAATGCCCTGGAATGGTGACAAGTGACTGCTGTAGAAGCTGCTTTCCTTCAGCTGAGACGTTAAACCAGGAACGAGTACTTGGACATGAGAGTTGTTTTGCCAGTACTGAGAAGAGTAGATTTTAAACTCAGCGCCCAGGCTAAACTTCACTGTTGACTTGCACGACGTAGCCACCCTTCCTACCCCCCTTTTGATTCAATACTCCAATATCTATTGCAGCTGCTGCGTGACACGCAGGTGTTTGGTTGCACTAGAGGTTGAAATGGGGTTCCCCTCCTACTGTGCGTATGTGAAGGGCTTTCGAATTAAAAGCATGATACAAATCAAAGCAATCCCTAGTATTATATACTAGCAATTACTCGTATATTTATGCATGATAGATGAGCTGGGTTTTTATAACATTAAACCTACTTAACTTGAAAGGTTTAAGTGCAAATTGATCGACTTCCTATTGACAACACGCAAGTAGATGGACTGGGTATCTTCTCCTCCTCAAAAAGATTTGAGTTGCTTAAGACATTGTTGGCTGTCTCTTCTCTTACAATAAACTGAGGACAGTATAATGGATTATTTGGTTGCTCTGATCATGAAGGTTTCAATATGCTTCTGTGCAAGAAAGATGGACAGAGTAAGGGTGTTTCTTCATGCCCTGTTCACACTACATATGGAGATTCTCCCCATTAAAAAAATGGACACTGTATTGGAAAAATAGTGAAGTGTGGAACATCCTTTTATTTTTTTATAGATCTGCACCTTAAACATGACTAAATCACAAATGAACAGCAAAACTGGAATCCAAAGTGAATTAAGATAACTTGCAGACAAAAACAAATCCCCCTGCTCTCCTGGTCCTCATGTGACCAAAGTAGTCACGCCCATGGCTTCAATGTGAGCAGAAGAGTTCTGCCAATTGGTCCGTTTATACACAATGCCCCACCCCTGGTCCAGGTGTAAGCCAATAGAGGTTTTCTTCTATATACATATTAAGGCAGGTCTTCCGTTTTCCAACCCTCTGGTGTTGCAGAATAGAAGTGACATAGCTGAAGAATCTGAAGACAGGAGGGGGAGCAAGGAGTCATTAGAGTATCCTGGTTTTTACAACAGATTTTATTTTGTGTATTCATAAGCGGGGAGGGAACATTCACACATCCGAAATCTATTTCTAAGGGTGTTAATATGATAAAACCTGTTCAAGCTATAAACATGATCATGGATACATCATTTTAAGTTTGATCTCAAGTTAAGAATTCTTGGGTAGAACCAGAGCTAAAGCTCATCTATCAACTGGTGTTGATAGATATATGTTTCTTACTTTCTGTAAGTAAGAATTCCACTGTACCAGTACATGTACCGGTTACATATGGCAATAAAGTTCAAGTTCAAGTGAGAATGACAGATTCTTATTTGACAAATGACTTATGTCCCCTTTTCAAGAAATGTACTCCCTTGAGGTACAAATCTATAAAAATGAACCCTTTTCACAGAGTTCTTCAGCAAAAACAGCAATCGAGGCAAAGTCTCAGTAGGTAGCTTTCACTATTTGTTGCAACACAGAATGAGCACAGAATGACTGTGCACCTCCTTGCACATTCCTACGTACAAACGGTGCTCTGTAGCATTTCATTTGCCACTAAGTTTCTACAACAACAAAGGGCCTCCCTGGGAGAAAAACCCCGTTCCTCTCTATCGGGCCCGCAGGGCGGCATCACAGGGCCTTGAAAGAAACAGACGGGGAAGGGCAGCCGACACCACGACCCTCACGGCTCCAGCCTATTCTCACCATTTCTTGTTCCGGGGTTTCAGCTCCTCAGCCGCATTGCGCAGGAAGATGTAGTTCTTCTTCTGAGAATTGTAGTACTCGTGCCCCTGGGGAATACATCAAATTCATTCTCCGTCAGCACGGGCACAATGCGCCTGCTTCCTCCCATCTGTGCTTGTAATCATTTTTTTTTCTTAATTCTCGGACAATAGTAACAAACTGTTCAACAAAAATCTCAAATGCATAATGCACATTATGATAAGTCACCTACATATTACATAGGAACAAGTAATAGGTTTATTCCATGCTGAAAAAAAGCGAAAACACATTTCGGCCGTGGAGCCTTCTTCAGCTGACACCTGAAGAAGGCTCCACGGCCGAAACGTTGTGTTCTCTCTCTTTTTTTCAGCATGGAATAAACCTATTACTTGTTCCTTTGCAGCCTACGCATGCTGACGCAGCTACCCACCTGAACTACTAAGTATTACATACATTTTAGAAAATATATTTAGCCCTGTCTACAATGGAAACCAATTACTTGAATTCCTTTAAAAGACTTCAGTCTTCTTTGAACTGTTTTTAAACCATCAATGAGGTGGCCAGTACCTTGGCATAAAAAAAAAAAGACTTGAGTTTGTACTTGAGGGACTTCTCGATTTTGCACCTTCAGGACTTGTTTCTACACTTCTGAATGGCCCTCTAGGGGTCTTGCCCTGCAGGCCCTGCCATTACCTTAGACCAGTCATAGCTGGAGGCATAAGCGAAGATGTTGCCGTTGCTGTTGAAGCAGCAGGCCGTGATGGGCTGGTCCAGCTGCTCCGAGGTCTTCAGCTTGGTCCGGGCGTCCTTGTCCCAGAAACTGAAGCGCCCATCAGACCCAACTGTAGCCAAAGTCCCATGCACAGGGTGGAAGGAGATCGCGTTAACCTGTTGAAGAAAAACGCCTCTATAGAAAAACAGGCCGGAACTATTTTAGGGATAAAGACACCTTGTTTGTTTTTGTGGTGTTATCTGTTGCCACAGGGAGTGGGAAAATGTAGACAACGTTAAATTTATCATATATCTTAAGCTGTTTCCTCGACCCCTCTTTGTCCTTGCACTCACAGAGAACATCATTGGATTTTATTTTTAAAATATATTATTGCTTATTTTCAAGCTCTTTGCATTGTAAAATGCCCTTTGGGGAATATTTCCCATTTTCTTAACATCCACATATAAATGGATATAAGTAAAGGAAGGGTCAATTCTTTGTCGTATAGAACGATTTACTGACTAAAATTTTCAAATTAAAATGTGATAACTATAACGGGGTAAGTGCAGTATTTTCCAATTCAAGATAAACACCATCCACTGAAATCTAGTTCTCCTCTCCTGAAAAACCCATTACCACAAAGCTTTGATATCATCTGACACTTTTGTCTGAAACGTCACTCTGCACTGAAATATGGTTAAATATTCTCTTGCTCTTGGAAAAGCTCAGACATACTTACAGCATAAATATCTTGTGGTGTAGAGGTGTTAGTTCCATTGGACCTGTGACACTTGAAGGTGAAGTTGTCCTTGGCTCTACAACACAGGAAAATCTTACATCCTTTCAGATCTTAAACACCCAACCACTAGTTTCACATTACTACTGAATGTCAAGTGTAGCCACTTGAAACACTACACAAAGTCAGGTGTGCTACATTGAGCCTACTGTATATGAACAATATAAAGCATAAGATTGACAGTTTCAGTCTTTTCTTTCATCTTCACAAAAGTGCTTTAACAAGAAACTGAAAGCAAATCCAATGCAGACGTTTAAGCAATGTATAGGTATGTTCAATAGTAATATTTAAGAAAAGCAAAAATACTAACACCTTCATGTACTGAAGACGGACTAATGAAAGTAATTAAAGTCCCACCTCCACCTCATGGAAGCAGCCAAATGGGCTGAGCAAAGCCAGTTTCAAACAAGAAAATGTAACCAGACTCTTAACCTCCCTTTAGATTAAGAAAATATCGAAGACCAATGTGATACGGACGATCCTTAAACTGAACAACAAACTGCAGAGATTTCTCAACTTTAGCTCATGTCCATCCATATCTATAGGCTATTATTTTACATGCAAGAAAAAAAAATGTAAACAAAAAAAAAAAACAGGCCATTTGCATTTAAGAACATTGTTGCCACACTGGTTCCAGCTAAACCGAGTGGGATACCTACGGGTTTGGGGGGTTGATGTAGTGAATGGCCACTCTCCCCTCGATACTCCCTAAGGCAAATCCAGTGGGCTTATTCTGCTTGTCCTTAAAAATGGCAACACAGCGATGCTGGGGAAGAACAGCAAAGGACAAGTCATGATTCACCAGGGCCTCAGGGAATGAGCAGTGTTCCAGGGTATTAATCCTCTTTAATTAAGAAAGCAATGTAAATCAACCAAAGAGAAGTGCCAAATTGCTGGTGTGCTTCTACAGCGATCAATTGAAATGGGCTGAGGAGCTGAGATAATGCAGTTACTCAGCTATAATCACCAGGAGAATAACTTCTTTTCATGGTGATCAAGGAAAACAATTATTTAACCAAGGTGAAATAGTTTTTATGACAAAAAATGGGAAATTATTTTCACGATTAATAACTTAACTGCTGCTTGACACCTATGAACAGTTTAAAAAGCCAAGACACGCCTTTGCAGTTTTGCTCTCCACAGAGAAAGCAGGTTACCTGGTGCTTCAGCGGAGATTCTATCCTGCGGAATTCCGAGGGCTGGTTCTCTAGCTGGTAGACAATCAGTCCTCGCTCGGCTGTGGCTACCACTGCCATCGGATAAATCTGCATGGGACAAAACAGAATCTCCTAAAACCCCCATCACCCCAGCTCGAACATCAGCTTTTCATTAAGCTTGAGTAGTTGTAACAGGACTGTCAATATTTCCCAAATAACTAGCCCACAGCATCTAATTTTTTAATTTCCATGATACCATACTCTGGTACTAAAGAATTGTAATCATTATTATGTTTATGCTGTACACAATCTATGATATGCCTATAGACAAATAGGCCATTTTAATAGTGTTGGGTAAATGCTGTGAGCATCAGCAGGAACATATGTAATGCAGTCGACCCAAAGGTTTATTTTGAAGGTCCTCACCACATCAGCACAGTAGCATCTCTCTGGCAGCTGCAGAGACATCACTGGGTTTGGAGAGCGGGTGTCCCAGAACTGACAGAGGGAATGGTAACACTATAATCTTTAGAAACAATCAATACACAAGACTGCACAGGTATGTTCAAATGAAGTCATTATTTTAAAAAACAAAACAATTTTGAGGTTGCTAGTGATAACAAAAATTATTGTATTTTATAATTACATCCAATCTGCAGAAGTCATAAAGGAACAATTGTAATTATCTAGTTATATACAATACATGCATGGTGACTAAGTCTTACAATACATAGAGGAGGGACAATTAACAGCAGAGCACAAGTTAAAGATGGTATCATAACTTCATTTTCCAACCACTGAATTACACTGTTATACTCTATACGAGATGAAAATGATTATTAAGTACATGTTAAAAACAAATCAACTTTTGCTACTAATGTTGTTACCTTTAAAGTCTTGTCCCAGCTTCCGGTCATGACACAGCTGTAGTTAGGAGCTTTTATCCAGTGGACAGTTCTGATTGGGGCATCGTGCTGAAATACATAGTCATGTAGCAAGTCTCACAGATAAGAAACTTTGGCTAAAAGTTAAAGATTAAGCAAACCTGAACAATGCTTAACAATTATTTCAGTGTTTTTATAACAAAATCAGAATTTGTGATGCAGAATTTTTCAGCAAACTATTTCCTTTAATGATAAGAAACATTTATGAAAGTTTAATTTTGCACACACAACATTTTTAAAAAAGGTGAGTATTTATCTATATTCTAAATGTACCATTTTTACATGTTTATATTTATGAGCCCCAAACAGTACATCAAAAAATGAATCAGTACTTACCTGGGCTATTTGCATTGCCTGGTTGCTATTAAGATCCCACATTTTTGCAGTTTTGTCACATGAAGCAGTGAAAACTTTGCTCCCATCCTAAAACACACAAAGCCATATAAACGTCTGAGGGCAAAAGACTTCAGTGTGCTACCAACCGAGATGGATCTAGAGCTGCTCATTCCTGTAATGACCCAATAAAGTTGTGCTCTCTAAAGTACTAAAAATATCAGTGTTTGGGATACAAGCTCTTTCACAAGGATGAGAGAAAAACACAAAAAGGTGCAATGACTTAGTGAAGCCCCTTTGTGCAGTTACCTGGCCCCTGAAAGTTTAGATAGATAGACATCTGATTGGGATTTTCAAACTGCTCTACAAAATTAAAATAAGCTACGCACCAAAGCATCTCTAACAGAAACCCAGAAAATGCATCAAGACGTACATCACTCCAGCAGATGTCCAGCACTGGGCCTGTGTGCGTCTGCTGTGCCTTTGGGACAGTCTGTCCATTATCCTGCACCTCCCAGCAGCGCACCTGTGCAACACAAGGTACGGGTCAGGGGCATAAAGGGTGACATTAAATCAGGTAAATGACTCCAAAACAAACAGAAGCAGGTACAAATTTCAATCAAAGTGTCTCGCAAAAGAGGGAAACGAAATTCATTTCAATCAATGGATATCTAACGAGAAACTTTACATACTTCATAACACGGGGGTGGACAGTCCTTGTTGTGGTGGGTCAGTGTATCAGCAGGTGTGCATTCCGTGTCAGCTCTTAACGCCAAGCTAGCTGGTTACAGGATTAAACGGACCATTTTACAGCTTCTCCCAGCTCCCCAGGTGCTCTTGCTTTAAAGAGGCCTTGAAAGCCTGCAGACGCCCGGCCCCTCCAAGCCCAGAACTGCCTTCATGTGGTCACTTAATTGCCCACCATTTCCCATTACTGGACTCCCAACACCACCTGCTACTCACATCATTGGCCCAGGATCCTCCAATCAGGAAGTTTCCCGGCATGGTAGGCGGGCTGAAGGCCAGGCAGCTGATGCTGTCATCAGGAGGAGACGTCACTTCAACATCCTGAAACCAATAGCATTTCAATTACTTCTAATAGTCTTTCAGCTGCTTTCAGTTTTTTTTTAAAGCAAGGTGGGTCTTGCCTTTTAAAATTCGCGAAATGTAACGATTCTGGTATTGCGGTTCTGAAAGCAGAAACATGGTTTTACGCCAACAATGACCCTTCCTCCTCCATCCGCTCAGAGCGAGACGCATCTACTTCTAAGCACAAGGCTGCCGATTTTAACTCCAGCTCTTACCTTCATGGGGTTGTGGCTGTCGGTAGTGGCGCTGCCAAACACGCTGGTGCCCCCTGATCCGAAACTAGAACTTGTCCCGAACAGACTCATTGTAGTTCTAAACAGGAAAAGATTGAATAATTTCCACAAACAGGTCTTTGCTTATTACCTCTTGTACATTGGCACTGAACAAGCAAGCTACTACTTGTTCATCTGAAAACAGATACGCTTAAGCACTGGAAGAGGGACTTTCTAGAAACTGAACTGCATATCCGGTCAGCGGTCTTACAGTCATGCTCTGCAACCTAGGTCGAACGATTCCATTTCATTTTGTCCTTATTTTTAAACGTTGTATACTACCACTTTACTTTCTGAAAATCAGCAGAATGACATAATCAGTTTACTACCAACATAACCCTTTATGTACTGAGCCATAAACATGAGGCATTTTATTTTACACCATTACTCCAGCTACTATTCTCCATAACAAAGGTCTCAAACCGTAGAACGTCTTAAAGTTTGAGATACGTAATCGAGATTATAAATACTTTGCAATCGTTCTTGCTTTTCTTAATATCAGAACACGCAGGCTACCTTCTCCATCCACTACTACACACTAGGAAGCTCCATCACAAACGGATTTCCTATAAACCTCTTTAATTAACACAATAACTACTAGCTACAAGCTCTTTACCTGTTTCATTTAAAAAAATATATCGTATTTATCACAGCCCTAAAAAAGCAATTGTAAACCGACCTAGACTGGGGAATTCGCCGCCACTCCACTGCCTTTCGCTGCTTCAGCGCACTGTAATTACGTCACCGGCCTACGGAAACGTAAGTGGGCCAAACTACACGTTATATTCCTGCAGTGATTCTATCGTTCACATGACGCCTTACACCTTACATTCAGCTCAATTAATGGTCTTAATGTATTGATCTGAATTGAAACTAGTGGAACTAAAATGAGTTTTGTCTAATAGGTAATTATATTTGAACAGATATGACTGAGTATGGTAAAATATAATATTTTATCATATAGTGGACATAAACATTTTATTTGGTAAAACCAGAAGCTTTTCTGTTATTGTGAAACAGGTACACTAATGGTACGCGCTTTATTGTAAATATGCAAAGGAACAAGTAATAGGTTTATTCCATGTTGAAAAAAAGAAGAAAGAGAACACAACGTTTCGGCCGTGGAGCCTTCTTGTACCCACCTGAACTTATTGTAAATATATTCTGTAAACTTGCCGAATCCCTCATGTTATTTTTTAAAGAAAAACATAAAGTCTTTCAAATAGTGGCATTCAATCACGAAACTACACCACTCTTGTGGTATATTGATTTACTCTCACATGACGTATTTCTGCATTTTTATAATAATGTTTTCTTGAACAATGACAGCGCACAGTTTGTTTGCGTTTGCATTTATTTCCACGTCAATAACATCAACAACATAAATTCCCGGAATGGGAACTGGCTAGTTACAAAATATCCATTCTACAATAAAACAAGTAAAACTATAGGGGCAGTTGCAACAAATATTTAAAATTAGTTACAAATACTGCTCTACACTGTGCTCGTTACCTTTCGACAATAGGAAGGAATTCATACGTGTTCCAGACTTCTGAGCTCTTCAAATCCACTGTCTTCTTCTCTTCTATTGACTTTTTATGGTGTAACAAACTGCTTTATCAGATCTAGAAAATCAACTACCACACTTTCTGTCAGCTTTGACAGACTGTGCATTATACCCATGAATAGTATATTTCATGACTTGATATATTATTGTTCTGATGAATGGAATTTTATAATGAAATTATAAGCATACATTATGTTAATTTATTACATTTACATTTAATAAATGTTAATCTCAGAAATGTCATTTGAATATTTGCATAGATACATTTCATTTATTGTTGACGCTATACTTCATCACATTCAGTTTTGTAATACGATGTCATGGAAATGGTTTGTTTGAATATTGTGATGACTGAAGAACATCTTAAATAGGTACTAAACATGAGCATCATCTCATCCCCAGCTCCAAAGTTCAATATAACTGGAATTTAACGAGTTCACACCCATGGATTATGCCTTTTTAGGAACCATTGAGGCTAGTTTGGACGTACTCTCAAAGCATATTAACGTTGAAAGTTTGCAGCAACTGAACCATTGTCTATAAAGGCATGAATAAAAAAAACAGTATTTAAAACAACTGGTCACAGATTTCTGCTTCTTCTAATGTATTCAACAGAAAAACATTCCCTTGAAAGGGTTAAAACTACAATTTATCTGGATGTTGACTGCAATGCTGAGCAAGTCCAGAAGGCGGCAGTTAGAGATCATATCCATCCTCCATAGCGCAGTTTATTTGGCAGGTACACACGAGTAAGGTAATCTGGAGCAATTGATGTCAAACACTGGATTTCTGCTTTCTGCTGCCATTTCAGCATCAGTTCTATCTGCAAGAGAACAAGTTATATCCCATGATACATCAGAGTGGAATTCAGAAATTATACAAAAAGAAATCTAGTCAAATGGTATGTTCTTTATTCTCTCTGTCATTGCTTTACATGCTATATGCCAATATGAAGAATTTTTCAATCTGTTCTTCATTTCAACATTAAGTTTTTGTTTTCATTCCTTCTTATAACTTCTCATCTGCAGCCCATTATGTTGATTAGTACCAGGTACATTTAACTTGCCAGTGCTTCACTGTTAGAGATATCCAGACAGTGTTTAACCATTTCTACAGCCTTACCTCTTTTTTCCAAAGGGGTTGAGAGTTAAAGTAGGGTCGTTTCTGAAGACTTTGAAGTTTGCTATGATCCCGTTTTGTAAAAGGAATTAAAGCATCTTTGGGAACATTCAGTCTGCAACAGATATGGAATGATATTTTATCCATCTTTTAGCAGTATTAGTCATGTTAATAACAGTAATAGTTAAGATGCTGTACAGCTGGGGAAAACATCAGGAGTTTTTTATATTCCACAAATAAATCGTATCAAAATAATTCAAGGTAATCCCAAAAATGTTAACATAGACCTAGATGACCTTTCAATATCAGATGGAAGGAGGCCCAGCCACATCACTGCAGGAACAGTCAGATTGTGCGCGTCGAATGACATAGACTAGTGAATAAAAGTCACACACACAAATACACTATAATTAGAAAGCAATCAGTATTTCACTTTCGCTTCAAAAAAATGTAGCAAGAAAATATAATATACATTACAGTGTGAAGTAGTTTTTTGAAGGATAAAAAGTGACTATTAAATGCATTGAAATAAGCTTACCACTGATCCATATTTATAAATGCACATGATTTCAATACCTAGGAGAATCAAGATATTAAAGTCTGTATTATTAACTTGTTACTGTCTGTAAACTCTACCGAATACTTTCCATTAAATATATTAACATCTGTCCAGTATCAGGACATATCCATATATGAAACTATAACAATATAACTATATCTTAAAGCTGTAAGCATTGTTCGGGTGACTGAAATTGTATATCTGTTAAACATAAACCAGACTTTGCCTGTGGACTCAATAGTTCCTAAAAAAATTCTAACCAGCAATTCTGCTTATAAGGTACTTTACAATAGCCTCATTCTATTTTCTATGGTGTAATAAATCAATACATACCATTAGCAACTACTAATTTAGGCAATTATTTTTTATCAGTTTTAAACACTTCTTGTTAGGTTGGTAACAAAAACAAGATAAACCAACTGTAACTTTATACAATATAATTATATATTTATATAACTTTCAACACTTCTATAACATCAGTTCATGCTAGTAAATTGGTCAATTCTGTTTTGAAATAAGTTGGAAACTGATTTCTTCCCATCTAGATTTTTGTTTCTTTGGAGGTACCGAAGAAGCCACAATTACACAAAGAAAGTGATAGAGTACCATGTGGATCTGCATCCACCAGTGCAAATATAGGAATGCACAGAGAATCCCACAGCCTCCTCACCATCAGCCTGCTATTTACATCCGGGACTCCTTTACCCTGAAAGTGTGACAACAGTCAGGAAAAGCATCTTTCAACATATCTGCACATAACACATAACATGGGGTTATTTTCAGCATAATGCATTCATATAATTAAAATCGTAGTTTACTTTTCCAATACATTTTATTTCCACATTTGTAAAATGTATCACCCAATTTCTTTCCCAACTTTCTACGCTGGCAATTACATTATTTTTTTAAGATAAAGACTCACTGTGATCATGATACATGGAGCCAGTTTGGTACAGAACTCATCATCCAACAGCCTTTGGAAAGTTGCGTCTTTTTCCACAATCAAGACAAATTTCGCAGTGGAAACAAAATCTGATTATTAAGGTTAGCTGCATGTGCTTTTAAGAGATAGCTGTTGTTTGATCTAATACTACATTATTATTTTCAAATAATTTGACCACTTCAAATTATATAATCAAAATAAAAATTATATACACACTTTCTAGGAGAAAAAAAACTAATTTGTTTTATAAACAGTAACAGATATGCACAAAGATTACAAACATTTTTCTCTAACATTTTGCAAAAGTAAAGGATACTTTTTATACCACAAACATTGGAAGAAACCAGGACTGCCTAAACAAACAGAGACAGAAATCAGTTTTTAAGACAATATCATGCATAAAGCTTTATTTCAATATTCACACAAAATGTAACTGAAAAGTAATAAAATCTGAATACAAAATCTTGCAGTTTTTTACTTTTAAAACATTACACAAAATCATTGGTTGTGAGTTGAGCGTGGAATTAATTAAAAATTAGTCCAAGTATTTAGAATTAGTTCAAATACATTGCATAACATGCTGCCTAAAAGTTCAGAGATCTTTACATCTATTCCCTGTAACATTTATCATTAGCGAATAATCTGAATTATTTTTTATGCATAGTGATACCAACGGTAGTCACAGATAAAGCTCAGTGCTATAAATGTGGTACTGTACCTGCCTGCTGTCTCACATACCATGGAGCCAGAGTCACAATTCACCTTAGTGCCATCTTCCTCTGTGTAGCACAGATCACCTGCAATGAAGCCTTTGGAAGATGCAAGCTAGAAAGCATTTACAAAGAAAAACCAAGGCCAAAATACAGTTAGGCTATTGTAAGTAGTATCACTTTCAGATTTATTTTAGCACTTTTTAGGGCTGGTTTCATACACTCAGATTATCCCTACTCCCAGACCAACTTGCTTATATTACCATTAAATAGTACATGGTTAGTCCTAATAACGTTTCGTGAAATCAGTCCAAACTTTTTATCTTAAAAAAGTGCAGAAATAGAGACTTTGTTTAAATAAAGGACAATTGTTTATGTTTTGTTAGTAAAAAACACATGTGGAAATTTAATGTCCATTTGCTTAATCACTAGAACATGTCTAATGAGTACGAGAAGCACATTTTAAACAGAACTTGCACTGTTCATTTGTTTCAAATCTATCTGGAAGGTAATCTAAATGGTTTTCAATGAAAATGAAGGGTTTACATTTTATATACTGTTTCTTAATGATCCAACTTCACGTAACAAAAGGATTAAAACAATTAAGAAAGATAAAGATAAAGTACTGTTAGCAATTAAGAAACAAAAATATACATGAAAGATTAATCAATATGTTTTTGCCACAAAATTAACTTTTGCATTCAACAGCAAGGGATATTAGCAGCGTCTTTGTTGTATGAATTGAAAAGCATGTGACATCATCAAAATCACTCACCACGTGTAGATTCCTGCGTGGAACCCTGAGCATACAGGAAATGTCATCCACTATGAGGTCCACTGTCCTCTGACTTCCAAACAGCTGGGTGTCATTGTAATAGATGTCCCTAAGTAAATGAGGCAGACATTGTTTGCAATATTCACTTTAAAATATTTAAAAGGAGACCCCTTTTATCAAGAGTTCTTTCTTTAAAAAACTGTGATGAGATGTAAAACTGATAATGCTTCAAACTGCTGTGACAACACACAGAGTGATGGTCAATTACAGGATTAGAAGAGAATGGGAACAAACAGGAAGAAGAAAGATATGATGTATATTACTGAAATGTTAATTCATTCATCAGTATTAAACTGGAATACAATAGATGAAGGGCTGTAAGCAACATGAAAAATTGCATCACCTTTTCGTAGCATATGAATTGCTTTGCACCATCTTGTAGATTACAGACAGTACCTTCAGGGTTGTAGCTACAAAACAGTAAAATTGATTATTTGTAATATTTTTAATACTTTTATTTTAGTAACATAGGTTACTGAAAAATATTTTGAAATGGAGATTGATTGAATAAAGAATATGTTTTTAAATCTTAGCAAATGTGATTTAATAAACTCTACTCAGACTCTTATAATCATTTGAATAGCAGTTAAATATATTTATGACATTTAACTTTAAATTTATTTATGTCAAAGTTTAAATCTTAAACTTGACATGTTACATACACACTGACTCTTTAAAATATAAAAACAAGAAATAAAAAAGAAAATAAGCACACTGCAGTACTGATTAGTTGCAGTGCAAATACATATCTGCACTGCAACTAATCAGCGCTATGAGAAGTCACCTTTAAAGGCGCTATATAAAATAAAGTTTATTATTATTATATCTAAATAAGCATAGTTACCAAATCTGGTCACCGATCTTGAGCAATCACTTCTGATTGTACTGACAGTGTAGTCTGAAGCTGCATGCAGACCAATATCATCTTCAAACCTTCATCAACACAGGAAAGACCACCAATCAGATGTTTGAAACCAGAAAACATCATTGTAATAATGTAATGTGAGTCAGTAAGAATGAAGCCAAACCCATAGATGCCACTAGTAACTCAAATCCATAAATTCTTAATTTTTAAGAACTCTTTAAATCTATTCCTTCTCAAACACAATATTCCAAAAGCAGAACAGAATGTTTGATGTGGATTTATCCTTAGGAATAGAGAGTCTTATCATGATAGATCTTCACAGGATGCACAACACAAAGCATTTTATAGCTTTGATTTTCTTTTATGTCCATCATCAAAACTGCACCTTTCTAGAACGGAACTTATTTCATCTTCAAGGCTTAGGGCTATGTACTTCAATTCCAATAAGCTGTTTTATGTATTTCTTTAAAACCTTTTATGTCTGTTATTGTCTAACTCTAGATATTCTTTTCAAACTATATATATACATCAGCTAAGAGCTCAAAAGTAGTATTAAAAATATTTTTTTAATGATTTGCATTCTGTGCAAAGTGATTATATGAATAGTCTACCACCAAACATTTAAAGATAATACGGGTCTTCTACAAATGAAAAGACCATTTATATCTTAACCTATGCACTTGATGTATTTTCATTTTACCCACTGTGCAGAAACCTTCCATCTACAAAATAATAATCAGCTATATAATAATTACTTGGTTAATTGACTAAGTATAAGAATATATTGAATAAACTTGATTTATTTAATCATATAGACTTGTTATGGGATAAAAATATTTGCCTTTTTAATATGTTAAGAATTTGGCCTTGCAAACAAATAAAAAACTCATAAAAACCATTGTGATTTTCTCTAAGCAATTAAACCTGGCATATTACATTCAACTCATACCTGATGTTGGACCAGCAGGATCTGTTCAGAACAGTCAAGGTTGGTGCCTCACTTTTAGACAGACTGGTTAGTATTGCCTCTATCACATTTTCAATGCGGGCCAGAACAATTTCACTAGGAACAAAAAATGATGTCTTCCTGAAATGTACTTTGGTGAAGATAAAGAAGCAGGCGACAGTTTAAATGTTATATTTTTAAAAGATGTTGAATTGAAGTGGTTTCATGTACCTTGTAAACTCCTCATCTCCATCACGTAGCAAGGAATCACTGGGTCCATGATTTTGTACTAATAAGGCCCGAAGCCTGTCAACCTCAATAAACTGTTCAGACATTCACACGTCCAAAATGTGAACATAAACTAGAAAAAAAATTAGTGCAATGCAGAATTAAACTCAATCAATAGAGAATACAACCAATGGGGCTTGCATATACATCTGTAATTGTGTTTTCAACTCTTAAAAAGTGAAAATGGAAATTGGTGTCAACCCTGTACCAACTTCTGAGTTTTAGAACTGTACTCATTCAGGCATGTTGCCTGCATGTTGAAATGTAAGCAACTGGACTTCTGCAGAAGGAAAAAAATAAACATACTTTGTGTCAAATTATGGTAGATTAACATTCCCTTGAGTGGGTTTCCATCAATTTATCAACTAGTAAGAACAATTTACTCAAAAACAATTTGAGGAGCGGAATATTCTGGGTGCTGAAGTTGTTGAAAACAGTACTCTTGAAGTCAGATATTTTTAACACTCAGGAATGACTGAAGAAACAAATTAAAGGAAAGTCTAAGCAAGCAAGCAGACTGATTCAGTCATCAATTAGCACTGGACATTTAGCGCTTTGCTTGAATGAAGAGAAGCAGACACCATGTTTCTCCGGGATCAGGGGTGGGAACCACTGGGATATGCTCTTCAGCATTGCCTAATTAACCTGCCAGCAACATTCCAGACAGGGATCAAATTCACAACCCAGGGGCTGTGACACACACACACCTCCACCCAACACATACAACTGAAAGACACAGAGCAACGTGAAATCAAATACATGTATCAATTCGTTTTGAGAAACAAGTCCATATACATGGATTTGCGATTCAGTGGGACTTGATCAACTGCGTCGTGGGTTGACACAGCTGCTGAACACAGAGGGTAAAAAAGCGTTAGGCAAACTCGGGAACCCCCAAGACAATGCGTAAAATCGTACCTTCTGCTGGGTTAAACGTTTTACTTTAATATTACAGAAAGGTCACTGTTCGTCGAGCAGCCCACAAACATGTTCATACTGAATTTCACGACTACCGCTTTCGTTTTACTTATTTTGTTCTATACAAGACAGATTTCTTGCCATTGTTCCTGCACAATAATACAACAGGCCCATATACCTTACTAATGTTATATCGTGGTATTACTTGCACTGGACTCCGCGACACAATATCAATAAGTCCAGACTAACCTCGGCAAAGGGAAGGTGTTGTGAACCTTTCTGCGCTGAACTGACTGAGGCGCAAAAGGCGAAGGGAATGTCAGCCGTTCGCGTCAATTCCTGCCGAGGATTTTTTTTTTTGGTAAATGCCTTAAAACAAGTAGTACAAACTCTTGGGAGAGAAAAAGTGTAGGAAGTGTGTGCAAAGACAACAGTAACCAACGCGACCGAGCCGCTACGGCGTGACGCCTGGGCACGCGCACATCTAACCGTAGCGGGGGGCTGAGATCTGCACGTGGCGGGGACTTCGAACGATTGTCTCTTGCCTGGGGTATAGCTCGTGTTTTTCCGTGTGCAAAATACGGTTTTCCTCATTTTCAATGTTATATGTACGTATTATATGTGCGCTTGTGTTTGTGTGCTTATCAGCTGCACCTGCTAGCGGTTTACTCAGGCTAAGTAAGGCTAGCGCACAAAGCTTTCCGCAATCTGCATTGATGCGAGATCCATAGCCTGTCTTTATCTTAGGACTTATTTTGCTGTCGGTATTTCCACTACTAAACCATTATTCTGAATAAATACTAAGTCTGTATCATTGTGTATTATTTATAGTAAATCGGGAAAGATTTTGACATAACTTGACAGTAGTTTCCTCGTTTACCTGGAAAGAGTTTTCCTTAAGGAAGGTGTAGCTTATCATGTTTAAATCCCTTTGTAATGTGAACATTTAGTCCTCGTTGGCAAGCATTCCATTGTTTGCATGCAAAGTGTAAAAGAAGAAGCACAAGTCCCTTCGTGAATTGTTGGACCCGACGCATTTTTGCGCCTCCGTGATTCTTGGGGGGATGACTGAATTCCCTGGGTAGCGCAAACATTGCTTGCAAAACAATGATCTGGGTCCCAGTCCAGCCGCAACACCCAAATAATTCTTAGCAGTATTTGTACACGACAGTGGATGAGTACAAGGCCTTCTGCGATGCATTTTAAATGTTTTATTATGTGTACGTGCAACCACACAACATCCCAGTTTATTGAATTATACAATACAATTTAACATCTATCCATCCGGTTCTAAACCTCAAGAGCCGGGGAGACCTTCTTGTGTCGTTTGAGTGCACCAGTGCTCACAATAATGCCGTCCAAATGCGCTTAGCATTCCAGAACGTCTCACGGTTCAGACCTAAATGAAAACAGAACCAGAACTTGGCAAGTATAGTCTCAATTTCTGATGCCCTGTTGAGATGAACGCAAGATAAAATGGTGCCTCTCCTTTAGTTGTCGCGACACGATTCTGTTTTTATGAGAGTCTGAAGTCAAAGTACAGGGATTACGTAGAGCCGTGATATAATTAATAAAAAGGACTAATACAAACTGTCGTCTTTTGTAAATATGTATACTTTTTAATTTTTTTTACATATTTATGTCATAATACCAGTTTTACAAATTAGTTACAGTATATCGAGGTATGCGAACAATTATTTTTACCGCATGTGGGACCAATGTTTTCATAGCACAAGTTTATCTCAGATTGTCTGCAGAATCTGTTATCTGAATCATCGTTAATGTGTTTGAATATTCGCTGAAGTTAAGAAACAAAACTGCGCACTATTTAAATCTCTCTTAGCTTTCGATCTTACCCCAAACACGGAAACGGGTATTTCAGGAGAATTTCAACACCTATGACACCCATTTAGAGCTTAATCGGTATTAAGCAATAGACAGTAAAAGCTACAGTCTATCGTGGCCGGTAAAAGGCAGGGTCACGCTATTTTGTAACGCCCGCTGGGATACCGGTTGCGAAGTGGCCTTGGAGAAGTGGGGCAACAGGGGATAATAATAATAATAATAATAATAATAATAATAATAATAATAATAATAATAATAATTGCTTACACTTATATAGCGCTTTTCTGGACACTCCGCTCAAAGCGCTTTACAGGTAATGGGGATCCCCTCCACCACCACCAATGTGCAGCCCCACACAACAGCAGGGATGTGAGACGAACAGCAGAGCTTTGAGTGAACTGAACAGCGATTAACTGCACGTCCTCGCATCCATCTCCTGCTGCTGATCTCCCTTAGTGCTTTGTGCTGAGCAGTTCTACCGTTTCCAAAAAGAACGGGCTCGCTCGCTGTAAAGGTCGATTCATTAGTGACAAAGGGAGACCTGTCTGCCTTTTTTCAAAAGTGAGTTTGCACATGACATGTTTCAGAGCTGTGTGCCCCAGGCCCTTCGGCTGTTAACACCTCATTGTGCCACATTGGGCACATTAGCGCCTCCCGTGGCATCAACGCTCTCTGTAAAAGCAATCGTTTGCCGACTCCGGAAGACACTCATAAATGGCCGGCGCAGCGCTGCTTGACGATTCTTGATCAAACGTTTTCCAATGAGACCACATTAAAAGACATTAAAAGAGGAGGGAGGAGCAATAGGCCACCCGAGAAGGCACGTTATGCAAAACAAGAGAAGCAGTTAGTATCACAGAGCTTAACTGTCACCGAAAGTCAATTGATAAAAACGAGTTCTTTATTCCATGTCAAAAGTAGAACAATGATAGTCTAGAAGGGGGCAGAGTTATGTCCTGTCCAAACACAAAGGGTTAAATAAATAGGAGAGGTGGAGGGGTGAAGATGAGAACACGTGTAAAAAACCCATAGCTTAATGGCTTGTGTGGATGGTATGGCGTGCTAGCAGCAGACTGCAGAGCCCGAGACACGTGAGGGTGTATCTGGTGTGTAATTTTCAGTCAAGACTTCCTTTCCTCCACCGTCCCCCACTCCCAGCAGCTGCCTTTGAATCTCCAACATGTTTGTTTTCTGTGAAACACAAAGTGACAGCACTGTCGTCCCACAGATCAGGAAACAGCTATAATTCTTAAAATATGTCATAACTGCTTCTAATTAGAGTGTATTTACAGCCGGCAGGCCTGGAGTCTGCTGCGCGCTCTCCACTTCACCTACTTCAGCTCCTCCGTTGTGCCTGGCTCTTGCCCTGAGATGCCCAAAGTGAGCTCAGCCTCTTCATAGCCCTATTTTTAAAGCAGAAGGTTGGTTTTCATTTGCAGCAAGCAGCTGAGTGGCAGTACGAGACAGCTTGGGAAGGGAAAGGATAGGAACCAAGTCCTGCTTGTGACACATAAAGAGAGGAAACCCTCCTGCGTGAATCCCAAGCCTTTGCCTATATGGGGAGTGTACAGGTAGAATTATGCACTTACTAACGTAAGCTGAGTAGCACGTCTAACAATAAAAAAATCTGGCCTATATTTCTCTGAAGGCACATAAAAATGTCTTTTTGTTTATAAAAAAAACAAAAAGGCCTTTGCCCCAATCTGATCTCTATTATTTAAGAAAAACAATTGCTTTAAAAATATAGACACCCCACCTTTTAATTATTATTATTATTATTATTACCCAATGCCAAAACAAGCATGAAGGCAAAGTGCTACCATATAGCTTTCCATTCATAACATCCTTAATCTGTAAAAGGCCATAACATCTGGGGCGATTGAGATAAACAGGATCCCTTCTGCTTTGGGGATGGTGAGAGATCTTGGCAGATGTGGAGTGTTAACCTGGAAAGACAGAGAGCGCTGAGTCATGTGCTTGTCTCGGGATATGCATTTTCACTGGGCAATGGGAGAGGGCAAAGGGTCAGGAACACAGGGCTAACAACTGCAGGTGAGTGGGATTAGCTTCAGTCAGAAGCCCAAAGAAAAAGAAATAGAGATCTGTTAGACTAATCCTGACAAATGGAAAACAGAACAACAGCCTAACCCCCTCTGCTTCCCATCTGCTATTGCAAAATGCAGCTTCCTTTGGTGTGGTATTGTTAAAGGCAATCGAGCAGTAGTCTGTGAAAGAGGGTGACAGAACATATGAGGGCTGTGAAGACAGTTCAGAATCACAACTTTTCTCACCAGCTAAAAGAATAAATAAAAAATGTAGATACCATAAGGCTCTAATTTTACTGCAGTTGGATGCAGTATTTTGTAGACTGTAAATATGGTTAATACACAGTCATTCTTTGTCTCTTTGGAAAGAAATGAATCAGATAAATGATGTACTTTAACATCGAAGTGGAAATGCCACCATTAAAGGTCAGATTGTTCAATATTGTTCATTGCTGTGGCAGACGTTTGTAACAGACACACTACTTCACTTTCCAATATTGCCCTGACAAGGTGGGTTCGACCGAACAGCAAGATCACAGGGTCACTTGCTTTTGTGTCCAGACCGTCATAGTTTAGAATTGACAGACAGCAGCAAAAACATGACAAAAGCAACAGTTAAATAAAGATCCAACCATTTTCCCACATTATCTAACACAGGGTCAGGGAGGAGAAAGATTTTAACCCAGCAAGCAACTGGCACCAGACAGGATACACCCTGGACAGGACACACACACTCACACCAGGGCCAGCTTTTTCCCAGAAGCCAATTAACCTATCATTATGTCTTTGGACTGTGGGAGGAAACTGGAGTACAGGGAGAAAACCCATGCAAACATGGGGAGAACATGCAAACTCCAGACAGATGGCTCCCCAGGAATTGAGCCCAGTGCTCCCGCACTGTGAGGAAGCCACGCTAACCACTCTGCCACCCAATACACAATACTCCAAAAAAGATCTTTGCAGAAAGTTAAATGAGATTAAAAATGCAGTTTAACACATGAAAAATAGTTTACACTTGTTAATCTGTCTTTACTTTGCACTAGAACAGCTGCATTTCATA
The DNA here is from genome assembly GCF_059453375.1 of Lepisosteus platostomus. Classification (NCBI taxonomy): domain Eukaryota; kingdom Metazoa; phylum Chordata; class Actinopteri; order Semionotiformes; family Lepisosteidae; genus Lepisosteus; species Lepisosteus platostomus. The sequence goes on from NC_142625.1 coordinate 19,208,334, forward strand.
TGTCTTCAGAACACGAAAGTGCCAAATGCTAATTCAGACATTTGCAATCACTCAGTTTCACCTGGTTAGATGTCTGAGAGTCAGGTCTTTGGAGCTGTGGAGCAAGCTCTGTGTGAAAATCTAGACAGAAAAGAATTTGACCTTTGACTCCACATCACGTAATTTAAAGGTCAGTTTACCTTGAAAAAAATACTTTTACTGTATGCTCTGCAGAACTGCCTGCTGTGCCTTCCTTCCAGTCTTCAAAGGAGCACAGACCTTGGTATTTAAGAAATGAATGAAATAAATATTAATTTGACCTCTGTCAGTTACTAGATCTGAGGTCAAATGTCCAAAGGTAGCCGTCTTTTATGGATGAAGGAATGGAACTCTATCTCCTTCTGTCTGCAAGACCAAAGTAATACACATGGGGCTGTTTTGTACTGCAGTTTGGCTTTGCATGAACTGTTGTCAAGCTGTAACCTGCAGGCTACATGTCTGTTTCAGCAAGCCTCTGAGATAGGCGATTGGGAGGAATCCTCCGTGCTGGTGTGTTGGAGATTGCTGCTTTGACAGCCTGTCTTGTGTGGGCGAGTGAATGTTAAGATCTACAGATGAAGATCTGGACACAACAAAACAATATCTGAAAAACAACCAATCCCCATTTTCCAAAGAAGGGCTCAGGAACTTTTTATGTACATTTGAGGGGGCTGTAAATGGGCCAGGAAGGGTGGGAGCCAGCGTTTTGAGTGTATTTAAATTCTGAGATGCTGTATTTTAGTGATGGGTTTGGAGGACTGTTCAGTGCTCACGACAGAGAGGTGAGTGGGTTCGAGTTGAAGTGAGTTCGAATATAGAGGATCCTCCAGGACTAAGAGATACAGGTCCAGCTAAATTACTTAACATCTTTACACAATTGTTAGTGTCATAAACAAGACTTTCTGTGAGTGGAAAAAAAGGAATTTCACAGCTCTTTCAAAACCTACCATGGTTAGCTTAAAGGTCTTCAGAGGTTGCCTGTGGCACTTTGCATTTTTATTGCTTGTAATGTTTTCGGCAAGAGATGGTGTAAATGTGCTTTGTATTCTGGCCACCTTGCTAATGTGAGACACCGATCTTTCCCCTGTTCTCAATTAACATGACAACTTCATTGGGATGCTATTGACCACTGGAGGGCTTGACTAATAACTCATTCACCACAGGGTAAGGAGGGGTATGGGCATCTTAGACTACTGTGATAACAGACACTGTATTTAAATGTGAGGCAAATGTGTTCACCTCTTCTGACAAAATAAAATCCGTGTGTACACGTACAGTGCCTTGCGAAAGTATTCGGCCCCCTTGAACTTTTCAACCTTTTGCCACATTTCAGGCTTCAAACATAAAGATATAATTTTTTTATTTTATGTGAAGAATCACCAACAAGTGGGACACAATTGTGAAGTGGAACGAAATCTATTGGATTTTTGAAACTTTTTTAACTAATAAAAAAATGAAAAGTGGGGCGTGCAAAATTATTCGGCCCCCTTGCGTTAATACTTTGTAGAGCCACCTTTTGCTGCGATTACAGCTGCAAGTCGCTTGGGGTATGTCTCTATCAGTTTTGCACATCGAGAGACTGAAATTCTTGCCCATTCTTCCTTGCAAAACAGCTCGAGCTCAGTGAGGTTGGATGGAGAGCGTTTGTGAACAGCAGTTTTCAGCTCTTTCCACAGATTCTCGATTGGATTCAGGTCTGGACTTTGACTTGGCCATTCAAACACCTGGATACGTTTATTTGTGAACCATTCCTTTGTAGATTTTGCTGTATGTTTGGGATCATTGTCTTGTTGGAAGATAAATCTCCGTCCCAGTTTCAGGCCTTTTGCAGACTCCAACAGGTTTTCATCCAGAATGGTCCTGTATTTGGCTGCATCCATCTTCCCCTCAATTTTAACCATCTTCCCTGTCCCTGCTGAAGAAAAGCAGGCCCAAACCATGATGCTGCCACCACCATGTTTGACAGTGGGGATGGTGTGTTGAGGGTGATGAGCTGTGTTGCTTTTACGCCAAACATATCGTTTTGCATTGTGGGCAAAAAGTTCGATTTTGGTTTCATCTGACCAGAGCACCTTCTTCCACATGTTTGGGGTGTCTCCCAGGTGGCTTGTGGCAAACTTTAGACGAGACTTTTTATGGATATCTTTGAGAAATGGCTTTCTTCTTGCCACTCTTCCATAAAGGCCAGATTTGTGCAGTGTAAGACTGATTGTTGTCCTATGGACAGACTCTCCCACCTCAGCTGTAGTTCTCTGCAGTTCATCCAGAGTGATCATGGGCCTCTTGGCTGCATCTCTGATCAGTCTTCTCCTTGTCTGAGCTGAAAGTTTAGAGGGACGGCCAGGTCTTGGTAGATTTGCAGTGGTCTGATACTCCTTCCATTTCAAGATGATCGCTTGCACAGTGCTCCTTGGGATGTTTGAAGCTTGGGAAATCTTTTTGTATCCAAATCCGGCTTTAAACTTCTCCACAACAGTATTACGGACCTGCCTGGTGTGTTCCTTGGTCTTCATGATGCTCTCTGCGCTTTCAACAGAACCTTGAGACTATCACAGAGCAGGTGCATTTATACAGAGACTTGATTACACACAGGTGGATTCTATTTATCACCATCAGTCATTTAGGACAACATTGGATCATTCAGAGATCCTCGCTGAACTTCTGGAGTGAGTTTGCTGCACTGAAAGTAAAGGGGCCGAATAATTTTGCACGCCCCACTTTTCATTTTTTTATTAGTTAAAAAAGTTTCAAAAATCCAATAGATTTCGTTCCACTTCACAATTGTGTCCCACTTGTTGGTGATTCTTCACATAAAATAAAAAATTTATATCTTTATGTTTGAAGCCTGAAATGTGGCAAAAGGTTGAAAAGTTCAAGGGGGCCGAATACTTTCGCAAGGCACTGTAGATGAGTGTGCACAAGAGAAGGAAGTGCATACTGGAGTGTGAGGGAGAGAGTGTGAGCAAAACCAGTATGAGCTCAATCTCCTGTTCTGCTCTGCTTCCTCTGGTCAAAGACTAGTCAGTGCACATGCTTCTTAAGCCTCAGCCCGTGCCACTGTTTGCAGAGAGGGTCATTAGAGGCAGTTTGACCGGAACAAAAGGAGCTCTGTTCCTATTGTACTGCCTGAGATTGACATCCTTCAGTCTGATTGTCCCATTTCACAAGGGGTGGGGACTGGCTTAACACTGGAGCTCTCTACCCACTTCAACAACAGCCAACCTTTTAGCATCTCAGTTAGAAGCCACTGCAAAATAAACAGGCGGTCCCTTTTAGTCGCTTCAATTAAGGTAACAGGCCACGTCTGCATGGTCTAGCGGCTGCTGAAATTAAATGGCTGTCAACTGGTAAACAACAAAATAAACACATTATCAAAAATACATTTTTTGAGAGGAGCTAATCTACTCCATTAATGTTTTTTCCTTCATTTAATTTGCATTCAAAGTAGAGCATGCCTGCACATGCTTGTAAGGCAAACTCAGTTTGTCAGTTTCAAGCAAACTTCATAAATATTGCAAGCCACATGGTAACGAGCAGTCCTTTGTGATCCCATTTACATTCTTGTCTAATCTTCTTCGGGAAATGTTTTAGTAAAATCAGGGTCAGTAAAGGATTAACAGTGTTTGATGTGGAGCTGCCATCAGCACTGTGCGTAGTTATTTATAATGATCATAATACAATTTAAAATATATATATTTATACATATTTTTTTTTCTTTTTCGAACATCACATACCACAGCTGAACAAGCACTAGAAGCTAGGAGTCTTCCTTTGGCTCTGTCATACACAGAGCTTGATACTGTACTGGAAATCCACGACTGCTGAAGTGCTTGTGGCAGACAGAATGAGGTGTCACTCAGCTGTCACACATCTGCACCCAGATCCTAGCTTTGGTGCTACTTAAAGCAGGGTTGTGCGTTCTGATTGTGTAGTAGCAAGTTTAAGATCTTCTAGATGATATGTTCCTGATCTGAGCGCTTCACAAATGTTCCAAAACTTTTTTTTTCTTTACAGCTTTTTCTTTCGGTTTTCATTTGTGGTTGGTGTCGGTATTCACAATTGCCTTATAATTGCACATTCATAAGGCACAGTTCAGTAATGAGGAAGACAGCTAACAAGTCATTTAATGCTACTATAAACAGACATCATAGAAGTGGAATTCAAGCACCAACCAAGCACAGTATATAAAAATGCAAAACTGGTACTTAAATATGATGAGATTAATATGGGTTGTAATTGCATTGAGATACTTAGTAGCAGTGTTTTCTCTTTATTGTTTCCTACAAACATGACGTTCAATAAAATATTTTTCATTGCAGTGGAACGAATTGATTTATCCTAACAGAAGAGTAAGTACATTTTTTTATCATTTAATGTTTGCGTATTAAACGCGTTTGCTGTTTCCTGCGATTTAAAGGGAAACCAGGGTAATCCAACAACAACCGAAACACCATCAGCCAATAAATCGCCTCTTGTAGCCACGAAAAGTAAATCGCAGACGAGTCGCTCACAAAGGACTCTCCGGGAGTCCGTGATGGACAAGGAGAAACATTCTCCCCCACTGCCTAACAAAAGAAACTAGACACATAATCTTCTGACTTCTTTCAAAAGTGTGTTTACAATACAGCGCCTTAAACTGCTGTCGGGGGGAGAGAATTCGTCTCCACCCATCTCTCTGCCAAGACAGACAAACATCTTGAAAGGCAACCTTGATGATACATCCCTGCTCCGCTCCCCCCCGTATTTCTCTCTTATCGACACCCCGACCACCCCTACCTCGGGCGCGCACACCCCTCTTCCCTGCTCCAGGCTTTGTTAAGTAGGAGCAGAGGCTGCCTCCGCTCCTCCCAGCAGATAGCACCTCCTCGAAGTTTTGCTGTCTGCTTTCAGAGCCCTGGTCGCTGTAGCCGTAGCGCTTCTTGAGGAGTTATGAGCTTGTGCAGGAGAGGGAACGCACGACAAAAAAGGATCATCTCGTCCTGAGACGACCAGATGAAAAACGGAGTATAAATACAATACTGGATTTACACCAATATATATATATCTTGCAGATTTCAATTAATGCATCCAATGGGTTACCGGTCCCTCAATCTGAGGGAGCTGAGCTGATGCTGGGGGGATGAATATTCTTATGTATGCTGTACATTTATAGCTATATAGATACGGACGGAACAGGTTAGCCGGAAGATTTTATCTTGAAGCACTTTCCATTAAATACCAAGGCAAGGATATCCCTCTTTATTTTGCACAGTGCGAAACTGGTCACATTGGCAATAACGAAAGAGAACCGAAATCTTGTAAAATAACAGAAATGATTTCGTTTCTTGACACAACTGCTCCAGCACTGGTTCTCTTGTGCGGCTACTGCGTCCTGGCCGACACCGTGCTCACGAACTTCACTTTGGATAACGAAGTGCATTCGAGTTTCATACATCGGCGCCTGAAAAGCCAGGAGCGCCGGGAGATGCAGCGGGAGATCCTGTCCATTCTGGGGCTGCCGCACCGGCCCCGTCCTCACCTTCACGGGAAGCACAACGCGGCGCCGATGTTCATGCTGGACCTGTACAATGCCATGTCTACCGAGGGAGAAGAGGACGGCTACTCGTATCCCTACAAGCCGATCTTCACCACCCAGGGACCCCCGATAGCGACTTTACAAGACAACAACTTCCTCAACGATGCTGACATGGTCATGAGCTTTGTCAACCTAGGTATGTTCACTAAGGCGGCGAGGTGTTGCTCTTCGTTTAGATGTTATTTTTGCGAGTAGAACAAAATATGTATTTCTCCTGTTTCGAACAGTATCTTTTCTTAATCCGAATCTGTTTTTAACAACGATGCATCAAACATAAAGGAAGACCAGAGTTTCGTTCTTTAATGCCTGAAGATTTTTTTTTTTCTACAGGGAAGTTATAGTTTTTGCCAGAACATAAATAACGTATTCCTTATAAACATAACACAAAGATGCTATTACAATTTTATATAACACCGCTTCACAGTAAGCAAAAAAGTTGAACGGAAGGTTAAATTGATTCTTGAAAACGTATTAGCCTTACTGTAATATTTTCACGGCTAATATTTATTTAACTTGTAACTGAAATTAGGATAATGTACTGTATGCCGCATTGTCATCTTGATCAAATTTATCTTGGTGGTGTGTTTTACTTTGTCTTCCCAGGAGGATTAGTGTGTAAGCAGTGAAGTAATCCTAACTGTTGCATACTGCCAAAACTTGCACATAAATGTGGCTTGGATAAAACATTTCACAGGGAACAGTGACAAGATTAAAAACCGTGTGATGTATGCCCATTAAACTGTCCGTGTTATCCAGAAATTAACCTTCAAGCGTAACGCACCTGTATAATTTATATCGAGAGGGCAGGATTATACCAGAAAGGCTGTTGTCTGGGCTCTGTCGAGTTAATTTACCGAAGCAAGCTTCTGAAACCCGCTATGGAGGAACACAGGCGAATTGATTTCAGTTTTCTGTTTTGGGCATATTTTGTAAATTTTCTTTCTGCTCTTTAAGGGTTAAATAGTTGTTATTGGTATCAATCATGTTCCAGTTCCCAGGTTCAGTTCCAGGTTCAGAACTGCGGTCATTCAGGTGTGTAGGCTGAATATTGAAATGTAAAGAAATGGACTAATGCAAAAAGAAAAAAAACGCTCGTTGTGGGAGTGTATGATACACTGACATTCCCACCTGTGTTTCCATCGACTGACCAATTAGTAAGAACCATCTAGTCACATTCAAGTTGAGGAGTGTAAAACAGTACCCTTTAAATGAGGTATGTTTGACACCCAAAGATCAAAACTTGATCGAAGAAACAAGTTAAAAGTCTAAACAAGCAAGCAAATTGATTAAGTCGGCAATTGGCACTGAAGGTTTAGCACTTTGTTGGGATGAAACTTAACAAACACAGTGTTCATGCAGGACCAAGAGTGAGCATCGAGATACACATAATAGTTCTGCATTGTAGACCAGAAGAGACACATTTCCCGCGGAGTCATTACATTCCTGATAGTTATCCATAATGCACTCTGATGGCTGCTGTATAAGCACAGTTCTGATGTATAAGCACCTGTTTAAAAAAAGAGTTTGGTTCCAAATGCCAATGCTTATTGCTACCTTAACCTGGTCAGCTTCAGGGCTGGCATTTGTTTTAGGAAAAAAAACTGGGAGGTGACAGTAAATGCCTATTTTGGAAGTGTACTATTATGGTACGATCTTTTACATCATTGTTTATTTTAGACATTGACAGACGCGGATGTATATAGCCACAAAGCTGACAAGAGTGAAAGGCCTTATTTCACTGGGAGTGATGATAACTCTTGAAGCTGTGTTTCAAAAGCTTGATGAATGACACCAAGTAAATTGACACAGTATTGCTAAGAAAGACTACAAGCAAGAAGATGCCCAGTGTTAGGAGTGCTCCTTTTGACATGCTCAAGTAGAACTCAAAATAAACTACTGTGTCGAACATAAATAGTAGTGATAATATCAATAAACAAAATAAGAACATCTTGAAAGCAATTGTATAAAAAATCTAATGACCAGTGCTGAAGAATGCCATCATGTGTACTGAGAGGGGCTCCTTTTAGATGTCGTTCTGTAGGAAATTATAGCTTTATATTTATAGACAAGTTTACATTGTCTTTGGTTCCTTTCCCGATTTCCACATTTCTGTAGCTCCTTAGGTGTCCTTACTTTGTGTTTCATGTCATTGTGTGATATTAGAAAGAATGGAAAGTAAACAATTAAAAATAAAACTTTATTAAAAATAAAACTATTCTTTAAGATCATTATACAGTCAATAATCCTTATCACACAACAATGGAACAAAATTTAATTAATGTGGTAAATAGGAAATTGCAGACTACGTGACGAAATGGTGAAAAGTAAGGTATGGTTTGATTTAAGTGGTTCAGGATTTTAATAAGCAGAATATACAGTATAGTGCTGTGTCAGTGAAGTCTGTTTGCAGTTTCTGTGGACTTTATTATTCAAATATACTACAAGATTTTACAAGAGAGGCAAAACCTCATATTAAAGTCACATTTATTACACAAAGAAAAATCATTAACAGTAAACTAAAAGAACAAGATGTACTTTTGTTAGGTTATACAGGGAAAGAGAAAGCATTCATTATAATCACCCATATTATAATATTCTCTGCAATTAAACCTTTCTATACATGCATATATATATAGATACTTGTAACCTGTAATTTGATATAAACTCTTTAATCTTGTCAAAACTTGCTTTGTGAAGGTCTTATCTTCTGTATGCTCCTTGCTAAACTGGCAATAGAGATTATGAGGCTGAACATTTGACTAGCTAACGTCAGTGTGAAGCCACCAGCAAAAATGCTTTTGTATTTTTTAATGTTTAAATGTCTCCGGTGGAGATTGATGGCTATGTGAGATATCAGAGTTATACAAAAAGGATTTAAAAATTGATTGTACTGTAACACTGAAGTGGAAACCACATTGATATTTTAAAGACCTTGAGTAACATTACAGACATTGAATATGTTTTAGAGGTAATATTTTATTAAGTAAGTGCAAAGTTTTTTAAAGTCTGACCAGTGCTATTTTAACCAATAGACAAAACTTGTATGTTTTAATCTTGAGGTTAGCATGTGCCCCAGAGCTTAAAATATTTTTTTTATACTGGGGTGCTTCTTTTAATTGAAGACTGTTAGAGTCCGAATGTTAAATATTATGACAGCAGCTCAGTATCTGATTTCACTGAAATTCCCTTAGAAGTACAGAGAAGCTGGGCTTATAATAGTTGTGTTTTGCTTTACTGCATTTTAGACAGGCATTTTTCAATGAAGAGAAGGAATGGCTCTGAGTGATAAGAGAGACTGGAACTGGGGGTACAGACACAGGGGCATTCCTTCCAATACAGAAAATCTACATAGTCCCTAAGCTTTTCTTTTCATTGTGGGGATACCTATTTGCTGTTATAGCATTATAATTATGATTATAAATAGTGTTACTATTTGGACTGCAAAGTGAAAATAAATATGTCGCCTCTACTAAAGAAAAGGTAAAAAAAACATGCAGGGTTGGATTTTGCTTTGAATTCATGTGCCATTCAGTAAGTTAAGCTCTTCCAAGTGCTTCTATGCCAACCCACACCTCAGATATAAAACATTACATTTTGCTTCCTTTCAGGAAATTTATCGAATTGCCAACATTTAAAAATAGTGGAGAGCGTCTGACTAGTCAAGGGCGTTCAGACAGTTTCTGACACTTGAAAGGCAATTTGTGTCACGAAACCATCAATCAGAGAGAAACGTCTCGTTTGGGAAGAGTTTATTTTCCCTGTAGAGCTGACAGGCTCCAGAGTACTGATTGCTCCCTATGGTCTTTGGATTGCCAGTTCTGTCAGATCTCAGGAGCTAAGCAAGGCTGGGCCTGGACTGCACTGTGAGTAGAAACCCCTTAGGAAAAGCAGATTGCTAGCAATCGGCTTTTCCAAATCAATCAGTATGATCACAGAGAACACTGTGGTGCAGGATGTCCTGTCTTTCTGGTGAGATGTTAAACTGAGGTCCCGTGTACTAGGTCATTGAAGATTAGGGATTAAGTTAGGGATATTAACCTGGCTGAGCTAACTTGGCTAGCTAAATTACACTCTGGGCTTGCTCATACTGGACTCCCTTTATTCACTCGGTGAAGCAAAGTACTGTATAAGTGCAAGGAATTATTATTTAACCATCTGTGAGTGGGCTCCTCGAAACAGTAGCACACAAACGGCTGAGCACCTCTCAGCTGGTGGACACGAGTCGCAGGAGGATCCCCAGCTGGCCGCGTGCAGTCATGAACGCTTGTGGCTTCCCCCATGCTTGAGAGCTCGGAGTGTTATCGGCGAGGACGGCAGCCGCCCTCCTTCCAATACCTTAGCCTTCCAGGGGTGTGCGCGGATTCGTGGAGGGAATAGGAGCCAGGCAGCCCGGGAGCATGGGGGAAAGACGTGTTGGACGCTGTGCTCGTCTCTCCTGTCCTCAAGGGAAGGCTGGTGGCGGGGATCTGACTGTAAGGAAGTAAGGATTCCCCATTGTAGGGACATAAACGGAAAAATGCACTGGCAAAGACACTTATAGGAAGGGGGGGGGGGGAAGACGAGAGTAAAGTAGTAGAGGTGGAGGCCGCTGGGCTTGATGCCTCTTGCATTGGAGCATGTTAGGACGGGTTAGGCAGGCCTGCCAACCAAGTCTAGGCCGCATTCACGGGAGCTCTCAGCTTTCATCCCCCTCACACGTCCTCCTTCCCTTCTGACACAGGATAAAGGTATGTTTATGCGAGGGCTCCACATGAGAGGGAGCTTTGTTTTGCAAGCTGTGTCTCCCTCTAAGTACTGATAAGAGTTGTGCTGACAGGGGCCACAGATCCTAGTCTTATTGTTTCGCAGGCTGGCTCCCCAACACTTCCTACTTGTGCTCTCGGCTAATTATTTTATTCATTCAGATTGTGCGGTCCCCAGCGCGCTTGCCCACAGCCACACTGAATTAAACTATTTCCCTTCAACAAACCACAGCTCAACAGAGATGGCTGCCTGCTTGTGTTGGCAGGGAAGAAATAGCTGCCTGGAGAATTGCACACATGAACTGAGCGCCTTCCCAACAATGTGGTTTTATGCGTAGTTAAGATAGGAGTCTGAGGCTTATCTGTTCTTAAGGTAGGTAAATAAAGGATCGGGTCAAGATTTCGTCTTCTCAACCATTTCCGTTCCCAGTCATTCCTTTAAAAAAAATAGATCACTGAATGTACAGTAATACTTCCTCAGGCATAATTGTCGCACATTTTGGGATTGCTTTATAGTTAGGAGAGTCTTGTTTGGAAAGGAACTCCCTGCAAAACATCAGACCAGGCTTCACAGTCCTGATTCACAGGCATGTGTAAGTGGCCTGCAGTGGTTGGCTGGTTTTTAATTATCTTGATTTAAGACAGCTGTCTGGGCTTTATCTGACAAAGAAAAAGGATAGCGAACAGTCCGAACAGTCTATCTTGATAATTTAATACAAAATAATAATGGTTTAATGTGGTCTTTTATTTTGAAGTAATTTACTACATTTGACTGGGACAATCCGAAAATGAAAACCAGGCCAGTTTGTCTATCTCTAGTTTGCAGATCAAGCTGATGTTGTGTGTGGATTTTTTTTTTTATTCTTATGAAAGGCGGGTCAGTAGATGTTTATCCTGTGTACCTGAGATACTACGAGTAAACACAGACAGTGAGTCACACAACAACAATGAGTAATTGCTGTAACCGTTTCTATTGAGAAGCTGCAGGGCACAATACAACCTGCGTTTGGAGGGGTGCCACAGAGCTTGTAAAGAGTTTGCAGAATTTTAGGTTTTGCTGTAACCGGTGAGCAGTGTGTGCCAGTAATTATTACACGATCTAATTGGAAAATGTGTTTAATTTAGAAGGACTGCACATTGAGCATGAGGTTGCACACAGGCCTGCATCTTTGCAATGCATTAGTCATGTTGTTTGAGATCACTGTGGGCACAACTGCAGCTTTGGAGGAAAGGTCTAGGACTGAAAGGCCCAAGGCCAGGAATAAACACGTTGCTGTGAAGTGCAGGTGTTGGTATCCATGGCTGTCCATTTAAAACATATTCATCAGCAGCTACGCTACATTGAAGTCCAATAAAGAACGTTTTGTCCATGTGAAAAACACAAGGAGATTGAAAGATTTCTGTTGTTATCTATTTGCTTTGTTTTAAACAATCCGCTTTTGAATACGCCGACAAAAGTAAAAGGTAAGGCCGGGTTACATCAACGACAGGAGGGACGTGGTGATCCGTAAAGTAATCAAATTCTGCCAGGGGTACCCCACACTGTCTCAGACACAGCAGAGCGAAAATCCAGATGCAGCTGCTTTCAGATGGCAAGGAGCTGAGGTCCGAAGTGGGTTTTAAAACACAAGGAGTGGTTTTGGAGCTGTGCCTCCACTGGCCTCCGCTGGCCTCAGGAGGGCTCTGCCCAGAGATGGGGCAGGCACTCAGCCTGTGCAGCTGCAGCTTACTGCAGCTTGCCTTTTGGAAAGAGCTGCCTTGCATTCCAGTGCTCTGCGGGCCGCCCCTGGGACACTGCCAGAGGTTAATACAGATGTTTCTCAGCTCCTCCAGGCCAAAACAGCTGTGCTCTGCAAGTTAACCCCTTCACGACCATAGACCCAGTTCCCATACCAGGCTGATTGCTATTACAATTACATTACATTTCTGAGGTTATCCCAAATGTGGACATTCAAGTGGTCCTTTTAGTGGACAAGTGATTGTGGAGGGCTGCATTAAGATGAGAGTGGATATCTAAAGTCTGTCAGCGTGGGGTCTTTCTCTATTGCACATCGAAATGTACAGATGTTAGGGATTTATTAGTAGAGTAAGTAGGGGATTTAAAAAAGGGGCTCAGAACAAATCTCTTTGCTAAAATCTGTGTAATGCAGTTATTATTAATGTTATTTATTTGCTCAGCAGTGGCCCTGATATTAAATACTTGTTTGTGTGTGGTGTTTAAAAATACTGCGCCAGCACCACTCAATGGAAGGGCACATTTCAGAATAACAGTTTAAAAAGGAAATCTTTGTCCTGATAAGCAGATTGGGTAGGAAATCTGGAAAGTTTGGAAAATTCCCTTCACCATTTTTTATGGTCTGTGACGAAATGAATGTGCTTTTCCTTCCATAACATAATTTTAGAAAAGTAGCTAAAGATCCCTCCCACTCATAAGCTGTGTCGATTAACATTCTCGACCAGATTTACAAAGCGGCAGCGCACAGTTCACGTTTTGTGGTGCAAATGGTGTGAATAGAACCAATTCATAGGCTAGTGAAAAGGTGTGTCAGAATATCCATAGTATAATAACCATCATAATTTCCAAATATTTTGTGCAAGTGTCCTTCAGCTTGAGTGTATTCCATAGCCACGTTTCAACCCAACTAAGTGCTACATTTGTTGTTACACTGACTAAGAGACAGTTATAAACGTTTGTCTTTAATATGAATCTTTACCCAGATAATTAGATAATAAGGGTGCACAGAACCCTGACATGGGTCCTATGTACACAATCCACATATTTAGGTGTCTCTATCATTTTCTCCTCTTATTTGGTGGATTTCTTTTATATCTGCCTGTTTCACTGGTCTTTTTTGCTGTTAAAGAATCTTGCATTTACAGGCTTATGCTTAGAAACAGGTTTACTTTAGTTAATTGTACTGGGTGTTAAAGGTGGCTTGGTATGATACTCTGTTATAAAGACAAGTCAGAGTTTGCTTACAGGGTGTAGGTTTTCCTTAAGGACCAAGGCTGAGCTGGGGAATGTGTGGCTCATAATGATAACAAGGCAAGCTTGCGAGTACAGTAGTGTAATTGTCTACAATTATGTTTATTGTAAATTGTTTTATTCTCAGTTTAGGAATAACCGGACGTAATATATCCCTGGGACAAAAGCACATTGTGCTACACTGTGGTAGATGTACATCTGATCTGTAGAAGAAGCATTAACTAAAGAGCTATTTCACAGATCTACTGTGGTAAAGATTAGTGTAGCTCTGGTCTTTATTGCGGGTAAACACCAAGGAATAAGCAGTGTCCCAGAGGTAGGTCCACAATTTAGTTTTTAAGTGTTTTATGACTGTAACTGTACTCTAAGTCAGACAACAGAAGATGTGTCTTAGGCGTTTCTGCAACAGAAGAGTGAATTCAGTCTTGGCACAGTTTTATTGAGAGGAAATGTGCAGAGTTCTCTGGTTAACTCAAAGTGCCAGTTTTCATTTCAGAGTGAATGGTGCAGGTCTCCTGTCATGAATGACAGCCTGATCTGGAGCGCATACATATGTCGAGCTGTAATATCAGTGATGGAGGGGAAGAGCAGTTGTTCAGACTAACACAATGCCACAGAGCCTGCAAAGAGTTTTTAATTTCTATAATAAATAAATATTTTTGGTATTGCATAAGGACATAAGGATGTGACTTAACAAGATATGCTATTTAACGTGTTTGTGGTGTGACTGTTCCTGTTGTGGAAATTTAGAAAGGACTACAGCTTCAGATAGTATTAGAAACTTACATGGTTTGTAAGGATACAAATGACTGATTTGTGTAATATTATTCTCTCTCTTAGTCCAGTCAAAATGACACTGTGTGAAAGTGAAACTAAATGCTGTAAACTCCAGCTTGTGTCCATGTCTGTGGATATCTGTTACTGACAACAAGCACTTCTCCATATTATTTGTTTGCTTAACTGACACCCTTACCAAGGGCAATGTATGATACATACAACACTTTTATTGTAAGTACAAGGAAAAACCACAGTAAGTTAAAAATATATAGATAAAATGACAATAAGGTGAACAACAACAACTTACATTAACAGTCTGAGAATCAAAAACATGAATGCAGTACAATGAAAAACATTGGAGGATATAGTTAAGAGCTGAGAAATCATAGGAGCCCCCTTACCAAGTGATTTGGGAGCAGGTGCCAAAAGAAGGTCAGGGACTGAGCAGTTTGGATTTTGTTAGGTCACGCAAAGGCGGAGAATGAACACTGGAAGTAGAAACAAAATTGCAACGGGCACAGAAAGTCTGGTGGAAGAGAAGGAGCAGAAAGGGGTGCCAGGAGAGACATGGATTCTTAAGACAGGCAGGAGCAGAGTAATTGAAACACCATGAGGCTAAAATGAATTAGATGTGTGCGGCAACACAGAACAAGTGGAGGGACTGGATTAACAGAGTGTCATTAGAAAATAAGAAAGACAAGAGGACTCGTGGACTTCTGGATTAATTGGAGGCATTAGCAGGGAGTACGACCAAGAATGAGATGCAGTACTCTAGGGGGAGAGTACCAGGGTTTGTACAGAAACTGTGTGGAGCAATACATAAGGAAGGGCTAGATTCTGCAAATGTTGTCTGGGAAGAAACAGTAGGAACATGCGAGGGAAAAAATGTGTTGGGAGAAGCAGAGGGAGGGATCAAGAGTGACAGTTAGGCTCTTGGCAAAGGAAAAGATAAAAAGAGACTGAGAGGTGGGGAGGGACACAAGACAGACCCTTGGGGATTGCCCACAGATGGAGGATAAGGATTAGAGAGTGAGCCTTCCTGGGAGACCTGATCCCACTCAGAGAGGTCGTAAGGGAATCATGTGTGAGCAGTGCCAGAAATTCCCAGGTCAGGAAGTGCTGACAAGAGAGAGAGAGCAAGGAGATCAAGAAGGAATTAAGACAGTGAGGAAGAAGACAACATGGGATGAGGGAAGGGAACCAGTGACAGGTCAAACAGCAACTGCGGGAAGAGGGAAATGAAGAACGAGATCAAGTGTTTTAAAGAGAAAGGGAACAAAAGAGACAGGGCGACGGTTCACGGGTTCAAGGGTGGGGGTGTTTATATGGGTATAATGTAGTTGAAAAACAGATGGGGGCCTGAAGAGGATCATGATAAGTTGGGTAGGCCAAGATACTTGAACAGTGTAAAACTCAAACAGCTAAAAGGTAGAGATCAGAAATCCAGTGCCATTACTCTGTCCACAGAGATTTCAGGGGTGGGGAAAGGAGGAGAGTGGCAGAATTGCCAGGGTAGATTGAGGCTTCGGTAGTGAAATCAAGGGCAAGATGTGAGGTAAAAGCAAAGATGCAGTCAGGTTTGGCAAGTTCAAAAAGCAATGACACGTAGCCTCGGCGAGGAAGGAGAGGGAAGTGGCACTTTGATGTCACGTCTGTGTCATTTCTAACGGAACAAATGGCAACAAAGGACCGTACCATCCCTGTAGTAAGGGTAGTCATACACAGTGTTTTCCTCTGGAAAAAGTGAGTCAGCACATGCAGACCCGGAGCTACAGTCTTTGGAGTTAAAAGGGAGGGAAAAATTATACGTTTGAGTCAGAAACACTGACTGAGCATTAAGGTTTACCCATTGATGAAAATGCGATGTAACTGCTGTGACAGTGGAGTAAGAAGGAAAACAAGAAACAGTATAAAGACTATCATACCTCAAGCATGAAAAGTCTGTAATTGAGTTCTGAATGCTCCTGTAACCTGCAAAACCTGTCTCTTGCTGTTGGGACATATCTTGCTGCAGATTGCATGTTGCAGGTTCATAACAAAATAAGCAATGTGTAAAGATGTCAGTATGTATTTTGATCTTAGTCTAATTACCAGTTTTCTTGTTCTTCAATTAGCCCAACACACAGAGTTTGTTTACTGCACAAGGACTGTGAAGATGCAAGTTATTTTAAAAACAAGTGAATGGATAATAAAAATGATTTAGTTAAACCTCAGAGAAAATAGATTTATAAGGCCCCTGGGCTATGAATTAATATTAATTTATTCTTAACTTTAGTACAGGTAGTTTTGCTGATAATCCACTTAAGATAAAAACAGCAAATGGCACTTACAATGTGTCTGATTTATTACAAAGGAAGTTTTACATTTTCATTAAAAGGAGAGATATAGGGATACCCTTTTTAAAGTACTAGTATGCTTCTACATGCGATTAGCAAAACGCAGACCTCAATCACCAAAAGGCCAGACTGAAGGAGATTCTAAATGTTATTACATTTTTCTTTAAGGGTCTGCACCCAATTAAATCAAATAAGCAACACGTTTCTAAATGAAATACAAATCGTGTGCTGTTCATGTTGCCCGTGGTTGGAGGTGTGGATGGGGGGTATTCTGAAAATATTTACTTAGAAACTGTGAATTCCCGTGAAGTCTATAATAAGAAGTGAGAGGACTGCCAGCTTGGCTGGGTCATGGCAGCTGCCAAATTATAGAATGTAGAGAAAATGAAACTAGGAATAATTCAACCCAGCAGCACCCAATGAGGCGAGACCCACAAACACCAAACTCTGACCTCCATGGGTCACTTTCTTCCCTTTGAGCATCTTTCAGACTAGTCGCCACACAGACCGAACCCCCAGATGCAGAATGCAAAATGTTCCCCAATAACGTTGACCAACCTGCAGCTCAGAACGAGATAAGCGAGGCAGAGTGAATGATCTCGCAACGTCATTGATGTCATTTGCACAGAAAAACTGTCTATTGAGTGTGAAGAAGTCCGTCCCAATTTATAAGATCATAAAATGGCATTATAAAATTTTCTATGTCATAATACAACATGCTAGTGACCATATTATTACAGGAGTGTGTTTTATTTGGTATTTAGTACCAGACTGGTAGGCAATTTACCAAGCAGCCTTGTAAATGTATTTCTATTTTATTTCCAAATCGATTTAATTGTGGGTTTATTTGTAAATACATCCTATACATTAGAAAAGGAGGTAACATGCAAACTCTTAGATTTTTTTTTAAAGGTATCTGACAGAAAATGTTACGTACAAATAATGATATATGATGCAAAGGAACAAGTAATAGGTTTATTCCATGCTGAAAAAAAGAAGAAAGAGAACACAACGATTCGGCCGTGGAGCCTTCTTCAGGTGACAACCTGACACCTGAAGAAGGCTCCACGGCCGAAACGTTGTGTTCTCTTTCTTCTTTTTTTCAGCATGGAATAAACTTATTACTTGTTCCTTTGCAGCCTACGCATGCTGACGCAGCTACCCACATGATATATGATGGATTTATATATAAGCTCTTTTTATTTATAAGCATCTTGTTGTGGCCATTTACAATTGTGTGATTGTGGTGTGCATCCTGTGAAAAATGTATGTCTTAGCTTTTTGTTGCCTTCTGTTCTTGATCACAAATTAAAATTGTGTAAGAAGAGCCAGTCTCGATCCTGAAATTCACAGGTACTGATAGACTCTTCAGAAATCCAATGACTCCAAGGCTCCCAATGTGAAGGGCAAAATCTTTGCAGCCATACAAACAACTGGCAAAAATGTGAGATAAAACATTTTGGTTTTGAAAAATGTTAAAAGGTGAAAGAGGTGGAGTCAGAGAAGGGGTGGATTGTAGAGCAGAGACAGATCACAGCAGTGAATAGTCTTAAATATAAAAACACTAAATCCTTTTAAAGGTTTACTGGTTCATAAAGAATGCTGGTCTCTTTCCAGCAAGCAATTACAGCCAAGTAAGTGATTGTCTTGTATGCCGTCAAAGCCAGCCTGAGTCAAACTCCAGAGCCAACATGCACAGTGCTGTGAGGCATATGCCCTTGGATCAGTGCATTGTAAGGACATGAGGTAACACTGACAGCCTGGGAGTAGGATGCTTTTCACTAGGTACTCAGGCTTTTATGGAAAGTCACTCATTTCTCTGGAATCTGTTCCTTAAAATTAAGTGCATTTTCACTAACATTGTGAATGCAGTAGAACTCCCAGAAATTTTTAGAATTCCATGCATGTTGAAAACATGAATTCCTTTGAACTCCTGAGCAATTTGCTTAATAGACCGTGCCCTGCTGTTTTGCGTTTGCTGCATTGGGACTTACAGTTTCTGTCGTGGAGGTACCTTCCCTGTCAGGCTTCAGGGTCCAGGCTGTTTTTTTTCCCCTGCTCCTATTCTGAGGAGAGATGGTTGTGAACTGGGCAGATAAGGCGCTCTCTGCGGGACCTGCGGAAATGAGTGGACAAGCCCAGAGTGCAGGGCCCTCTGAAGGACACTTGCGCTAATGTGTTCTGTCACCCCGCCTCTCACTTGCAACAGAAGCTGAAGCGTCTGGAAAGTGGCTGAAGCGCAGGACAGCACCCGGAGAACACCAGGAAGGATGTTTACCTGCCCCTGTTATACAAGGGTCATCGTACTTTAAGGGGGCCTTCATCAATTATTTTATTGGGTAATTAGTTTTGTTGCAGGTTGCATATGTGCTGTGTAAGCCTACAGCCTCAAAATGTTATAAATGAAGTGGTGCAGAAAATTTTTAAAAAAGTTTTAACCTTGTTTGTATGAGACTTCTATAACACTAATATTGCATTTATATTACTGAATATCTGACATTTATTTTTGTATACTCCATTTTTTACATATTACAGCCACCAAACAGGACATCCAGCAGTATTTAGGCCTGGTAGGTCAGGTCAGCTTGAGGAGAGAGAAATTGCTTCTCCATTTGAATTAAATGTTCACTTTAGATAGGCCAGATTGTGCAAGCCCAGAGTGGAGTTTAGCCTGGAGACTGGGTTTAAAATCCCTTTAATAATGAAGTAATTTGGACCTCGCTTAATGTCTTGAATTTCCAGTTCCAGTGGAAGGAAGCATCTTGGTTATAGGTGGAGTTCTCCCGCCACAGATCAGGCCTAGCCTTTCTTAGCTTTTGAGATCTGACAGATATTTCATTAGCTAAGCAAATCTAAAATATTGTCCACTCACACTGGAAAACCTGTTCAAGGATCTCACCGATGTATAGTGTGTTTCCCTGCTGCCTGTGTCGATCACTTTGCATTTGTCATCACTGAAGTGTAGTTAGCATATGTCTGCTTAATCCATATTCTGGTCTTTAATCTTTTTTTTTTAGTTCCCCTCCAACTGAGTTCCCCCTGTTTTTCCATCATTTGCAAATTTCACTGGATTTTTAAATATATTCAAATCAAAATAATTTATGTAGATCATAAAGCACAACGAGCATAAAACACTGGCACACAACAGTTTATATCTGCTCCTTTAGAGGTTATGACCTTAAGATGACTGTTTCTTATTCTTTTTCAAACAGTTCTTAATCCATATGCATGCATTACCTTTATACTGTAGCTTTTCATTTGAGGGTTAGCCTTTTATAATAGACCCTTTCACAACCTTTCTGTGAGTCAAAATGTTACCTGTCACATGCTTTCAAGAAATCAAGTGCCCTTATTCTTTGTAGAATTCAAGTACGTCAGTTGGAAAAGTTCTTTCTTTGCTAAACCTGTGGTGGCTCTCTCTTCAGAACACCATAATTTTGCACATACCATTCTAAATCAGTTTTCCTGTCAGTCTTGTCCCTCCTTTTTGTGAATCGGTGTTACGATTGCTCCACTCTGTGGGTACAGCTCACATTTTTACATAAAGATGAAATAACCTGCTTAAAGGTCTTTGAATAGTTTTCCCAAATGTCCTTATGTACAAATTGTCTTGTAATTGTACCTAAAATATTTGAAAACGATTAATCCTCTCAAGGATAATAATTAGTTTAACTGCCCTGAGCTGCAGTTGGCTCCAGTTTGTAAAGACAGTAGCTCCACTGTGTACGTGTGTTTTTCATCGGCCTCTCGTATCCATCTTAATTAAATGCTGTGATTGAAAAAGCTGCAGACAAAAAGCAGTAACTGCCACTAGTTCCTTAACACTTTTACCCCATTGCTCTAGAGGTTATCCTTAAGCTGGAAGCTCAGGCGTGCTTCTTCTGCATTGTGTAGCACAGGGAGTGGCACTACAGAAAGCCAGTGAGTGCATGCTTACAGCAGGGTTAGCGAGGAGCACCGGAAGTCCCGTGCAGTTAGAGGGGCAGTGAAGGAGCAAGCAGATGTCAGGCATCGGGTTACTTCAGGCAGCCATTTAAACCCTGCACTCTCCTCTAAATGTTTATTTAACGCAGGTAGAGCAACCACTACGATGGGCGCTTGCTTCCTCTCAGAGGAAGCAATAAACGCGCTCACTTGTGTTTAACTGCATTCCTGCTGGGCTTCTAATTACTGCCATACCCTTGAAATGGGCTTCAGAAAAGAGAGAGAGCTGGAAGGAGGAGAGATGGAAAACTAGACGCTGCCTGTTGGGGTAAACAGGCCAGAGCATGGAGCTAATGGCAGCAAGCCACAGAAAAAAGAACTGGACAAGAATTCTGGAGATTTGGAATTGCTATTTTTTTTTAAAAAAAAGGCATGCATGATATTGATAATCGTACTAAAAACCGAAGAATTCTGCTTATCTTTTGCTGTTCCTGGTCCATTACTATTGAGCTCCCTCATCTTAATTTTCCTAGACCTGTTGGCCAACGTAGAGAAGAGGATGAAGCTCTGACAGCCAGGAGACAATGTCTCTGTCCTCCCTAAGCCCCTTAATGTAAAACCCCCAAAGTTGTACAAGAATACTTCTCCACACAAACATAACATTTGCCGAAAACACAACTGAGTCACACCTTTTCTTCTTCTCATGCAAATGAAACAGACGCTCACTGTATGATTTTTAAAGTGGGAGCATTATGCTCAATAACACACACCCTAGATTTTTTTCCCTGTTCATTTTGGAAAGGAAAAGCCACAACCTTTTCATGTGACTTTATAAATGGTGTATAAAAACAGGAGCTCATTCGAATATGAAAAAGTACCGGGAGCAGTTTTATTAAGGGTGGTTTTGATCAACAGATGGGAGACTAACAGCAATGAGGATGGGGGCAAGGGGGGCAAGTGGAGGGAAGGTATAAGAGAAACCCGAGACAAATGTAAGAAGGAAGAAAGGAAAGAGTTAAGCTGTATTTCACAGCTGCAGCCAGCTGTTCTCAGAAGTGCGAATAAAGGACTTTTGATGTACAGGGGGCAGATTCAAAGATTAAGGGGCCAGTTGCCTTTTGTGACTGGGATAACAGGTCCTTGTGTCCCAGAGGCTCCTGCACCTGCAGTCTGTGCAGGACTGAGAGAAGCCAATCGTGAGGGAGAGCAGGCACAGGCAGGGGGATTGAGTCAATGCTGCCCTGGCCCAATGATGTACTGTGATTTATTACTGATAGTTAACTGAAGCTAGAAACAGAGGGTCCTCCACAATTTCTAGGGCAAAAGAGATTAAAAGGGAATATCGACGGCAGGAATTGGCAAAGTTGTCTTTCTATCGCTCCTTAAAGAGAGACAGCAATAGAGAGTGCCTTGTGGATTTCTTGGCTGGGTGTAGTTAATTGGTTTTCACGTGCACACACACAACAGAACTAATCATCCACAGAAGAATAGACCATCACCACTCAAACCTGAACTGAGCTCAGACTGCAAATGAATTTTGGCGTGGAATAGTTTTTAATCTTTGTCTATTCATGTTTCGTGCCACCTTCTGAAGATAGGCTTTATGTTCAGTGTTCACCGGAGAACTGTCCATCCACCCTTACAGAGAGAGAGCGCACAAACATAAATATGAGGAATGCACATGATTTCACTTAGATTGGATCACAGTAAAATGTGTGTGTTTAGACATTTTTTTAACACATTCCAGGGCTTTATCAATGGTGAGAACAGGATAGAGATTGTGACAGCTTGGTAAACGTCATCTGTAACACATCATCAACATGGAAGCAACTGCTAAATGTTCTTTACAGATATGTTCTAGAATTCAGATGTGTTTATTTTGATGTCAGGGAACATGTTGCAGGATATAATAATTATGCCTGAAGTAGTTTCCATGAAAGCTCACTTGTGTAAGGACTTTTTTCCTTTCTGGAAAATTGTGAAGGGTTTGTTTTTTGAGAGGGATTTTGATTGCATTAAAAATGTCATAATGCCCATTTTTAAAAGGCCTTGGGTAAGTAGTGAGGCTGGATAAGTGCTGGGAAAGGACTGCTTTTCTGTCACAGCGAATTTACAGGCTGGGGCTTTAGTGTAGTACAGTACATACCAATGCATCAGAGTACCTTTTGGGTTTCAGGAGTGCATGGTGAAATTCTATGCACAAAAACGGGAAATATTGCTCTCTACTGTGCTGAAATTGTTTTGGTCATCAATTAAGTATGTGCATTGCTTTCTTTTCCTGACATCGCAGTGGTTTTGACTATTTTAAGTTTCCCAGTAGTACTGAGGGCAATTCCTAAGTGAAAACAGTATGTAAACAATGTGAGTGCTTTGGTAAGACTGGACAATAGGCATGAAACCCCTCTGCTAATGGGGAACAGGAACTCAAGATTTTTCATTTTATCCATTCCTATTGAAAGGTAATTAGATCCATGCCTTTCTGCGCTCTTTGCAGACAGTGTGGCCATTGTACTGTGCTGCCCATCTGTGAGAAAGGAGGATAGAGAGAGAGAGAGGGGGAGATGGATGAAGGGCAGTCCTCATGTGATTAGTTACTGTATGAAGATGCCCTTTCTAAGGGACGTCTGTCTGAGTTGCTGTGGGACTTTCTCCCTTTTTTGTTACAGTAAGTGAAAGTTACTCATCCACATCCTGTAAGTTAGCATTCAAGTAAACAGAAGTTTCTGGTGTCTACTAAATCAAAAGCAAAAGAAAAGAGCCCAGTGTTTGTCCCCATACGTTAGAGTCTTGGCAAGGGTAATGGCATTGCAGTTGTGCCAAAAGGTTCAACAGGCCAGGGTTCAACAGCAATATGATTAAGAACA
Source organism: Lepisosteus platostomus (assembly GCF_059453375.1). Lineage (NCBI taxonomy): Eukaryota > Metazoa > Chordata > Actinopteri > Semionotiformes > Lepisosteidae > Lepisosteus > Lepisosteus platostomus. The sequence goes on from NC_142625.1 coordinate 19,231,556, forward strand.
GTTGAAAGAGTGAAAAAGAGGTACTGTATAATAATTGAAATGGCCTTTTCTACACCAGGAGTCTTCAATTAAAACCCCTAACTTGTAAGTATCATTGCTTCAGAAGGATTGAATTTTTCAGAACTCTTATTAAGAAGTACAAGCCAGTTGCTCAAACCCCTTCAGTGGCAAAGGCCAAACTGGATTTGATAAATGCAAGAGGTTAAAAAAACAGAGACTGAAGGGCAAAGTCTTTCCATACATTAGCTATGGGTCACTGAGTAAGATTAACAAGGGCAGGAGAAAGGGAGAGGAAGAGAGTTGATAATGACAAGGGAAAACAAGTTAAGCAATGATGAGAGACAAGGTACTGACCTCAGAGATCCCAGAATGGCTGGAGAGATGTGCAGTGGGCTCAGCTAAATAGGTCTCTTATTGTATCCAGATGACAACCACACAGCAATTCCATTCAGGCTAAGAAGGAGTCTCAAACATATCATTTCTTTCATTATTCAAAACTATATTGAACATAAGTAAATATAGCAATGCACATAGTAAGTAGTATCAACTAACTTATCCAAAATTATATTGAACTTAAATCAATCTAGAAGAGGTGCATGGTGGCACTGTAGTTAGCATTGCTGCCTTGCAACAGTGGGGCCCTGGGTTCAATTCCTGGCATGCGATCTGTATGGAGTTTGTATGTTCTCCCTGTATCCATGTGGGTTGCTCCGGTTTCCTGCCACAGTCCAAAGACATATTGGTGAGTTAACTGGCTTCTGGGAAAGTTGGCCCTGATGTGAGTGTGTGTGTGTGTCTGGCTTGAGATGGGCCCTGCCTTGTATCCATTGCTTGGTATTGGGGTGTCTAGATCCCCAGCCACCCTGAATTGTATGAATTGTATGAAAACGGATGGATGAAATTAGAAGCTTGCATCATTGCAAATCTAAGCACTTGTGACTGTTTCAAATTGCTAGAAAGCAGAACGTTCTGAGAGGCTTTTAATTTAGCTTCAACTGACTCAACTCATTGCAGACAACATGGACGGCTGTTTTGTTCATATTAACTATTTCTTATGTTTTGAAATGGCCATAGGTAATTCATATTCATGAACCCCATGATTCATTGCAACAGCTGCTTACACTTAGTTGTGTTTCTTAAGAACCAGATTGATCAATCCACATGTTGATTAGAACAAGTATTGTTACAGTTGCTCTGGTACAAAAGAGAACGGTGGATACTTGTGCAGAAATTAGACACTTTATGGGCAACAACAAACTATTTTTCACACTGCATGGAGCTGAGAATTTCCACATCCCTTGTCCAAACACTGCTCTAAGGGCTCATGTACTTTGCCTGAGGCTGTGCAGCGTATACTCTTAAAGCATGCGCCTTCACACTGACCTTACTTACAAACATATAATGTCCAGCAATTCAAAAAAAATACTGCAGCTACCTATAGTAAGATTATTTTTTGGCATGCTAAGGGATTTAAGAGACTCTTTACAAATGCAGGTTTTTCTATTGCCAGAAGAAGAGTCGCACATCGAACGTTGCGGCAGGGCGTCGACAAATATCTTACAACTCAGGTGTGTCAAAAAGCTGTGGCAAAAACCTGGTGCCACGACTAAACTGCAGTCTTGTCTGTGGTCCCCAGTTGAGCACGACAAGGAGTTCCTGTCAGTGCGACGCCACCACAGAGAGTTCCGATTCGATCTGTCTCGCATCCCTGAGGGAGAGGCCGTCACAGCTGCTGAGTTCCGCATCTACAAGGATGTCATCCACGAGCGCTTCGACAACGAGACTTTCCGCATCAGCATCTACCAGGTGCTGGAGGAGCATTCGGACAGGTTAGTTGTGATCTCGGTTGATCTCCTAAATATGTTTGTCGTGTTCTTGATGGTGTTGAGCCAAGTATTCTGATCGGAATGCACCCCCAAATCAACATAGAAACCACAACGCACATTTTACTCACAGCAAGCTGATGACACAAAGGCAACATCTTTGGACTCAGTCTGGAATAAAAATCTTGATTTTTTTTTATAGCTGACCGGACTTCCACAGTGAGTGCATTGGAAAAAGAGAGGTAGAAGCTAATTTAAAAATCTCACCACAAAGTAATCAATTTCACTGACACTACGGCCAGCTGAAAACATCAACACACCTAATTATAACAAATTTTCAGGACTACGTATATACAAGAAGCATTTGGCAAGCTTCATTTTGGCAGATTTATTAAGTTTCAGTCGACAAGAGAAATAAAGCAAATACATTTTAAAGGAAATTTGCTAAAAACAAACTTTGTTTATATGAATTGGTTATAACAAGAATGAAAAAGACACTTATAAGTTTTAAGGCATTCCAAACAAGACCAAATGTCAAACCTAGAATGAAAAGTTACCTGGTGCCTAGATGTAATTTCCTTAAGCATCATGCTCTTATGGTACTGGCATACTTAAAATTAGAAACTACTAAAATAGCAAATTATTTTTAATTTGGACGATGTCCAGACTTGTGATCCTTGCATGTCTCGTACCAGGGTGCAGACCTCTTTTCCTCTAGGACTGTTTCTTAGCTGTGCTATTTGAATTTACTATGACAATTTCTCCTTCCACATATTGATATAAGACTCATTCAGAGGTAGCTGTGGTGCTATCAAGACTGCATTTCAGGTGTGTGGAACTACAAAGACCTACTAATAGGTTTTCAGGTTTCTCAATTTTATTTTGTTTTTATTTTGTGTGCTTAAAGGTCGACATATTCTGTATGAACTCCCCCATCCCTTGTCATGTAGCGTTATAAATGTCTTACGTTTAAGTATGTTTCGTCTTGTATCTCCCTAATCTCAAATGGCACAACACAGGGGTGATGAGGATGATGTACACTTTGTTTAGAAATCTGCACTTGTCAATCCGGAGATGCATTGCTTTCACCATTGCACACCAAACCCAGGTTAAGTCAAGACAGCTTCACCTTGCCAGCACTTGGACAGGTGTGGGGTGCTTAATGGGAGGTTAAGGTCTCAGTCAGCTAATGGCTTTGCCTGGTTTATAGACGTAATCCTGAATGGAAACAACTATTTGAACTGTTTGGGAGCCCCAGAGATTTTTTTTTAAAAAAGGGTGGGTTTGGGCTTGGAGGTTCTGCTCTAAGGTCAAAAGTGCTCAGAGTTCCCTAGTTAAGAAGCATCTTGTTTGCCCAGACTGCAGTGGGTGTCATGTTACACAACCTTTTCTCAAGTTTCATTGCCTTTTTTTTACAGTGAAACAGAGCTGACAGGAACGGGTAATGTTAATCCACAGGGGCAATTATTTTACCTTCCATCTGCACTGACAAAAGCTGTGGTTTCCTCCTCAAAGATTCCATTGTTTGTCAAAGCTGCAGTGCCCTAGCAGAAGGACTGGTGTGAGCCAGACATACCGCCTTGCGAGAGACCTGTAACTCATCCTCACAGGCCCTTGGAAGAGCTGGTTACACTCCCTACAGAGAAAACACGCTCAACTATTTCCTTTTCTGCATGAAAAAGAAAATCAAAACAACAAAAAATATCTGTGGGAAAACAACGTTGTCTCCAAAACAGACCTTTCACTTTTTCAATAAAAAAATAAATAAAAGTATAGTCTTCATAAAGGGAGTCATAAGAGCGTGTTACAGGCATGTCAGTCAGATTATCCAACACGAGGCTTTTGTTGAGCACAGTCTGCGGCTCTGTGCGCTTTGGCAAGATGCTGAGCAGTGTCAAAGACGAGGTGAAATTCCTTGTTTGCCACAGCAGTTCCATCTCCCTGGCTGTGTTTTCACTGAGGCACTCCCCCAGAATTCCTCCCATTGATTTATTGTGACGCTGCTTGTTCGCTGTGAAACCAACAGCTATTTAGAAACACATTATTCTCAATTAGGGTAATGAAGTGCTCCCCTGGGTGGGCCTGAAACGCTGGTTCTCCGTCTGGTGTTATCGCTCCATCTTTCTCACTATCTGCTTCTCCGTCTCCTGTCCTTCTTTCCCTCATTTTGTTCCCATCAGAACTTCCTACAGTTCCTTTCAACTCTCTGCCAATGTCCTGTCTTCACTTCCTGTTTCTTAACCAGAATTGTCTGCACCGCTTTTGTTTTTGTTTTTTATGGTGACTTCGTCAGCATCACACTTTCTCTCAGATTTTTATTGCCTCCTTTTCTGCTGCGTTCTTGGCTTTTGGTAAGATGGTTTCCAGTGATTTATTTAATATTTCTAACTGTTTGACTGGTCTATATGGGTTCCCATGTACCAGTGTTAATATTTTTGAAATACCTTATCTACAGTTCATATTTCTCCTGTGGTTTTTGCTTCAGCGCTACAGTCTCTAATGCTACCTCTTTCTCTGATATCCTCTTTCTCTTTTTTTGGTAGAATAGCATCAGATATAGAAGATTAAACTGCTTATACGCCTCCCTCAAACATGCACAGTCTTGAAACTTGGCTGATTAAATTTTATTGGTAATAGGAGAGTGTGACAGGCATCACAGTGGCACAGTGGCTAGAATTTCTGCCTTTCAGTTATCATCGATTATCCCATCATAAAAGACATAGTATTTTATGCATTCACATATGACCATAAATCACCAACTAATTACAATTTTAATTACTGTACAATTCAGCTTCTTTGGACTATTGTTCAAACCTTTTGTAATGTTGTAATGCTGCTAGACAGAAATGTTTGTTTTTACTCTAATAAAGCTGTCTGGGGAAAAGTTCATGTGGGATATGTGCCAATTTTTGCAAGTATTCATTCATACCTATGTAGACCAACATCAAAAAACTCCTTTAGGCTGACTCCCTTCTGCCGTCTTCCTTAAACTGAGCTGTGTATTTGATAGTGAGGAAATTCTTTAGAAATATGGCAGGATTTCTAATGTACTGTGTATGTTTTTGCCACAGGGAATCTGACCTCTTCCTCTTGGACTCCCGGGTGATCTGGGCGGCAGAAGAAGGCTGGCTGGTATTTGATATAACTGCCACCAGTAACCACTGGGTACTGAACCCTGGGCGTAACCTGGGTCTGCAGCTGGCACTGGAGACTTTGGATGGTAAGTTACCTGCTCATGAGCAGAGGAGCTGGCTTCAGTGGAGAGTTTCCACCATCCAGTTGCTTCAACAGGCCAGTTAAGGGAACATTTTACTTACCCATTTTATATGCTTAGCTGTCTGCATGGGAACTTGTTCATGTATGTCAGCATGCCAATGTTACGATTCCTTGTTGCTTCCATAATGTAATACACATTTTATTGCATTATTTAATGCAAATATAAATTTAACGATGACTCAAAAAACTACTTATTGGGAAATGGCAGGTATTACTTTTGAATATTCTTGCATTTCAGAAAGATATATGTGCTAAACGATTGACATTTTGATGAACATCACTACTTAATACTATATACATCAAATAAAATGATATAGGTATTAAAACTTTTATAATTCAATATGATTGTTTTAAAATCAAAGACTAGTTTACCTATATAACCATTGGTGCAAAGTACTATTTCAGAAAAACATACATACATAGAAATTGTACTTTAGAGAAAAAAGGAAGCTATTGATATGTAGAAGAAAAGGACGATTGAGTGTGAGCAGGCAAGTAGATGTTAACTTCAATTTTCCAATTTCATTTGTATTGCGTATGTTTCAATGTCTTATGAGATTTATTTTGATCATATTTTGAGCATGGTATATCAAACGACAAATCAAAAGTTTTAGTTTACTGCGTATAGTCGTCTAAACTCACCTTTGTTATTAAACTAGATAAAGCCCTTTATTTCCTTCTGCATTGATGTACAGTATAAATGCATATGGAGCCTAGATGGTTAGAAAAAAGCACATAATTTTCAATGTCTGGCATAGGAGAATAGCAGACAATCCTGCTTTTCGTTTGCGATTTGTCTAGTAAAAGGTGAACACACCACACACATGCAATTCACACTCCACAGACTCACCCCACTCGAAGTGTCTGACCGGGGGGGATGGGGCTTTGCTACACTCATTCAGGTTTAACAGCATTCCTGCCTCTCACTCACTCTGTGGAGCCCTGACCCAGTCCTTTGATTCAAAGCAAGACAGAAAAGACAGTTCTGTGCCGCCCCTTCCCTTGTAGATGTGGAAGGTGAACCAAGATTAATAGAAATCCACTTTAGTTAAAAGGGTACTGGAGGTTAGGCCTCCACAAAATGATTTTATCATATTTGCTGTGAGCTTGGAAAACGAATCCTTATGCGCATTCCTCTTATTCCATAAACCTGCACATTGTTGTTTTTTTGTTCGCCTCACAAACACGTGGTCGTTTGCGCTTGGAAGAAAAGACGAGGTCCAGCCTTTCTGTGTCTCTTTGTCTCCCACTACAGGCCAGAGTCTGAATCCCAGGGTTGCAGGGCTGATTGGCCGCAGTGGCCCTCAGAGCAAACAGCCCTTCATGGTGGCCTTCTTCAAAGCCACCGAGGTGCACATCCGCAGCATTCGCTCAGTCAACAGCAAGCAGCGGAGCTCCAACCGCTCCAAAAACCCCAAAGGACAGGAGGCTCTGCGTGTCTCTAACATGGCAGGTAGTGTGGTCATCTATAACAGCACCCTCCGGTTTTCAATCATACAGTACCTGTGCTCCTACTTGACAAAACCTACCTGTGTTTTTGTTGATTTGTGTCAAATCAACGTCTGTTGACCTACTGTACAGAATTTGCTGAACTAAAGGACTAAAGCTGGGGTTCTGTCTACTTGTCCTGCTTTTTAGAAGCCTCAGATCATATCCTTAGAAAATTCCTAGTTCTTGACAAGCATATCATAGAATCCACTACTCAAATGAAATAACCAGTAATTAATAAATAATAATAATAGTTAAGGCTGAAGCTAAACCCCAACATTAAATTACAATGTGCCTGCTTTAAAATAAAGTGTGGCACTGTGTTTTGTTCTGTGTCTTGTGGTCATAAATGAACAAAAATACAATTTAGAATAAGTTAAAGCGAGAAGTGAAAAGGGCCTACACTTTAGAAAGTATCTGTTATGCTAATAAGAGTGGTGTTAAGGGTGAGAGCTGAAGGCCTCATTTCCTGTGAAGTCCTAAATAGTTGTCGGCACCAGGATTTTGTGAGGCAAAGACACTGAGAGAACATCAAATTAGCATATCAAAGAAGATCAGATCGAACTTTTACAAGTGCTTAAACTCAGCACACTGGTCACCTATAAATAAAAATTGTTAAACATCACTGCATTTTAGCACTTAATTACACTTCATTTCTTCTTAACTCCACAGGTATCAGTTCAAGATAGTGATATTTGTGCCGAATAAGATTAACTGCTTTCCCTCATTTTCAATTCATAAACATCAGTTTAAAATCGGAAAAGGGTTTTCATAATATCCTCTGCAGTATTCAAGACTTCAAGGTATATATATGATATGGATAAAGCTATTTGTATAAAGTAATAGCAACTTTTATGGTTTCGAACCACATTCCTTTTAGTCCACTGTTTCAGTGTTTCATAGAGTAGTGTATAGCTAACATACAATCAGTAACTGTGCACTTCTGTGGACTCACAGCTGTTCTCAATGCAATATACCTGCTTATACAGGTTTGTTGGGCAGGGAGTTAAAAGGTGCTTGCTACTAATTTTTCAAAATGCATGCCAGGTCAGGGACCACATCACACCATTGGTCACATGAGCTTGCTTTCCCCAGTTTTACAGGGGAAGAATACAAGCTGGAGGTTAAACCTGTGTCTCACTGGTATTCTGAACGAGATATGGAAATCCGTGGGAATGTCCCACTAGTCGGAATTTGATGTGTGTGTTAAAATGTGAAACTCTCATTGACAGATGTGGAGCATATTGGGAGACTTTCTCTCTGATTCAAAGGGCTTTAGCCTCTGTGGGAATCCCTGTATCTCTGCTTAACTCCTCCTGTTTGTTCTCTTCCGACCTCAGAGAACAGCAGCGCGGACCAGAAGCAGGCCTGCAAGAAACACGAACTTTACGTCAGCTTTCGAGATCTGGGATGGCAGGTACCACTCTCACACCTCCACATTCTTCCCGCACCCTCCCTTCTCCCCTCGCCGAGCTTTCATCTTTCTTTCCCTTCTAGCAGCAGTGTTAGCGTTAGTCGGTGTTAGTTATAAAAATGCTGACGGAACGGGTTTTCTGAAGCAGCCCTTAATGAACACTCTCTGTATATCTACATAATGGGCAATATTTAGTGAACAGCCATAGGGGATTGACCCTCAAAAGAGAAGAGAAAATCATCTACTATTTTTTACTATTCCCGTTATGCTGTGAAAAAAAGAGCTTTTGCCTCTTTGGAGGCCAATAACTCCTATTTTGCCACTATTGTACTGCTGGTTCATTTGTGTTGGCATGGCCTGATGAATTTTTATCTTGCTTAAACTTCACTGTTCAGTGGTGATGCTATGAAGACACAAAATGCAGCATCTGTTACGACTTGTTATCCACTCCTAAAAGGTATTAAAATTATGACAGAATCCTGCTTATTGTGTAGTATGGCAGTCAGTGACGTCCTGCCACAGTACACATCTTCCTCTAGCCAGCACTTCCAAACTCCAATAATGTTACATCACGTTGTACTCAAAAGGTACATGAACTGAAACATTTCTGAATGAGAACTATTTCTTAATGGCTAAACCTGAAGGGAAACCGATGATTGAAACTGGACTGCCTGCTATGAATGTAAACTGCGCTTTCACTCCATTGTGCTGTTTTTATTGAATTCCTCTTCAGAATCCAGCACACGGTATAATTTCATATAAGCAAAAAAAGGTTACCATTTGCATACTATCAAGATTATTTATATTTGCATTTATATCAGATAGGCTTTATGTTTTAGTTTGGAATAAAATACATTTGTATTAGAGTTGTCCATTGGTATCTATTTCTATGTAGTGTACAATGTCCACCAAAAGCATAGGGACAGCAAAGCCAAAGTCTGCTTTACAGTCAAGCAGTTTGCATTTATGACCCCAAGCTAAATATGAATGATAAGTACAATTTGTTTTATTTTCGGTAACTCCATGCGTGCTAGGATCATAATAGAACGAAAACATATATTTTGTATGACCCAGTACTACATCACTTCATTTAGGAAATGGCTTGACAAGTCCCAGATTAATTAGCTACTAGAAACCAAAAAGGTAGATGGGACAAATTTTAATTTATAACCTTTATTATGTTATGAATTCCTGAGTAATTCTTCAGAGGATTTTGGAGATATAAGATAGTAGGGGATGTTAGTAGGGTCACCTAATGAACAGAAGAAAAACAATTATCCTAGATATGTGGGGAATGGTTATATAGTATATTGCCCTTTCTCTTCAGGACTGGATTATTGCTCCAGAGGGATATGCTGCATATTACTGCGAAGGAGAGTGTGCTTTTCCTCTCAACTCCTACATGAATGCTACCAACCACGCCATAGTACAAACACTGGTGAGTAACAATCATCTCTTCTGTGACACACAGCACTAAACAAAAGATTTCAGGTTGAACTAACACTTCTCTCCCTTTCAGTGTTGAATACAGAAGTCTTCAGAAGGCAAAAAAACATTCCCCTTCACCATCAAGATGAATTATACTCTGGTTTTAAAGGGCCAGAGATAATCCTGTTAAACTAATGGTGCTTCATTTAATTCTTTGTCTTCCACAGGTTCACTTCATTAATCCCAAACTTGTGCCCAAACCCTGCTGTGCCCCAACTCAGCTCCACGCTATCTCCGTGCTCTACTTTGATGACAGCTCCAATGTCATTCTGAAGAAATACCGCAATATGGTGGTGCGGGCCTGTGGGTGCCACTAGTGACCTCTCAAGCTTTGGCCAAGAAGGACAAGAGGGAGGACAGAGGTGCAGGGGAACCAACAGACTCTGTAACATCAAATGGCTTCTCTTAAAGGGACTACAACTGTGGTCTGCAATCCCAGCATTTCTCTCCTGGGAATGTGTAGCAGGCAAACTAAACTAAAGCAAGTAGCCTTCATATACAGTCACCCGGGCCGGAGCGAAAGACTACGGACGTTCTTGTCCCTTAGCTTTCCGAATCTCCTCCAGACATCTTGCGTTTTAGGCAACAGCAAGAGTCATGATGAGGTGGGAAGGGGGGGAGAATGCACTCCTAGGTGCTGAGAATGAACCACCACATTCTTTATCTTTCTACACGGATGAGTTCATTTCCATTGTGGTTAGTGGTTAATTGAGAGGGCAGTTGTCCCTTTGCAATAGCTGCATCCCACTCTTTAAACCAGTCTATTATATTCCTCCCACTACACCTATAAAACTTCCAAAAAAACTCCACACTTATGAAACACACTGAGGAAACATTAACAATTATACACTACATTAATTTATATAGTATATTTAGACCTATATCACTTTTGAATATTTGGAAACACCATACAAAGGCTGATAAAAAGAACAATGTTATTCATTCTTCTGTACTGGAATCATTTAATTTCCTAATATCTTTGTGTCCCTGTACAGGAAATTGACTCCTCCTTAGTAATATTGACTCCAAAGAGTGATGGCAGACCAATTTATCCTCTTTCTCAGATAGTTGTATAACTGGATAAGGTTTGTGTTTTGCCTGATATGACAAATGAGAGGGCCTGCATATTAAAAATGTAGGTTCCACTGAATGCACAATCACTTTCTTTGAATCATTGTAGATATTTAAAAGTTAAACCTTTTTACACAAGTTAAGCAGCAGTTCAGATATGTATACTAACATTTACTGTATGAGGCAACACATCTCCTCCGCTGTTATACAGCTTTCCTAGTTTTAGGAGTATCTGTTTCCCAGCTATCCCACTAACAAAACTTAAACAGACATTTTCATCATCAATATATGTTACACTTTTTAAAAGAGGAAATGCATAGGTGTTCAGGGGTGCCAAGAGTAGCAGTCCATGAATCACCAATAGCTTCCCCAAGTCCTCTATAGATGTTTTCAAGACTTTAAAATAGAACAAAGTAAAAGTATTTAGCATAGTCAACATATTTAATGTGTTAAAGAATATTAATCACTTTAATCAGGCATCAGACAAATTGCACCGTTGTTCATCTTTCCTAGCAAACAGAGCTTGCATTAGGATGTCATGAATGTCTGCAGTATATTGTAGCAGAGAAAACAGTTGTCTGTTCAGGGATACAGACTCTGATTACTGATATTAGTGAGCACAGGGTTTATAGTGAACAATGAACAATATCATTTTCTTCACTAACTTCACTGTGTCTCTACACAGTGTTACCAGACTTTTAAATGGTATTTATCGCATAAATATTTCATATCCTTAAATTTCCCTGAAAAACAAAAACTGAAAATCATAATTAATTTTTTATTTCGGGAGTGCAATTACAGAAAACCTAATGGTAGTATATGTATGTTTAAATAAAAAGACAAGGTTCTTGTAAATCAAAATTTATCTTAACAGAACTATAGTAAGAAAAAAGTATTCACACCATTTTCCTCAAATTTTGTGTTCCCTCATTGTCATCTATTATTGCCTGCAAACCGATTTGCTCTTTTTTAATCAACGTCCACCTTTTGTAGGTAGATGTTTTGTTCATTTTTTGTCTCCTTTTCTCCAAATATGTTGTAGTCCTTCACTGGAACAAAAAATATTTCTTGGTTTTATCAAACAAATAAGTCAAAAGATTTGAGGTATTCTTTTAACAAGTCAACTTTTCAGTCTTTTTTTGCCTTTGTGTTTTTTTTATCAGGTAACTTTGCATTGTTTAGTCACATGCACTGATTTTAAAGTCTTCCAGTCTTTTTCCTTCAGATGCTTAGTCCCAGAAAATCCCCAGAAAAAAATAGTAAAAGTCCTCGAAAGATGTGTTTAGACAGGATCATTGGCAAAGATACGCACCTACATGACATGCCTGTGTTACTTTAGTACATTTTTATGAGGACATGTTGGCGAAGATGTACCATATCAGGAAGTGTACTTGAAGGCAGTGGTCATGTGTGTCATGGTGCTGTACATAGGCTCCACTGACTAAGAAAGACATGGCAGACATCACGTGTGGGGAAGACTTAATGTAGAAGAGACAGCATAAGGAATGCTTTTATTGGGGACTGATTAAAATCATATTGTTATTACGTGTTTAACGGTATTGCTGACCTTTGAGTTCATCTTCTACCTTTTGATTGATAACAGCACCTTTCACTGGGTGTCCCTGTTCAGACAAAACATGCGTGCTGTAGGCTTCCATAAGAAGGAGCTCATTTTGTCACACCTGCTTTTCATCAGTGAAGACGAGCAAACAAGTTAGGAGAGCCTTAAAGCTAGAATGATATTGTGAGAACCGTGTGTGCAGCATTAGTCCCCATTAGTCCTACTGTATCTTTCAGGACAATTTGCAAACTTTGGCATGTATTAAGCATAGTTTAATTTGTACCTCGTAGACATATACAAAGGTGCATTCACGTCTGTTCTTTAAATTATTGAATATAAAACAATGCCTTGATATTCCAAATAATTTTTCTTAGTGTGATCTTATTCATTTTTCCATAACATTTTTATTAGCAAACACACTGAGTTTTAAACCAACTTGAAAGCCAAATGCTTGCATTATCTGAATATGTTTAACCAGCAATTTGTGTGTCATCTTGACTTTTAGTTATAAATTAAAGAAAATATTTTAAATTCTTAAGCCACCAAATGTGTTTACGTAAGCAGTTTATCAAACTCTTTATATGAAAGGGAAGGTGTTTTATTACAGTATTTTGAAGTGCAGAAAAATTCTAAACATCGAAAATGTTTTCTGAAAGTGGTGTGAATGGTTTTTAGCAGTATAGTTTTGTTAAGGGGATTTGTGATTCACAAATGCTTTGTTTTGTATAGGTAAACGGTTTGTATAGGTATAGATATCAGTCATATCTGTATGCAGTAGGTCTGTATTTTATTAACAACCATAAATTATGCCATTTACTTTCTTTATACTCAGTTATTCCTCAAATATGGGTGGTTTCACCCCATACTTTGATTCAGGAGTGTCTTCCTTTTTATGCAGGTGTTACTACCAGACTCATTTAATCTGAACTGATTTTGTGCTATTTCCTTTAGCCACTGGAGTCGTAACACAGATTCTCTGCTATCACTACTGACTTGATCAAAAGTCAGGCAAGACCCAGTAGAGGTGGCCAGCTGGGGTCATCTTTTTCTGGATCTGTCTTCATTTAAAACCACTAGCTGAAAATGTGGTCCTTGTTGTGCTTTTGCATACAGTATTTCAAACATTGACTTAAAAGTCCAGTGTTTCATTGTTAGGTAAACATTCATATAATACAGGGCTTACTTCTTCACGAGGACATGTTTACTTTCTTTTGTACATGGGTCCACAGTGCCTTCTACTGTCTCTAAGATATTGAAAGAAATGGATTGCTGCATAGCAATTATATATTCATTCTCAATTTTTTCTCCTCAAAAAGTTTCAGCCTTTAATCTTTTATAATCCGATTTTGACATTTTTGGGACTTAAAAGTCAGGTTGTGGGGCCTAGTAATAGATACATCTTTGTATTATATTTTGTAAATAGTTTCACAAAAACAAAAACAATGTATTTATTTGCACATCTAGACATAAAGGGGAAGTTTATATCATCTATTTATTTTTCAGTTTGGTAGTTTCTCCCTTGTTGTTCTGTTTTGTGTGCTCTTGGGCAAACCCTGTCTTAACTTCATACATTCTGCCTTACTTACCAGACCATAACCTCCTTCTGAAAAGATCTGTCTGGACCAAATGTCAGAAATTAAGCCAGGGAAGCATATTGGTGCAACAGGTTTTGGTGCATAGCTCTTTACCACTGGGCTTCAGAAAGATGCACAACTTAAATTGGGTTCCACAAACCAAAACCTATTGTTTTTTTTATTTTTCTTGTCAGTCTCTTTTTAAAATTAAAGATGCCATTTTCTACTTAAAACATTGAAGGAGTTCCTCTGAGTTCTGATGTTGGCCATATACAGTACAAGGGTTAGGTTTAGGATTTGGATTAAATCTGTTACCTGTCTCGTGGTCAAACATCTTGTCCACAATCTGTATCAAACTCTAAAGGCTGTCACACTCTGAATGGGATGACATTTTCTGAAAAAATACATTGCTAGCAATATGACTATACACCCCTTAATCAAAATAGTAACAGTGCAACAATATGTAAAATGTGCTGATGTAAAAATAACTGCAGAAGGAATTTCTGCTATTACTGCTTTTGCAACCAGTCAAAAACATTTGGGTGTGTGCGTATGCTTATGCCTTTGTTTGCGTATCTTTTTTGAAATACTGCAAAAAAAGAAAAAAAAAAGATTTTCGGAACTTTGAACACCTATGACTCAAAGAGTATAAACACCTTCTCAAAGTGTATAAACAAAAACTGGTTCCAAGTTATTTTGATTCTGACAGATTTTAAATCAACAACCATTTAAAATAATTTAACCTTGCTTGCAATTAGAAAAACACAAGAAATAGTTGATCATTTTGGTGGAATACATCAAATATTACTTTTTGGGTTTATGCAAAGCCCTTGGTAGAATTGCTAAAATACCATACATTGAGATTGATCTCAAGATTTAGACGCATTAGACATTGGTGATGAATCATAAAACAAAACAGTCTTTTTTTGCAGGTAAAAGTAAATAATGCAAATCGCAATGCTTGAAAACAACATATAAGTTACATATTGACATTTTATTTTTCAGTTTCCTGTCTTCGTGGACCATTTGTGTTAAAATCCTTTTTGAATCCTCTGTCGATTCCACAGTTATCATTTAAGGAAACAGCAAAAATGTGATTCGAGACTAATTTTTTTGTGTCACTCCAGTATTATCCTGGCCTTTGCACTGGCATTGGCGGTTATTACACCTACAATCATTTCTGAATCTGGTTCTATTCAAGTTTTCCCCTCAATATTTCTTGTTGGATCACATTTGGTGTGTGGCCGCCTTTACGCAGAAATGAGGGATTGGAATCCAAGGACAGAATGGCCTCTTAACCAGTTTCAGAAATTCAGCAACATCGCAAATAAAAATATTTTCCATCTTCCTAGTTTGAATCACTGGCTGACCTTTTGAACCAAAGAAGACCTTCAGCTCCTTTATCAGCTCCTAGTTACTAATTGAAAGTGAAAACTAATTTATTTTACTCCTTTGCAAAAAAAGATTCTTTATTTTTCAGATCACGTCTCTCCTTTTACAGTCCTTGACTAGCTGATAACCTAAATAGAAACAAAGCAGTTAAGTTATATAACAATACTACAGATTAATACATGTATCCTACTTGTCAATAGTAGAACTTGGAGGAAGTTCTTCTGAAATGAATGATTTTGCTTATTGTGGGCTCAATTTCTTTTAGAGCCTGTCAGTTTTTATTTGAGGATTATAGCAATTGATCTTTTCAGTAGTCTTTTCCAATGGCCATTTAGAGTCTAGGCCACATCTAAACATTAGATTTTGCAACCAATGCAAACATTGCGAAAACCAATGATAGAAACTTCTCCTTTATGTACAATTTTCAGGTCATTTCATAATGTTAAAAGTAATCTTCCTGCTGAAAAGAAACCACTTTTCTTATTTAAGAGAAATATTTATTGAGAGCATGTGAGAACGATGTACATGCCAAACACAGCATTTTGCCAACTCCTGTTTTATAATGTTTTAGTACAAAACTAGCTCAATAAATAAAATGAAATCCTATCCTGATCTGTGCATGTATGTGTATGTTTTGTCCACAATGCAGCAAACTAGATTGATTAACAAAAGGAACAAACAAAGCATTATTATTGCACTAAAAAGCTTAGTTTCCATTTATGAATGTCAGAATATAAAAGATGATGAGAACATAATTTCTGTTTACTGATTGTACTACATCATCAAGCTAAGCTTTGAAAGATTACAGCATTTATACCTCCATACATCTAATTTTTTTATTCTATTATCATAAAAGTTCTATACATCAAAGTAACAAATAACAGTAACATAGTGTACAAACTATGATTTTTAGTATCAGTGTAAAATTGACAACAATGTAGCCATGATTGTGAACAAATATTGTAACATATTGAGGAAACAGTAAGTTAAACCCTAATCAATTTCCTCTAATGCTCACACTATTGTGATCTTCTTGGTTTTTGGTTTCTTGGTACCAAACCTTTAAAGGTACAAGTGTTGGTACATTTTTCCTTCAACCCAAGCACAATGTATGCAAGAAATAAGATGGTACACTAGATCTAAAACTGACAGAAACTGGAATTCCGAGAGCTGCCTACACCAGCTGGGACTTAGGACGTAACAGGGGAGAGATAATGACAGCAGAAGTGAAACATCACAGCCACGGAATAAGATTAAATAGTAATAAAATTGCTTTTTTACTAGAGGAATGCATGCTGCAGTAATTGGGTGACAGAGGCACTGTCTGAATCATAGAAGACCAGAAAAATACATCTTGACAGCAAAGAACATTTGAACAAGAACTAAGCAAAAAAAATAATACTAAGAACAGCCCTAAATCGGGAATATTAAAATACTCAGTACTATTGTTACTAGATATACTGTAGCTTTAATAATAATAATAAACTTTATTTTATATAGCGCCTTTAAAGGTGGCTTTTCAAAGCACTTTACAGGATGACAACAACAATAAATAAGAATACACAAGATAAAACACAATTACAATATATAGAGGAGACCGTGGATGGTGGTACTAAAAAAAGCTGAGCAGTGGAGAATGGAACCAGTTAAATAAAGGCTTTTCTGAAGAAGAGGGTTTTGAGTCTGGATTTGAAGGAGTTTAGAGAAGGTGACTCTCTGATATCCTTGGGGAGACAGTTCCAGAGCTTGGGGGCATAACAGGAGAAGGCCCTGTCACCCATACAATGTAGACGGGCTTGGGGGACAGTAAGGAGGGCAGAATTTGAAGAGTGAAGGTTGCAAGGTGGGGAGTAGGGAGATAATAGTTCAGACAGGTCAGTACCAAGCCATGCAGAGCCTTATAGGTGAGCATGAGGATTTAAAGTCTGCACAGAATTTGACCAGAAGCCAGTACAAGGACTCCAGGATAGGAATAATGTGAACACTTGCACTAGACCTGGTCAGGATTCTGGCTGCTGAATTTTGGACATACTGCAGTTTGTTCAGAGTAGATTTAGATACCCGAGCGAGTAGAGCATTACAGTAGTCTTTACAGTAGTTTAAATACCTTTCTTTGCCATGTAGTGAGTGTGGATAGGTTACTTAGCAAATGAGTGCTATTTTTGTATCTGTGGTGTGATGATGTTTGGGGTAAGGGAAGTGATGTGGTGTGCTTTGAGTTCTGTGTGGGAACGTAGTTGTATTGCCTGCCTGAACCATTGCTTTGATACTAAATCTACTGGTAACAGTAGTAAATTCACGATGGATTGTTTCATTAAAGTTAGTGTGTGCACTAGCAGAGTTCTAGCTATAGATGTGGGTTTCAAAGAGTGAGATCAAAGAAGTCTTACAGACCAAAACAGTAATCATCTTAACAAGCACAACGGTCTCACTAAGATGTTTACAGCTCTCCGATGTCTTCTTCAATTGCTTGTAAGTCAATGTGTTAGAAATCCTATGCTCTTGTGGAAACCCAATACAAATGTAAGACTGAAGTGCAGTGCCATTGACCAGCAATGTCGTCTTCTCTGCAGCAGAGAGATCTGCTTGAAGGAGGGTCTTGCTATACTGGCATGTTCTGTGTTGCTAGCTTACATCCTGTTTATTGCAGTCTGTTTCAGATTAGTGAAGTGTGCCACCCGCAGACTATCAAACCCAGAACATGTGCTTCTCTAGAGGTCATTCTGTGCTCAGGGCTGCTGGGGATAGGGCAGGCTCCCAGTTTGCTTGTAGCAGCTTCTTATTTTTCAAAACGCTTGCAGGGATCTCTGTTGCTAATCTTCCTCTCCATTTGAGGGAACAGATAAGTGGTTTAAAAGAGTGATAAGATGACTTCAGCTAAAAGTTGATGTGGAGGCAAAAATATACTACACCCAAAAGACAAGCCCCCCTCCCATCGCTCTAAATCTCACCCCACTCATTTTTAATCTGCACCAAATTAGCAGATTTCAAGATAAATGATCGAAAAACACTCGCCTTTTGAGTACAGATGCTTTGCTCTTCCCTGTTCTAAATTGTTACCTCACCAAACAAATTCAAATCTAGAGCAGTTGTTTGACCCTTGAGTACTTCAAATTGCAGTGGGAAGGTTCCTCCTCTCCCCAGGACTCAAGGATCAGCCAATAGTGGCTCACTTGCGACCAGCAAAATTGATTTGTGTACTTAAACTCGGCAGATGACTACTCAGGGACTGTGATATGAAACAAAATCCTTTCAGATCAGCTCCAGCACAGCTGAACACACTTAGCTTTTAGTCTCTGAGTAATGATAATATGATCATTGCTCTGAATCCTATCATTTCAAACACTCCATCAAAACAACAACAAGAATATCAATTACATCAGAAGAATCCTGGGGCAGTGTTGATAAAGCACAGACCTGTGTTATTCATTTGTCTGATCTAAAAATTATGTTTCACACAGAGATACCCCTCACCCCCCCCCAAAAAAAAAGCATTATTATTGCACTAAAAAGCTTAGTTTCCATTTGTTAATGTCCTAAACACATTTCTGTCTTCTGGTATGCAGGACAATGTGTAAAACGACTTACCAAATAACAATGCTTTGGATGTCATGGATTTCATGATACATTCAGAAACAAACACAATGATCTAGCATTTATAAAGTGATAATAAGGCTTTATGTTTGTATATTACATAAAGAAAAGTTTTTTTTTCAGTGCCTAGCATACTGTAGTGTAAAATACATTTAGCCTGTAAAAGGCAATACTTTTTTTGAGGAGTATCTGGAGAAAAATCATTTAGCTCAGTTTCTTTTTAAACCTCTTCCAGCTTAGCAGGTGGGGGATCAGAGAAAGAATTTGGCAAAGCCACATCTGTCAGAATAAACAGAAGTGTGGAAAATATAAAGCTAAAAAGTGCCAGGAATTATATCTTGCTCGTGGGTTTAAATCTTACTGTCATTCCTTTTGACAGCTTGGAGCAAACACATTCCTCCTGGTACTTAAAGATTACTTCTTCAACTCACCCTTTTTGAAAATAAGTAACCCCACATACACCTCCCACAACCCCCATAACCTCTACCTCCACCCACAATCCCGTCTCGTAGATACAAAAGAGAGTTTGTCTTCTGCTGAAGTTCTCCGGGGTATCTGATGTATCTGCCCTGATGATAACTGTAAAAAATGAGCAGGAGCTGAGCAGGCTGTCTCTGTGTCTCTGTGATCAAGTAGTTCATTTTATATCCTGAGTGTATCTGTGGCACAGCAAAAAAAACTTTTTTTAAAACGATAACAAGGCTTCACTTGTTTTCTCATTTATTGTTTAAATTGTGAAGCCAGTTTGGAGTGATTTTGAGATCAAACGGGAGGACTGTTGCTATTTTCAAATTCTGCCCTCTGGTACTAGTCACTCCTGCTGCTTTTGCTGCAGGTACTGTAGGTGACCTCAGAGGCCTGTTTTATAGATGACATGCTACTTTAAAGCTTCCTCTGAACATCAGAGTGGTTCTCTGTATCCACTGTCTTTATTGAATAGTTTGAGCAGCGAGAATGATCACAGCATGTTTGCATTAGTAATACTACATAAAACCAAATCAGAATGGAAAGAGGAGAATTGTATTCATTTTGAAAGACAAAGAAACAAGACAGCTACATGGCACGAGAGACAATTTGACATTTTTCCCCCCTTGTCTACTAAATTGTCTTGCACTGCTCATACTGTATAATTTAATTTTTTATTCTGACATCTCCCGATATATACTGTATAATCACAGCAATCAACTCTTGTAGATAAATGATGAATTGCAAAATACCCATTTATTTCATTGCACAACAGAATAACACAAACAGAAATCTACAGCACATCATGCGCTGGATTGTATTTGATCAAAACATTGGAAAGAAATAAGAAATAACTCTATAAATTATTACTTAATTGTAAATTAGGATATTTCAAAATATGGGACACATGCATAACTGATTTGTGATGTACAAATATAGCACATATACTGTAGCACATACTGTATGCCTAAAGCTTTACCACAGAGACCTGCTTCTCGGAAACAGTGTCTTAAACAGTGAAGGACAATGCTGTCTTCGTGGTTTGTACCTTGGGGACTGTGGCAAGCTGATGCCATAAAGATTCTGAAGATCTTAAGGACTGAATTGAGAAAAGAAACAAAAATGCCTTATGTTGCGCAGTGATCAAGACATATTTCAATGATAATAGACTGTAATTACCATGCCCAGGAGTGAAATGTACATTTTATCAGTCTGTTTTGCGTTACTTTTGTTTTATAAACAGATGATAAATATATATTGGATTTATATAACAGGTATAAAAACACCCACGTGCACATATGTTTGCTTACACACTCAGCTACAGTAGATAAGCAGAATGGGCTGATCCTGTTTGTAATCTTTTCTGCGTTCACACTTGATTTTCCCAGGGAGTGAGAAAACTGCAAGCACCCTGATGTCACGAATGAAATACGGACATTAGAAACATAGCAATGATTTGTTTTAGACGAGGGTCTGTGCTTTAAAGCAAGTCTTCTCTCTCCAGATGGGCCTGGCTGTGATCCTGGCTGCAGAGGCACTGGAGAAACTTCAAAGCTGTGCCACTGGGGAGCAGGAAAGACCACTGCAGCTGGAAAAGGGCTGGGCAGCACTTGAAGGACAGTTCTCTATTTTCAGCAACAGAGGACACTACTTTAAGAATCTTTATTATTATCGTGAGGCTCATTTCTGCAATCCCTTCTTCAGATATATGCAATTTTGGATTATTTGATTTTCCCCATGAGCTATAAAATTTTGACACCACCAGAGAAAAAAACAAACAGTCTGCAACAACATTTAAAGCTTTGGGAACACTGAGAAATAAAATTATATGGCTTCATCTTATCATTGGGAGTCTTACAAAACACATACAAAAATGTCTTGAGAGACTCTTTGTAGTCTTTCATGTTTGGTTGTAGCTTTTTAACAGTGTTTAAACAAGGTTGTGATACAGATACTGTATAGAGTAGATAAAAAGATTTTTGTAGATACTGTATATATTATGGCTGTGTTCCATGTGCCTAAGGCAGTCTAAAATTAACATTCACTGATTGCTGGGATCCCTAATCCTAATTCAATGTACTATAGCCATGCACAGTGTGCTTGGCTTTTACCTCTTCCGCAAGACTCAGAGAACCAATGAAACAACACTTTTCCTACAGCACCTCCATATCTCCTCTGTTCCATGAGCCCTGGTTTTAGATCACAAATATAGTTAAGAAATTCAGCAAAGTAGAAGTAGAAGACCTGCTAGGAACTAACAAAAGCCAGACTGTCCACTGCTATAAGTTTTCATGATCTTTGCTAATTCAGAAAGCCACACTGGAAAAAATACAGTATGTATCCATTTTTTACATTATTGTGGACAATATATTACAGCGTCATAGAGCAAAGCAATCGATGTAGCAATACCTTATTACTGCTGTTATTGTGGTAATTTAAAACTCCTTAAAAATTACATAAAAGTGGCCTCAGTGTTACAGACATAATGACAACATTGACAGCAGTTCTCAGCCCCCAGAAACCTGAGGATAATGTCTGCGCACTCTATCAACTTCGCCAGCAAAAAACAGAAGTCTGGGCGATTTAAGAACCTTAAAATTAACTTTGTCAATCTGGGCCATTTACAAAACGATTGTAACTTCCCTTTTTTTGTTTTCAAAAGTGGCTGGTATACAAGCAGAGCAGAACAGGAGAAAACAAAACATGGCTGAGCATCTGCAACAGAGGTTTGCACACTCTCAGGAGGCTGGGTGACTCCTCTTTGAAATAGTACAAACATTAGTACAGTATATAGTATTTCTATTCATGACAAAATGCCAAGTAGTGTTCCATTCCATACTGTACTGTATATCCATCCATATATCCACCACTGTGTCTTTGGGTTAGGTGAGGAAACCCACTCAAACATGAGGAGAACTTACAAACTCATGTCCAGAACTGAACCCAGGACCCCACCTGTGTGAGGCAGCAATACTTTCCTCTATGCCACCATCCCACCCAGCATTGCAGATGCAATTTCGTAATGGCAGTGGTCTATACTTGCTGGATTGTAGTTGTTAATTTAGCAATAATAGTTGAGAGACCAGCCAGGATATCTAAACAACATAGCTAGATAGATAGATAAGACTTTATTTATCCAGAAGGGAAATTGATGTAACATTACATTGCCATTAAAATTAAAAACAAATGAATTATTAAGATATCTCCACAATAAGCCAAAATTGTAATATAGGACAAAATGATTTCCAATTTAAATAACTCAATATATTTCAGTTCAATAGAGTAAAATTGCTTACAGAGAATTTTTAATGCTGGGGCAACATTTTAAAGTTGATCTAGAGAGCCTCTGTGAGTTCACCCAGAGAATTTCCTTTTTCTGAGTCCTATGTTTCTACAGAGGAAAAGAAGGTCATCAGTCTCATGCAATACAGCAGAGGAAATACATAACTGTGTTCTGAAAGTGTCACGGATTGTACACCAATTATTTCACTGAACACTTTCGGTTTCACTCCTCACTTTTGTGTGTGTTCTTAGGTTCTCTCTGTGAATGGGAAAACTGAAGATGAATTAGTAATAACCTGTGGCAGATGGCCCAGGGGCTTGTGTGAGTGTTTGGGTGTTGAATTCTGAGCAAAAGAGCCCACAGATCCAATACTGAGAAGGAATGGTAGTCAAAGGCAATACTGGTGCTTTCCCCTCTGATTGGAAGAATTACACTGATTCATAAGGCTCAGTACAGTTTCTGTAAATGGTGTCATTCTAAAAGTCAATACTCAGGTCTTACTGATGGAAAGAGAAGTTAAACACAACTGCAGCTCCACCTTAATGGAGACCACAGCCTTTCTTACCTGACATATCTGGCGTGGAGTTAATTAGGAGCTTTTAAAGCTCTCACACTAGATCCCTCCTATTGAGGAAAGTGGAGTCTGATGTAGCTGTGCCGTGAGGTAACAGGTGTGTGGTTTAATTGAACTGTACAAGAACTAACAAATACCAGGAGAAAGTAATAAAAAAAAACATTTGAAAAATATAAAACTATATGAATATAGTAAAAGTTCTGTAATTTTGCTTTAGGAGCTCTTAGCAGAGGAAACCTCAGTATAATAATATAGGAAAAACTATATTATATAAGTTTTTATAAGCCAAACCACTATATTTCATTTATGGACTTATGCCTATGCAGATCTGATGTTCTATAACCAGGAAATGATAGTGAAAGCTCTACAACTCTGATCTGTCTACATTACAAATGGCATATCACCAAAGCACACTTGTCTGCCAGAACTCTATGGCTTTCAAGACGTTAGAGAGTGTGGCACTGACTGACCTACAAGACAAGCATGGATCTGTTTTGCTTTGTGCTATAAAAGTATTCTCAATGTATTGTAATAGCATTCTCACTTTTAGAATGAAATGATCATTTAATTAATTTGCCAAGATCATAGCTGTGGCCCAGCTGGCCTATGAATTAATGAGTCTAACCTGGTATTTACAGTATGTGCATGCCTTCTCCTTGACATTGAGTTAATTTAGAGGTCGATTAGAGAGGATGTAGAGATTCAAATGAAAGAGGAACTTTTAGAGAGCTCATACATTTCGTGCTCACAAGCCTTTAAGCAAAAACTAATGTCATTATACTGATGTCAGTAAGGGGGAGGTGTGGGGTGGGGGAAAGCTAGTGTTTCATTCTCAGTTCTCAGAAGGTCTCCACAGCAACACGTTTTCCTGTGTCTGATTAGGAAATCCCCATCTTCTATAGCGTACAGCACCTTGTGTTTTACGACTTCTTACTCCACCAAAGGATCACATGCTGAACTGACAAGCGAGACAGCGTGCAAGGTAACACAAAATCTATTGTATCTATTTTATCAAGATGGGACTAGACCAGACTTTCCTGCCAGATTTATAGCTTTTATTTCTAAATAAAAGCTATAAATAAAAGGATCAAAAGTTCCCCAGTGCATGAATTTAAGGGGCCATAATTTGTTTGAATTGTTTTATGAGCTTTTGGCAGAACATTTTCATTAAGTGTACTGTGTTTAACGTATAGTTAAAGGTAATATCATTGTACTTTGTGAATGAAAATAACTTGCTGGACATTATTCAAAGAGGGCAATAGCAAAGGAGTCAAAGTGATCTGTTTATTCTGTTGATGATTAAATTATGTTACCCCACTGTATCTTATTTCAGTCTATGTGCTGAGCATTACTTTGTGTATCACTTATGGCAGAAATGTGTTTCAATTGTTAGTTTTTCTCTTAACACAGAACACCCCCATGTTCTTTGGCAAAACCATCCAGGCAGCAAAATAGTTTTTTTGTTTTGTTTCTTGTACTGCTGCTAGCATGGCTGTTTCTACTGCTAAAGTGTTTAAAAGTACCAATCATGCTTACTAGTGAAGTGCTCTTTGAGAGAATATGAAAATTGCATGCTATTCCTAGCAAGTAGTTGTCAAGATTTCTACAGACATTACCTGTTCTACAGACATTTACAATTAAAATAATATCCTCTTTCTTAAATTATATAATCCACTTAACACCATCTCTTGCTAGGCTAAATTATTCTGTTACAGCTTTAGAAGAGGTAACAAATATATAATTTACTAAAGGATATTTAATGCACTTAATAAATTATTAAATTACATTTTTGGAGCTAGAGGATATCCAGTGTAGATGTGGTTCAGTACTTCAGAATAAATTAAACAGAGATACAGAACAATAACTTGATGAATAACTAGAATGTCAAAGTGTATCACCGCCAACGAGACAGTTGTAGGATGAAGATACTGGTTCATTTTTTTCTATTTCCTTTGAAACAGAATGCTGAAATTTCAGATGGATTATTTGATCTGAGCCCCATTTATCTGAAAATCACAAATATGTGTGAGGTTGCAGGAAACAGGCAGACCAAAGAAAAACAGCTCAGATAGGATCTTTTCTGCCAAAGCAAATGAATCCTGCATTCAAACAGGAGTCCAGACATGAATTAGGCACCCTGTACAGCCTTCTTTTATGCATATTGGCAATATATAGAAAGTGACAAATTAGAGCTTGATATGGTATATAATATATTTCATTACATTTGTGCATTATTTAAAATCGTTGTGAAGAATGAAGCCTTTTCTATATGTCCTATATCCTTATGTGTTTGTGGATGTATGTGTGGTCTGGTGTCCCATCCAGGGTGTGGTCCCTGTGCCCTTGAATTCTGATGAAGTCACACGGCTTCCACAAGAATATCATCTGTGGTGAATTCAGTTGATATAAAGGGTGCAACAGTCACAGTTCAGCCTAGCAGCCAGTAGGTTGGGTGAGGGAAAAACCCTAGCCAGACGATTCAATGAAACAGCGGCCTTTATCTTTAATTTCATCTCCTTATATATGTGTTACCTGTCTATCTGTCTGGCATTGATAACAGTTTAACTGTAACCTGCTGGGTCAGACACAGAATTCAATAAGCATACAGCAGAAATTCTTTGAATCCAATTTACTTTCTCATTTGTACTCTTTTTAATTAATATCACGGCCTAACTCAGCCATGACAAAGAAGTCGACAGGGATTACAAATCAATGTTCTAGGGACATAATTGAAGTCCTGCCTATTTCGACACACCTGCTAGGTTTGAAATTACATTGTATGCAGTGCCACACTAAAGGCCTTTTAAGGATAAATTTTCACCTTCTCTTGTGTCATTTCCTTGAAACAGTATGTTCTTTACAGTAACATTATTTTTACATAGACTGGTATTTCTTGGAGAAATATTAAGCAGTTGCCAGTGAATTACTATCTACAACAGTTTGACCAGGTCAAGAACGACAGATGGGTGGGTGGGGGGTGAGGGCTTGGTGTTGGTGGGTTGTGGGGGGGCTTCCTAGACGCGTAGGATGAAGAAATGTTCCATGTCAAAATAAAAACGCACTGAGACACATTAAAACTATTTGTCAGTCCCTTTGGAAAAACCCCCCAGCACATATTCACAGAATTGCACTCGCCCACGCATGAAGTAACTAACTTCTAATAAAATAAATCAGGCTAGAATATAGACGCCATTCAAGAGTGGCAGGTGTCACAGAACTTTGACATACAGTGGTCATATTGTAACCAGGAACTAATTTAAATATAACTTTCATAAAATCATAGCGAAAGATGAATGAAATGGTATTTCCAGGTTTATAAATTAACGTAATGCCAGAATTACTCTATTCTCGTATTGTTCAGTCTGGAATTAAAATACAGTACTACAACTTCAGACGTTGATCTTTACAACGTCTTTACGTTGATACAGAGGTAAAAAAAAAAACAACGGGAAACCGAAAGTGTTTGACTTTCAAACTTTTACTTTCGATTCAAGACGTGTTTTAGCCTTAAGATGCATTTCACACGATCCTTTTAGACATACATTTAAAAATACATCATTCAGGGGGAGACTTACAATATGTTTAGAACTGGATAGCTTGTTCTTATTTGGGGTTGTTATTATCACTTGGTCACTTATATGCGTTGTCTAAGAAGACAATTTTTCGTGTGCAAACGTGCAGTGGGAGTTATTGTTCATAGTGGAGTTTCTTGAGGTGCACTATCAGACAGAAAAGTGGTTAAATTGTAGTTACAAACTTGCAATTTTAACATTTGTTGCATTTCTCGTCTGAGATGGAAGACAACTGCAGGAATATGCGTCTGAGAGAGTGGCTGATTACTCAAATAGACAGCGGGAAATATGCGGGGCTTAGCTGGGAAAACCAGGAAAAAACTATGTTTAGGATCCCCTGGAAACACGCTGCCAAGCAAGACTACAACCAGAATGAAGACGCGGCACTTTTTAAGGTATTTTTCATTTATGTTCATTACATATATATCGCGGTCCAACAAAGTGTTGAAACACTAGTGCTTTCTTGCGTTGCATTTTTAAGCAACTAAGGGCATGGCACATTAAAAGTAAAGGGAGCAGCAATTTCAGAAGATTATGGGATGATATTACATTTATTTTGTAATTGGGACTTTCTATTTAAGCGTTCAGTTAACTACATCATTATTTTTCTAAAGAATCTTTTTGAAACCCACCCGCATAGGTTAATATATCGTAAAAAAATTAACATAATTGACTTGACTGACAATGTAAATGGGCTGTCACATATTTATCAGTCTGGTTTAATGAAATTTGGAATTAAGGGTTTACACTTTCAAAACTAGAACAACTTCTTGAATTAAATAAATAATTAGAAAGGAGCGTAATAACCAACATGAAAACGTTATGTTTTAATAAACGTATTTAGAAAAAGTATGATTGCTGAAAACAAAGTATTAAAAAACAGAAAATAAATATTTATCGGTTTTAGAAGTTAATCCTTCAGAAAGTGAAAGTGAAAGGGTAAGAGTCATATATATTGTATATACTGTGTAAATATTTTAGGTAATATGATTCAGAAACATTTTTTCCAGGACTTCATAAAATAAATTCAATAAACATACATAACGTTGACCTACCCTAAATGTCAGATCTACAATAGTAATTTTTGTGAAATATGGTCAGTTCTAATGGAACCAGCATGTATCAATTTTGCTAGGAAGCCCAGTACCATATTGTTGTTGGTGTTTACTATGTTAAAGAGAATAAGCATGTTTTGTGTAATATTTCATCATCATGGTCATCATAATACAAGTAATAAAATAATAGTGTGATGGACTAGCATCCTATCCAGGGTGTACCCTGCCTTGTGCCCGTTGCTTGCTGGGATAGGCTCCAGGTCTCTCTTGAATAATAATAATAAAAACGATGAAGAAGATGATGGTGTTAATTTTTCATTTAAAAAATCCAATAAGTGTCAGTGCATATCACACATATTATAAAAGGTATACATGGTCAGTAAATACAGCAGCCGGCAGTGAACCATGGAGTTGAGCACAGGACACGATGAGGCTGCCTGTAACAAGCTGCCCCCTCTGTGTGCTGCAGGCCTGGGCAGTTTACAAGGGGAAGTACCGGGAGGGGAAGGACAAGGTGGACCCCTCCACCTGGAAGACCAGGCTTCGCTGTGCCCTCAATAAGAGCACCGATTTCCAGGAGGTGCCCGAGCGCAGCCAGCTGGACATTTCTGAGCCCTACAAAGTGTACGAGATCCTGCCTGAGGGTGGCAGGAGGGCAGGTAGGAAGAAGGACAGAGACACCACGGTGTTAATATAGGCCTTGGCATTGCAGCTGCTGGGCAGCACAAAAAATAGGAGCTGTTTAACTATAATGATGTCCTGTGCAAAACGGAAATAAAACTGTCAAGAGCTGCCTTTTCTCCTTTCGGTTCCTCATATAGCCCGTTCATCATCAACGTGAAGATCATGTCTCAGTATCGAACCAAAAATTGATTAATTTACATGTAGAAAAATAGTATATTTTCTTAAGCCTTCATGTGCATTCATTTAGTAAAGGCTTGAAGGTTTATGATTTAGCCTGCAGCAGCTTTAAAATACTCACCATTCTCCAGCTCAACATCGAGATGTCTGATATGACAGGATTTTACATTAGCTATTATAGTACTGCGTGTTTGAATGTGTTATCAGTGCCTGACACTTTTTCTTTTTCTCAGAGTCTCCAAGCAGCCCTGTCATCTTTGGCACTGGTCGGACTGCTTCACCCCATATAGTGACCCCTAGTCTGCACTCACAGGTAATAGCTGATCCATCTTTTTACTGTTCTATTGTCTGCCCATCTGCATCCACAAACACCTCCACCCATGTAGTGGCAGAGAAAAAATACCGCCGCTATTTATCGTAAGACATAAGCATTAGTTCAAGTCTTTAGCCACGAAAATCACAAAGGACAGTCTTCTTAGGTGCATAGAACCACAGAGTGTTAAAAGAAGGGTATAAGTTAACAAAGACTCTAGAGACCAAGCAATATGTTATCTAAAAGGAATGACTTGCCTGTGACCACTTCATCACCTAGAAGGAAACCTGTTGCACTCTCCTTGTTGCCTAACTCTCTAGTTTACTGTGGTGTGCTGTAGGAAAAGCACAGTGATACAATGGTAAAGGCATGAAGAAGGATGGTAAACTACTGTGTAATGCAAACAGTGGGAAACCCTGGCAAAGCTAAGTAAATGCATGATCCGATGAAGTGAAGTAGGTAGTACATGGGGGAAACCAGTGCTTGACCGTGGCTGGGATTCTGTTGTTTGCTTCCCTCAGTTCAGTGCCCCAATGGAGGTGGAGCAGGAATGGAGAGAAAGGACAGATGCTGACAGCTTGCATTACCAGCCTGCTTCCTCTGTGGAGTCACACTCGCTGGTCCAGAGCGCCACTCCTGACAGCGGTGAGAGACTGTCGCCTCCAGAACCGTTGCCCTTTAAAACGCAGCTCTGGTGAAGGCGTGAGTTCACTCCATGACCTGGTCCACAATAAATTGCGGCAGACTGTGAAGTGAGGCGCAGTAGCAATAATGCATTTTGTTTTTAAAGAGGCCCGTGAGGGGTTGTATTGGCATCTGGGCTGCATGGAAACAAGTAGAGGTTAATTCTGAGGTGAAGCTCTTAAACAGATTGTTGTGTTTTTTCTGCTTTCCAGTGTGGAATTAATCTCTACATGTCCTTTGATTTCAAAAGGATCTTTTGCTGAGTTTAAGGCAGTTCCAGTTATCCTCCTCTTTAAACACATTGTTGTATGTGAGATATCTGTTGAAACATTGCAGAACATAAAACCTGTTTAAATTCAAAATGACATTCCCTGCCTTTTCCTTTAATTTGAATCACCACAGTTTCAGTCTTAATGATGGAAGATAGAAGAAGGTGTGTTCCTGAATCACACAACTTGACTGCATGTTCTTGCGGTTTGATTTCTCAGGCAATTGTTTCCGTATGAAATCTATCCAGTTCATGCAGGATGCACTGAATAGATGCATGCAAAATCATGCTTGAAAAAGAAAAAAAAATCACAGGATACTTTTCTTTCATTATCACTGAAAAGAACTCAAAGCCTGGAAGTGAATCAAAAGGCAGGATACCTCCTCTTGTAATTAAAAAGTCTTCAATGGGTTCTCCACATTTTAACTGTTTTCTGACAGGTTTAAACAAGTTAGTAAGGGAGAGGGGAGCTTCCTTTAACATACCCTGTATCTCACCTGGGAAGTACTGAGAGTTCTTCTTGTTAAGGGCTTCTCATGTTGTTTTTGCGAGGAGCAAAATGAATACATAATAAATATTACACTGGCACAATGTTGTAGACCAGACAAATTTCAAGAGCTTGTGTGTCCTGCATCAGCAATATCATGTTTTGTCAAGCAGCAGATTCCTGGAATGTGTGTCACGGATAATCATGTTGTTTTTATGCAGCAAAACAAGTAAAGGGAAAATTTTATTCATGGACAATGACAGCAGTTGAGGGCTCTGAGACACCTATTACCTTACAGCCCACAGTGTGCCCTACATACTCACCACAGTTCCAGATATCAGGTAAGGTAATCCCTTACGTAAAATGTATCTTAATTTCAGATTTTGGAGACCTTACTTCCGTCCCTGTGTATTTGTCATGCACAAATAAAAGTGAATGTCTTGCAAACACTGCTGAAAATATTTAGCTAAAGTGGAGTGTGCCCATATTGATCATCAAAGTATTTTATCTGAATTATTGTTCTATATATTTATATGAGTTGTCATATTGTCTTTAAGAAATGCTATGTTTTAGATTTCCTTAAAATTACAAATATGCACCCAGAGAAGCATAGTGTACCTACTTAAAGCAATTACTTATGCAACATGACAAATATGGAAGTGTTTAGTCAGTCCCAGAGGAGAACTGTCTTGGAGTCTCCAGGAAAGATGAGTAATCTCCCTTAAATGGATGGATTCAGTTTGGGATAAAAATCCCTAATCTGACTTTCACATAAGAACATGTCTCTTATGCAAGCAGAACTTCTCCACGGAAAATCTCTTCAATTCAAATTAAATTCACATTCAGCCTGAGCTGACAATCCTATCCCAGAATCCCTTACAACCAAAATAATAATAATTAATAATAATTGCTTACACTTATATAGCGCTTTTCTGGACACTCCACACAAAGCGCTTTACAGGTAATGGGGACTCCCCTCCACCACCACCAATGTGTAGCATCCACCTAGATGAAAAATATTTGCATAAACACCTAGAAGTTGGCACAGTGCACTCGATGGACCACTAGTGGCTGCTTGCGTAATCACTAGTGGGTATGAAGCCTTGGTACTATACATTATGGTAAGACGTACTTCACTCTGGTTCTGGATAATAGGTGACATCTTTGTGCCTGCTTCCCCACAGACTTCCTGTTGCAAGTGCGCCTGTATTACCAGGGCCAGCTGGTGCAGGATTTCACTACCAGCACGCCGGAGGGCTGCCGCATCCTCCATGGGTCTGTGCCGGTGGAGAACGAGCGCATCTACGGCCCCACCGCAGTGGAGCTTCTGCACTTCCCCTCCCCTCAGTGCGCCCAGGCCTCCCTGCGGGTCACTGAGGCCATGGCCCGCCTGCTGCCCCACCTGGAGAGGGGCGTGCTGGTGTGGGTGGCCCCCGACGGGGTCTTCATCAAGCGCTTCTGCCAGGGCCGCGTGTACTGGGATGGGCCCCTGGCTCAGCACCACAACCTGCCCAACAAGCTGGAGCGCGAGAAGACCTGCAAACTGCTGGACATGCAAGTCTTCCTACAAGGTGGGGCTGAGAAGGGCACAAAGGCTGGCCAGGGACCTGAGGAGACAAACCTGGGGTCAACCCCCGAAGCTGTTTCATGTGCTGTCATGCTATTCTTTGACCGAGAGCCTTTTTGCTTTAGAAGCGTTGTGCAGGACATTATGCGATGACAAACCCTATATTGTGTAAAATAAGGAAATTAATGTTTTATAGATTCATATTAAAGGGGAACTGCAATGCTATATCCATCTTTCGGGATTCAAAAAGTGTTGGGATTGATGATTTCACACCGCAATAAAAGTAAAAAGTACACAGTAACTTGTAAAACCTTCAATTTACATCAAAAATAGAGGAAATGTCCAGGTATGTGCAGCTCCATATTCTGCAATACAGAAACGAGACAACAAAATTCCTGTGACATGTGCAGCCCTATGTAAAGAAGCAGGCTTGTGAATACATCTCTTTTAATCTAGAAATATTGCTTTCGATTTCAACACTGTGTTGCCGACAAACACTACTTGCTAGTTAACTCTGCATGCAGATCATGTTGAAACATTTCTGTGGTGAAATGCCTGCTGCACAACCCGTAATGTGAATGATGAGTAACATTAGTCATTACAAAGACTTGTGAGCAGGAAGGGCTCTATCATTTCTCAATTCATTCACATCGTATGTGAGATTGCAAAACAATGGCCATTTACAGTACTTTCACAAAGTTCGTGATTTTGTGCTTAATCCAAAATTTGTAAATTAACATAAATGAATTTACATTCTTACTGAGATTTAATAACCAGTCTGAGGAATTGGGACTACTTTAAAAGCCTAGACAAACTAAAGTCAAACAAACTAACACAAACTGACTAATTAGTTTTCAAAAACTTGAAAGATAAATGTTTTAAGTGTGCTGTATGAAACACTTTTATTTAATTAACATAAAAATGGCATAGAGTGCTTTGGAGTAAAGTCTCTTGAATCATTTAACTCTCCTCTCATCCTGTTCACAGAAGTACAGCAGTACCTACGGGTTGGACGTCCAGTTCCACACTACCAGATTGAATTGTGTTTCGGAGAAGAGTTCCCTGACCCAAACCAGAGCAAAGCCAAGAAACTCATTATGGCACAAGTAAGTAACTCCCATGATGCAGCAGGTCAGGGGCTGTCAGTGCTTTTGCTGCCAGTTTTGTACTTAGAAACCAAAAGGTGTGTTTTTTTGCTCTGTAGTTGTTGGAGTGAAGCTGAGTAACTGAGACACTTTGATTTAAATGCTAGTAGGAGGCAGGAACGAGACATGATAAAAAAAAAGATGTCTGGTATGCTGACCAGGCAAGAAGTGTTACCTTTTTTGCAATGATCAGTTGTTTCAATTAAATAGTAACCACCAGAGGGCAGAAAAGACTCACAGAAATTACTGTGAATATAGTTATCTGTCACTGAGCTACACTTAGTCACACTTTTTACAATGGTGTGTGATAACTTACATGCGTTATCAATATAAGCTCTGCAATTCTGCCATTTGTTATGTAGGAATACCATTTACCAATATTTGAATTTCATAAATATTTGTTCCACAATATTTGATAAATATCAAGTTTGTCATGGCTAAATAATTAAACAAAAATATTTTTGTATAAAATAAGAAAATTATTTTAATTGTTTAAAATAGTGAATTGAAAGTTTGTGGCTACATTCAGATACATCATTACCCCCATCGCGATATTGAAATATATCACTACAAGTTGATGCTGAATGCAATTCTGAAATAATGATCTTGAAGATGATTTTTAAAAGTTCAGGCACTATCTGAATTGACATAGCTGCAATATTACTGTCACACGTCAATCACAAGTGTCCAGGCTGATGCTAGCAACTCAGGTACACAGTTTTGACCATTAATACAAGAATTTGTGGTCAAGTGTGTTATGCAGAACATTGCGTAGAAAGATGTTCAGAATGTCATATTTCGAAACAACAAATCCTATTTTACCAGTTCTGTACAGAAACCACTTTAGAACAGAGAAAGTTTGAAATGTGAGGAGGAAATGGTGGTCAGGAAGCCATTTTCTTTTTCACCAGAATCCCTGCTTATCGTATTTAAATGCATTGTTACTAGAATGATACCTCCCACGATTACAGTTAGCAGACCAAGCAGCTTTTGAACGGGAACAGATTGTAGTATGAGTTAGAGTTAAACATCAAGAAGATTTCGATAACCCAGCATGGACATAAATATTATCACAGTAGTTTGTCAGTAGAAAACCTACAGTTTTTAATTCAATATTATCTCAGACGTCTGAAATGTTTTTCAGGTGTGTGGGTCAGACCACCACCTTACTTGATGCAGGATCACAGATTTTGTCACATACAGTAGCAGTTGCCAAGTTTGGATCAACTACATCATGTTTGACCTGGACCAGTTTGAAATGTGGGAACAAAAAAAAACCTTCCTTCAATGTCTAGTAGCTTCAGTGCATGGAAGCCTAATGATGTAGTGGTATTTCCCAGAAGACTCTGTGATTGGACAGAGTCAGTGTACTGACCTGAATGGTAATACAGCTGAACCGTGCTTTGCTCTTGTGCAGATTGAGCCCCTGTTTGTCAGAAAGCTGCTTATGAACATCCAGAGGACTGGGGTGGAGGCAGGCCAGAGACTCCAGCCACTGAAGAGCAAATCGGACAACATCCAGCAGACTGTCCTCAAACAGGTCCAGCAATGAGTACTTCCCCCATAGGAAAACCAGGGGCTGTCCCATGCAGCACAACACTACAGCTCAGAAAAGACCACAGTCGGATTCTCTCCACATTCATAAGGACAGTTACTAAAGAAAGGCCGTCCAGCCCATTTGGTTGTTTGTAGTTAATTGATCCAAGGATATTATTCAAACGTTTCTTGAAATCATCTTTAACATCACGTCTGGGTAGCTTGTTTCAGACTCTCACGAATTTTAACAGCGAAGAAGTGCCTTGAACTTTAAGCGCACTTCCATATAGTTTTCACTTCTGCCTTCTGGTTTGTGTTTCACTGATTGTTCTGAAGAAGTGTGATGGGCTGGCCTTGTCAGTACCCTGTGACAAACTGTAGGCTGCAGGATTCTCTTTAGAGAAGCTAAGGGGCTAATTTAAAATGTAAAAATTGGACAGTAGCATATGTTCTGTTCAATGTCAACCATTTAAGTAAAAACAGTCAAAATTAATCAATACACAGATTATTCAAGTCTTAAAAATGTAATTTGTAATGTTTGTCTTAAAGTATATTTGTATATACTCATTGATTGGAAATGAACATACAGTGCTTATTCAGACTGCTTTAGTAGTGTGAGTTTGGCACAGCTGCTAACACAAAGGATAAAAAAAGCACATCCAACAATGATGCACCAGATCACTCTTCTAACCTTTCTTATCTTTGTGGGAATGAATTTAATCTACTTCTTACATATATGTAAACTAATTTAAGAGTATTTTTTTAAAGATCATTATTTTTTTAAAGAGAAATCATATGGTATATAATTATAAAATTGCTTAAATCATTTGCTTAAAGATTTTTTTGAAAAAAATGTTTTGAAACTTCATTTAAATATTATGAATATTTGAAACTATGTTTTGAACATAATGTACCATAAAATGGGCGAAGACAAATTTACTACACTGTGAATAGCAATGCACTGTTATTGTGTTGGTTAAGGGGAATCCACCTACAATGGAAAATAGAGTACAGAAAAGCAGCTTTGTAAAAACTGTAGAGGTATTAATTTTTTATGACTAAATACTGGCCTCTTGTGGTACCAATGAATTATTGCAGCTACTGTTTTTGTAAGTTCACAAATTTGTTGTATCAAATGTTTTGCGTTCGATTTCTTTATAGCCTAGGAAATACTTGTAATTAAAAAATCCATGTTCGTAAGAAATGACGTTTCTTAGGCATGTGCATTTTGAGGCGTTTCTGTTAGCCATTCAACTAAAAATAACCTTGAAGCTTATGCTACTCAAAGTTTTTTATTCTAATTTAATAATAATAATTAGGAATTGCTTACACTTTCTGGACACTCCACTCAAAGCGCTTTACGTAAACCAAACACTATGGACTCTGCATCAGCCTTGGTAAAAATAGCAGGCTTCCACAGTCATTCAGCTGCTTTGTTTATTGAGGAGGGAGACTTCAGATCTGAGATAGACCACCGCAGCCATACCAGAATGCCTTAACCATAGGGATATCTGAACTTTAATGAACCCATTGACATACTTATCTGAAAAGAATTGAGGTAGTGGTGTGTAGGAAACAGGGCTTAGGGAGTGGCTTACACTACAGTACATACACTACATCGGTATGGACCTGTATATGGTTTTGTTTTGGAAAATAACAAAAGATAACATTGGCATGTGGCACCTGTATTATTCCAAGAATGGAGCTCACCTTGGCTATTTGTTTACAGCACATAAGAGCTGCAAGGAGGAACTTCAGATTTTTTCCTAATCTTCTGCAGATCTTAATCTCTTCTTGCAGTTCACGAATTTCAGGTGGCATTGAAATCAGTTCATGGTAAGCATTTCCATTTTCATTCCCTTATACATTCCTATAAGAGTGAAGTCCTTCTGCTCCAGAGCTTGATTGAAAACTTCTGTTGTTGCACATTTACCAAAATAAAGTAATTAAGTCTTCTTAAAATGCTGCCAAGACACCTTTTACGACAACTTAGTTAATGACACCAAAGCACATCATCTACTCTCAGTTTTTGAATGATAAGCAGCAAATGCATATGTTTTGAGTCCAATTTTGAGTACCAAAAACAGCCCTGTATACTTATAAATCTATAAAGCTTTTCTTTATTTCTAACCAACAATGTTTTACAGATCCAATATTTAAAAAATACAATTTTATAGCTGTAACATTTGAAAATAAAACAAAAAAACCTTTTCTCAGTCAAAAAACTAAAAGAGTTGGGTGGATAAGGGATACCCGTATCTAAATTATTTTGTTGTTTTCCCTGCATTGTAACACATACACAAACACAAACGAACATGGGCAAAAATTCACAAAGCATTGTGTTCCAACATGTTAGTAGCACCATATATCTCAATACATGCTGTAGAAACACTAATGAATGCCAGAAAGCAAGTTAGGAATGACTTTTGCACAGAGCAACTCGGAATAATCCATATGAACTGTGCCTGTCTGTTACATAACTTCCATTAGTGTTGTTTTGTAATTCTTTCTGAAAAAATGTTAAGAACAAATTGGAGGATAATGCTTAGTGAAGCAGGATATTGGACAAAGTGAAAAAGCTTGACAAATTCATTAATAATGTCTGCTTGATTCAATTTACATCTTTTCCATATAAATGAAACAGTTTGTCAATTTGACATCATTATTTAGATCTGAATATTGTGTTTATACTATTTTTCTTAAAAAAGGGATCACTGAGTTTAGGTTAACAAAAATGAAAAATCCTGCAGTAAACTATTTTTATGGGCAAGAGACAGTGATTTATGGGGAAAAATGGAAACACACATTAATTAGTTTGATTGTATTAGCAAACGTCTCCACTTTCTTTAAAGAATTTCCCTTCTGATTCCAGACACTCCCCAGGTAAAACATAAACACGATGCATCTGGTTCCCTTGTTGTTACAGAGCAAAAAAAAAAGATTATACAATTTTACTTGCTTCTGCCTGAATAGAGCTGCTTGCAACCTTGAATCCTGAGAACATCCTTTTTCTTCTTGAAATGAACAGTCAACAGCACTCATTTAAGAGGCAGTTCTTTGGCAGTACTTGATTGCTACTGCTGCTTTCCGTGTTTGGAACTGTGAGGTAAATCTACAGGGGTCCTGTGAGCTCCAACAAACTCTGGGGCCGACCATCGCCTTTTCCTGCTTTGTTGACGCTTGTCCGACGTCACTGTGTCCTCAGTGGTCAGTCTCAGGGTAGAAGAAGAAGGGGGCATATTTCCAGACCTGGACGTTCTCTCCACAGCCCCTGTGCTGGTCTGTGGGGCAGTGTCTGTCTGGCGGCTTGGCGGAACGACAAAGTTCTTCTCACTGGTCTGGCCCTGATGGTCTGTGGATGGCACAGGTGAGGGTGTGGGTGCAGGTGTGAGCACGAGGCAGACATCTCCAACCATGAGCTGATGACAGGAAAGTCCATAGAGCTGGAGTGTTCTCTGTGGGCAACAGGAAGACCAGCCTTGATTGCGGACAAAGAATGGGTATTCAACTAAGACTTTCAGCAACTCCTGGAAGAAAAACAAACACGAGATACATTAACTGCTTGCATCTCTTGGTGTTTTGTCATTGTAAGACATATTGGAGGTGTTCTACTTCATCCGTGAATGAAGTGCAACACTCACTTGAGTGGCGCATTGCAACCACTCTGCACCAGTTGACCCCACTACGCAGCTGATCATGTGAATAAACCCACTTCACTAATTGTATTAAGAAAAAAATTCTTCAGTAGGCCAAAATCAGCAGGGCCCAACCTTGCTTAGGTTAGAAAGGCATAAAAGGCTTACAAAGGCTACAAAGGTTACAAAGATTTTACAAGTTATCAAAGCTACTGCTGAATACCCCATTCAAATAAAACACAAAATTAGTGAATACAGAATATTTAATTTAATTTGTTATTTATTTTATGTTTGAGGAGATCTCATATAGAGGTATTTACAAAGAGTTTAAAAAATGATTTAAATTGATGAGAAGAAAGAATAAGAGGAGTTTAAATGATTTTTCAGGCAGGTGAAGGTTGTACTCAAGGTTCCACTTCTCTGTCCTTTCTGTAAAGACACTTTCTATATTAAAAGCCTCCCTTTTTTCAGCACTACGAAGTGACTATATTGCCATTCCCAGACGATGCGCACATTCACGCTAGAGTTGTGGATGAATAGTTTAGAGATAATCTAAAGACCAGCGGTGAACAAATAGCAACACTGCTGCCCAAATCCAACTGGTGTAGGTTCATGAGTGGCACATAAGAAAAAACGTAATCCACTAATTGTAGTGTGTTATATACTGTGTTGTCATGCACAGCTTTGAATGTAATTTACACTGCATAAAGGATTTGTCAGTTGGTTAAGGTATCTCCTACCGATGCATAATAGTCAGATTTCACATCCAGCCAATTGGTTTTTCATGCAGCCTCTCTTGG
The DNA here is from genome assembly GCF_059453375.1 of Lepisosteus platostomus. Taxonomy (NCBI): domain Eukaryota; kingdom Metazoa; phylum Chordata; class Actinopteri; order Semionotiformes; family Lepisosteidae; genus Lepisosteus; species Lepisosteus platostomus. Next base: position 19,270,482 of record NC_142625.1, read on the forward strand.
CTTTGATAACTGGGAGAAGGTGCATCCTTTAGTCTAACCACACAAAAAGTTTGGGCTCTTAGCAATGGGCATTCGTAATTTCTCCTCCATGCAGCAGCAAGGCTTGTGTTTGCACACCACTTCAGTTTATACTGCAAATCCCCTTTGGGACTGAAGTCTGAAGCTTCCATTTTTGCTATGTGCTTTGAGTGGTTAATGTGTTTGAAAGCTCTTTTGTGACCAAGCTTCTTGGTTCTCACCAGAAGGCGCGAGGATTGGGGCTCAAATACTCTGTGGTGCTGTAGCATCCATTTGTCACGATTCTAGCAAGGACAACCAATACTGGAGAATAAAAACACAAAACGGTTCCAAAACACTTTTCCCTTTGCTCATAGAGGGCATGGAAATCATTTTGGCACTTACAGTATGTGCCTGTCCAAAGAGTGCAATTGTTGTTTTGTCCAGTCACAACACGTGGTACCAATCCATTTGGACCAGTCATAATCTCAGATTTTTTTCAGTCTCAGAATTTTGGAAATTCTCTTACTACATAACTACAGGTTTTGACTGGATGGCTTCTGCAGATTTTATATGCAGTGGCAATAAAAGGGACTTTCAGAAGCTTTAATAAAGTTCCAGAGGCTTCGGGAAACTGCAAAAAAGAACTTGTTTTCAATATATTTAACAGACATGAATAAATGTGATCACTGTGTACCTGACATACATTTTGTTCCGATAGATATACTGTTGATCTGTAATATTGGTGTTAATACACTATAAATTTTCATTTATCAATGTTCTAGATCTGATCTAGATGTAGACAAGCTAGAAATTGCTAAATTAATTCTGAAGAAAAAATGAGGCAACTGTCTATTAGATTTTTGGTCACTAAAAGTCTATACACGTGTTTGGAATAATCAGTATATTTGAGATCATTGTCATGTTGAACAATGCCATAACTCTGGAGACCTGGGTTCAGTTCCAGACCAGGGATTCCAGCAACACAAAGTTTTCCTATTTGTGTGGGTTTTAGGTGGGTGCTCTGGGTTCCATCCACAGTTCAAAAACATACTTATTTGGCTTCTAGGAACCAGGCCCTGGTGTGAGTGTTTGTATCTGTATGTACCCTGTGATGGACTGGTGTCCCATCCAGGGTGTATCCTGCCTTGCACCTGTTGCTTTCTGGGATAGGCTCTGGCTCCCCCACAATGCTGAATTGGATAAAGCAGGTAGAAAACGGGTGGATGAAGAACAATATGATGTTTGAGTTTTGGATAACTCCGTGCATATACAGTAGTTGAGCACATCAAAACAAAAATATCCTTTGTGCTCAACAGCGATTTCAAACAACCATTAGTATTGGGACCCATTCACTTTAAATCAATTGTAATTTAAAAGTTAGTATTTGCACATCCCTTTGATGCAATAACTGCATGAAAACTGTGGCTTCTTTAGTTCACCAAACTCTGTGTGAGATGCTTTGATGCATTTTTTCTTTTTCTTAGGGGGTTCTGATTTTGTTTACTTGTAAATGTAAAATGCATGCTCAATTGGATTTAAATCTCGAGATTCACTTGACCAATTGAATATTTTCCCATTTCTCCTGCTGAATTCCTTAGTTGAATTGATATATGTTTTAGGTCATTGTCATACTGCATGGTAAAGTGCCTCCCAATAACTATGGAAGCATTTTCTTCTACAGAAGCAGTATGTTTCTGTGACCTTCAAATTTCTTTCTGATGCCACCATCTTTGGGTAAATCATCAATAAAGATGAGCAAGCCTGCTATGCATGCTCAGGACATGCTTCATAGATAAGTTGATAATTCTGAAATGTCATCAATTTCTTTCTCATTACTTTGGTATAAGACCTCATCTGTCCATAAAACTATGCTTAAAACTCTCGGCTTTTCTTTTTACTTCTGAGCAAATTTGAAACTGTTTTTTTCTCTGTGTTGATCGGAGTTCATGTTCTGTAATGAAGTAAATTTATGGTCTCAATCTTCTGAAAATGGGATTTTGATACTGTCACTGCCTGTTGTATTAGGGGTTTCCTTGACATCTCTGATAATTTGCCTGCCATCAACTGAAATGTTTTTCTTGTCTGATTAGTATTTACACAAGTGGATTCCCCCCCCGCCTTTATTCCAAATGGTTAATTTTGGAATGTCCAGTACCCATTACAGAGTAAGATTTTTCATTTAGCATCAAAATGCTTTCTTTTCTGAAACAAAAAGTTGTTTGGTTTTCTACTACAGACTCCAAAGTGAGTCCAAAGAAAAACAGGAGAATAGGCTGTCCACAGCTACTACATTAGTGCCTAATTACCCAACAACAGACACCTGACCAACAACAGACACCTGTCATCTATTAGTTCCCAAACATTTATTCTTCCTAAACAAAAAGAGGTTCTTGATAATATCCATATGTTTAAAAAGGTAGAACCTAACTGACTTTATTAAAATAAAATACTTAGGAGCTGTACTTATCCGTCATGTTTTCTTTCATTAGAAATTATTTTTATTAGGGAATTAAAAGGGAAATTCCCAGTTTAGGCTTTGCCAGTACTAGTAGAATATAATACTAGTGCTTCTCTATAAAGTTTTCAGACACAGCATACATAACGTCTTTTAAGAAAATACCGTGAAGCAACATATACAAGCATATATTTAACAAGTAACATGTTTTTGTGAAAAACTATACTTAACTCAATTCTGTTCTTGTATGTTTGAGATACTTGTTTGCATAGAAGGATATTCAACCTGTCTAAAAGTCAAGTGGGGAACGTTTGTAAGCTGTTTTGGTGATGCACAATAAAATTCACTTGTCTAAAGTAGTCAGGTCTACTAACTCTAAAGCTCTTATATTCACAGCAATAACAAAATGAAAAATGGTGGATATTTTTTATTTATTAAACCCCAGAACATCTTAATCTCAGAAAGTATTAACAGTTACATTATGGTAACAAGATGCATTCTGTAAATAAGGATTTTATACAGTAGATGGTTCTGTAGGTGTTTCTAGTAATGCTAATCTGCTAATTAAATTGAGTTTATCGTAATGTTATTTTAACTAATAACACTGTAACACTGTCTCAAAATTTAAAATGGAAACATCCTGACCTTTCAATATTAAATATTTATATATAGTGTTTTTTCTTATGGTAATAAGTTTTACTAGAACTTTGTTATGACGAGTGCACTGCAATGTGAACATAAGAGAATGAGATATCAAGTATTCACTAGTCTGCTCGTTGTATCACTTTAGCTCTATTAAAGTGGAAACCCCCTGGTTTTAATTCCCTTCTCTGGGATTTATATGAATGCAAGATTTTGGCTAAAATTGATCTCAGTAGTGTTGAGGGCCATATTGAGAAAATATTGGCTGTTCAACTGTGTTTTACAACTGTTTATTCTCTGAAAGGAAAAAAAGTCATCGTTGACATTGAAGAGTTACATACTGTTTATCCTTGCTAAGCTAAGAATCCCTTTAGGTTGTTCTTTTCTATTTTGTAAAAATCTGAGTTTGTGTGTCCTTTATTTTTCTAACCAGTGCTATATTATATAGTCCTATATTTCATTACTAACAAGTGTTATAAATTTAACGTTGAAATGTTTCATAGATACTAATAGAGAGATTTCTCTTCTGTTTTACTGTAGTATGACAGCTCACAGGTCTCCCTCAAAGCCTACCTGTACTTTCTGATCTCCTAGCAGCACTTGAAGGTGAGCACAGCCCTGGCTGGGGCTGGGGGAGATGTGCTGGACAGTGCAGAAGCTCAGGTGAAACTCGGGGCTCACAGCTGCAGAGCGCAGGAAATCGTCCGTTTGCAGGTCCTCCACGTTCTTCAGCTCCCCGGTGCTCAGCTGAATGAGGGACCCCTTCGTGAAGTGCGTCAGGACCAGGGGTGAAAGTGGAGCAGGAGAGGAAGTGGGAGAGGGCTTGGAGGTGGCTGTGGCAGAAGACTGTGAACGAGACCCTGCCGGCGAGGAACAAGAGTAGTCAATAGGCGCTCCAGAAGAGTGATCCAAACTGTGGCTGAGCGATCTTCCCCTTCTCATCATTTCCACATTCCTGTCTAGGGGAGAGAGTCCTGAGATCACCATTTTCTGTGCTGCTTCTGTCTCCAGTCCGAAAGCCATTACCTGCCCAGGGTGACTGTAAATTGGATAAGCTATCGGTGCCTGCAGAGCAGCAGGATACAGAGACGGAACGGCATAATAAATGTGAGCTCTGCCCATGGAGTTCATGGAACTGGAGGCATTCCGTTCTTCGTGATTGACTCTCCTTTTTTCTGTAGCTGCAGCTGAAAGTGTATTAACTGTGATGCAAGAGGCCTTGTCCTGCTGCGGGGAATGTGCTTTAGGGACTTCCAGTGGCTGACTGTCTTTAGCTGACACCACAGCCAGGCATTTCTGATCTCCCAGGTGTCTTCTCTTTCCATTGGTGTAGCCACTGTGAGAGACCGTGAACTCTGTCTTGCTGTGGTAGTCAGACTCTTGGCTCTGCATTGACCTGCGGATGTGCTCATGCCTGCTGTCCCTCCCATCGAGGCCATTGACCTCCTTTGCTGCAAAGTACTTCCTGTTGTCATGAATGCGATCTCTTGGATAAGCCGATTGCTGGGAGAAGTGGGGTCCAGGTGACAGGACAGAGGGACCTAACGTCTGCTTGCCCAGATTCAAGCATCCCCAATTATCCTTTGTACTTGCAACAAAGCCAGAATGGTATGAACTAGGTCCTCTGGTTTGGTGGAGCATCACTTGACCTGGTTTGTGTTTCCATCTCAAGTGATTGAGGCTGGAGTCGGCAGGGTCCACAGACCTTGCACACTGCTCCCTCCAAGTTGGTGAGCTTGAGCTAAGCTTGTCTCCAACCTGGCTAGAGCTATAGCGGTCTTGCTGTGGAGAGAGAAAGGAGATAGGCCACTGCAACGTCCAATCAGGCGGTATAAACTTAGGTGGTGGCGGTGGAGGTGGTGGCAGCAGATCTTTACTGTAATGTGAGGCCAGCAGAGGTCCTTTGGCCGGTTCTTTGCTGTCTGTTAGTTTCCCCCCAGTTCGGTTTCTGTAGGGTGGAGGCTGCTTGAAGTCGTCCTTCGGGTGCTGCTCAGACGAGCTCTGTCTCGAGGCTTGGAATTCCCTTTTCTTCGGCGGAAGGCATTCTTTGCCACGATCTGGAGCTGAAGTCATTTGGGCGTCTTTGCAGAAGCCTGTGCTCCCCCTCTGGTCAGGCTGTTTAGGTCACATGGGCCTCTTCAGAGAAGCAAGGGTTCAAAGAAACGCTTGTTCTGTAGGACAGCATCACTGATTGGCCAAGGGTCACTCTGCACTGATTGGCTACTCACCTGTACAGAAATAATAAGAAAACCAAATTACTAATAAAGAACCGGTTTCCGGGTTTGAGAGAGTACAAATACTCAGTGAGAAGTTTTTGTTCTTAAGGTTAAAGTATTCTCTAAATACACAAATAGAAAGGTTCAAAGCCACTTTGCTTAATAGCTGTAGTACTAATAGGAAAACCGACCAGTTTAAACTCTTCATCATACTTCATGTGAAAAAACAAGGCAACAAAGAACTACACCTGCTGGAAAAAGATTAAATGTAGTCCGACTACAGGAATCGTTCTGTAATACAAATAAAGGTACTTTGCAAACAGCCTGCAGTCAAGTTACTGTAGATAGAAAGACTATATAATAAGAAATAACCTTTTTGAGACCAAACAGCATTTTGAGTTGGTAAATATACCTGTAAGATATATTTGTAAGATGACCCACTTCTGAATGGCAGGCTTCTTGATGAAAAGATGATATCTTGTTCAACACATTCAATTGCCCTTGATTTTATATGGACTAAAGTAGGGGGGTGCTGATGTGAGTGTTACGGAGAGGAACATGGAACGTCTTTTCTTTCCTTCAAGAATATCGAGTTTAGTCACACTGAATTCTGGAAACTTTTAAACTTTTACGGGCAAGAATGGCTAATATGGAAACAAAGTATATACAGGGAGGCTGGAGACAATTTTTTCACAAAAATCCAAATATTCCCTGATTGAAACTGGCTTGACTTTAGGACTATAATTAAACAATATGTACAGTTTTGAGAATGGCCGGATCATTTTAATTAACTCTGGCTTGCGTTTCTCTCTCTTCTTGATTGTTTATATTTCCTTAGTGCTTTGCAAGGCAAGCAATGCATCAAATATATCAAGTAGCTTTTGTACTAGATACCTTTATAAGGTAGAAGTGAACAGTTCTTGGTAGAAGTGAACAGCTTGCTTGATTCTAGAGCAAGCTGTAAAGTTTTCTGGGATGGAAAACCCACTGTTAAGAAACCCATTTCAATAATAACACATGATGTATCTCCGAAACCAGATTGAAGTCTGTAATTATTAAAACTAATGCCACCATTATTTATAAAATAGTTAAAGCAGAACTTCAGGTTAACAGATCCATTGTCTGTACTGTCAGAACAGCAGTAGGTGTTCATTGTACACTTGTCTGGACTCATGAAGGTCTCCCTTGATGCCTAATTAACCCAGGGTTCCCAGCTTGAAATCTTGTATTCTTTGGGTTCATGCCATTGTTAATCATGCCTGGAAAGCTGGTAATGGTGGCATGAGGAACATTCTAGTTTGCCTGACTCCAGGTGGACATTAGCCCATGGCAGAAAACTATTGCATGATTGGGCAATTCAGCTACTTATTTCTTTTTTTAGATACAAGGAGGTCAGGAATAAATACAGTGTACTTTTCATCCCGTATGAAAAGCCTTTTTTATTTTAAACCAACTTTAGTATGCTTCATTATTTATAAGAAGCATGGAGACAGTGACAACAAAATACACACAGTACTAATACAAAACACCTAAAGCATTTGCAAAGTATAAAGAAATAATTATAGACACCAGTAATTCTTGATTATTCCAGCTATGTAAAGGAACATTTATGTTCTAATCACTTCAGACTTCGGAATGAGTTCATTTAGCTGAAAGTTGTGTTTTTCTTGAAAAAAAAACTTCCCAGGATCATATAATAGATTGAAGCTCTGTTATTAGAATTTTTTAAAAAGAAAGAAAATCCCTGTGAAAAGTACCTGACAATGGAACGTTTACCTCGCATTAAGTGAAACACACTTGATGAAGAGATTTTCACATTTTTGTAACGGTAAAACTGTTTTAACTGTTTAGTGGAAATGTATTCAAGGGGGTTTTCCTCTCCAAAAATAAGCTTTTCATACAATGAAATCATGGTTTTTCATAGTGCCAGTACGACTGTTTTCATCACACTAAATACTCATACTTCATTCTGATTGGAAGCTTGGCTTAAAAATTAGCATTAGCACAGAAAGGCAACTGTTACAATGAAAAGATGTAATGGAGGAGCCAGAAGGATTTGAAATGCAAGTATTCTTTTTAACGATGAGCTTAAAAAGGCTTTCTCAATTTAAAATAATCAATAAAAATACAATTTTTAACAATTGTACAGATTTATTTAATCCACCCTAAATTTGTCCTCTGAATTGTTTTAGCTAGTATTGTACAATACGTTTCAAAACCAAATTAAATGAGAATGATCAAAGTGAAAGTGGTATATTGTCCCTCCAAACTACTTCCACTGTAGTGTACCTCTAGCCGATGTGCCGATTCCAAAAGGTCTACTAGTAAGTAGTTAAACTACTAGTTACTGTGAGGCACAAAGACACTTTGCAATGCTCCTTACTCAGCGAAATCCATTCAATTATTAATCTATTTACACATAGAAATCTATCTACACACAGGAATCTATTCGTTTTGCAACAGAAAGACCATTAACGTTGATTGCAACAGAAAGACCATTAACGATGAATAGCATTAATTTAGAATGGCTGTTACAGAGCAGATTCTGGTGTATTACTGTATAATTGTTCCTATATGCTTGCTATTTCTGTAGCTATTATCTGTGAGGAAACCATAAGCAGGGTAGGGATCTTTGCACTCATACAGCAATTATTTCTAGGAACAGAGAGCCTACTTTAATACATGTTCAAACACGAAATCATAAACAGCTCCTAAAGACTAATGTAATGGATTTTCAATTTTCTTAAAAATAAAGAGCAGAACGTCTAATCATTTTGTCAGCACAACTCAAAGTATTTTACTAACAAATACTTCTGCACTATCACTAGAAACATCTTAGGCTTGCTGTGACAGCAGAGTATGTTCTTAACTTTTGCTAGAAATTTATGTACTGATAGTAGTAGGTAAAAGGCAGGTAAAATGATTAACGTAGTGTGCAAATAAATACAGGTGCATTGTTTTAAAAGACGTGAAACTCATTAGATGAGAAACATATATATAAGCCTTTCTCATTAAATAGGATACAAATGATGTAATACAGATGTTTTAAGAAACACATTTTGCAAAAGACAAAGCAACATTACTGTAATGACTGTGATGGTTGTGTTGTGATCAGAAACACATTTACTGTTAGCTTGCATGATAAATATCCTTCAAAGAATACACAACAAACCAAAAACACCTTTGTTGTTTATTCTTTTAAAAATGATCATATTTCTTAAATGCAGGAAAGTAACTGGTTTCGCACTTGGTATGTCATTGATCTTGACTTCCTAAGACTTACTTCAAATAATGTAGAAACAGTGGTAACTAATTAATTAGATCTGTGAAGTATGCTGATAAGCATATAATAATTAAAGAGCAGATGCTTGCATTCACTTGAATTCACTTACATTCAGTTTCTGCACATGATTATATCAAAGAAAGAAAAGCAAAGCCTGCATTCTTTTTGAGAAAAAGAATGAAACCTCTCTTTGAGCTTTTATGAAAATAATAAACTACATTTAAAGCATTGCGCATCGTACCTAGCAATTTACTGTTTAACTAAAGCAAAAATCTAGAAGTAGAAGCAGCTTCTTAGTTGTAGGTTCTATGTAGTACTTACTTTTCCAGTCTCAGTCACCTAACTAAAAATGCCTCTGGTATCATAAGTAGTTAAGAATGTTAGGTAAACAAACTCTTAATTATAAAAAATATAAATGAGCAGTACCAGTAAATCCAGCCACGATAAAATCTTTATCATACATTTATCTTTATGAGGTTACCAAACAAAAACAGCAAGAGGAACAAATTAATCAATTAAATGATCAGATAACAATTGTGTTCCAAATCTGCTAAAACTAAAAATGTTCTATCTCACAATTGTGTGACACATTGTGTGTGCCCCTCCCTCCAGGTGTTTTTCGTAACACTGCACTCTTGAGAATTACCAATAAAGTTCTTAGGTTCAATTCATATACATATACATATACATATACATATACATATACATATACATATACATATACATATACACAAATGTAACAGCTTTTCTGAGTTGAGGAGTTCAAGTGTTATACAAAGCAAACTGCTCAGTTTATTTAACATGGAATTTACAAGATTCCAGGGCTCATAGCAATATCTTCAATTGTTAATGACTGACCTTTGCTCAAGATCTCGGTCTAGTCCTTTGAAGTCTTCACATTTTATTCCACATGGTCAGAGTTGAATCACACACACATGCATGAGATCCACCTAAAAGACAAGCCCCCTTATTGCGACTTGTGCATGCATGCAAATTCATGTAAAATTAAATCTACTGTCCATAAAACGTTGACCAACAATGTAAAGTAACCCCTAGCTATGAGTGAAAGTTTGTGTCTGTACTCTACCTACAGATCTGACTCGAGCTTGCACACATGTCCTAGGAAGTGAGTAATTGCAAGTAATTTACCATGCCATCAGGACCACGTCAGCTCCACATCGCCACAATACCAGGCCGGTTGCTAACACCCACTCGCCATTACTCACTTAGAAAGGGCAGCACGGCCAAGGGGAGGCACAGATATATATATATAAATTAAAAGTACTTTAAAAAAAAAAGGCTGCAGGCTTCCACATGTCATGGAGACAATGAAGTTATGAGCCATATGAACACAGAGTGCTGCTGAAACCAGACTCAGCCCACACCATCCCCCAGCCTCTACCTGCTGACTCAAACCCAAACTTCACAGCACTCATGAGACTCGCCATGTCATTCTGGGGTAGTGTGTTTTCAGTCGGCCTTATCTCGATGGCCTTTTTAGCACGTTATATTAATAAACGATGCACTTTAGAAAAACATTAAACACAAGCAATCACAAAAAATGTTTTTTTTTTCAGATTACAGGATATGAGCTTCTGTAAAAAGTCTTAACGCTGTGATGTATGAGACAAGACAGAGACAGGCTTGCTGAGCTTGAACAAGTTAACCTTTTTGAAATTTCTGCATGTTTCTTTTCTCAGTATAAAGCCCACCGCTGTCTCACCCACTTGCTTTTTTTGTGTTGTTTACTGCTTGGTCTGATTATGTTTTTTATCTTCAGCGAAATCTCCCTCCTTCAAATATTCACACCCAGTTCTGTAGAGGTCCATTGCTGTCCAGAGTCTCTAGACTCATGTCTCCAGAACACAGACATTCTTTTTACATGGTATATGTCTTAGGTTTATTATACAGACAGAAAGAAAAACATCACACATAGAAATAATACTAAGTAAAATTTTGGGGGTGGGGCCGTTATACCAGTGGGTTTGCTGGGAGGATTCAAAAATGGCTAATTTTATAACTACCGGTAGATCTGAGAGTCAACAGCAGAGCGTGTTGTGTGTGTGAAATTAGTGTGCTTCTGTAAATCAATATAATGCTAATTTGAATCCTTAAATGAATGTGATTCCGAACACAGCTGTGTAATGCATAAGTGATATAATATGAAGCATGTAAAATATCTACTGGCACGATGCATATCCACATCTTGCCTTGCATTGAGAGCACGCTGTGGAAACTGCACTACGGTTTTGTGGTTGTAAGTTAGACAAATTGTTCATTAGAGTCAAGGCCAGATGAACCTTGAGAGTCGTGTTAGTGCATTTAGCTTTCCTTCTAGTAAGACACATCCAGCAAACCTGAGTTTTAAACATACTTTGTGCTATATCAATATTTAAAAATAGTTGCATGTAAACAGCCTTTTTAGCAGTGTTCAGTGTTTTGGGTTGAAGTAAGTTCAGTTTTACAAGCAGACATTATAGAGTTGTTTCCATTTATGCACTATTTCAGGATAAGATTTAATTTTGTATTTAAAAAAATCGTTGGTAGATACAATAGCTTTACCAGTGACAAATTATTGTGAGTTTTTATCATACATAGGGACTAAAATGTTGTGTTGACATTTTTTTATTCTTCTTTCCTTTTAGTAATGAAATATTACTGATGTTTTTCACTTTTTTGTTGCAATGAGACTTAAAGTGTGACTTTAATTAGGATCCAAAGGTAAAGAAATTACAGCAGAAAAAAGTTATGACATTTCTTAAAGTTTTAAAAATCTTGTTGTTACACTCAAAATAGGAAGGATCATAACATAATTGAGAACTTTTTTAAAAGCAAACACATAAAGTGACCAAAGAAGAGAATAGTAACATACCAACTCTAAGCCACACTGTTAAAAGACAAATGACAGTGAAGACAGTGGTGGCCTAAACCAGCTGACAAAATCGAAAAATAATACTAAGGCAACCAAACATAACAGCATTTTATGTACAGTATATTTATATAAGTTCAGATCATCCATCCATCAAATGATGTATAAAGGAAACACTGTTTCTGAATTATTAATAAAAAGCACAGACAATGAATCTAGTTCTTTAGTAACATAGATAGACTGAAGTAGTCACAACTTATAATTATTGAAGGGTATGCCAAATAAAGGGTTAAACAATAAAAATGCATTATGGAAAGGAATGAAAAACAATCAAGTATATAAAACAGCACCATTAAAGATGAAGCAGCCAGTTATCTTTACTGTTATCTTCGCTTTCAAGCTTTATGAGTGCTGACTATTAGGAATATGAAAACACTTGAATGCATAAGTATTTTTTCAAGCAGATATGTGCATGTGCAGAATGGTGCACCAAAGTCGTCTATCACAGCTCAATTAATTAGGGAGAAAAGAAACGTGAGTGTGAAGCTCAGATAAATGTTTAGATTGATCTTCAATGGAAGAGCTCCAGAAATCTATCATCAAAAAGGAATGAAGAAATGATTCTGTCTTGATATGCTGAATTATATTTCCGCTTGCAATTCTTTTTAGTCATTTATTTTCTTAAGTATTCCCAGCACCAGTAGTATAGCAAAGACACAGCAGAATTTATCGTCATATATATATTTCAGTTATTTGGTTTTGTCTGGAAATCAAAATAATAAATAAATACAGTAATTTGGATATATTACAAAGTAATGACAATTCCACATGCATATTTGTCTTATTTTACTGTTTTTTGCCATTTAAAAATATCTCATTCTTGATCTATTGAAAAATAATCTTCAATTTCCAGATATCTCCTCTGTCCATCCCTGGACTTTATTGTTGCTGAATTGGTTTATTGACTAAATGCCAGTAGTTATCAACATCTCACAACCTCAGAAATCTACATGCATGTGCAGTGGATGTTTTCTGCGAGCATGAAGAGTCTGAGAAGCACCCTCACCCTGAAATTCATCTAAAAAAGTGAAAAACAGGAAATAATTTAAAATTAAAATTCAGGGGAGTCATCTTTCACAGTTGCTTATGTAAAATAATGAATACCTGATATTGTCTTCACACAATTGTGAAAAGAAAATGTGTTTTTTCTTCTCATTTTGAAACAGTCTGAATGTTCTGGTTGTGATAGTAATACAGTTCTTACAGAATGGGACAAAGTTGAGTGCTTTACATATGTTTAAATAGTCTGAAGATAATGCCTTTTTCTCATGAAGACATGTTTATTACTGCACTTTACTATAACCCAGTCCTTCATATATGCGTAATTACCATATTGAATAGTGCACAGAAACATGTTGCAGACCAGACTATGGAATTAATAACAGATCTCCATTTCAATTAATATATATATCTGAAAAACAAAACTAAAACAACATTCAAGTTTATGTGATCGCCATGTTGAATTTTATTTATTTTTTAATCTTTCCACCCAGAAAGTACTATAAATACAATTTTTTTAAGGATTCTTGTTTACAGACAACATAAAAGTTCATTGTCCATTTTCAACTTATTTTTTTAAAGCTGTGATGCTACTCTGTTGAGTACTGTACATATACTAATAGCAGACTTTCAGTTACTTTGAAGAGAAGCACTTATTCCAAATTTTTATCATTTTTAAATCTTAATAAATTTCAATAGTACTACTACTAATTCTTGTTGGAAAGCAGTTGCATTCCAACTATTTATTCTATAAACAGCACAGATATTACATATAGAATAAATAAAACAGGGAAAAGGTCAATGTTCTGGTGCAATTTAGACACTTGTGGTCTAATTTAAATATAATGGTGGCTTTTTATATTTTCAAAAGTTTAGCCATTTGAATAAGTTGCTGTTTAATTTATTTAATGCCTAGACAGTATGCCAAACATTATCCTACAAGTCAGTACTTTAATTAGGCTTTGAAGCCATTTATAGGCAATTCATAAAATAAGAAAATAGAAAATAATTCAATGAAAACAATGTCATTAAAATTAAATATGATGATAGTGTAAGGCTTAAAAGTTGATCTCTTGGTAAAAAATGAAATCATATAGGAAAATATTAAAAAACAGTCCTTTGATATCAGATCATTGTCAGAATTTTAATTGTTATATGGTTATATTACAGAAATAAAAAAAGCTGTCCTTAAAATTAAGACTAAAATTATTTCAAAATAATGAAAACAGCAAATTTACATTTATATAAGAAATTAATTAAAAGAAATTTGAGAAGAAATAACAAATATGTAATACCGAACACAATGTATATACAGAAATTATTTTAATGTTCAAAATGTACCACAAAAATACATTTCATAAGTACAAAAATAACAATTAAATGATGCAGTAATTTAATTCAACAGGAAATCGTAGACAGTATTTATATAAAAAGGAGGACGGTTCATTCATTTAGGATGACAGAATTGGATGTAGAAAAATGCTCATGTTCTATAAAATACATTGAAAACATTCAGTCATGCTCTCCTGTTGATGACTTTACTTCTCCAGAAGACTCAGCTCTCTGAGCTGTTCTTAACGTTTCTAAGTGTCAAGAACCAAGAACTCAGGTTCTATTAGAATTAGATTAAACTAATATGTAACTTCAAACTGTTGGTATCACAATGATCACCAAAAAACAAAAAAGAAACAGCCATCAAGGATTTACAGAAATGAAATCAGAACTGCTTGTACTGTATTTAATAATCATATGCAAAAAAAGGCAGTGTACTACTGAAGATCTGTCTGTATGTTCTTGAGCTGCAGGACAAATACACAGGACCTCAGTCCTTGAAACTTTCAATAAAGTAGCACCACCATTTGTGGCTCAGTAGATAATTGCCTGTGTAGGCTCAGCTTTCATTTTGCAGATCAAGGCAAAATGTGTTTGGTTTTAAGTTTATGATACTGATATTCAATTATTTGAAATATTAATAATAGTTATAATAGTGCATATACAATGTACGTTCTTCATAGGAATACATATTCTGTGTATACCTTATAAAGAAAATTACTCAGACATATGTATTTAAAAAAAGGCTATTTAAGAGTGTTTAAATCTCCATATTTAACAATTAAACTTCAAGAAAAACAACTATTAATTAGAAAGGAAAGCTATAAAATTTAAGAATATCCTCAGTTAGGTCTTTACCATCTTAGATCTAACTAAGGGTTTGCACCGCCTCCTTGAAAATACTGAAGCATCTTAAAAATTCCGAGACGTCTGTGCGTCCTGCAGGCACTGAGGCATAATTGTTCAGTGCTCCCTTGTCCTCTTCACTCCCTGCCCTCACGGCAGCTGTCATGTTGCAGTGAGAGGCTGTGCTTTAGCCATTCACCACTGCAATCTTTTCACAGGTTTACAGTTTCAAGTGTTTTACAGCACTGCCCCAGGTTGAAGGCGCCCAGTGTTGACTCTGCTGTGCAGGAGTGGATGGTTGCTCACAAATCCTTTCCATATCTTTTTGTAAAGGTGAGGTGTTTATCAGGCTGTTGTAATTAACAACAGCATCACTAACTACTTTTATCTAAAACTGGATAAATTGCATTACAGACTCATAAGGAATGATGTTAAGTGTTATAATGATGGAACTGGTGAAGGAGCTACAGTATATGAATGGACTATGATCTTGCATACATTGAGGAGTATCTGTGTGCCCTTATAAACCTAAAGAATAACACAAAAACAGTTTAATTTTTATTAATTTATGCCTATGTAGTTTGTCACCCATTAACCTTATATAGGCTTTGTTTGGAATTGCCAGTGATAACTCAAAACCTGCATACGTGCTTTTCACACAGCTCAGAAAGGATCACCGTCATTTTAGGAAACTGGAAGAGACCAAGCAAAGGGCAAAAATCTGCAAGTAATGTTTGCTTAGATGTGCAGGTGCAGGATTCCTCTGTTACATTCTGACCGGTAAAAGTTATGCAAGTGTTCACATGTAGCTTTTGGATAACTGAGTGGAAGTGGTAATCGCTAATCTATGACCCATCTCCTGCAAGTGGCTGTTGGTGCTTGTCTGTGTGGGTCAATTGACACTCTGTCTGCCAGAATCTAACTTGGCTGGGCGTCCATTTGTCTGGATATCCTTTTGAATGAGGGTTGCAATTTTTGGATTTGTTTTCTTTGTATTAACTGTGGTTGGGCTTAAGACCCATTGCAGAAAGTTGCACACAGCATTCATTTTAAAACTAAACTGGAAATGGAACATTTGTGATTTGTCATCCAATTCATCTTGTTGTGCCATATGTAAATAATTATTAAGCAATTAAATTATTTTATGTATTATTATTGATATTGCTGTAGCATACAATGTTCAAATTGTATATTAGGAACCTGGTTTTGGTAACTATTAAAATTGGGTCTGGAATGTTTCAGTAACCTGGTATGGTATAACTCATGGCTACAGGCAGGGTGAATTGATTCTTCTGAGAAATGGCATCTATGTACTTGTGTGAATGACACCATATTTCAAGTGTTTGAACTTGGAAAAACAATTCATTTAACCAGAGAGAAAGAGAAACAGTATGAATTACGTAAGACCTTTGTAATGATACAAAACCTTCTACAAATCGCCTCTGACTTTGCTTCAAAAGTATTTAATATAGGGCACTGGTCAGAACAAAGAGCAAAATTCAAGATACAGTTGCACTGATTAAAGTACAACTGAGCAGGAAATACAAGTTAATTATTTATTGCCCATCCTACCACCAAAATCCCAAAATCTGGTTAATTGCAGCTGCTAAAAATGTATTGTAAACCTCTAGAAAAGAGAAATCTGTAGCTTCTGTATGGTGGATATAAAGAACTACTGTATTAACATAACAGGGGCTTGGGCATGTGACTGAGCTGATTTACTGTACTAACACTAGGCCATTGGTGCCCTCTTTAGGGCATTCAAAAGACAATGAGTATTTTCCATACTTAGACAGCTATATGAATCCAAATAATTCAAAATAAATATGTCCATTTTGGTAAGAATAAGAATTCACAACTTAAGAAGAGTACTCTTAGCCAAATCAAATTTACAAACTCAAAAGAGATATGAAAAGCTTTTGCAACTTAAATTATTGAACGCTTCTTTCCTGAGGTACACAGAAAGAGTTTCATGAAAAAAGCTTCACTCAGTATAAATTGGAAGAATTTTATCTGAATGACAAACTATAATCAGAGTTTGAATAAATACGTTAATTTCAAATGCAGTTAATTTACATTATTACAACTAATAGTATCTAGAGCTACAAACCAGGTGACACAGGTGGAAACTACAGGAGTACAAAGGCTTGTGAATATCCGGAAGAACCTACACAGCCATTTTGTGATATTCTGGCTTCTTTCAAGAAACAGCTACATGAGATCCCTGGATCAAATTGCTCGGCAGAATAACCTCCCGTTGTTTGTAAATGTTCTCATGATGACTAAATCGTGATATAATAAATGACCTTCCTGCTGGTACTAAACACGCAGGTTTATTTATGGCATCTATGTTGATCACTACATTTTTCATTTAACTAAAGAAGATGGGGGTGGCATGGCGGTGTGGAACTGTTTCACAGCCCATGGGCCCTGGGATTTGTGTGGATTTTGTGTTTGTGTGTTTTTTTTTTCTCCACATGTGTAATCGAATAAGTAATTAAAAAAAAGGATGAAAATGGAAGGCGATCACATTCCTATTTTCTTTTTCTTTTCAATGCTGTGAAACACCTCCATCTTGTGATATCACTTTCCGTCCCATGCAGACTGAACACACAATGGTAATGTGGTTTTAAATGGGATTCTGGGGTTTTCATGAAATACAAGTAATAACCCTACATGGATTGCTTCCTTTGAGCCCACTAGCTGTAATGATAAAAACACTATTTAAAAACAATGCCAGATAATCCCCTAAACTCCTTAAGGTTGGTAGAGGCTAAAACAGGCTTAGTACAGTTACCAGAGATCGGAGAAAATCCCATACATTGTGTAATGCAAAAAGAAAAGCCTAATGTTAGCCCTTAAGGTATAAATAGGGGTAGCATTCTTGTGTAAGAAGGATTTTAAACCAAGTCAGTTAAAAATATTACACCAGTAATTACACATAAGTAAATTTCTCTGTGCCACAAACACCACTTCCTCAGTCATTCATACTACAGTTACTTCAATTATTTGTGTTTTAATATTGCAGAACTACCATATACCATATTACTATCTCAATTAGAGATATATTTGGGTAAATGTGAATCTTTTACGTAGTTTTATTATTCCCTCATCTGTGAGTCAGAGAACTGTGCTCCACTTTTCATTTCCTCTGATTCTCCTCCCCCATCTGCTTTTTTACATTTGAGAATCTCCCCTCCATTAACGTGTCTGTGTTTCTGTATCTACGATGGCAAATGGTTAAATACACACGGCTAATCAATATCTGGTTTATGTTTCAGATTGTTTTCCTTTACAGACAAATGTGAACAGAAAATGATTTTATGTGCTGCACACCAGATTCTAAATTAAAAACAAAAAGAAAGATTTGTTTCATGGCGATTTGGATATTAGCTTTTTTTTCAGCTGGATAGTAAGAGAAGTGAAAAAAAAACAGGATTTTTGTTCAAAATGTCCATAATACATCATTCAAACTTCGTGTACCTGTATATAATTTTAGCATTTGTCACACTTTGTTTTCGTACAGTGCAGTTTACCTCCTTTGACTCCTTAGTTCTATTCTTTAAATTGTTTTTTAGTTTACATTAAATATTGGAGTGTCTTTGACATCACTTCATATGCTAAAGAATTTGTAGAGTTTAGCATGGGTTCAAAATGGTTTAGCAGTATATACCGTGGCATTAGTCAAAGTGTGAAATTAATATTAATTTGTAAGTGTGAAATGTATTGATATTATTCATTATTTTGTGTTGAATTAGACGTCAAGTAAAAAGATCAGTCAGATGAAGACAAGGCAAAGAAATTGAATTGAAGCTATTGATGACTGATAAAAAAACAATACATAATAACACTTCGGATACGCTTCATTTTTTAGTAATTATTTAGGGGGAACAACAGCTGGCTATATCTATATTTAGGAATGCGATGAGATGAGTAATTTATTTCTGAGTAAAAATAACATTGTGTAATAATAGTACCTTCCTGTTCATTTATTTAGTTAATACTACTGCTACTGCTGACAACAGTAACAATAGTTAATAAAATGAAGAGATATTGAGTCATGTTATTTAGTACTCATGCCACTGAATTGACTGTTTTTCAATGTGTCAAGAAGTGCAAAAAAGACTCTATTCTATTTACAATAGTGTATATTTTAACCTACAGCTCTAGTTCACAAAGTGTTTAATTATGTATTTTGAGGGTGGCATTTTGGCTCAGTGGTTAGCATTACAGCCTTGCACTGCTTGGGCCCTGGGTGTTTTAATTAGGACCTGAGGTGCTATTTGTATGTCCTCCACGTTGTCATGTAGGTTTCCTCTGGTAATTCTGGTTTCCTCCCACAGTCCAAACATGTATTGGTAAGTCGATTAGCTACTGGGAAAGTTGGCCCGAGTGTGTGTGTCTGTGCTTGTGTCTGTATGCCCTGCAATGGACTGGCATCTCATACAGAGTGTACCCCGCCCTGTGCCTATTGCTTGCCAGGATAGGCCTTGGCTCCCTCTTGATCCTGAATTGAAAGAAGCAGTTAGAAAATGGATGGATGCATGGATTAACCATTTTGTGTTATTATGGAAGAGTCATTTCTATAATTACAAAAAAGAAAAAATGTTTGCATAGATTTAGATCAAGGGAGGTTTACCTTTCCATGCTTTTCTGTCTCTGGCAAAGTGTCTTCTCAACAACAAATTTCAACAATAAATACAATGATCCATCTTGGACATCACTCAGTTGATGTTTTCTGTTAAACCATTTTGATTTTTTCTAGGCTTGAATGCATTTTTCATCAACTTAACATGGTTTATTATTTTTTAACCAGGCTTTTAAGAAGGCCTTAGGGATGCAATAATTGTCATTGTCAATTAACATGTAACTGATTTCATATATATGCGAGTTTCAAAATAGCATGGTTTAATTAGGTTTCAAATGCTGATGTTCGGAGAATCATTGTCAAAAAGGTTCTATGTATTAACAAGCCTTCAAACAGCATTATTTTTGTATTCATTGTTTTCATAGAATAGTCGCAACAAATTGATTATGGCTGCAGCAGTCCAGGAACTGATGATGCTGATGTTAACCCAATGCAAAGTCAGTGCAGTCCTACTCTCTGTCAGACAATATCCACAAATGAATGTAAAGCAGATGTGGACTGACATCAGCAGATCAGTCTGTACACGGCTACTTGCTACTGCCTGTGGTTAATCCAGCTATTAAAATCCTTCTCGTTAAAAGGCTAAGATCAAGATGGGAGGAAGTCAAAAAGTGGTAGCAACCGTGGATTTCAAGCCTCGTTAATGACAGTGAGAAGAGAAAGAACAGTGACTACACAGCTCCAGAAATTTTCAACATACTGGCATGGCCAAAGCTTATGCAAATATGTGCTAGTCTGTCCCAAGCAGCGTGCATGGCAAAAGGGGTTATAAAAACTATTCATCTGCAAATGTACCCGTAAATGAACTTGTAATGGACTGGATCCCTGTCGAGGGTGTATCCTGCCTTGTGCCCAGTACTTCCTGCGATACGCTCCAAGCCACCATGACTCTGAACTGGAAGAGCAGTTATTAAACGTGATGTGATGATGATGAATTGAAATCGCTCTATGGAGAAATTTGAAGGGTATCAACTGATGCTCTAGATTTTTAGAATTTGTTAAAATACTGTGCCAAATCACACTATTGCATATACAACAACATCATTACCAGCTTGCAGTCTGATTTTATTGGACCTCAGAGACTTAGCAAGGTTAGGCCTTCTCAGTGATGGGATGGAAGACCTTAAAGGAAAACAGGGTTGTTGCTGTAAATGATTAAGGGATGCTGGTGGACCAGTAGGTGATGCTAATCCCTTTGGACCAGAGATGTCCAAATCAATACACCAGTGTGGTAATGGGGCACAAAGGGGTACTCTGGGAAGTTCAGTCCTTCCAAGGAGATGTTCAAATGAGGTCCTGATTACATGGCCATTAAAGATCCTATTTCTCACTTATTAATTCTATGGGTGGGGGAATTTCTAACTGCACCACCTGCTCTGCTTTGTAATGGGGCTGTTGGCTGAAAATGGCTGCCGCATGTCACACAGATAGGTGCTGCACTTTGCTGGTGGGTGGAGTGGGTCTCTTCTTCTGTGTGAAGGGCTCTGGGGTCATTTGGGATGAATATGCTTTTGTTATTACAATCCAGGTAAGTTTCCTATCAAGCCTGTCCTGAGCACAAATTTGGGCTTAAAACAGTTTTAGTGAAATTACATTATACTTTTACAGCAGGTTGTGCAGCACAAAAATTCAACTATATTAGGTTTGTTAAAAGTAACAACCAACAGGCACAAAGAGCTATGTATATCAAAGTGTAATACACACTGCTAAACTGTATTTACTTGTCATTGCCAACTCTATTTTATTAATTACGAATTTACCTTACTGTTTACATTTAGCTGTTATAGCGCCATTAGTTGTAAGGATGAAAAGAATTATAAAAATGCATTATACCTATTTAAAGTAAAAAAGAAAATTAAGGTGCACAGATAATAAAATAATCAGAATAATCATGTAATCAGGTACACAGAATAATCATTGTTGCAGTATGGCATACCAGGGAACAAATGCATTGTTTGTAAAAAAAAAAAGGTTGTCAATATAATAATGTGAGTAATGACATTATAAGTTGTATTAGAAATATTAATTTTTAATTTAATCAGTTTTTAATTAATCCTTTGTTGGGAAACTCATAAAGTCATCGTAAATAAACTGTATTTTTAGCATTTTACCCTTTTTTGGCAGAGAGGCCAACAAGAGAGGGAGAGAGAATAACTATATTATAATAAATACATAATAAAAAGGTAAAATACTAAAAACACATTTAAGTAATATTAAATACGAAGAGCAACACTCAAGAATTAAGTGTTTTGAAAACATTTCTGTGCAATACTTCAGTCACTGCAAATGTGGTGAAGACCAGCCCCCTGGATGTAGGACGAGGAGCCTGAGACCCTCCTACAGAAAGAGGAGTGGCCCGAGGGGTAGCTGCACAGGTCGAGATGTATATGTATGTTATTGATAGTTGAGGAAATGACACCGGGAATTATTACAGTTTAGAACAGCAAAGGCCAGTTGAACTGATGCTGTTATCCCTCCTAAACATTTGTTATTAACTTCATAGTTATTTAGTATTTCATGTTTGGGAGTATGAGAAAGCAGTGTGCTTTTAATTATTATATGATTTAATTATTATTTATTGTAGTAAACTCATAACTACTGAGAAATCAGACAAAACTAGCTTCCTCATATTTGAATTCTTAACAATATGGAAATTGGCAATGGAACGTTTTGACAAATGTACAGTGCTTCAAAGCCCTGAACAATAGCACAAGACCAGGCCTTGAGTAGGATAATGGAAAAAATGTTGTTAAGAGCAACATTCCTGGGGAATGGAAAATGCAAATATGTCGCCAACACCAACCTCAGACAGAAGGTCTTTTTTCCAAACCTTAAAATAAAATCAATTGGAAATCCAATCCGGCTGTGAATCAAGAGTAAGAAGTACGTAGCCTGAGAAAACAGTAACCATCGACAGGAGCAGAGAGGTACTGAAAAGGCTCTGTGTAATCTGTGGCATAGAGCAGTGTGACAGGAGCTACAGGAGGTCACTCTACATTTCTAAGCTCTAAATCAGGGGCTATCACATCAAAGCTGTGAGACCATGTGTGATTGTGCTGCCTGCTATAGCTCAGTGATCTTTAAGGCCTATACTGTTTGCTTCTCTCACTTTAACTTCACATAGTAATTAAAATGCCAGCAAAGTTATTCACCAATTAACACTCCATACACCAGGACAAGTATGATAAATTGTATTAATCGTTACTGGTTTATCTCCTCTTACCTTTGGTTATATGTACAGTATGTCTCTATGTGGGCTAATGAACCTTGCTGTGGAGCAAAAACCCTTTGAAACTCACCTGTTAAATATGGTGGAAATTTAATTTTTAAATTCAAATGTCTTTTCATCCAACCAATGACATTCACTTCACTTTCTCCTTAGAGGGTCAGAGTCAGCCAAACTCTAACAGGTCATTAAAAGGCACAAGGCAGGGCCACACCCCAGACAGGACGCCAGTCAATCGGAGGACACAGATTCATTCACACACACACACATCAGGGAGTGTAATTTTGGAGACTAACTGAATGGAATATTTCCTAATGTAACTGAGAATTTATGTAATACTATTGAAAGAAGAGTTGCCTAAGGCCTTTTTCAAGGGCAAGCACCCATGATGAACTGCGCAATGGATATGCTTTTCCTTTTAAAAATTTCTAATGTTTTTAAAATACTGTTCATTTCAGTTATACAAAAGACTATCATTCACACTTTGTTGCTCACTATGCAAGTGCTTCAGGTGAGCTTTTTGACAGATTTATTTTCTTGTTCTCTGTGCAGGTCTTTTCTTTTGCAAGCCTGGTAGCATTATTAGGGGGAATTTATAGAGACGAACCAAATCCAGATACAATCTTTCCGGCACTGAACTGCAGTCTAAAGGCACTATGTAATATTTAGCTGAACGAGATCTCAGCCCTTCCATATTGTATTGCAATTTGTGACAGAAGCGTATCTGAAACACAAGCTATACAAACTCTGCTCTGCGCATGAAAGTCACATCATGGGGATCATTCTCTTCTGCTTCTAAAAGCAGAACACTAAGTTAAAATCATAGCAACGTTCACTAAAGCGCAGTGGCACCACAGAGATAGAAAAGGTAAAAATGATAGAGAACAGAGACATAAATAAATTTACAGCTACAGCAGCACTAAATGCATTATGTAGTCTTGAAAATTGCATAAAACAACACAACATAAAATGAAAAATAACCATGTATGATTAACTGAGAAGTCATCATCTGTATGGCTGTCTTCCATATCCTTCCCATAGTGGTGCTTAATTTAGTTGATTAAGCAATAATCAGAGAAATGTAAGACTGGTGCTTTACAATGTTCTGGAACAATTAAGCACTTCAAAAGGAAATCCATCTGTCTGTACTCTGAAGTGATTTAACAGTCCCTGTTGAACTCCTGCATCTAGCAGCAGGATTTACGTGAACCAGCAACACCCACTGACTCATTTACACACAGTACATTATGCATGAGTGTGTTCCTGTAAAAATAGATTTCTTAAAGTCACAGCACCCTCATGTTAACACGCATTTTAATGTACAGAATCCGAGTTTAAAAGGGCTGACGTGGCTTCCATGCAGAAAGGCCTTTCACAAATTTGAAATTTGATTTCACAAAATCACATGATGTCTTTCATCTATGTGTGTATCCTAGTTTATACTTTTTGTGCTTGATCACAGGCTTGGTTTATGCTTTCCCACACAAAAACCACTGAATGCCTTCTTCAAAAAAAAAAAAGGTAATCAAATATTAAGTGTTGTGAAGACTTTGTCTTAACCTTCTTACAAATCTAATTTGCCACTTGTAAATCTGCAAAAGTTATGTGGCAATTGGTGGGACAGAACTGCACCAAAGACAGAAATAAAAGCAATAAAAAGCAGATATGTTAGCAGAAAGTGCAGTAAACTGTATTATTGTATATGTTTTAGTAGAGTATGCAAGGCATTTTATTCTAACAAATAGTAAAGGGCAACATTAAGGAACACAGTGCATCTTCATGCAGTGTTTTCCTGTTCACTGGTTGATATGACTAAGATATCCAGGATTCTATGGTATCACAAGTATTATGTACCACTTCACTCACACCTTATTACAGTGCAGAGATGACTTCACAGTGAAGGATCAGATTGTACCTTGAATGAAAACACCAAAACAAGGAAATCAACCTGAACAAGTAGAACGGAAACCACTAACTAAATGACTAGATCAGACTAGTTTTTAAATATGAGGTGAAAAGTGGGTTATTGATAAATTCAGCTTTGCAAATAGTAGTATTGCTTTTGAAGGCCTAGACTGAATGCTATATTTATTCTATTTAACTATAAATAAGACATGCATTTTTAAAATACAAGTATTTAGGCTAGATTAAGTCATGAGAAGATTATTCTTGTATGCTGGTTTTAATTCATTGCAAATATCCAAATATCTTTCTGCACAATGAAAACGATCGCACCTCTTTGATAAGATAAACAAAACCATCAAATAATATAGCTTGTTTTCTAAAGAAATATTGTCTATGTTCCTTTTAAAATTCTTATCTCAGCATGAAGACCTTCCTTAAACTACGACAAATCATACATTTTATAGGCACACCTTGAAATACATTTCAGACATGTGAGTTTTGTAGTGTAACTTATTTAAATTATGTAAACTATTTGAAAATCTGTGCTGTACACTCACTCCCATTACAATACTCAAGAGTATCGGAAATCCACTAATTAAAAAAAAAATCCTTAAGCAGCTTTCCACACTTGACTCTTGTATCATAGCAGGAATAGAAGTGTGAACGAGATTAAGTAAAGGAAACACAATTCCACATGTTCACTTTGAAGAGAGAAACAGATTTGCCTTAAAGTGAGCTTTATCTGTTCTGTTGTGTTGAGGATCAGAGCTTGACATAGATCAATACAGAGAAAGATTGCACTTAGTGGGCTAAAACAGTCCCAATTAAAAGTGGGCAAAGGGAAGCAGTGGACATTCAAACTGACCAATCAGTTTGGGGAGCTTCAGCTCCAACCTGTTGTTTGGAGAGGAGTGGTTACTAGTAAGTCAGGCTGGGAGCAGTAATTATTTGCCCTCCTATGTTTTGACCACTATTCTGATACTGGAATGTACTAGTAATCAGAATCCCGCACTTGCTTCAACCTGTACTTGCGAATACTGTATACACCCTTTATCTGCTCAGGTCATGCAAATGCAGCATGGATAATAGAATAATTTTTGGTTTTTTTCCAAACTCACCCATAAGAGGACTTTCTGTTTCTATTCAAAGAGCCTGAACACAGACACACAAGTTCATGTTAAAATAAAGGAGTATAGAAACACCAGCCACTTACTCTTTCTGTTGCGCCCTGTTTTCTTGTGGTAAGGAAGGACGTTCGTCTTCATTTGAATGGGCAAGAGCAGTGCAAATAGGCACATCCAGCTTTGATACAGTTAGCCTCCCTCTCTCTCTCTCTAGCTTGCTCACCCTCTGTGACTGAGCTCTCTCTCTCTCTGGGTGTATAATTAGACCAGGCTCTGTCGTGATACTCCTCAAGCTCATTGTGGGAGGATGCCTGACTGCCTGCCTGCCCGTATTGGCAATCTGCCCAGAAACGGCTCTCAGTAACCTTGCCGTAACCAGGAATGTGCCCGGGTGTGTGGTTCATGATTGGCCAGTCCGTGCTGCCTTCAGCCCCCTGCACCCTGCTGGAATTCTGTGAAGGTGTTCAGGAATCTGACCAGCTCAGAATGCAAGGGAAATCCCATTGTGGACAAGTATGGGCACTTGTTGTTATTAGTATTATTTTTTTGTGATTGTTTTTTATTTTGCTCTAAACAGAGGTAACGATAGTTATTCTTGTTCTGAGGCCTTGTAGCGTTTCATATTGGCACTGTCTTTTTATTTCCATCTTGCAGTGTTTATACACTCTCCTCTTTCACTAATTCTACAAATGATATATTTTTCCAAACTTTATTCATGCTAAGAGGGAAGTGGCTTCAGCAAGTAGCAGTTCTAACACTCAGCAATTCTGCTAATGCCTTGTTCCTTAAGTGCTGTTTCTGTCTTGTGCTGCACTTGTATAAACCAGTATTGCAGTTCCTAGTTTATATGGTGGTAAATGGCATTACAACCTCCCAAGGGCAGTTAAAGGCAAAGATGCCATTTTGAAGCCACCAGGGTCAACAGCGATTGAAATGTAGCTCCCCCCCAGTGGATCATAGCCTGGTCTCTCTTCCTATATTCTCATTTCTCTATTACTGGAAATTTCACTTCTGTATTTGTTAATTGTAAACAGCTGCCGCACAACAGCTTTATTATGCAATGAGCGGCCTTCCAGAATGATTAACATATTTTAATAATTTTAAGAAATCATTAACATGTCTGATACAGTGTCTTTGATCACCCAGGAGAGAGATTAGCCCATCTCCAGCTATTTTAAATACAAATGTATTTAAGTGACTAAGAAGATGTTTACATCCATGCCATTAAAGTCCTATTTCACTTGTGATTGACATAGATATATAATATCAAGAAACAGTGAAAGCTAAACACCTGCTCCCATTCATTTTGTTATTTAGTTAGGTACTATAAAAAAAAACAATTTTCAAAAGGTAGACATGTTTCATTTTACATTCTGAGCTTGGTGTGTTTAGAGCATTTACAAGCAGGATGGAGGTAGGCAACACCTTTTCTGTGCAGCAGCTTCACTTATCTCCATGCAAGCAAGCCATGTTTTCTTCTGAGAAAGCAATTATGTTGAGAGGTAGGTTATAAACAAGCAAGGCCAGCACCCTAATTGTGTGTGGTGTGTGGTGTGTGGTGTTTGGCACAACTTGAGAATTCAGAAAGAAGTGTCTGACAGACACTGCTCAGTGGGGAAACTAATACAGGAAGTGAAACCATTTTATTGATGATAAAATAGAGAGGAAATTAAAATGAAGTAGGGTACTACGGGAGAAGGTTGAAATGGGTTAATTTCCTGTATCAAAGCTGAATCAAACCAGGTCATAACAAAGTTAATCCAGATGGTCTGTGTACACTGTGATTGTTCAACCCAGTGCTAAATAACAGAGTCATCTTTTGTGTGTTAAAATGTATTTTGTAGTTAAAGTGACCTTAAAGTTAAAGGTTTTGAAGTTAAAGTGACCTTGTTTCAAAACAATGTTGTCAGTCCTGTGTATAAACTCTTCTCAGAATATTATCATTACAATGAATTCATAACAGTCAAGGAGTGCATTCTATACTTGACAAAGGTTCATTTTAGCGTGAGAAGGCAATTTTCAATACATGGTTCTATTAGCATATTCTTTTTTTACACATTATGTTAGTAATAATGTATGTACGATCTTTATATTCAGTTATGGGGAGTTGTTATCTCAAATATAAAAGCTTGCAAAACAAAAAATACAGTGTCTGTATCTGAGACATAGATGAAAGTGAAAAGTATCATATTGCATTTGACAATAGGAAGATCTTATCATGTGAATACAGCCTTAACTTGTAAGACGTCCTGCTGCTGTCCTGCTGCCCAGGTTCAACCTCTACAAAGAAAACCCAAGCCAGGAAATCAGATCTGTTAAACATGCTGACTCAGTGGGGCCCTGCAAAGTTGTGTTGTGTTTAAAGTGTGAATTGTAATGATCACTATTTTTGTGTCAAGGTTTCTGTCTGTGTAACCTGCTGACACAATGCACAGATCATACTGATAAAATGCACAGATTTAAAGTTCTTTTTTCTAAAGCTGTATTCATTGACTACCTACAGTATTAGACTGGAATGTGAATATAAATAATAGCAGATGAGTGAGACAGTTAAGGGATTGCCCCTAGAGGTTATATGTTAAGATTACAGTCTGTGTTTATTTTTAGGAGTCAAAAAGTGTTCCACAGTGTAATACCTAATATTGCTCAAGATTTGGTATCTAAAAGGTATGTGTGATTACAGCAGCCTTACAGGGGACAGATACATGGGAGAGTTGGAAGAAATAGTTTTTACTTACACTGTATACTGATTCAGATACTGTTAAGCTGCTTTCTAGGACAGGTAAAGTCGTTATGCTGTATAAGTGGTAAAGTTGTGGCCACAAACAGATAAAAAAACCTTCTTGGGATTTTCATAATGAGAATGAATGCACCGACACACGTACACAGGAAAGCACACACACACAAACAACTAGGCAAGGACATTGTCAGAACAACCTTTAAAGTTTAAAGGAAATCTATTTCTTCAGATTCTCACCCCTTGTAGGCTATATGTGACATTTTCTTCAAGAGATTGGGAATAAAATCTGATTCTGGAGTAATGAAGTTAAAAAAAAAAATCATCCTGGGTGAGTACAGTTCTCAGTTAGAGGCCAGTTCCTGGAAGTACTATAACAGACCTCTTATCTTCCCTCTCATCTACATCAAATAACTGACTGTTTACCCAGTGAACATTTGCTGTGTGGAGTGACTTTTGATTTTCCTGCACAAACTGATACTTTACTGAAGAGAGTAAAGAATCGTTTTTTGTCAACAACTTCAGTGTTGTCAATCGGAAGGTACTGGCCTGTCTAATTGTGCAAATCAGACCTGAAGGAAGAAACCACAAGTGTCTTTATTTTGGGCATTTAAGAGTCTTTCTGTTTTATTTTGTTCTAATGTGGGCTCAATGTGATCCAAGGAGGCTGGCAACACTGATAAAAAAAGCTGATGAAGTGGTAAAAAGAAAACCACATGACTGTGAATAACAGTTCACTATACCTGTTAATAGAGCAGACAGAAACAGTGAAAAAGCCAAACACTGCAGAAAACATATCTCACATTATATTGCAAATCACTTCTCTAAAAACCCAATGCCTATGACTGTCAGTGTCTGTGAACATATATATAGAAACATTTTGAAACCGATGTTTTTTAATGTTTAATAATACAAGTGAAATTGTACAAACAAAACCCTGAAAATGTCCCTTAACTATGTTTTTACAACATACTGTACATAGGCTACATGTTATTATTTCTGTTAATACTTTTTAAACTGTTTGTCCCAAAGAATGTGTTGAACAAAAAAAGCATGTTGTTTAAAGCATTCTAATTTCCTATTCTTGATCTGAATTAAATCTCTTTACTTAGAAGAATCACAAGAAAGCTAAGCCTTTACCTTTTTTTTGTTGAATCAAGTTGAATCAGTTGTTTGAAATTCACCTCTCTTTATTGATACCACACTGTTTTTCACACATTTACAAAGTGATGTGCACAGATCTTGCAGGTAAACTCAACATTTGTCACACAATATTAATTCCTGTAACAAAGCAGGAAGTGTCAATGGGTGCAATAGGTTTTTTTTGCAGGAGGAGAATTGAGCTGCCATCACATAGCATAGTAGGGCAATAATACCAAGATCTGATGTTGCTTATACAGTACAATAATACTTTCTTGTCTGGTTTCTCAGAAGTTTGTTTTGCAACCAAGCAGCTATACTTTACATGCACACAAACTTACAATAAACATAAAAACAGTACACAATAGTACTGCATTAAAAATAAATATAACATTACATAAAAGACATCAACCCAACATTGCCAATACACACCACTCCTATAGGAATGAAGTGTAGTCTGTGTACAATGGCAGCCTGTTCTGGAAACAAGGTTGGTCATGAATGGAGCTCAGGAGAAGAACCAGTCCTTCAGTCCATCTGCTCTAAGATACAGGACATCTGCCATTCCTTGCCAATGTTCTTTGCTCATTTTCCCCTGTTCCAACTGCACTGGCCCTTTAAATGGTGTAATTCTTGGGGTTCTTTAATAAGGGGTTCTGACTGCTGTCCACATAGTCAGGCAACCATCCCTCAAGTTAAGGTTGATAATAGCCATAATGTTTCCTACATCTTCATTCATTAATGAAAATACATTACTTTCTTTTTATCACATATAGTTTGTAACACCTGTGTTTAGTATTCCTTTAATAAAACAACATCTATCTATCCATTCTAACAGCTTTCTCCAATTCAGGACAGGGTTATAGGGGAGTCAGAGGTATCCCAGCAGCCAAGGGGGTTAAGGTAGGGTGCACCCTGGGTCTCCAGTCCATCGTTGAGCACACAGAACACAAACACACAAACACTCACACCATGGCCAATTAACCTACCAGCTTGTTTTTGGACTGTGGAGAAAAATGGAGCACACAGAGGAAAACCACACAAACAAGGGGAGAGCGAGCCCCCGAACTGGATTAAGTTCCAGACCTGCCATTGAATCCAGAGCCCCAGCACTCTAGTATAGTCAATGCTGCCCATCGCACCACCATGCTGCCCAAATAAAAAGAACATTAACAGCCTTTATCATTATGTATTCTTTTATTTAGTTACTATTGCTTGCAAAGTTAGATTTATTTGTCAGAGAATTTAGCACATGGCAGTTCAGATACCAGAGGAACAGACGAGAGTAATTGTACAAATGAAAGTAGAAAGGACTTGCAAGTGAAAACAAACTTTGATTTTTTTTTATCAGACTGATTCTACATCTCTGAGTGTCTGCATATGGTTATGTTTCTGCCTGGGAAGAGCAAGTGTTTGTTTCTCAGAAAAATGTGTTACCAGGCTACTAACAGGCTTCCCAGTGCTTTAAAAAAATAACACTGCGTCAGTCACACCTACTTTGAAAAGCCTCCAAGTCTAGAATTTTTTTAAAAAGTGTTTTTAAAAAAGGTGTTTTCTGTTACTGCAGCTACCTTCTGACTGGCTTATCACCTGTCATATGTTTCCGCTCAATATGAACTGATTTGATGCCTCATTTGCACCTGCAATTTGGAAAAAAACTGATTAAGAAAAGTTCCCAAGACCAGAGAGGGAGAATACACAAACACTGTGAAAAGAACAGGGGATGGGCCCAAAAATGGAATGAGTCTTCTCTAGTACACAAGCCCTCAGAGGCTAACTTTCTTGGCAGAAGTCTACAGCAGTATTGCACTGCACACTGAGACCTATTCAGTTCAGATTACCACATCTGAAAAGTCCTGGGTGGGCTCAGGTACTCAGATTTTTTAAGAATGCACCGAGAAGATATTTTATTTCTGCTCAGGATTATGCTTTGCAGAAGAATCCTTGGGCAGAATGTGAATATTTTGATACATCTAATGAATATTTGACATGAAAAATGAGTTGGGTGGTCCTGCAGATGATGCAGATGATCAAAATGTTTCACTTTCACAGAAAAGGGTGCAGATTTGCATTCATGCTGTGAGAAGATTCTTCATTCCCTTATATAACAAAACTAGTTCTTTTAGTCCCCCAGCATGCAAATGAGCGAACCTGTTGATTTGTCTTTCACCTCTGCTGCAGCCGTTGTCATGAGAGCAGTCCAAGGTCTCATGCTTTATGTGCTGCAGAAATAAGGGCAAAAATAATTCAATTCACCACTGCTATTAACTGAGGTTATTACATTTATCTATGATATATATATATGATATGTTAAGGTTATTACAACTACTAACTATATGACAAATGTTTAACCTTTAAATAAGGTTCAGACCAAGGGATTAAATTACCCAAGAAACTAACAATTCTAAAGTCAGAATAAATAGGACACAAGCCTTCTACTTTGAATGAGCAACACTTGTCAAAGCTGTGCAAAGCTGTCTCAGGTGAATTCAACACACAACAGGACACACAGAAACACAACATTTATTCAGTTCATTTCACCAAAATAATCTGAAAAAAAAAAGACAGAATTGGACATCGTTTTATATGGAGGTCAAGTTGTATAGTGTACAGTTGTCCTCAGTGGGAGTCTAATCCTATAAAACTCTGAACATTTACAAAATAAAATTGCAGAACTGTAAATAAAAAAGAGCATAAATGATTATTATGTTTTCTGTTACTATAATGTGAGGATGGATCACTCTAAATCACCACCAAGACACCAAAAACACCATACAAACCAACAGATCCTCAGTCTTACAACAGTGCGAGATGCAAGAGATCATGACTGACACTTTTTACACAAAACAGGTTTATTCTCTACTTTAGCAAGAAATATTTTTATATAGAACAGTTTTCAGTTCTACATAATTACTTGTCCTCTTCAAGTGTACAGAAAAATAATTCAGCAGAGCAAGAGGTAGATAAAATACAGTACATAGTGAAATATCACATTTAATATCCACAGTTCTAATACCTATATCTCGCTGTGTATTGGGTACTGATGATATCCATCAATCTATTGTCTAACTGCTTTTTCCAGTACAGGGTGGTTGGGGAGCCAGAGTCTATCCTTGCAAGCAATAAGCTCAAGGTGGGATACACCCAGGACAGGACAGACACACTCACATTCACATACTCGCACCAGGGCCAGTTTTCCCAGGAGTCAATTAATCTACCAGTATGTCTTTGGATTGTGGGAGGAAACTAGAGCACCCAAATGAAATCCATGTGAACTCAGGGAGAACATACAAACTCCATGAAGACCGCACCCCAGCAATTGAACTCAGGACTCCAGCTCTGTAAGTTAGCAATGCTAACCATTGCACCCCTACTGATACAATTATCATTACTATCCTGTAGCAAAAATTACATTCCCCAACATTCTGTTTTTAAAAATGCTAGTACTGTGCTGCACAATCTTGGGAAAGAGTTGTTTAGAATGCAGGGGCAGTCAAAAGATAATCAGCTACACAAATGTTCTGTTTATTCCCCTGTGAAAATTGTACCTGGTCTTCACAACACCACACACTTATTATCAGTGTGACATTTGTGAGGAGCAAATTAAGCCATCTGGAAGCAGCCTACACACATGTGATAAAGTAGACTTTGGGTTTGGTTTTGAGTCAGATCACTCTATACTGCCTACACACATTCTCTGAAACATCGCTTCAGTATTACAAATATTTAAGAGCTGCACAGAGTGGGGAGTTGCTTCCAGAAACTGCTTATATCTGACATTTAGGGAGATTGTGCAGAGAGATAAGATGAAAACTGATAATTGCCGCAATGCTTTCTAAACTCCCCCACCTGTGGTCTGAAATTGATAACTACAATAACAAAGTGTGATTGCCATTCAGTTCATTATTGTTATTTCCTTATATATATAAAGGAATTGTAATCTGCATGTAGGTTGGGCTTCACACCAAGACTCTGCAAAGCTGTAATGGATTGTTTGTAGATGCTGTCTTTAAACTCTATCAGGAGACACATGAAATTATATGAATTATTATTGACAACAAATAAGAAGTTCCTTTAAATTGTTTTTTTCTCTGTAATGTTAGGTTCATATTAAAACATAAATCAGCTCTTATGCAGTGGTAAATCTGTTTCTAATATTGCAATAGATGCTGTAAAATCTACAGAAGTACAAAAAGTACAGAGGGCATCACATATTTTTATATTTTATATCTTTATATATTCAAACTTGACATACAGGAAAAGTAAGTGAAAAAGTCATCAGATTAAAAAAATCTGCTGGCCGGACTACTGATGTGGGTGTACATATGTATATGTATATGTGTATACATATGCATAAATAACAACCCCCAGAGTTTCAAATAGGCCATCTCAGTCACACGATAAGGACATGATAGCCAGATAATAGATATATGTCTCAGCAGAACAGAGAAACTTTGAAGGGGGTTATACAGTTAGGCAGCAGTCTGTTAAAAGAATCAAAGTTAAGAACCCTGACCCCTTATAAAACCTTTGTAGTCAAAATACTTTTCCCTCATCACCAGTCATTCAGGTAAGTACTCCTGTTCCCAAACTAGAATTGACCATCTACTTTATTAGCATTATTCATATCATACTCAGATTGTTAGTTAGTGCTGTCAGGTCAGAACAAATTAATGCTATTAAGTGTTTTGTGTCTAATTTATGCCCTATGTACTGTATATAGTGTATAAACATGCACAACATTGTATATTAATATCTTACTTTGTATTTGTGTTCATGAGAGCTTTTCATGCCATATTCAAAAACGAAAAGCACATGTGTGTTATACTGTAGTCCTTTAAAAGGACAAGGGGCATTCTGTCAGTAAAAAAGGGACAGTCCCATGATAGAAGGGACTATTCAATTTCTGTATTTAGCACTGCAAATCACTACAACAGACATGGATGACAGGTAGAAAAGGAGATAGATGAGGTTTTGGGTGTTCAGCTGGTGATAAGTAATAATAATCCACATTACAAAAAATGACAGTTAAGATATCAGGGATCAACATGTACAGTTAAAGTGAGGTTGTAAATATATGTAGTACAATACGTCATCTTTTATTTTTTCAAATCTCTTTCTAAATGACTAAACCTTGTGAAATCCCCGTTCCATCAATCTTAAGAAACTTCCTAGCACCACATTTTAGTCTTTTATGATTCATTCAGACTTCTGTTTTGCATTGAACAAAGAGTTCAAAGCTAGTATGAAAGGTGTTTTTTAATTGCACTTTAAAATTTGAAATGAATCTTGAAACTAGCATTTATATTGTGCTTTCCACCACATTTAAGAATGCTCAACCTCTTAAATGAAGAACAAGATAAAACAAGCATTTGTTCAGTACAAGTTCAAATAGAGACTTCTAGAAGAGATGAAGGAGGTTTCAAAAACTATGCTGTTTCCTGTTTTAACATGGAGTGTTTCATGATACTACTAAAAGGCCAGAACTTTATGCCAATATAAGTCGAAAGAGAGCACAGCTGGAAACTATGTCTTCGTTTGAGGAAAAGCTGTGGACAGCAGACACAAGAAATAAACAGTAGTACATTCCTGAATCTTTATTTTGTTTTGTTTTTTAAATGTGTTTTAACTGCAGCACTATATTAATTATTGTACCATCCTCTAACATGAAGATGTGAAGATATATTGTAATTAAAATGAAATAAAGAGCTAGAACTGCATGTTTGAAAAGGGCATTACTGTCAGCCATTACAGACTGTAAATTCAATCATGATCACCTAAGTCATCAATCATTCAATCAGTCATGGTCTTTATTATTATTGAACGTTGTCAAGCCATGTCAGCTTCATGAAGAAGTTAGGTTAAGACTGCTGGAATGGCCTGTGTCTGACGTTACCCATGTTTACAGTGTTTCAAAAGGTCTGTGAAATTTAGCATTTCAAAATTATTACCTAACTATATTATCATAACATTTTGAAGTAACACCAAGGTAAAAGACCATTAGTCCTCTTCCATTATTTTTGCTTACATCTTGCAATGCATTGACATATCGACAATAGCGCAGAGTCTAGCTCTTTCATTCCTTCAGGTTTGGTGAGCACTTCAAGTTAATCTTGGGTGAGGAACTTATGTTCATAGCAATGTACACACTACCACAATTCTTTCCAAAATCCTTCTGGTTCTGTTTGTTTAAAACAAGGCTTTTTGTCTCTTGCCTATGTATGTCGCTTGAGTGCAATAATATTAGCTATTAAGGTAGGACTGGTATCTTTGACTTCCATGGAGCTCTTTTTTCTAAGAGATGTCACCGATGAAGCACACAATGACATTTCAATGACATTTAAGAAGTTTAATCGCGGAAACTGATCCTCAATACAAAAGTACCGAGGAATTTCTAAGAATAATGGAAGCGCAACGAAAAGTAAAGGCCTCAGGAAATGCATCAAAACAGAGTAAACTGTGCCATGCCATCTGCCTGTGCTCATTGTCAACACCATACTCTGAATATAAACAGTGATTTTCTGGAACAAACTGGGATATTTTCCTTGGGATATGACACTAAAACATATTCATGTCCATTTTCGCAAAACAAATTTTGGAAAACAAGAGATTTTTGCGGACTGCTTCTATTGCAACTGGTGGTAGGGCCTCAGAGGAGAATGCTCGCTGACTCACTCCCTTCTGGGCTTCTTCAGAGCTGAAGAGTGAGCTACATTTTTAATGTCAAACTCAGCAGCTTTTATTAACTAGTTTCAGAATTAGAAGGCTTCATGCAAATTTTTAATTATCAAGATTGAATGTTTAAACATCCTATGCACAAGAATTTACCACATATTCTTTGCTCTTGCCGGTTAGCATTTTCCCATCTAGATATAACAACCACAACAGAAACAATGAATACTTTTAATTACAACAACATTGCCCCGTTGAACTCATTTTTACATGACTGAAGTTTATTGCGATCCATAGACTCACTAGGCTGAGGTCTAACCAACTGACTGTAGAACAAGGAATTCAGGACCCCCATGAGGAGTGAAGAGGTGGAGGTGGGATGCAAAAAGATGAATGGATGGAAGAGACTAACTTACTAAAGTATTTATACCTTTTTGGGATGTGACGTTTTGGAGGATCATAAGTTAGAGTAGTGGAGGTTACAGAGAATGTTGCTGTCTTTCCTCCTGAATTTTTTATTGAAATTTATTTATAACTGGTTATATACTGGTTTAGACTTGCAATTTGTTCAAAGCACAAGGTCCAAGTTTGCAAAACAAAAACAATTGTGGTCATCTTTCAGAGCTCACCTGATAAATGTCTGGGGATTCTTTAAACTCAGGCAAGGGCAGGATTAATAACACAGAAGTGACTTGCTTTATTCAGACTGCTTTTCTTTCTGGGACTGCTAGAGCTAAGTAAACAGCACTGTGAATTTCCCAAAACGTTTATTTATCTCCTAACCTGAAGTGAATGTTTATACCAGATTCAGCAATGTTTCCTAATGAGGCAAAGCTTGGAAATGCTTCACATAAAAAATACAGACCACAAATGGAAATGAATCAAGATCTATACGTAATCTCGTGTCAAGAGCAATCTTACTACCCACGTGGCAGCTGTGCACCCGGTCTGATATGACTGTACACTGTGTTCTACAATTATTCCCAGAAAACATATACTGTTTGTACATTGAAGTTCATGAAGATGACAGTCTAGTGTGTACTGCATGGAACTATACTTCTAGACCTTTGCTATTACTAACATTATGTATCCAAATTGGCTTTAACCTTTGTGTGCTTGCTCAGCATATTTAAAAACTGCAGGTCTTTTCTTTCTTTTGTGTTGAGTTAATCTTACAAAGCCGTGGGCAGTTCATCCATAACTAAATACCATGAAGATTTTCATCTGCTGTAGTTCAGTTTCAAATGAGCCACATTTAACATCTATTTTCTCACATTAAGTTTGGATTTGATGCTGTTATCATCTTCCGAATGAAGAATCTTATTTGGGGAGACACAATTAATTCAAAATTATATTTAGTGATTTTTGCATTTCAGTTTTAATTTATTACTTGTTTCATTACTTTATAACCAAAGGATATTAACTAAAATGTTTTTTTTTCAGTGTTTAAACTTGAGAATGTACAATAATAAACCACTTATTTAAAATATTGAAATTGGATTTATTGCAATTTCACTGAAGTCCAATGTCAGTACATTAGCATCATTTACTCATTTTACTTACTAAATTATCCAAAACAGGACTTTCAGACTTAGCTTACAAACATTTTGAGAATGAAAATAAAACTATTGAAGTGCATCTGACAATCCTTTCAGAATCCCTAAACTTTACTATCACATTAAATTGTCAAGTACACATTCTCCTTACACTCTGTAGCACTGCATTTATAAATAGTAGTTTCAGTTCCATAAGCTAATATAATTTGCAAGCAAAGCAGTTCAGGACAAAGTATTAAATGACATTACACCAGAGGGAACGTTGCACAACTATTTTTTTTTGTGAAGGTTAAAACAATCTATTTGAACAAGAAGTCTACTGGGAAAAAACCAACCAAACTATAGCAGGAATCCATGCTGCATTTCCTAATGGCTAAAACATGACTTGCTCTTTACATTTGGAAGTATTTCATTTACTGTATATAGTCTACTTTGGATGAATCTATGTTAACAAAATTAGCCTAAAAAGCAGTCTGAGAGGAAGTAGTATGAATATTTACAAAAACATTTACCAATACAATCTGAGTTGTATTCTAGCATGAAAAATATTACTAGTACCTAATTGCTTATATTTCTTTGTTTTTATATTTGGTATATTTTTTTGGGTAGGAGGGAATGCGTTGAAATTGACTCACTCTGCCGAAGACAGATAGCCA
This sequence comes from Lepisosteus platostomus, assembly GCF_059453375.1. Taxonomy (NCBI): domain Eukaryota; kingdom Metazoa; phylum Chordata; class Actinopteri; order Semionotiformes; family Lepisosteidae; genus Lepisosteus; species Lepisosteus platostomus. Next base: position 19,308,848 of record NC_142625.1, read on the forward strand.
GGTCTCACACCAAGTCTATAGCTGACGGTTAGGCCATGTTGCAGAGATTCTTACATTTGTTTCGTGGGCTGAGTGTGAGGCTTTTAACTGTGCTTGAATAATTATCACTGCCTTTTTATACTGTAGACGTGTTCAATAACCTGCAGCAACTGAAACTCTAGAATTAATATAAATGCCACAGTAAGCTGTTTCAATCTCATCAACATTTCATACTTAAATGTGAAAGTGGCCATCAATACATCACTTTGTACCACTTTAAAATAAATATTCCTTCAATTGGAACAAGGATAAAAATATAATGAAGCTGTACAGTTGTAGTAAAAATAGAAAAAAACAAATGTCAAGCCTTAATCACACAAATTATAAGAGGAAAGTCATTGAAAGACTTGTTTTATCACTTCACGATCCCTCGATGTCTGACATTCTTGACAGCATCTGAGAACCTTTTTAACAGAAGCCATTCTGGAACAGATTGAGGCAAGCAAACTTTATTCTATTACACAAAAAGAACAGTAGTTTCTGATTTATAAATAGTCTTGTAAATGTCAAACGAAAATATTAAATTCACAAAGGAAATCTATAATTGAATCATCAAGGTTTAATTCAGGGAGCAACTCTCCTGATGAGGAGAGTTTATGAAACGATCAACCATCCCTCGGCCACAGCCACAAAATGAAATGTTTCACCACCTCCCTGTCTCTTTGTAATAACAAGCCACCCACATGTGTGAGCCTAGTCAACACTCTTACCTCCACCAGGGATGTAAAATGAAAAATAACAAAAGCGATACAGGTCAAGGCTGAGGCTGTTAAATGCAAAATATTAAAACATTAAAACCCCCAAATTTCTGCATGACATGTATTGATGTTTTTCTTTCTTTTTTAATCACTCTCCATCACAGTGAATAACAAGCTATGATTATTCTTTTCTGTTTGCGAGTTGTAGAGCCCATGTGGGATGAAACATTGTCGAGAAATATGACTGGAGCGAGGCAGTCAAAATGTTACTCCAATGAGGAAAAGTAGTCGTTTCTGTAACTATTAGCAGGAACATCTAGTGAAAGAGGAAGTTTTCTTCCTGAGGGAGCTGGTCACAGTGATAGATTCACTTCATTCAAGCGCTTAAAAAAATATTTCATTATATGTGTATCAGATATAATACTTTATTATATTGGATTTATATTTCAAAGTATATATTATTAAAATAAAATAAACTCAAATGAAATTAAAAAGATTGGAAGGCCTTCTAGGATATTGTTATTTATTATTAGAGTTATTCAACATTTGGTAACAAAAATGTTGCTTAATCATTCTAATATTGCTGTATGTTTATGTGTGACCATTACTGACATGTCATGTTCCAGAGCCTGACCTTTCATAATGAAAGAAAAAAGAAGATCTAGCTACAGTTTCAAATTTTAAAAAGTAAATTTTATTTCTGTTTTCTAAGAAGAATGCCTACAGAAGACAGCCATTCAAGATGACAGTATGACTGCTTTCTTGTTTGTTACTCAAGCGACAGAGCTCCTTTCTTCCCTCAATAACTGGACAAATCAGAGTAAACGAAACACAAATGAATGACTGAAGTCTTCCACAGTAAATATTAGGTCACCCTGCAGTAAAACTGATACTTGCATATAACTTGCAAATACTGCTCCAGTTTGCTTCTGAGTCACACGCACTTCCTAGAGTAGACTGAATATATGTAGCATAATGTGAATCCCCATTTCAAATTTAATTTCCACATTCAAATAAAAGACATCCGAATATGATGATGCTGGAGTTTGATTTATGGTCAGCATACAGTACAGTATGTTCCATAATATTATCAGTATAATGTACCTAACTGTATTCCTCTCTTTTTCAGGACTTTAAGGAAATGTACCTTTGAAATTATTATACATGTAGTGGGATTAACATTTATCTATTTTATCTATCTTTTTAAATGGAAGCAGGTTAGAATGAGGAAGATGTAAGATCATAAGACCATTAAAAGGATTGAAAGCAAAAGTAGGCCTTTTGACCTGTCTAGGTCATTCCTGCAATGTCTTACTACCAACTAAGAGACAGAGTGCTAAACCTTTTATCGTGCTTAAATTTCACTATGGGCTTGTTTCCCTAGATTTTCCCCACAAGAGCAACCAAATGACCAAATCAAACTCCAGCCCCATCACATTTGGAGGTCTTTTATTTGAATGTGGAAATTAAATTTGAAATGGGGATTCACATTATTTATCACCCTTACTCTTAGTTGGTAGTAAGACATTGCAGGACACTGCTTCACTCATCACTTTATGAAGAAAAATGATGGGGATGAGGATCATACGTTGAAACCAAAGGGATTCCTGCTACCAAGTATTTGGTATCAGAGATCTTGGGCATACAGGCAATAATCTTCTTTGTCAGCCATTATTTAAAGAAAGAGTCAGAAAATACAATTTGCCCATGGCTGGGCTACATTATACTACCATAAACTGGTGTTGGATCATTGTCTGTGTAGTGAATCTTTAGCTGATATGTCAAGTCTTGCACCATGGAGGAATAAACTTTTTATGTACCTTTCATTATAATTAAACCCCCTTGCTTAATTGTCAGCTTCAATTTAGCCTTACTGTGTTCCCAATTCTTCACAGGTTTCCTTCCTAAAAAGGAATCCTTTAAGCACCGAAAATCACCTTAATACTGTTGATGGATAGGATATGAATCTACTATCAGTTTTGTAGTCAATGTGACACTTGTTTTCTGTCAGTTTCTAAAAGATATCATCTTCAATTACAAATTCTCTGCACTTGTTGGTTATGCTTTGAGATACCACACCTTGAAAATCGGGTGATGAGCTCTTTCTCACTGACATTTTTTCTTTATGTGGAAACACAACTGCATTTAGTCTACTGAAATGTTACCAATTTTGTTTTAAGTTTACTCTTAATGCTGACAGATCTGTATTTTGTATTATGAAGTATGTAGTGTATTATGAAGACAATGCTCAATGTTAAATGAAATGTGTGGTTTATTCCCACCCAAACTAAGATGTATTAATAACAGTCATAGAAGTTTTGGGAGGCTACAGGTCAGCACACTGTTAATCATCATGGAACCAAGTCCTTTATCTCATTGAATCAGGGTTTTGTGTATGAGTGTGGAGTAGATGTGCAGAATATTGCGCACACAGACCAGTTGATGGGGAGGTCCAAGTGTGAGGTTCCAGGCAGCTGTATCTAGTCGCAACAGAGCTCCACTTGTAGTGACTGATGGCAAGTTGACTGTGTGGAGTTACATTGATCGGGGTCTGGGACCTCAGTTGATGCCCCTCCTGCAGCCTCATCCTGACGTCACAACCTTCCAGGAGGATAATGGCGTCCTGGCCAAATTTCCCATTGGCCCTTACCAATCATGGCCTCCTAATAATCCCTATCTATGAATTGGCTACATTACTCTGCTCTCCTCCCCACTGATAGCTGGTGTGTGGTGAGCGTTCTGGCGCACTATGGCTTCCGCCACATCATCCAGGTGAGGCTGCACATTGGTGGTGGTGGAGGGGAGTCCCCATTACCTGTAAAGTGCTTTGAGTGGAGTGTCCAGAAAAGAGCTATATAAATGTAAGCAATTATTATTATTAATAATTATTATAATGCTCATCCTCCATGCTGTTCATGTGCCTAGGGCTTTCTGGAGTGATGAGAATGCAATAATCGCTGTACAGTGCGGTAGCCCTGCTCACCAGGCCTTGAGCACCTTGAACATGTGTAGGATGAGCTGGAATGTGTGTCTTCTGGGATCCAGACACTAATGAGCTGGCACAGTCTTGTCTAGTCTCTACAAGAGGAAAGGGACGGAGTCCTGCCAGGAGGGATTTTGCTACATGGTGCAAAGCAGAAGTACAGCTTGTATTACTTCCAACAGTGGCTATACATGCTTCTAACCTATTAGTCAGCACACCTCATGCTGATCAACCCTGTTAATTCAGCAACAGTATCTTATATCATAATCAATAAAATGTCAGTGTGCCTGCTACAACTAATATTTGTATTATCATAACTTTCTGAATGTGTTGCATGTATAAGTAACTTTTATCGTATATTATATACAGTATATACAAAATCTAAAACGAGCTCACATAGTTAGGGATATTTCTGTATTTTCTTTGGTATCAACAGTGCCTTCTTTAGGCCATGTTGCAGATTGCAGTTTTGCATGCTCGGCAGCATTACAGTTTGTACTGTGATGCATTTCATGTGTAATTTTTTTCATTATAAAAGTAAGTGTTCATACATCCTATGTTATTATTGCCATTTCGCCAATGTTTTACCATTGATAACAATGAGCAATGTACTTTTAGATCTTCACACAGCCACTGTATATTGTAAAATCAACCAGTGAATCATGGAGACAGCAAGTTGTTGAAGAAGTAATGAAAGTTACGAAATCATAAATAAGATTCAATCAATGGCCACCGACTATAGTGGACAAGCTCTTAGAAAATAAAGGATTTAAGCAGCATTTAAAATGTAAGATTCTGATTGCATTAAAAATGTCACCTTGGATGGACAGCCAAATCTCATCCTCCTCCTAATAATGATGTTCATGAATTTGCAGAGATTCAGCTGTGGAATCCATTGATATCAGATCGGAAACTCTGAGTATAATGTGAGATTATCAATTGCTACGCAAAGCATAATACCAGATCAATTGCACAACCACAATAGCTTGACAACACAGCAGCACTGTCATAAACAAGCTGACAGAAAGGCTTGTGTGTGTGTGTGTTTTTTACACTTCAATAATGACTCACTGGCCACATCAGAGACCACTGCGCCAAAAATGAGAGAACTCTGCAGTTTCATACAGGAAGCTGGTACTGATAGGAACTTCTAAATGACAAGTGTGATACAAAAGCTGTACATACGCAAACTTTGAGCATAGATTCACACTGCAGTAGTGCAGGTACTGCAAGGGGGGTTGAACTGTCTACCCCAAGAAAAAAAAATGAAAGAATGATCATGTGATTATAAAAAGATCTCTGGGAGAGATTTAAATAATACCAACTATATTCTCTTCATTAATTACAAATGACGTATTCTGTCAAAGAAAGTTTACAATTATTTTTACAGATGAATTTTATGTGAAGACATTTATGTTAGCAGACAGTAATAACTAAATTTATTTTATAAAATCATTGAATGATATTTTAGATATTTTAGATATTTCTCCTTTGGATAGTGGACTACTTTTGGTAGGTCGTTCTAGTCAGAGAATCGTGCATGTAACTACAGAAAGAACGTGTTAATTCATATTCTCTTTTGCCTGTAGAATGCTACTGCGTATTACAGTCTCATTAAGCAGATTTAACAGAAATCACAACCAGGAAGTACTGTAGTTCAGCTACATACCACTAGGTGGCGGAGACATTCCACTACACGATAAGTCCATCTTGAAAACTGCTCCAAAACATAAAATACAGTGCTTCACATACATTATACAATATCAATCTTGTTGTACTACTAATTGAGAGATTTTCGTGTTTTAAGAAATGCAACTTTGATAGTGAAAAGAAACATGAAAACAGCCTGATACACAAGAAAACTGAAGAAGGACTCATATCAGAAGTGTAATGCTGAGTCTATATATCAAAGAACAATCATAACATTCCTGATGTTCATAAATGGGTGTTGCAGCTTTTATAATTAACTTCAATACAAGTCATTTGCGAAAAGCAGTGCTTTGATTCTAAAAGATTTACAGTAGAAGGTATCAGAAGTTTCAGAAGTTTCCTGTGCAATAGTTCCTTTCAAATGTCTGGTACACTATGTATTCACTTCATTTTCTACACTTCGTGCAGTTTTATTCCAGCTCTGTTTCATAGCATAAAGATGTAAGCGGCCTTTCAGTGCAAAGACAGAGTTACTGAAGCTAGGCTGCCTGTCTCCTGGGCTACATGAGAGCTGTAAGTAGGAGTGTAAAGAGGACCTTGTCTTCCAGAAGATAAGTTCCTCCCAGGAGTCGTTATGACTACAGGCAGTGCACAGCAGTTACAGCACATTTTCACTGTATGCAATAGAAAAGAGCAAACATGAGTTACAGGAGGGGGAATCATTCTTAAATTGGCTGTCACATGGCTTTGTTTTCTTGTCTGGCTGTTCTATGTGTCAAAACAAACAAGGAGAGCAATTATAGGACTTCAGAGAATGAGAGGAGCATTCCAATGAGTTTACTTTTTCAAAGTTAAACCCATGCATGTGTGGAAACTGAAATGAGCACTGTGCTTAATGGGGACGGATAGGAAGTTTTACATATGCAACAGGAGTTAGTGTTCTTCTGTTACATGACAAAGTTGCATTTATAGTAAAAAAGCACTGAATTAGTGTGAAGTATTCTGAGAGTCCACGTTGCAATGAGAGGAACTCTAGAAATGTAAACTCCGAGGCAGCAGACACATACCAGACCTTACATTGTATTCCACTGCAACCAGCTCCCTAATTGCTTGACAACACTAGAGTGAATCAAAGTGAATTGTGATATGTCTGAGATAGAAACTGATATTATTTAACATTTGTTTATTTCCTCTGAGTGATCATATTTACCAGCAGGGTTTTCATTAAAGCCCTTGGGCATTGAGAACGGTGGTTGAGCTCATTGAGCTATATTTGGGGCTCCAGTGTACCTCTGGTTTTTGGCTGGGTGCTACAGTGTGTTTGTGTCTGTGTGTCTGCCCTATCATGGACTAGCATCCCATTCACAGTGTATCCTACCTTGCACCCATTACTTGCTGGGACAGGCTCTGGGATCTAGCAACCTTGAACTGGATAAGAGGTAAGAAAATAGATGGATGGTTGGATGGATGGATTAGGGCTAATTGCAAGGCATTGTATGTCTATCAAGGGAACATACTGTACTGGAGGACCCAGTGTTGAACTATTTAATTGCTTAACTGTAATTATTCTACCCCACTCCTGGCTGTTACCCCTTAATATTATGAATATTTTGAATAATCAGTTAAAAAAAGCCTTAAGAATATTCCTTTATGTGTCTTATACAGTAAAATAACTAGTTTAATTGCTTAATGGATTTCTCAGGTTGGAACAAAAACCAGAAGACACTCGATTGTCTAGGAACTGAATACAAGACTCCTGCTCTAGATAGTAGAGGTCACTAATAGTTTTGCTTTTGTCTGATATACAAGCTATTGCCTAAATAATGATCACAAAAGAATTTTTTTAAAATACATTTTTAATTAATTAATAATAATAATAATAATAATTGCTTACACTTATAAAGCGCTTTTTCTGGACATTCCACTCAAAGCGCTTTACAGGTAATGGGGACTCCCCTCCACCACCACCAATGTGCAGCATCCACCTGGATGATGCGACGGCAGCCATAGTGCGCCAGAACGCTCACCACACATCAGCTATCAGTGGGGAGGAGAGCAGAGTAATGAAGCCAATTCACAGAGGGGGATTGTTAGGAGGCCATGATTGATAACAGCCGATGGGGAAATTTGGCCAGGATGCCGGGGTTACACCCCTACTCTTTTCGAGAAACACCCTGGGATTTTTAATGACCACAGAGAGTCAGGACCTCGGTTTTTTACGTCTCATCCGAAGGACGGCGCCTGTTTACAGTATAGTGTCCCCATCACTACACTGGGGCATTAGGACCCACATGAGCCGCAGGGTGAGCGCCCCCTGCTGGCCCCACTAACGCCTCTTCCAGCAGCAACCTTAGTTTTTCCCAGGAGGTCTCCCATCCAGGTACTGACCAGGCTCACACCTGCTGAGCTTCAGTGGGTTGCCAGTTGTGAGTTGCAGGGTGATATGGCTGCTGTAATTACTTTATAATATGTTACGTATCTGGAATGTTTGGACCTTCTGTCAATCAGTAAATACGTCATCTCAGCAGAATTCCGGAGGATGATATTAAAAGTACTTATAGCTCAAGGCTGAAAGCAGCCTGGTGGAAGATTGTACATTTCAGTGACATTCTAACAACGGTTTAAATGTCATGGATGTGCTGATAGAAGTGTGAGCTGTGATAGTATGGTATTCACTTATTATTCAGGTCTTTTAAGGCCCCTGCAGAGATACAAAGGATTCTTGTCTTCCCATTGATTGCAGCTATTTGCACTTTGCACTATGTGTATCCTGTCTACAATGTCTATGTCAGTGTCCTGTCTGTATTTGCACCATGGACCAGGAGGAACGATATTTCCTTCCACTGTATACTCGTTTATGGCTGGAATGACAAATAAACGTGAACTTGAACTTGAACTGTCAGCCTGTTGGTCACAAGAGATTTCTGAAGGAGACCTCTGCAATGCTAAATATTTAAACACATAAGGAGCAATCAATACTGCAGAATGAAGCAACAGGATAACTGAAGTCTGGCACAATAAAAGCAGAATCTTATTGCAGTCTTTTGATACAACAGATGTGGTTTATCTTTTAAATCTGTAATCCTAAAGTGTTAAGAAAGTTTTTCCCTCCTTCGATATGCTAAATTTTAAGACTGGTCACCTCAGTCAGGCTCTTATTGCTAGTGTACTAGCATACAGATGTGACCATGTCTATGCTGAGCATTTTCCTTGATTATTAGTGGTTTTGTTTGGGATCCCAAAATAATTCCCAGACTTTACAAAACACAAAACAAAAGCAGGTCTGCTTGTTCTATGCTGGAGCTCTACCTGTACTTTTATTGGAAAGTTGGATGGATAAACCACTTTCAAACATTTACCCAAATAATACATTTTCCTTTCCACAATTTGTTTCTTTTGAAACCTACAAGATCACTTTTCTTAACTGATGGCAAAGAGTGGTAAACCAACACCCCTGTAATTAACCAGCCTCTATGGAAAAAGATATGTAGTGTTTGGTAGCCGCAGCCTTATATACCCCAAGCACTGGCCTTGATTGATAACACTTGTGCTCAATTAACTCAAGGCAAACATCCCATTGGCCTTAATTACTAAGACCAGCTGGTAAATGTAGTTTTCCCACTTTTTTCAGACTCCTGAAAATAAATAGAATATTATACAGGGAGTAGTGATTGTGCCATATCCTGTGGATATTTTGTTACCAGATCAATTAATGTGAAATACCTTGATCAGGAGTACAATAGCACCAGCTCTCTTGTGATTTGAGTCCATAACCTTGTAGTCACCAGAAGTCCAGAATCCTAATCACTGCTCTAAATACACAACAACTAAAAATGTGGTCTGCTATAATTTAATATACAATGCCCTACCAAAATATATGTTAACTATTGTAATTTTGAATCAAACCAGTAATACTTCTGCAATATATACATATTTCACACAAATTTGTATTAGAACTTATTTACTTTGAAAAGCCTACTTACAAATTCTCCTTGTCACAAAGATTACAGCACATCCATTTGAGAAAGCATGTAGAAAGTATAGAGCTAAAAGCTACTGTATTATGAACACATTGTGAAAAAAAAGAATCCACAATGAGTCTACAAGTAAAGGTGCTGGTCTGGAACAAAGGTTGACCTACATGATCCAGTTATAGAAGCTGAAGTAGATAGCTGCGTCAGCATGCGTAGGCTGCAAAGGAACGTGTTAAGAAAGAAAAAGAGACATAACATTTCATCTGTGAAGCCTCTTTCAAGCAACGTTATGTCTCTTTTCTTTTCACCATGATCTAGTTATACTATAGTCATTTTGAGTATACTGTCTGCTATTAGCTGACTATAATAATAATAATAATAATAATTATTATTATTATTATTATTACACTTATATAGCGCTTTTCTGGACACTCCACTCAAAGCGCTTTACAGGTAATGGGGACTCCCCTCCACCACCACCAATGTGCAGCATCGACCTTGATGATGCGATGGCAGCCATTGTGTACCAGAACGCTCACCACACATCAGCTATTACTGGGGAGAAGAACAGAGTGATGAAGCCAATTTATAATTGGGGATTATTAGGAGGCCATGATTGGTAAGGGCCAATGGGAAATGTGGTTACACCCCTACTCTTTTCGAGAACCACCCTGGGATTTTTAATGACCACAGAGAGTCAGGACCTCAGTTTTATGTCTCATCTTAAGAATGGTGACTTTTTACAGTATAGTGTCCTCATCACTCTACTGGGACATTAGAGCCCACACAGACCCCAGGGTGAGCGCCCCCTGCTGGCCCCACTAACACCTCTTCCAGCAGCAACCTTAGTGTTTCCCAGGAGGTCTCCCGTCCAGGTACTGACCAGGCTCACACCTGCTGAGCTACAGTGGGTTGCCAGTTGTGAGGTGCAGGGTGATATGGCTGCTAGCACAATGCCAGGGTTCCAAAAGTACTGCAAGGGCTGAATGGAGTTGATTCAATGAGTGCATCCTTGGTGCCATGCGATATCTGTCTCCTTGACTTTCTGAGCTCCTGCTCATTTGCAGTGATGTCAGAGCTTCACCAGTCCAACAGATGTTAACTCTGCTGTTAGCACTGGGGGATTTCCAGTCTGAAATGTGCTGAGTGACAGACATGACAACATTATGGGAACAGAGTGCCTGATCTTAAAATTAACATTTTAAGTATTAAAAGTTATTGTGAAAACAGCACAGTAAGTGCAGCAAAGAACAGTTAAAACAACGGTAAGTATGTTAAACTAGATCAAAGTAAGCATTCCAAAAAATAACAAACACATTGAAAAATCTCGTGAAATACTTATAAAATGACCATGGTAAATATTTGAAAAGCCAGGACACACACATGGAAGCAGCTGTTCTATTTTCCCTTATGGCTCATACTGTTTTCAGATGGATTAAGCTGTTGTTCTGAGATTGGTACCACCTGTACTGGCTCTTTATGCCCTGTTAAAACAAGAAGGCAGCTGAGTGCTTTTATCAAAGGAACTTTCCACTCAGACTTTTCTAAAACATAGGTGATGACCTTAAACAATTAGCTTCTAAAATAAATGCATTTTAAGCTCTGAGACAGAGTTGGAAGCCAGTTGGAAGCCAGATCTAGTTTCACGGCAGAAAATGAAAGGAAGGTGGTTCTAGTGACTGCAGTCTCATCTTGATGAAGATGTACTGATGTCCATGCATAGCACAATTGCTATAACAGGAAGGCAAGCTTTCTTAAAACAGTCAGCTTTCCAAATGTCAGGTTCTTGACAGACTGCAAACCTGGCCCACAGACTTAACAGTCAATAATTCAATGGAGTTCGACAAATAATTGGGCTCATCTACAGGATTAAAACAGAGAGGAGAAAGACTTAAGCACAATTACGCTTTTTAAAAACAATGCTTTATTATCTATTTTACTCTGTCAATAAGTTAAAAACTACAACTGCTTATTTACTGAAGGTCAGGGTCTGTAGTTACCTTTTTTATTAGCCCTGCAGTAAGTTACCGATACCCTGTGGGATATATAAGTATAATTTACTCATAGCCCTCAGTAAAGGTTTTAGTGTTCTGTTACCAATGATAGAACATCTCAATACATCTATTCTTACATATAATACAGCTTATCTTATCGGTGAATAAATCACGCTTGTCACTGAGGAATCTTTCGTTCAAATTGGTAAGAATCTCCCGAAACCTGATTACTCAAGGTAAACCATATACAAGCAGTCAATAAGAAGAGGTGTATTAGATAATACATTACATTTATCAATCAAGTGTAACTGACTAATTGTCAGGAGTATCATGACATTGCCATCACCTATTTACACATGCATAAAGCAACTTTTGTACTATAAAATATGGATTTGTCTTGATTATCTGTTATCCTGCAACACAAACAGCCAAGGTTTTTCTGTATTGAGAAGAAAAAACTTGGCTTAAAAGAGCAGAGAAAAGCAAAATGTCTTATACATATATTGTGTTAATACAAATTAATATGTTTTCAAGTGAAAATAGTCACCAGTTCCCAATTTATGTTAGTTTATTTTAGCATGCTTATCCTGGAAAATCAGAAGTTTACTCTCTCAGAAGGGAATCAATGAATACTGAATGATTCACAATTTAAAAAGTCCTTCCTAATACAGTGAGTCACCAGAGTATTAGTGCAGTGAGAACCATATTAAATTCAAAATGCATTGTTTAGCTCTGCTCTGTGGATGATGATCAAATTTTTTCAGCTTTTTGGGCACAAAAATGTCCTGGATAGATAACAACAGAATCCTTCCTACAGAAGAGGAATCACCCGAGCCTCAGTAGAAAGTACATCTTAACAAATGCCAGGACATTTTCTTGTGACCTGAATGGTGTTCTGCTTGTGTTACCTTAAAATCACCCCTGTTCCCACATCACAGCAGACAGTGGTAGGAGAAAGCTCGACAGACCTCTGTGAAATGACTAGACAGTTAGCATTTCCCCCAGGACAGATCTCTGCTCCCACTCTTCCACCTTTCTCAAAGTGCACTTTAGGCTGCCTCTGGTTTTCAGACATGCATGTCAGCATTCAGCAGACTGGAATGCTATTAATTATTGAAGGCTACAATTTTGGCATTTTGGCATCGGGAGGTGATCTGAGGCAGGTTGTGTGCCTTGGTATTGAATGTGCCTTTGCCCTGTGTGCCTCAAAAGCAGAACTTAATCTAGGGTAACAGGCATGAACAAAGTCTGAGAGGTACTTTTGAGTAGCCAAAAGATGACTATCCAATTACAGAACAAAATGAAAGAGCTTTTTGGTCCACAAAAACCTTGAGATTCATTTTCTGCAAGTGATGAATGCTGCAATTGTGTTTTTTTGTAATCTCAATTAGGTCTTTGTAGTCTTACAGCTTTAAAGAGTTCATTTCCAGCTTCAGGAAATATCACATGAATAACAAAACAAAATTTTACAGCTTCCTTCTGACTATTATGTTCAAGAAAAAACTATGTGCAGTTCTTTTGAGGAAATAATAGATCATTGTATCTCTGTACAAAATTAACTCAATACATTTTAAAAAAATGACAGTGACAGTAGCAGCTAAACTTCAGCAACTTCATAACCTTATTTATATTTACAGAAAATCAGAAAGAGACAGAAATGGGTTTCTGAAAAACAAAAGCAAAGTATTTTTAAAAAGTGAATCTTCAAAAATGCACTTAATACAGTTCAATATTATCAATCCTATCTCCATTAAAGGAACTACAGCAGAGTTCCCTGTCAGTTTACATTTTCTACACAGCATTTAACTCTGGAGAATCAAGGGAAAAACTCCTGACACACTTGGTATCTTCCACAGTGTTATGTAAAAGCTGCTTCCATCTCTACCATTCTCTTGCCCTGCCTCCCCTTGCATATCCCTCTGAGTGTCCACTTGGTACAGACCACACTGCTGTTATACTGTCCCTGTAGTCTAAACTGCTCAGTGCTGTAGAAGTCCAACAGTAAGAAGGGGAGCAAGTAAAGCTGTGTGTGAGCAGTACAGTTCAGTTGTGGTGTAATTCTTGCTTCTTTCAGGGATCCCTAACCCTGCTTGACAACAGAATGAGCTATATAATGGCACACCCTTCCTCCTGCTGACAGAAGAATCAGCAAAGACTCCCTCAAACAGCTGTGTGCAGCTGTGTGTCTGTCATCCCTTGAACAGAACAAAAGAAACTTAACAAGATCATGTCCTCTTCTGGATCTAACAGCCACAATAAGAGACTGCCTTGTAAGTATTTCTATTATATAAAATAAGTGTAATCATTCTGTTAAATCTGCCTTCTCACCCAGAATGGGGTCTCACCCAGAATGGGGTCTCAGTGTTTTATGGTGTCTGTAATTTTGATTAATTGTTTTTTTCATTTCAAACAAGTCCAGAAAGTATCTCTGTCGTGACTAAAAATGCGAGTTTTTTTTTTAAATTGGTCACTGCCTTCACTTCTTGTTATTTAAAGTAAAAGCTGTTGAGTGAGTACACCTTTAACTTTTAAATAACAACACAACACGTATACAGTGTGTCTCCCCAGCATAGATTTGTGTCAACAATTATCATTTTTCATGAAACTGCATTTTATATACAAGTACAGAATAAATGATTATATATATAATTTGATATATTGAATTATTTTTCCCAGCTCCAGTAATATTTGTAGGTTTAAAGGAGATACAGATTGCAAAATCATAAGAATGAATCTATATAGTATGCCCCTGCTTGGACCTATACTGCGTATGATCCATGCAATGAAACAGATTGAGTTAACATTTGGATTATGGTGCAACACCATGTTAACAATAATAGGGCAACTTTAAACTCTTTGATATAAAACAAGCATATAAAAAGTTGTTTTGAATTTGCATGATACCTCACTTGCCTAGGTTTACTAGATGAAGGTTGGCTAATAGAGATCTATCAGTGTTGCACCACATAGCCTGTCCTGGAAGGGGTCTCAGGAAATGATGGATTGGAGTTGACATTCCAGTATACTGCAAAAAGAAATTTGAATTTAATCCACTTACCCCTACACAATGCATCGACAGCTGCTGGACAAGTATTAAACGAGTCCAAGGCTAGACAGTCTCACCATTCTGGCTTGAGACATCACCTGTGGATCATAGAAGCTCTCATTTTACATGTTTATCTTTTGTCCTGTTGCTTCACATGTGGTCTGCTGTGGTGGACTTTTGAAATGTATGTATAGGTGTGTAAGTGTAATGGATTGAGTGTTAATAAAATAATGATAAAGCTTCAGAACCTCTTGAAATGCCACAGGATGCCTTGGTTTTGTTTCCACCCAAGTTCATAATTATCATTCTCAACTGTTTACCAGGATAACTGAATCCATCTGGCACTTTTCCAGGGCAGGAAGCAGGTGGTTACTTAAAGAGGTTTGTGCGACTTTCTGGACTATTACCCCTGAAAACTGTAATTCAACATCACAGCATTAAAACAAACAAGGTTTTAGAAGGATTGTGCTTGTTTAAGGGCAGACAGGGATTTATTTAATGCTGTTAGTTGATTAGCAGACTGGTTCAACTTAATATTGGCTCTTGCCTTCTGCTGGTGTTCTCTAGATAATTTCTGTTAAAACATGTTTTCAACTTTGAAAAAAAGAACAGTCATGAACCATAAGTTTGTACTGCAGTTCCATCTGTCCCACATGATTATAAATACAGGTAATTAGGGGATGGGATTTTCTTCACAGGTCTGATATATTGCTCTTTGGGGATATCCAGATTACGGCATGTAGGATCCATCAGGATAATGATTTAGACATCAGTAAGCAACAACTGAATTGTCTCAATAATGCATTTTGGCCATTATGTAGGTCTAAAATAGCAACTGTTTTAGAAATCAAACATATGAAAACCATCATCTTTAAATACCTGTCTGGCCGAACTAAGAAAATTATTATTTTAGCACTGTTACATCAGTCCACTAATTCAGGCATAAACACACATGCATGCACTGGCATCAGGAAATTATTCCTGCTACTCTTTGAATTCTGTTTCTTGTTCAATCATAGAAACATAACAGAAAAGATCTTCACTTCTAAAGAACGAGCAGAGCAGGGCTCTTGGCCAAGGTCTGACTGGCTTTTGTTTCACAAGGGAATGATAAATCAATATCGTAAAGAAAAAATATTAGGTTGCAATTTACAAAGGATTCATGCATTCAATGTATTTCTCTTCATTTTTCACACATGTACTAATATATACATTTTAAAATTTAAATTTAATTTGTTGTAATTTAGGTTGTTGTCCATGTTAATTATGTCAATTAAAGGAGCTAATCTCCAATAGATTTTCCATTCATCTTGTGGATCAATGCATTCTGCATTTTCACTTAAAATTGGAGTGGGTTGTGTCTCTTTGTCTTGTGGGGGAAAAATAGTCTTTGCATAAAATCTGGGTAGTTAGGGTTTATTTCTGTATTGCTAATCCACTCAGTTTAATCCTGTGATTTACACAGTCAAGATCCTGGTGTCCCTACCCCCATCCTTTTCCAGACATATTCTTGCCACCAGGATCTCTTCCTGACAGTGCAGGGATTATCCATGGAGCTCGCTGTAATCAGGTTAGGTCTGACATTTGTGGAATTAATGGGGTTAGATTTCTGGGTAGGTTCACGGAGCAGAGATCCTCACGTGACGAGACTGGCCAGCTTGAAACTTATACGTGCTTCTCAGAAACAGAACCATCCTCCATGACACATGAAATAATACATGAAATATATTACAGAATGGATTCTGTAGAATCAGTCTCTAGTAACTTGCAATTCCTTTGCTATTAGTTTGAAATCAGCGAGAAGCTTCAGTGTACAACATGTAGCAACCTCCCCACACACACAGTCACACATGCAAATAGCATCTTACAGATAGTGATATCATTGTATGAAAATGATGATACAGTTCATGAACTTCATACATTTTAATAGACTGTGCCAAAGGCGTAGTTCATTACTGTTTTAAACAAACAGTATGAGTTCAAGTATTATTGGCAAACCTGGACAAATCCCAAAATGAGATTTCAACCCAAAGCTTGAAAGTCCCAAAGTATTCTTCATGTTTCTTCAAATAATATGGCAAAAAAAATATTTGTTTTGCGGGGGTTTTAAAACTGTAATTTTTGATCAATTTAATTTGTAATGCATACCGTTTAAATTTTGCTAGGAGACATTCACAGCTTGTTGCTTGGGACTGAATACTCAGCAATATTATGAATGAGCTCATAAAATGAATGAGGTTAATAACTTCTAAATCACTGACCTTGAAGTATTGAAGTAACCCTGTCTGGGAAGATTGTGCATCACCACCTCTTTCCTTTAACCTCAAAGGTTATAGATTGTATAATCAAGCAGCATGCACCATACAGTATGTTCCCTGGTAACGATGCACCGATAATTAAAGCTATAAAATAGATTGGATGTCTTCAAAAGAGCAATAAATAGTTTTAGAAAAAAACTTCAAGCAGCATTTAGTGAAAGAGAGAAGCTATTTAGACCAGCCAGAGCTATGTCAGAACTGAATTTAGACTAAACAAAGTTGAAGAAGATAAGTAAATATTCAACAAACTTAAGGAGCATAAGATTACTAACTATACTGCATAAAAATGGATTAGTAAATAACATGGGCATTCTGTCTCACATGTCTGGAGTGATGCACGTATGCTGCAGACAATAAAATGACTATGAATCACCAGACAGTTAAAAAAGTGTTGAAAAACAAACAATTATTAATTTGTTACAGAAATTGTTTTACTAAACCTGAGTTCCCAGTAAATACTTGTGTGAAGTGTTTTTGCATCTTGTTTCTAACAAATGAATCCCACTCTCAGCATGCTGTCTGGCAATGAAATTGCCTGAATTCCAGGGACCCACTGCCCCTCTGCCTTAGGACCTGTCTCCCTCACCTGCCATGTCGAGACAGTGGAAGAGTGAATGTCAAAAATAAAACATACATTCATATATTCATACGCAATACATTACACATATTATGTGTGCTTTCATATGCTGGCAAAATACATGCTTCAATACATGTTATTGAATAAATCTCAACTTCCTGAACACATGAGAAGCTATAGGGAAAACTATTCTTGCGAATTATGACTTAGAAAGTCTGTAGAAACCTGGTGTGTACAGAAATTGTGTCCCTAAGGGACACTTTAAACTCAGATCTTTCAGTGTATTTTGAGTGGAGTGCTCTGATAAGGGGGATTCTGGTGTAATATCTTTAAATAAAGAAAATCTAAGTCAGACAGCAACTACATGACAGCTTGCTGTGGAAGAACTCCAGTTACTGTACATACACATTCACAATCTACATTCATCCTTTAGCTTATCTTTCTCCAAATAGACTCCCTGTTAGGCTCTTTATTTACAAGTACAGGAACCGTGGGACACAGAGAATATTATGACACTACAGTTCTGCTGAAGGACATTTCTACATTTAGATTGGACAACGTTATGATTTTCATGGTAATGGAAGAAAGCTGCAAAACTATCTGTTTCTATTGAAAATCTGCAATGCAACAACAACTTTACAGCTGTTACACTGTGATAGGGAGTAGAAAGAACTGGGCCTTTTGTTAAGCAGATGATAAATGACACAGTTTTGATAATAAAATAAGGAGTGCTGTACCTTTCCATGATAGTGTGTACATTCTCTATTCTAAATAAATTCCCTTTAAGTTTAAAAGTGTATTGTTTCAGATCTTTGAGACTGGTTAACTAGTTCTTGATCCATGTGGATTCCTATGGCTTTAATCTGAGAATCAACCCTTAATGAGGAATCTTACCAAAAGCTTCCTGTAGGTCTAAATATATCATTTTGTATATGTGACTTTACATAACTATACCTATTTAAAGACGTCTAGCAAGTTAAATCTTCACTTTCTTAATCCATGTTACTCATTCCTTAAAACACCACTATTCTCTAAGCCTTCTTCTAATTATCTCTCCAAAAGAAAGACCAATTGATTCCCTTATTCAGTTCAGAATTGGTGTCATTTATCTAATTTGGAGATACTATAAATTCACATTCTAAATGACTGCTGAAATATCTTAGCTAGGGGTCTGTGAATAACATCCCCTCTTCCTTAAGTAGGACTGGTGGTTGCACACTTTGTGATCTATTGGTCTATAGTCTCCCTAGACCCTGTGGTACTTCAGTGTCAGCTCTGTTAAACTCACCAACTCCTGATGGAGATTGTAATAACATGGGTCATGTTACTGACAACTTCTATTATAAAAATATTGGATTGTGTATATCTGAAATATATATTTAGTATGTTTACTATACCTTTGTCATCTTGTGTTACAAATTCCCCGGTTATCACAAAAACTACTCGGCTTTACAAGACTATTTACAATTTTGGTTTAGTACACTTCTTTTACATCTGCACATTTAGAATGACTACAGTAACTGTAATAGCCCCTGGAAAGTAGACGTCAATGTGACTGGAAAGTGGCACACTATAATGAATTTTTAGATTCAAAATAAATAATTCTGGCGTGCCGTTCCATTTGGAAACAGATTGTGAAACACTCTACCTCTGGAAATATAATTTGCTTATATATTTAATAGAACTTGAATTAATATATATATATAATATACGAATTAAATATTAACAACATTAACAGTATATTTTAATGTTATTAATATTTAATACTAATGTAATTGACATATAATTAATCAATAACTTGAATTTTATTAGATTAGGCTAGTCAATTGAGTTTGATACACTTCTTTCCTAACCAAAATAATATTATTATAGGGTATATGACAAACATGAAATTTAGTAAACGACCCTCATACACGTCCAATTATGAATTCAGGATAGTCAAGTACAGAGCCTTATCCTCTGAGATTCCTTAAAGGGGCGTTTGAAAAAAAAAAGAAATTACAGATATTACAGATATCTCACTGGATTGTGATGGTAAATAGGGATGTTCCTGTAAATACACCACAAAGCTCTAACAATCCTTTTTGTGAGCTTAGAGTAGTCAATCATTGTCTGACAGGAGACTAAAGACTGGGCAAAGACTATTGTGAAGTGTTGGATAATAATGATGTCATTAAACAAAAATTTGTTGCAACACCCAGCTCAAATGTCTCAAATGGCTTTCCAGACCATTAATAATTATATATTTTTTTATATTCTTCATCCTGGAGCAGTTTTATAATCAAGAAAATCAACAAGTCATAGCTGGTATTCAATTGTTGAATTTGTCAATTGCCCTATTCGCTCCTTTCATTAGGGGAAACAGATGTCATTAGCAGCCAAAGAAAAATCCTTGTCTTTGGTAATATACTGTACGTTTGTGTAAAACATTCTAACATATAACACACACATATTAAAAATCATTTATCTATAGCTTAATGAAGAACAATGTCTTTCATCCTACTTATTGATAGAATCTAATACATCATATACAGTATATGTACTGCATATAGTGCATTATACTGTAGGGAGGTGAATTTGAAAGAGCTGTATATACATGTAAAGAGAGAAAGAAACTGAGAAAGAGACTGACTTAACTAAATACATTCAAATTACTGTGTAACTACTAACTGCTAGTGACCGTGGAATGTTATTTGCAGGTTTTCTTGTTTTTCTCATGAGCATTATATTAAGAGACAGGTGAAGGTTGTGGAGCACACATGAAGAAGGCATTGTGTATTTTTTCTTTTTCTTTAAGCAAGGAATAAACCTTTACCTGTTCCTTTGCAGTTTACGCATGCTGACACAGCTATCTACTCGTACTTCATTGCTGTTAATATAAAATCTATCTACAATTTAGTTTTTTTTAAATGAAATGACTGTTACCATTGCACAGTATATTACACATTTTCTAATTTACTGTCTCAGTTCAGCCATGCCGAGAAGATTACACTAAATTAAGAATCTATCAGTTCTGAAAGGATTGATAGACAGATGAGCAAAGCAGTCATCTCTGAAACAAGATAATTTTTTATTTTCCCTCTTGGTTCCAGGCTTGAACATGAATTATTGGCTTTGCTAATAAATGAGAAGTTCCTGAACAGATTAATTCACTCTCCATAGCTCAGAACAGTGTGTGCTCAAAGCAAACGTTCCAGGATGAATCATTTGGACAGGCATGCTGGTAGAGAAGAAATTATGTCCTGTCAAATTAATTTTTCACTCCCTGGATGTCTGAGTCCAGCACTAGATCCCAGTATATATGTTGCTTTAATTCCTTTTGCCTCTTGTTTTAAATTAAATTTCCATAAAGTAACATAACATGTCAATTTTGTGCAGTTAATGTAATTAATATAATCCACTATCATCTAAGAACAAACATTTTAAGGATGAAATAAAACAACTCCTTATGTATGTGCAGTGTCCATGTTTGTCCTCTGGATTATGTAAACAAACAACTGATCATATACCCTAGTTAAGGCTCTAAAGGGCTAGATTTGAACATTCTTATTAGTCAATTAATTAATCAGCAGAATGTAGTGCAGAATGTTTGATATGGGAGTGAATGACAACAGCATGTTTTGTCAGACTATCACAGATGTGGATCAAACTGGCCTGATTGTATGTATAGGTAACTTGATCAAATCAATTTAATCAATTCATGTATCTACAGTATGCTTTCTCAGCGCTTACTGTAGCTTGAGTGTTAAACATTTGGTACTGTAGTACCAAATTCAAATTATGATTTCAAATGTTTCACATCCTTAGGTCTTGAAGCTGATGACAATTTGATCCTCAGTATGTACTGTACAAGGTGGATTATAAGTAATTATTAGAGTAGGTTTTCTTAGGTTATTCATCATCTCATTACTGTATTCAGATGTCAAGGTTTTAGTAGCTTAGAGGAAATGTACTTACTGCTATAACCTTCTAATGAAGAAGAAGTGATATTCAGAACTGGCTTTATGTTTGTAAAACCACAAGTGCCCAGAGTAATACTGTAGCTCTCCTAACAAAGCAACTTGTTTTTCTTCTCTGGAGAAACACACATCCAGCTAGACCTCTCTTTTTTCTATTTATCTCAGCCTAGATGTAAGACTGAGCTTTTAATGCATCCTGGTGCAGTGACCTTCAGGCTTCGTGTTGCAGAACAGAAATGAATCACAACCATGTGCTTCTACTATCATGTTGTACCCAGACATTGGCAGGAATCCTCCTTTAAATAAACTTTTTTATCTGGGGATTCGCTACAATGCTTTTATTCAATTCATTGTCATAACTCTTCTTCACCAAGAAATACATTAACTACACATGGTTGAAGGTGTATATAATGTTTTAGTCATTGCTGAAGTTGCATTTATGAGTACAGTGGCATATAATGATTAGAAGTGAAGCCCATAAGAATACAGTTATCTGTTTCTTTACTCTAGAGCCTTGTTTTTCCTGTCAAAACAGCTTTTTAACCACAATATGAAAATGCAAACTCAAGTACAGCCCTGGCTAAAGTAACCTTCTACCTAGTGTGCTTTTGTTTACCTATAGCAGGACTTGATTAGACTATGTAATTGTGCCCCAATAATTTACCAATTGTGGATATTTCTTGGAAAGCTATGCTTTTGTGAATCTCAAACTTTTAATGGGTTGCTCCTGAACTAAGTCTGCTCAGAGTTTTGAAAAAAGGGTGACTACCCAAATCAAAGAGCTTCTGTGCTGAGAGATGAACACAGCACTGTCTTAATTGTGAACCAGACTGATAGAATAAAGGGCTTCTTACCAAACTTCCCGTCCACAGAGCAGACCAGACCAATCCCTAAACCTCATGAACTCTGGTTTTGTCCCTGTATGAAAAGGGTTTTACTTTCCCAGTCATGCTGAAAGTTCTGTTTCTCTTTGTGAGAGGAGGCTGAGCATGCCTCTCACATCCGCTCTCCAACTCCTTTCGCATTCTGCCTGGATCCATGCCCTCATTTCAACACTCCCTTAGTTTTTTTTTCTGCAAACAATTAGAAAATATTCAGCTTTGTGCTTTCCTGACCCATCCAGAGTTAAACTTGTCTTACCCTTGCTAAATGTTAACTCCCTATCAGATAATCAGGCAACATTTATGAACTTATTTAGCAATTACTGATCTAACAAACCATGTTTGCAAGTCACACTGTATGTTCAACTTATTTTATAAGAATGTTTGTTAGTGCAACTGTTTAAGTGCAGGTCGTTCAGACATATAAGACTGAAAGAACTGAGGCATGTTTCTAGCATGTTTCTAGCATTAAGCTGTTCAACCGGTTGTCTGGAGGTTAGAGCAGACTCGCAAGTGAATCGTTGTCTACCAAATTGCTATAAAACTACTGGTACTCTGGCTTCCCAGTTGAGTGTCATGTTAATTCTGAGACTAGAGAGGTCTACTCACTCAGGTGAAGTGAACACAGCGGAAAAACTGAAATGACCTAAAAAGTTCAACTAAACAAAATATTTGAGCAGGGGGTCTCCAATCTGTCTCCTGAAGGGCATGGTAATACATTTCCTAAAGGTTGAACATAGGTGTAAGTAATGAATGACTTAAACAATATTCTTTTACAAAGTCATGCATCTCAAAACCATTTTTCCAGTGAGCAATGGAATTTTTTAGGTCAATTGCATGAGAAAGATTAAGTGACACACCAGAAGGTCATGGCTAACATTCAGTGAAGGATATGTATATTTTTGCTGTCTGGGTTCAGGATCCTCTTTCCTAGTTTAGTAACAAAGGTATTTTACTGCTTTGGTACAGCTCGTGATTCTGTCTGTTCTTTTCCAATGTTTTATCTACAGATTAAGTACTGCAATGCTTCATTAAAACAGAGCTTGGTTTAGTGAAAAATTAATGTACACGTGTCAAACTGCAATGATTAAGTTGAAATGCAGACCTTTTGTAAATCATTTAAGAAAATAAAATGTATTACAAAGTCATGACATTCATCTGTACGGGAGCACTGGTCGATCAGGCCTAATAAAAGTTAGCTAATAAGAGTAAAATAAAAGTTATCTATCCATCTATCCATTTGTAACTGCTTTTTCCAATATAGGGTTGCAGTGGGGCCACACAAGTAATGTGTACAACAGCAAGCAGGATACACCCTGGATGGGACACCAGTCCATTGCAGGGCGCACAAAGACACAAATATGTGTACACGCACCAATTTTCACAGTAGCTTATTAACCTACCTGTGTGTCTTTGGATTATGGGAGGAAACTAGAGCACCCAGAGGAAACACACTCAAAAACAGGGAAAACATACAAATACCACACAGATAGCACCCCAGAAATTGAACCCAGGGTCCCGGCAATGGGAGACAGCAATGCTAACCACTTTGTTTTTTTATTAATATCCTCAAGGGGCCTTGTTCAAAATTTTGATCCCATTTTGATCCTGTTAGGAAGATTTAAAAAATCATCTAAACATCACCTGCATATAGCAGAGCACATATAGTTGCTTTTGTGTTTAAACTCAGCCATGAATTAAATAACTACAACAACTATCCAGTCATCAGTTTCTGCTGGCCTCACACGTTTGTCTCTGCAGAGGCTTTCTGAGTAGGATTTTAAGCTGGTTTGACAAGCCTTACTTCCTCTGCTTAAAATAGAGAAGCTGGAGATTTACAGAAATACCTCCTTGTAAGGTCGGGCTTGCAGACTGCATTCAATAGGGTGCAATAACCCTGTTGTTCTTATGCATCATTTTTCTTTTTCAGTGATAGATCTTGACGCTAGTTTGCCTGCCCTTGTCAGCCAGAGGTTTTGCTGTTACAGCAGGGAATTTTCCAATCAAATATTCTGAATTTTGTAACAAAACATCTAAATGACAGCAAGGTAACATGCCCATTAAAAATAGTGACCTGAATTTAAATGTCATTGCTCCTTGGGGGAATATTCCTTTCCCTGAGTGCTATGTTCATGAATAAGAAAAGACATCTTCTTCTTCTGCCTGTTTTGTCTAAAAGCGATCACTTTTGAAATAAACACTGTCCAATTAATTTACATAAACTGTCCTTGAGTTAGTTAGCATATTATGTAAGGAGTATTTTACACTGTCACATACTCTGTCTCTTTTTATACACTTCAGGCCTTGTGAAATCTACACTGCTGTGTGAAACTGTTAGATGTTTCACATTGTTAAACTATTTTTCCTTCTTTGTACAGAAACATTCTATGGGAGATTTACTTCTAAAAAAGTAGAATTTTATTTCAGTAGAAGTTCAAAAACTAAAAGATAATCAAAGTAGATGCATATTTTGTAAAACAAAAATGAGACTTTCAGCTTCATGGATTGTGATAATAAAGAGGAATACCTGTTGATGAGTCAATTAGATTTTATTGATACTGTAAATGTGATGGATGAGCTGCTGCAGCACTTCATATTGGTTGCTCTTGCATAGTTTGCCCTGAGATGCTATAAATGAGTTTTTAATTATTCTGATCAATGTGAATTAAAAATTACTAAATGACAATCATGGCTTTATTTTACTCAAACAAAGTAGTACTTACTATCTTGACAGCATCATTCAGTGTTATTATATAGCAACAGAAAAAGCCAGTGGAAGCTCTGAGTACTTTGTGGAATTATTCAATTATACACATACTGTAACTCCTGATTGTGTCTAAAATGTTTTATCTAACCAGCTGCTGCTGGTAGGCCTACACTTTCATTAATCAATCCCAATCATCATCTACCTTATTGAAACTGTTCATTTTTTTCCAATTATGTATCATACAAACTAGCATGATTCTTTGAAAATAAAAACATCGTAATTTCACAGTTATCCTTAATTCTTTATTTAGTATTTGAAGGCTTTGGGAGCTACTGAGCTGAGATGTCCATACTTAGCACAATGCCATAGTGTAGCTTAACTGAATGAGGCACACTTCAGTGTGCTGACAGTCTTCATTGTATTTCTAATTTGGATGGGTCTTAAAAGCTTTACCCAATTAGCTGAAACCCTCCCAGTAAATTTCTAATGTAGCCTAAATCCAAAGCTGCCTTTTCAGAATGGCTCAATAAAATGAGAAATGCACACAGAGCTGGAAATGAAAGCGTAGACAATTGCTCAAAGATGATTACAACCATGTTTTGAAAGCCCACTTCATATTAAAGAACGTATGTTTTTTGTTATTTCCATGCAATGTAGAAAATACTTTTTCACATTATTTTCAAGTGCTACAGGTATGTATATATACAGACATGAGACATAGGTATTTAGAATCCCAGTTTTGTAATCACATATTTGTTTTCTGAACAAAAAACAGTTCCAATCTGTGTGGAGAAGATCAACAATCATATGCATGAAATTACAGTCTTTTCTTGGTTCATCATGTTTATGAGTGGGTCACTAAGAAGTGCTTTTACTGGTCCTGGAAGTGTATGGTAGATTGTGGATAGGCAATGAGATCACAAATGCTCATATCTTGTGACTTTTCAGGCAGTAATGGTCTCAGTTAAAAGATTAAGTCTGTGTTTTATCTGTAATGTCAAAACTGTAGAAGAACAGGAGATATCCAGTTGGTTTCAGCTACACATTACTAAAGGATTGTGCTGAGAAAACATTTTGTGTCCTCGAGACTTAAACCACCAATCGCGGAGCTACGCAGCATTAGTGAACACTGGCTTTCTGGACATGGAGAGCTGATTCACCCAGCTTCAGGCCGAATACAGCTTAGGACCTCACAGTAAGAGCAGCATGAAACTGCCTTGAAGGAGGAAAACCTCCCTGTCTCCTTTCTAACAAAGAAAAGTGAAACTAATTTGTTTTGATAACTGTGATCAGACTGCGATGACTGTATCTGCTTTCTCTTTCCACGCAACCAGAAAAGGAGAAAAAAAGCAGTCGCCACCCAGACAGTTTAATGTTAAGTAAACACAGGAATGGAGCATAACAAGTTAACTTAAAACTCTTCCAATCAACATGAATCTGTAATGGCTTTCCCCAGCCTCCTTGGCACTGTATGCCAAATGAGTTTCATGGGAAAATGCCCTAATTTGGCCACTGATGCCAGATATAGGCATTCCACCGAGATGAAACACTACAGAATAAGAGAAAAGATGGAATGCTTTCAATGATTAATTGCAAGTTTCTGAGGACTTAGTCTTTCTCTTGTTGTTGGCAGACAAGCAAATCTTTCTTTTTAATTTGTTACGGATGTCTTTTTTTATTCGGTGAGTAACGCCAGTCACCTTCGTAAGCTGAGGTCTGCATCTCCTAAATGGCATGGGTTAGCTATTCTCTACTAAAGGTTCGCTAAAAATAGCTAGGCATTCTGTGCAGTGAACACCACATTACTTCAAACTTAGAGCTGACTGTTCTGCTCCTGAATTCTTTCTTCTTGAGATCACTGTACAGTTTCAGTGAGAGATCTCAACTGAAATGACAGGCTACTGACCAGTTCTCTGCAGGTGCTCCTTCAGAGAACAGGTATATTGAAAACCAGGCTAAACTATCTAAACTGAACGGAAAGTTGTAAACACATAAGACAGATTATTGATAAGAGGAGGCCTTGTAGCTCATTTGGTTCCTGTAACTAATTCAAATGAGGATCACATACATTCATTTCTTAAAGTAAGATAGGATATTAGCTTTTATATGCCTTGGTAGCTTTTAACAATCTGCCATAACCTTCTGCAAAAACATATCTCCTGTCCTCTGTTTTAAATATGTTTCCTCAGTTTTCCTTTTTGTCTTCTCTTTGTGTTTCACTGTTTGGGTCAACTTTGTCAAAGCAGTTGAGCAGTCTGAAGACGTGACTAGACTTGTCTTGCAGAATTCTGCATTCAAGACTAAAAACGTTCTTTTAGCCTGTCAGTCACTAGCTGGTTGTACTTCTTTTCTGTAACATGAAGTAAAAAATTGTTACAACAAAGTTTTACTACTGCGTTGTAGAATTTTAACAGCCCATTGCAGGACACACACAGACACACACACTCACACCAGGACCAATTTTCCCAGAAGCCAATTAATCTACCAGTCTTTTGACTATGGGAGAAACAAGACAAAACACACACAAAACTGGGGTCAACATATAGTACAAATACCACACAGATAGCACCCCAGGTCAGGAATTGAACCCAAGGCTCCAGACTTGCAAAGCAGCCTTGCTAAACACTGCACCATCATACCACCTTACAATTGTAACCGGAACATTTCTTAACATATACTGTATTCTACACATTAAACTATATATCTCAACATTGTATTTTCCTTTCTTTATGACCACTTTGTCTAGAAGAATTAAGTAATCTGTCATGTATTTTGTATTGCATTACAATGGTAAATGAGCCAAATGTAAAACACTGACTAGATTCTGTCCAAAGTCACCTTTCCTGTATACATATAAGGGAACTAACTCTGGCTGTGTGTCAGGACCTTGTCAGTCACTGACAGTGGTGGAGTCTGGCGCTGTGCACAAGCTGTTGATTCTGGACAGGATGATTCTCATTAACCTGTAACTGCAGCTCAGATTTTTGATGGAGTAAATGAGGAGCCTTAGGGCAGTCAGTAACCAGAACGTCTGACTTGTGCATGTGTCCGCTGTCAGCCTGGGAGCTGTCACACATCGGTTGTTTGAATGACAACATCCCAGTGATAAAACAGCACCTCCTTGGAAAGCTGGAGTTCCTGTGTAACGGAATGGGATTCTACTGGTTTGGTTGGTAGGAGTTGGACTACATAAGCAGGCTTTGTTTTGTATGTGTATATGCCTGTGTATAAATACTTGGAGAAGAAAAAATAGCAAAGCTTTCCCTTTTTATTCTGAAGCATCGAGCAATATTTATAACAAATGAAAGTTTTCTATGTGATCTCTGCTAATTAAACAGAATGCAAGTGCTGAGCCAATATAATGGGAAAAGCCCATGTAGCAGGACAGACAAGGTTAAAAACATTATACTTGATATTTATTTTGTGGTGCTTAATTAAATATTGATTTTCTATCATAGTCACAACTTTTCCGTTTTTCAGAGAGTGGGTTGAAAGCTTTTCACTTCTGGACAAAAGATGGGGATTCAGCCTTGCTTTGTACAGTCAAAAGAGATATCGGGCTGTCTTTACTGAGATCAGTGTGGCATACATTTCTTTCGCAATGAGATGACAAAGGAAGGCTGAGCCCTGACAGCCTGTAATTTGTGGGGTCTGTGCCAAGCCAGAAATACAATTTTCCCACAGTCAATATCCAGGCAACCTAGAGGTAAGATTAAGTTGTAATTTGTTTAAAGCAGACAGAGTCTCTGATTGTGGTAGTGCCTCTGTGTGTGTCTTTTAAAAAGTAGCTCTGCACTGGGAATATTTTACAAGGAGGAAAAACAAACATTGAAAATACTAGATAACACCTCCTGTTTTAATTGTAGTTTAAAGTACTTAACTTGAAAATTCAAACTTAAATAAAAAATAATAACAGAAAGCTTCTAGTCCCGGCAAGGACAACAGCACAGTGGAAGCTATCTTGGAAACACAGGGCACAAAACAGGGCCTGAGAGCAAACTCATCCTATCCAGCATATATTCGGGATCTGGAACCACAGCATCTGTAGACAACCCATATGAACACAGAGTGAACATGCAAACTCCACACAGACAGGTCCCACAGGCCACGGTGGGGCCCAGGACCCTGGAGATGATAGGCAAAAGTCTTAACTGCTAAATATCACACCCCAGAAATATAATTGATAAATAATGATTATGTCAGTCAGGGGGATAGTTTTAGGTTTGCTATTTCTTTCAGGAAATATTTCACTACAGTGAAACCTTTAAAAAAGGCTGCTTTAACACAAAGAATTGCTTCTGTGACATTAAGTTTCATTTGAACAACAGCTGCTATAAAAATCGAATGAGAACTGAACTTCTTTAAAAGCTTAACAAAGTATTTTTTTATTGTCAATGGATACAGTGGAATTGTATGTTAGTTTTATTGACAAAAAGACATGTTAAATCTCTTTTTTTTCTGCAATCAAATATCTAACAGCTTGGTAACAATTTTTTTTTCTCAGTGTTTTTCGTGCTTCCAAAAACTTTCCAAAATGACTACGGCAAATGTGGAAAAAAACCCATGGCTTATTAAATAAGAAGCATAACTACTTGCAAAGTCTTTGTGAATCTATGGTGAGTCAACATCCCATCTGGAGACATTAAACATGAGCTCTGTACAGAATTTAATATTGTACTGCAGTTACAAAACAGAAATAAGGATATAAGATGTTATGTCAGAGTCATATTCCAAGTCACATTATCATGCCTGAGGGCAAAAGAGGGACAGAAGCACATTGTTGCAGATCTCTCTCTTTTACTCTGTCGCTCTCTGTTGTGGTGTATATAAATGCTGATTAATATATAAATGATAACAGGTATTGAAAAAGAAGTTCTAAACATTTAATAGAAGATAGATTTTGTGCAAAATGCAATACCATTTGAAATACTGTATAAAGGTTTGATTATCCCAAGCATATTGCTGAGATTAATGTATTTCACAGTCAGCACGGTGTCTTGTTGAATGGAAAAAAGGTCTCTGTGATGTGACTATAAAATGTAATGAAAATTGTTAATTTTCTTGTAGAAAAGTTGTGCATATAGACTTTTCTGATTGGTGCAGAATGCACAATACGTCTTAGGCATATCTACTGACACAGACCAGAAAAATGGCCTGTTCCTTAGCTACAGTACAGTTCCTATAAGTCTGTTTCAGTGAACTATACCATGAAGACTGAGACAGAGGTCTAGAAACTGCAGCTGTGATTGTTATTTAAACTATCAGGAGTGATAGAATGTGGTACAGAGGGGGGGGTTCAGTAAACTCTAGGGATATATGGTTCTGTTTAGCATTCTGCTATCTCCCCCAAACCTCCATGCTAATCCTTGAGAGATTTATACATCAATTTTCTTTTTAGCAGCTGGTGAGAGCTCTGCACAGTCTCTGAATTATTCTGATGGCATGAGCCAGAAAATGCAAGTTGCTCACCCTTCAGAGCTCTATGCTCTGTAACACATTGCCCCCTTCTGGCTAAAGATCTTTTGGTGTGATTTACCGGTAATCATTTCCAAAGCACTGCGGTTCCTTACATATTGCTCTTGATCCAATCACACCTTTTTGTTGCTATTCCAACAGCAACATTCAAATTGTTGGAGATCTGCTAGACAATTACACATAATAAGGAGCACGAAAAGCCATTTCTAGCCCTGCAGGCTATGTAGAATGGGAATGACTTATTGTACTATTGAGAAAAAGATAGACACTTGACATTTGATCTCTCCAAAAACAAAGGTGGTGTAAAGTACTGTAGAGAGGCTGTGTGCACTTACCTGTATAACCATAAGTCACACAGCAAATTCAAACAATCTTAAACCAAGAGCAAATCATTTATCAGAAATTATTATTTCTGAGCCACTGCTTTGTGTTAATTTGATCTTAATAAGGGGGTACTTTTACCAAAACTAATTTGTGAAATAATTAGTGCCATGGGCAAGTGGATTGTCTCACTTCGTTAGTGTTGAAGACCCTTTGTTACCCAGCTTCCTCTTATACAGGTTATGAACAAGTGCCGAATGTTACTCTTAGTGACTATGACCGCAAACCTTTTTTTTTCATAGCTCCTGAAAGCATTTTCAATGATGAATTGTTGAAAATTGGAGAAGTATGAGTTGACAAGTTTCTCATCGAGTCTGGCTCTGCTCCTGCCTTGCAAAGCATTTCCCCATCGTGCCAATGCAAATAATAATAATAATAATAATAATAATAATAATAATAATAATAATAATAATAATTGCTTACACTTATATAGCGCTTTTCTGGACACTCCACTCAAAGCGCTTTACAGGTAATGGGGACTCCCCTCCACCACCACCAATGTGCAGCATCCACCTGGATGATGCGACGGCAGCCATAGTGCGCCAGAACGCTCACCACACATCACCACACATCACCACACATAATGCTGAAATCTGTTAGCACCACGAAAAGGTTTCTCTTTTCTGGAAGAGTTCAATGTCTGATAAGACCTTAATATTGTGATTTATTTTGCAGGATTGTGCAGTAAAAGGGCATTGATTAGTATTTCACAAATGGGGTATATTACCATCAAAACATAATTATGATGTATTAAATAGAAACAGATAGTAATGCAGTATGTGTCTTTGTGCTCCACTGCAGCCCACTCCATGGTAGACTAAACAGAATGTTTAGAAAGAGGCAGTTTGTCCGCAGTAGAAACAGTAGTGGTCCTTGGAGTTGGGAGAGTGCGTGGGAGCTGACTCTGCGGTTGTGACTGCCAGCAGAGACAGAGCATGCTCAGAGAGTCCTGGAGATGGATGCTGCCCAGCAGATGAAGATACGGGAGAGACAGCGCTTCTTCGAGGAGGTCTTTCAGCATGATGTTGACGTCTTCCTCTCCACCACTCACCTCCAGATCGAACACAAGAGGCGTGAGTAGGCCTCCATTAAACCATCCTGCGAGACAACAGGGTTCACATTCCAGGAGTCTTTAATATCAGGAGGACACAGGAATAGTACAGTTATAACTCTGTTTTTGAATCCTTTGAGCACGATTGAGTTAAGCCCATCTTTGTTAACTCTTACTAAGCTCAGAAAGTTGCTAGGAGAAAGATCTTCAAAAAGGTAATGACATTTGCTATTAAGAAAATGCTCAATGTCTAACTCAGCTAAGCAGGGAAACATGACTTAGAGAAACGTCTGAGTGTTTTTAGCAACAGCCGAAACATAGTTCAAAAATATTCATGAGCACCAGCACTGGAATATAAAGACTAAACCTTGCTTCTGGCTCCCCCTGCTGGGTGGAGGAAGACTCCATTTTTACCCAGGCAGGGACAGGGTCTGTAATCTCATACAATACAGAAAATGAAAACAAACAGGACAAAGGGCACGCCAATGTGATCATATAACAGCTCAAGGAAGACAGCTGAAATACAAGAACAGTACAAAGAAAACAAAGGTGTGTAATAAGAGTGAATGAGGATGAGTCAGACTATTTAGATGGAGCATGAGATAAAAACACATACTTTGTCTTAAACACAAATGTATTTTCTTTATATTAATACTTAACTTATTAAATTTAACATACAAACTACAGACAGCTTTGTTGGCAAAGAAACAAAAAATAAAACATATGAAGAAGTGTTTGCATATGATAGTTATCAAACATATCTTTCAACACTTAACACTGTGAAATGTTTTGTACCATTCATGTACAGCTCATTACATATATGTTCAATGTACTTTAGAGGGAAAAAAGATTCATTGACAGAGAAATATAGAAAGGCATAATCTATATAGGTATTCAAATTCCCAAAACTTTTGATGTGCCACAGCGAAAAGTAAAAAACTAATAAGGCCAATGTCCATGTCCCTTGACCAGCCCCCATTGGCAGTATATCCTCTATGGAGGTCAATGTGGACATGCTGGAACAGATGGAGCTGATGGACATCTCTGACCAGGAGGCCCTGGATGTTTTCCTGAATTCGGGAGCAGATGAGAGTGATATCCCATCTCCGCGGGCAGGTAGGAAAAATGGACATCTCAGACATCTAAGAGCTCGGAGCATACGTATTCCTATCAATCCGAAAAAATGGTGCCTGAGTGAAGTCTTTGCTAGACACAAATCTCGGATTTCCTTTAATTTAAGTGTATGCTCTATTTACCAACATAAAACATAATTGCATACATATAGCAAGTTTCCAGAAATAAAACATAGGAAGAATGATCTCTACTGCACATGAGGATATTTAACAATACAAACAGCCACACTTTGATCTGATAATTCATCAATTACTACAGGTTTAGTTTTCTTCCCCACTCTTTGAGAAAACGGCATGAGCTTGTATTTTTATATGCACCTATGTGAACATATGTTTTTAAAAGTGATTCACGTGCTGGAACTTATTTTGACTCATGATATCTGTGGATTTGGGTAGCTCATTGCCATTGTGTTTTTAAGCCTTTTTAAGAGATGCCCTTTAGCACAAATGCTTCAGTCACTTGACAAAAAAAAAAGAAAGTGACAAGCCATTAGTCATGACAGGTCATGAATGGCATTTCAGCAAACAAGCTGAGAAAGTTGAATGAAAAGGCGTTCGAAACATTGTTCTCTTTGCTGCTCTTCCAGATCAGGGTGATGAGGATCAGATCATGCTGCAGGTGCCCCATGGTAGAGAAGTCAAGTCACGCATGTCCTCCACCTCGTCCACCTCCACAGACCCCTACAGCCTTGACACCAGCGAAGAGGGGGCTGACACCCCCACTGTCCAATCAGACGATGAGGAAGTCCACGCCAGCACGGAATTGCTGACCACCACTCCCCTGACAAATGAAGATGAGGAGGGTCAGTCTGTCCCCACCTCTTAGCAATCCCTGTGCAGAAACACATGTGCTTCTAAACATCACTGCAACACAGAGGAGTCTTCACAGACAGACTCTTAAACAGCGGAGAGAGACATTAATAAGTGCTATTTAGAATGGACTGGTGACAAGTGGCCACTTATTGATATTGGCCTGTTTCCTTTCTGTGGTTTATCTACACTACTGTACAAGTCATTCAACATTTTTTCCTTTCAAAAAACACTTTTTCAAAATATAACATTGCACAACTTTCTTACTATTTTCTCATAGTTTGATTAAGATATTATGCTTTTTAATTTTACTTTGTTTCTTAGAAGCATTGCGGTTTGCATTTTAAACCACAACTTGGTGCCAAGATTTTAAAAGGAAAACTTAACTTAAAGAACCCCCAAAATTAACTTCTTTTACACAGCATGTGCGTATGCCATGACAGATGGTTCCCAAAAGTGATATGAAAAAAAATTAAGAAAGAAAAAAATCCAAAAAACAGTTCTGTTCTTTTGAAGAAAAAAAAACACCCTATAACAAATTTCAAATAACCTGCAGATTTTGTATTTTGCAGAAAATAGTGACATTCTTGGCCAATCCATACTTCTGATGTACTGTACAATTTGTTTTGACCACAATTTGGAAGATGTGGTTGACTTTAATCAAAATTCCCTCTCTTCTTCTTTTTTTTACATAAAACTGGACCTAATTGATAGGTTTTGTCTTCAGGGAATCTCTCTGTCTTATCTTAGTGATTAAACATAGAGATTCTATCATTCATTATCAGCTGTTGGCTAATTGATTGACAATCTCTCATGATTTTTAAACATGTAGTGTATTAAAATGTTGGACAGTTTATGGGAGGCCTTGAGGAGTCATGACAAAGTATTTTTTGACCAGCATACACATTTGGAAAACTGTAGATGTACAATTTGCTTTGACATATGCACGAATAAGACTGTGACATAAGGTGGTCAAGTTTAATCAAACAAATACAAAAATATACTTTTATTAACATCTGAAATAACACACTGCAGTTAAGTTCAGTTTCAGGTACGATGATGTTTATCATAGTGTACTTAGAAGTAACAGCTGATGATATTGGGTTTGTGTCCAAACAACATTTTGAAGTTTGTTAATGTCTTTTTAGTATTTTGAGAATGTGGCAAAAAAAAATCCCAGAAACAATTCCTGGCAGTGAATATAATAATATAATATTAGACTCACATGTGCTAAAATACTATTTGTGAGTTTTTAATAATTAATATCACCAATATTTACATGTATTTGTATGCCATTGCTAAAATAGGCCAAATATTCCCATTAATGTCAGAAATTAATATATACAGTACAGGTTAAATCCACCTCTAACTAAGCTCTACTTGTTCCTTGTGCACCTCAAAATCCAGCACAACTCCTGACTCATTTTTTATGTTCTACAAAACAAAAGAAACAATTAACTTATGTCAATTTATAGTTACTCTTCCCTTTGTGGTCCAGTTGTTTTCCTAAATCTCTTCATACCATTAACAGCTTAAGGATAAATTGGTCCAGTTAACCCTGAATTGGTTTAATCTTTCTCCCAGATTTAAAGCACAAAAACATAATAGAGAAATAGAGATGTAAAACCTCTGATCTAAGTATTATTCTGTTTTAAGATGTTTTTTTTTTACTGATTTTCGGTACACTACATTAAAATCCACATTTGAATTGTTTTTTAAAATCTCAGCTGTTTAAAGGGCTCAGTGCAGCTTTGGGCATGGGAACAGTAATGCTAAAATGGACACAAGTGCAAATCACAAGTAATGGGAAATGTGTGTCGGCCTCTTTGAATTGAAAGAGGTTAAACACTCTCAGACATGTGACTGTAACCCCA
Organism: Lepisosteus platostomus; assembly: GCF_059453375.1. Lineage (NCBI taxonomy): Eukaryota > Metazoa > Chordata > Actinopteri > Semionotiformes > Lepisosteidae > Lepisosteus > Lepisosteus platostomus. The sequence continues at coordinate 19,344,398 of NC_142625.1, forward strand.
TCATCACCACCACACACATGCATACTACCATCAATGCAGAAAGGCAACATGAATAAACAGCAGGATAGTGGATCCTTTGCAAGTAGTGCCTAAAGGATTAAGGCATAGACTTGAAGTAATGGAAACACTTATACTAATGGCATCTTCCTCTTGACTCTTCTGTAAAATGAACTCCCACTTTGTTTTCCTTGCTAATACTGTACAGGGCTCTCCAAAACTATGGGAACAGCAAAGCCAAAACTCTGATTTTTGCTTTACAGTCAAACAATTTGTAAATGTGATCATACGATAAGCACAATGTAATATGTTTTACTTTCAAGTAATTCTGAGCATCCATTTGATCATATGAGAACATATAAAAACATTATTGTGATTTAAAGTAATCATCATATCAACCATAATGAATGGTACACATTCACATTGGTACATTTCATAGTGAAAAGGTAATAGTGAAGTTTTTCTGTTGGATAACCCTTTGACACAATACCTGCACAAAGTCTACAGCCAATACAGTTCAACTCTTTGAGTAAATCATTTGAGATGTTTTACTGCAACCAGACTGAATTCTATTCCTATGGTGTTCTGACTTCAATTTTTTCAACTGGATTGAAAGATGGAGAGTGAGTTGGCCAGGCAGTGGTTTTCCACTTTTTTCCGTTGATGAACTCCTTGGTTGCATGGGTGAAGCGTTACCCAATAAGTATGGAATCCTTTTCATTGTCATAAGCAGGCAAAAAAGTTTCTTTTGTTTACAATTCATTCTGCTGTTGTCATCATTAGTTCCTTGTCCAATAAAGATGAGTGGCAATGCATGCCCTAGCCATAACTGTACGTAAGCCATGCTTCAGAATTTGCTTGGAATTACAAAGGTGAGTCTGGAGAGTTATGGAACAAAGCGTTCCAAACTGATAAGACCAAGATAAACCTTATAAAAATAAACTGATGCAAAGGTGGAGAAGAAAAGGATGCCCCAAAAGACACCACCTCATCTGTGAAGCATGGCCTAGCCTAAGCAAAAGTAATTGTTCTGACTTTGCTAATACCATTGGTGGACACTGTATGGGTCATGTGTAATCCTTTGCTCTGTTATACTGGGAAAAAAAACAATGTTTCTCTTATTTACTTTGTATAAGCAAAGTTCATAATAAAGAACAGAAGATTAACTGCTGAGCTGTGAAGTGTCCCTAGTTTCATTTTTAAATTCTTTTGTGTTAGGCACTAGAGCCTAATCATTTTGTACTAGCCTTCAAGTAAAATCAAAACAGGAAGATATATTGTATGAAAAGTACTATCTGTTGCTTCTACAAGGGTTTATGAGGAGTAAAGTTTCAATGATACTTTTGCGGATGAAAGAAACATACTCTTACTTACAGGTGTCCTAAGGAGAAGGATCAGAGATGAAAGATGAGATTGGGTGCAATATTTCTTATCACAGAGGCTCAAAGATTGGTGTAACGAGCAATACTTGTACACAAAATCATGAAAATTAAAAATACTTCCTGAAACGACATAAAAATCTACTTGCGCCCATTGTCAAAAAAGATGACAAGGAACATATTTTTCATTGTTACCAGGTGCCCCAGATTGTGTTTTCTTTTCCAGCTTTGCCCCTTAGGACAGAGAAACTTTATATAAGGTGCTCAAAAAAACATTCCCCTCAGGTTAGCCAATAATACCTATGAGATCATTTGAAATGGCCAGATCTCTCTGTTTAAGAGTTCTGTACAGTAGATACCGCTGATACCAGAAAGAAAATTTATTAAGGGACTGTAACTTGTTGCAAGACAAAGTACTGTATGTGTACTGTAACTGTAAATACACCTTTGGCAAAAGGAAGAAAGTACAGTTAATGCATGTAATATTAGATAGGTATATTAAGTATATTACATACAATTATATTCCACAATTAAAAAAACGATGATTAACTACATACATTAGTGTTTTTCCAGAAAGTACAGATTATATCACTTTAATTAAAGGGTTTTATTTTACGAAATAAAAATGCTACTATTAAAGCATTCATATTTTTGCCAAAAAAATCATAATTCATTCCTTCCAATAGAATAAAAAATACTTACAAATGTAGTAATTTTAGCCAGCAATTTAGTACTAGATATTAGTTGATTCTTATGAAACATTTGGTTTTTCACATTCTGCAACCTGTTTCATCTGGAATTTAACTGGGAATGGGAAGGGCTTTAGTTTTACGAGCTTCAACTTTACAAGTTCTTGCGAATAAGATGATTACATACTGAATTATCAATGATAATGATAATAATAAAAATTATGAACATGAAGATAATGATGATAATGACATTAATATAGCAGTAGATGCAGGCAATTGAGTTTTACAGTATTTTTCCCAGAAACAACCAACACAAACCCCCATGGCAAAATTACTAAGAATACATATATACAATATAAGAACCTTCTGATAAAACTAAGACCATGAGCGTATCTATGGATCAGTGGGTATTCTCCATATTTAAGATTTAAGACATAATATCCAACATAATAATAATCAAGTCTTAGCATTTTTTTTCCAAATCTTTTGAGGAGTGTTTTTTTGCTTTGATTACAAACAAGTAAAACAAAAGTGAAAGCTACTCAATAATGTGTGATCACCAGCCACAATGAGGAAATGTTGTATACTTTATCTAGAAGCATTATTATGCTGAGATTATTTCTTGATATATTGCAGAAGTATTCATCCATCTTCAAAGGACCAGACTTTGTTCAATCACACGGGCAATATAAATTTTCTTTTTTTACATCAGTTGCTCTTGCACTTTCAATTTCTATAGGTCAGGCGCTGGTTGGGGGTGGAAGTACTTTTAGAATGGAGAAAGGAAGGACAGCAAAACCCCATCACTGGCCAAACATCCTGTCATGTGAATATTTTAGTATATATTTCAATGTTTCAAAACAGAACAACCCAAATACAAAAAGCTAAATTTACCTCAGCATATAATATCCCTTTCCACTTCCTTACAGTAAAAAGAGTGGTACCTCCGAGGAGATGCTATTCAAAGTAACGCAGAAATAGAATCACACACTTATTGGACAGTACTGAGCAGCAGCTGTTGGTTTGGACGAAACTAAAAGGTAGCAGGTTCAGATCCCTGAAGAGAAACTACCGTTGTACCCTTGAGCAAAGGTGCTTTCCCAATTTGTTCTAGAAGAATAACCAGCTGGATAACTGAGCACAAATGGAATAAAAGCATCAGCCATTGAAACTAGTAATAACACTCAAGTGGAAGTATCACAGTACACTAAAAATCTGACATATCCATTTCGACGTTCCGTACCTCCATCTACCTATCCCCAACAGACAAGATGAATCTGGGTGATAGTAAAGCTCCCTATAAATAATACCATTAAGGGCCAAGACTCGTTGCTTTCAAATGAGGACATGCAGAGGTTCCCAAAATGTGCCAGCGTTTAAGCCACACCGAGGCTAGCCCATAGATCTGTTTCTAGAAGTTTCTGTTTCTACCTTGATTCCAAGTAACATCTGAATCCTTAAGCAGGGAGCAAATATTGACTGGAATTCCTACCATGTTATTCTACAGGAGATCAAGTTATTTTAACTCTATTTGGATTGAATCTAGTTTGTTGTAAAGCTGTATTTCCCATCTTAGAAGTTATTTTTTGGCTAACATTATAGACAGTACTGACATGGTATTTAGGAAAACTGTAGGGTGGAGGTGAGTGATACTGGTGTTACGTTTATATTATAAATTCTTAGATTAAGGGAGTCTAAAGTGCAGTTTAATCTTTGCTTGAAACTTTGGTGTGGCCATTTTAGGGATGTGGTTCTTACACATCATATTAAATCTATCCCAATCTCCAGCCCACATTCTTAAGGCATTTGATGTGAGACTTGAAAGCTGAGACTTTTGACTTGACCAGGGACCATTGAATTAGATACAACTCTGGATTGACAGACAGGTAGTAGTTTGTTTTTGTCATTTGTTGTTTTGTATTTATTGTGTATTCGTAACCAAAAAGATGGTGTACATATGGATAAATAAGGTGTTACAGGACAAGACGAAAATAGACGAGTGACGTAAAATGTGAAAGAGGAAAATGTGAGAATGCAAATCGTATTACATTAATTGAACTGGGCTTGCCTTTTGGAATAATTCCAAGAACATGTCAAGAAAAAAGTTGTTAGAGATACCCTGGGAGCTGGAGATCATCGTGACATGATCAGCATGTCAAGGTTTTTTTCTAATTAAGGTTCTTCATTAAGTTTCTGACACAGTGATGGATAATCAGGAAAGACAGGTTCAAATTAAGCAGGAAAGTCTGGCAAAGAATGTGACAAAAACCACAGTTAGGTTGAGAACTGGTCAATAACATACCACTGTGAACCACTGAAAGCAACAGAGTCTATAGGTGTGGTTTAAAGGGACTCTGTAATGTCTAAGAGAGGAATTAAAAGACTGAGATCCAGATATATTAGAAATCACACCACTTCAGGTAGATTTGGTTTTTTTGTATTTGGGATTCAATCAAGCAATGCCATAGTTCATGCTTGGAACTCACTTTAACCTATCCTCACTTTAATCAGTCCTGTTCATGTCAAATGTATTACATGCAGGATATGCAGGTTCAGTGCAGTTCATAAGTCAAGGAAGTACTGTAAAACAATGATGAGTAAAACAGGGTAACCACAAAACACAAGGCACATCATTCATTTTATTTGTCTAATACAAAATGCATTGCATGGGCTCTCTCTACAGTATAATTAGGGAGAAGGGCAGTTGATTGCATACACAGGTAACATGTGAACTGTACCCAAATCCTTAGTCAGGAATGAATGGAAATATGCACTACTTTAAGCACAGCCAAGAGGCTAGAGAAGAATACAGTAAACACAGGGCTCTTCTTCCATTATCTGCCATTCAGGTACCAGATACTTGGGGTAGGGATGGGAGAATCATGGTCAAAATTAGAAGCACACAAATGAATATACCAAAAAATTGCAAAAGCACAGACACAAAAAGCGAAGTAAATTCAGGAAGAATAAGCTAAGTGATAAACCAGAAGCACACAACAGATGGGTTTTCATAACAGAAATATTTCAGGTCAATTGTCCCACTCTAGGCTATCCCAGCACTGCCCATTGTAAACATTGGTCTGTTGTAAATAGTGATTACTTTATTGCCCTGCAATATAAAACCTTGATTTACTACCGAAGAGGACTTGGCTCCACTGCAGGTTTAGTCACAACAGCTCACAACATCCTGGAGGTACAAAGGCATTGCACTCTTGTTTAGCACGGCACATTAGTTCCTTTCTATGTTCTGTCTTGTTTAATTTTTTTCTGTCCTGGCAAGCCTGTTTCCATTACCTGTTTCCAATGAACTCTGTCACTAATGAGACAATTCAGCACATGTGCAAGAGTCAGTCACTTCAGTGTATCAATGTCAGTCATGAACAATTCATTAATCAATATGACATTAAAATCATTTAATCAGTATCCCAAACCTGTATAGTTTCATTTTCTAAAGAAATACATGCTTAGTATACTACTGTATAAATGTAATATTTCTTTACTTGGCAAATGTTCTGGTGATGCAGTACAAGTCATGTTTAAAATTGATCAGGTCCTTGCATCTCTCAACACTGAGATGCAAGAAATATTTCTTAGAAGGTAATATAGTATTGCATTCTTACAAATTGGAAAGAGCCATTTTTCTAAAATAACAATTAAGCTGTAAAACTCTGAATTAAACTCTAATACGTGGTTTTCTCACAGTCGAGGGATTTTTAACACCTGAATCAGGTGGCTCTGATGCTGTGCAGACGGTGCAGCTGTCTCACAGCACCTGGGTCTGGAATTCTGGACTGGGATGTCTTCTCTCTGGAATCTGCATATCCTTTCCACTCTACGAGTTTCGGCCAAGTGCTCTGCTTTCCTCCTATGGTTCAATAACTGGTTCACTGGTGTCTTTTATTGTTCTGATGTGTACATGTTTCTTGTGATGAACTGGTTTCCGGTCCAGGAGCAGGCAATACTGCTCCTTTAGGGCTGGTGTGTCTGTAGGTATTATAGATCTTTTCCAAGCACCAGCACTTGAAGAGCTGTGAGAAGTTGTACATTCACTCCATTAAGCCAATATGGAGTAGATGCAGATTGTTAGAATAAAATCCTGCAGACACACAAACCCCCTGAGACGTGGATTTCCCAGGATAACTAGGTGTTGTCTGACCTTGCCTCCAGCATCTTCTAGGCTAGCCCCCCAGATAGCAATCACCTTCCTTAAGATGATAGCTGTGGATCACGAGTAGACGGAAGAATGGATAACTACAGCTCCACGGTTTTGGAATTTCTTGGAAGTGAGCGGCTTTTGAAAAGCAATTCGATTCAGATAGAAATCTCCGAACAAATCAAGTTTGCACATGACATGTACAAATGAAATTAAAAGGTCAGTCTGTTAGAAAATCAAAGTGAAAATAATGACTCATTATGGCATAAAAAAAATAAAAAGGTTAGCATAACCAAAGAGCCCTAGGTCTTGTGGCGGCATATACGTTTGAAAGAAAAACATAATTAGAATAATGTACCGGTAGCTGTCTGTGTCTACCATTTTAGAGATTGTATCTGAATACAGAGAAAGCAGGATACTCCACAGAAAATAAAATGTTAAGGCGATTTACACAATTACATTGATGGTCCTTGTTTTCATTGGGAGTGTACATTTTTTTAAATAGCTTGTTTTTTCCAAGAGATATAATTTTTTTGTTTTGTATGGAAACGTTAATTCAAAACACATACAATCAAAGAATTTGAAATTATTTCTGTCCCATCACAAAAGTTTACCATATAAATTTATACATCTAAACATTAGAGGATATGATCCATGGGAGTGATCTCTCCTGTCTGACAGTGGGTATGGTGCAGCATGTGGTACATTCCTGTAGACTGTAAAGTAGTAGCAAACTAGGCTTTTCCCTAGTGCAGTTCCCTAGTTAGAACTGTGGTAGTATCACTACTGTGTCATCCTTGTAGTTGAGTTTATCACTTTACCACTTTGCTAATCAGTGAACACTTTCTGGAATCCTATCCACAATTTATTTGTTCTGTATTCATCACTGAAGCTAAATAATAAGAATATTCCTGTTCATTGAGAAATAAGTTCCATTACAACGACCCTTATTGTAGTTGTGTTAATTCTGCTGCATCCTCTCCTTGTGTGTTTTTTTTATTTTAAATACTATGAGAAGCCATCTTTGAAGGTGCTATATAAGATACGGTTTATTATAATTGTTATGGGTTTAAAATGTGTTCGTTGATGAATACTCACTATTGCTATTGCTGCAGTGGTGTAATGTTGTATTAATGATTTTATTTTCCTCTTAAGAGTTTTGCTTTTAGTTTGCTGATTTAAGATGAAGTGTAAGCAAACATGACAGAACAGATCACCATGGTCAGAATGGTTACATTCTATTTCCACACATTTCCAATCCTGGCACCTAATTACATTTTTTTTTTTTCACTCAGAAGCCTTGTACATCTACCGAGTGGAAACCTGGCACAAGGCATCCTTTTTTATGAGTTCCAATTGATGGGTGGGTTAAAGTTTTAATCTACTCCAAGGTTGTTTCATGTTCCCCCAGTTTTCTGTCCATACATGTATATAGACAAATGTACTGTATGCAAATTTAACTAGAATGACCCATTGCTTCTGTAATCCCAATTTGTTCAGATTTATATTGATTGTTAGATTTAATGAGTTTTACAAATTACATATTTATTAACCCTCTTCACATGGACAACAACAATAAAAAGCTTTTCGAGTCAAAGTGTTTCGGTTAAATAATGAGGGAAATAATGGCCTCTTTGGCTTGATGAACATTAGATTGGAGATTTTTATTGCACAAAGGCCTGACATGTCTATTTATTTGTTCTCCCAATTCTAAACAATACTGAAAATATAAATAAAATTAAAAACGCCAGGAAGAATATTTTTCAAAGAGACATTTTGAGGCATTTTCAAATTTGTACACAACTGTACTTTACACAAGTCATACAGTGCTTGGAAAGTCACGATTGCGTATAGTATAGCTGTTGTTACTTTATACAAATCATTTCATTTTCATTTTGATCAATAACATTTTAAAATACTGTATATTGGAGGGAAACTGGAATATAATAGTTTTAAATAATAATACATGAAAAAAACTGGGCTTCAAATACCTATGGCCTGCGTCATTGTTAGAGTTATACAGTTATAATGCAAAGAAATGAATGTGGGCTGAGACATGGAGCTTTGTTAATCCCTTCTAAAATACTGGAGATACATTGAGAAAGGTCAAATCAATGCTGGATAAACTTCATTCCATCTGTAGAGTGGGAAACTCCTTCTTAATCTTATTTTTACGCTTTGACAGTGGTATGATATGTTAAAATATAATATCAAGATGTATTGTATCACCCACAAAGGTACAGTAATGTCAAACAGATTTGCATTGAAGTTTACAACTGAAAACATTTGAATAATACTTCCCAAAATAATTTACAAAGAACATTAATGTTTTCCATTACCCTAGCATTCCTAGTTAAATAAAAAACCAATACCATATTCTTATTATGGGAATAAGAACATTTTAATAAACAGTCATAATACCCTGGTTTTATGACATCAAATGCACTTTAGTTAAATAATGATACTTCTTTTCAGTTTAGATAAGACTGTATTCATTGATTTAATTTTAAACTAGTAACTATTAAGGTATAGCAGGAGGGTTTTGATTCAGGGAAAGAAAAGAAAATATATAAGACTGAAATAGCAATGGTTTGGTTATGACCTTTTCCATAAAATCAAATTAATTACAAAACTAAAAAAATGATCAGAAAAACATTCTACTCCTAAATCACCTTTGCAAAAAATCTCTTGAAATCACTTGTTGTCATTGCAAACATCTGTCTTATAAATACATACAATATTTTATCATATATACAGATTCTGAAAGAAGGAGGATTTCCAGCAGGAACTGGGTCTGTCTCGAAAATAATTCATGCCAGATCATTACTGCACACTGCACTACCACAGAAACTACCTGTGCCTACAGGTAATTTTTTTTTGCCATTTTTGTTAAAGTGCTATATTTATGGACACCAACTGGTGTAAAATTAAGTAAATTACTTTCATACACAATCAAAACTAAAAGAAAACCATTATGTCCAATGAAAAAAAACAACAACATAACAATAAACTCACTGCCAGCAGTGAAAGCACGGATTGTTTTTCACAATGTTTTCACATATTCTGAAGCCCCCTTTCTTCCTGGGGGATCATTTTCACTTGAGGTTTTAATGAGGGTAATGGTGATGGGGATTCCACTGTAGGTCCCACCAGTTCTACCAGTTTTTTTTTTCAATAGATCTGTGGATTGTGGATTCTACCCAGAGAGGGTGAAAGATGCATGTCTCTTGCTCCTTATGTCAATTTATACTGTACAGTTCATTGACCACCAAGGACAGAATGTAGTCATTTCAATAGGGGTATCCTTATAGTTTGGTCAGTGAGTATACTGTACTTTACTGCTCTTCCTCACCTAAGTTGGAAATGCTTGAGAATTGTACTACAGACAGCTAAGAGGATAAACTTCCTTTACCGAGGAACTTGTGATGGATTAGTGAAGATGTTTTTTCTTCTCTCTTCATGAAAACCATCCCACTACTCTTAAAGAGCAACACATAGCCCCTGTCAGTTCTTGCTGCTCATTCAGATTTCACAGAACAAAATCAATGAATAATTAAGAAGCAAAATAGAAATTGTGTTGAATAAGAAGACGAAAGAAGAACAGTTTGTCACAGTTTGTCAATCCTGAGAATGGCTTATCTCTAGTGTTTGATGAGTGACAATCTTGAGCTAGTTCATTGTATGTTTTAGGATCACATTACATTGTGCTCCAAAGCTAATCTTTATAAATGTGTTTTTTATTCTCTACTAGTATTAAATATAATGAATATTTTATATTCAAAATGGAAATACAACCAGTTATATAAAAAAGAAACACAATTAAATCTTAATATACAGTATCAGTATTAATAAATTAAAGTATATTAAAACAAAATGGTAGAAATGTTACCAAAACAAACGTGAATTGAACACTTTCCAAAACTGTTTCCAAAATAGACGAGCTACGTCCACTACAGAACAGTCAACTTAGAAAACAAGACATGATATTTAAGAGGCTCATCATTAAGACACAGTGGAAATAGCTGCCCGATTGACGAGTTTATTCGAAATTGTGAATGATCACAGTTTGGGAATTCAATTTGGAATAAAAATAAAAGCTGGCATTTTATCCACCATTTCTCATAGTTATCTAGAAATGTGAATGAGTTGAGTTCCAAGTTACCTGCACCTAAATTAACGTGCCATATTAAATATATTTGATCTTCCCCAAACTCATTTATTATTCCAACAACAAATCCCCCCCAAAAAAAACCCCTAACAAAACACTTAAATATGATTGATTTGCAGTTCATGCGCTGTCGATTTCTCAACATGTTTGTCTAAACCGGTGGTCCTGCGTCACCTACAGGGATTGGTCAAGAAAAAGACCTTTCAGGTTTTTCCGGCTATGAATATTCCGTGTGTAGGGAACATTTTACAGAAGTCTGATTGCTCCCCAGACTCTGTTACAGACATTAAAGCTACAGAAGGCGTGGAAAAGTGACTCTTGACTTTGATAGGCTGCTTTCAGTTGGGGACTACAGTAATTCACACACACACACCGGTTAAGTGGAGCACAAACTTACAGTCTTGGTTTTCTGTTTCGTCGTCCACGTATTAGTACAAGTTACCACTGAGAGAATATGCGTGGATCTATTGTCTTTTGGATGGCAAAATGCACCACTCTTCTCCTTTTAACTGTAAGTACAATATTGTATCCATTATAATGCGACAATGTAACTTATTTTCGTTACTTTTACAATTAACGGATGTTACTTTACGACTGCCAACATAAAAGACAGCGAAATATGTTAATTCTGATGAACAGAGACGCAATGATTCAAAGTGTTATGTTCCACACATTAAAAAAAATAAAAATAACTGTAGTGCGTTAATGCTGTTTTAAGCAGCTTTTATTTCTATTAAAATGTTTTAAAGCTGTATAACCCAGCGAGTGTCGGACACTAGCAAAATACATCAATTATTAATGTCTCCACAGGTAGCACATGGAAAGCACAAAAAAAAAAACATTTTAAAATGTTTTCCCCTACAGTCTATTAAGCGATCTAATTCTACTAACGATAAAACTTACCAGTAAGGTCGTGATAAGCATGAAATAAATTATGACGACAACGATGATAATTGTATAAGGAAGAATCCTGTACTGCATTTATTTCTACGCATTCGCGATAAAGGTTGTCTCAGTACTGTATATAAAACCTTGCACTTATTGTTTCTATGATTATTTCATTGGAATACTTATTGGTTGTACAGTTTCAGCAGCTGTTGATGTATTTACGAAAATATTAATTCAGCTGTTGCAGAAACATGTCTCCTGTTTATGTGACCTACAGCTACACCAATTATGCAAATTCTCATGAAGTAGTTTACCTAGACACTGGGCGGTACTCCAAAGCCTAGAGTGAATGGTAAAATGTAATTCATTTGTATCTAAAATTCTATGAAAATATAAGTTCAATAATATTCAGATTAATAATGATAGGGCCAGTTATGGAAAAGCAGGTCACATATAGTATAGATATGAAACTAGATATGAACTAGATATGAAATACATTTATATTTATTTATAGTCATATTGTGCAATGCGACTTTTTTGTGTACTGTTCTGTTCTGGTTTTGTTCTGTTCTTTGTGTGTTCTGGACTGCGAGTAACTCTTCTACTGATTGTATTGTATGTATTGTATTATTATTATTGTTGTTGTATCATTCGTTACACTGTGGCTGTGTTGTCTGTGTAAAGCTGCTGTTGCACTGCAATTTCCCTCACGGGATCAATAACGTATCTATCTATCTTTATACTAAATTGTAAAGGTGGAATTTCAAATAGCACTTCCGTGGAATTTTATATTGTTTGCGACTTGTAAATTTCAAAAAGCTGTAAACTATTATGATTATGATGTAACTAATTTAGCAGCAGAAAATTAAGTAAAACATTATCTTCCTTTGTTTCTTAGTTGGTCAAAATAAACAAATACTTTCATTTGATAAACTCTAAATAACAAAGCATTCCTTACAAGGTACAGAATATAGTCAGTATATATCTCTAAATCATTTTAATTGTTTAGAACACAAGGACTTCTTGCTAGAATAAACAAGTATCTGATAAATGTGTTTTACAGATGGCTTAAAATAGTTTAACAAAGAGAATTGGTATTTATATGTGGAAATGCATTTTTACCACATGAAGGATTTAAATAATAGCTGAAGTAAATACTGTAGATAGCGAGATAAAACAGGATTGATACTAGAAGAGGAAAAATAAATAGTACTGTAAATGTGCTGATTTGATACTTCACTCAACCTTCTAACAAAAGCATACATGCTCTGTATATCACAAATATGTCCCAAGCCGTACAAGGTGTGTTGTACGATGTTTAGTGATAATAACTGACACTGAAGTATTACAGAGACCAGGGCATCTTACACCAAATTTCTGTTGATGGATGGCATTTTCCAGGTTGTATTTAAGAAAATGAAGAATGTTATTCATTGACTTTAACTAGAACATTTCAGCTTCCACTATGGATGAGGGTATACCCACAGTTTTGCAAAACTGCGAATAAACTGTTGTGGAGAGATCAGTCTTACTGTTGTTACTGGTAAAATTATGGTCTAATGATATTTGGATCTAAACTACAAGCATATTTACAAAATGATATCAGCCAACATGGAATTAGAAAAGATAGATGTTTTTAACTGACATTTAATATCTCTGTGCTGCAGGGATGCATTTTTGGTCTAATTGGTTTATATTGATGATTTACAAGACTCTGGTTAGCAATCTAGCTACATTTGCAGATGAAAACAGGGGGAGTAGCAAACAGAAGCAGCTTCAAAGCTTACAAAAACCTTTAGATAAAATCATGGATTGGGCACACATGTATTGTAGCTAATGGAATTTAAGATTGGTAAATGCAAAGGACTGCATAAAGGAAGAGGGAATATTTAGTATATATATCATATGCGTACTAAAGAATTTGTAGAAAGCTAGATATGAAAAGGATTTAGTTATTTTTGTGGATTTATCTCCTCTTTAACACAATGTGGGGAAGCAATAAAAAATAAACAGAATGCTTAAGAGACTGCTTTGAGCAAAGATTATAACAGATTAGTAGGGCTTCATTTAAAATACTGTATTCAGTTTTAGTCACCAAACCACAAAAAGAATATTATAGTCTTAGAAAGAGTTCAATGAGGAGCAAGAAGAATCATTCCTCATTTTAGGGAATTGTGAAATATTGTTGTTGGTATAAACAGGTTTCCCAGCCAAGATGTTGAATTTAGTTGGAATTTTAGATTAATTTAGTTACTAATCTACCAAAGAAAATGTGCAAGCACTGTTTATTTTAATAGCCATGTGACATAAATTCACCAATATCTTATTCTGTCATGGAATTTTGCAAAACTTGTCAGCATATATTTTAAAAATGGAAATAATTCTTTCTTAAATTGTAAAGCATAAATAAAGAAAAGTAAAACAATTGGCATTGTATATATTCAGTTACATTTCCAAAGTTCTTCCTAAAATCTACAAAGTGGCATTAAGGAGAGCAATTGCTTGTTTTTTCCTTTAATTTTTCTTCTCTTTTGTCTCCTCAAGGAGTTACCAACGAGTTACCATTTTCTGAACTTTACTATAGAAGTTTTTAGGGTCTTATTCTCTAATGAATAAGCCGTGTTGAGAAGAGAATAATGTAGCAAATTCGGGGTCTTGGGGTTTCTGCTCTTGCCACTGTTCGACTCTCGCCTCAGGATCAAACCCAGGTCTCCATATTAATAAATATGAGGCAAGAACGAAATACTGTAAGAAGGAAAAGAAAATATATCATCTGACATTAAAACCTTGTTTGATAAACCACTGTATGGATCTATATAATTATCTGCAACAAATTATGTTTACAGAATATGGATGAAGACGGTAACACACCTAGCAATTGAGCCTGTAAACCGGTTAGTCTTTTTGGTCCTGTAATTGATTATAATTACTGCCTTGAACAATTTACATGTAGGTGTGTTTTTCAGTTATAGCTTAGCATTGTGTTTAAATGCTGTCTCTTTTAATTCCCAGCTGGAATCCTTCAGGTATCTTTGCTTTTAGTAACATCTGGAGCTGAGGGAGAGTTTTGGGTGAAAATACTAAAATGAGGTCAATCAAGAGTTGGCTGCTGATACTACTGAGCTCCCATCAGAACAAAAAGAGTTTGTAGTTACTTAGATCTTGACAGATTGTGTATACACGGGGTTGCCAAAAATAGTTTGGGGACACATATACAGTACTGGAAATAAATATGGAAGAACAATAACGTACAAATTTAAAACGATTAATTATCAATAAGTTAAATATTTGTTTGTTGTGAATGTTATCTAATACATCATTATCCTGACATTTTATGTGGTCAGCTGCTGCTAGAAAATTGCCACAACACCTGAAAGCCTATCCAGGTATAGACAGTAAGGCAGTTTCATATCTGTAGTGAACACTTTGTGTTCTGGGAAGGAAATGTCACATGAGAAAAAGCAAAGGTATCAATTGTTGTAGCTAATAAGTGATGCTTTGGCAGATTGTAGTCCAATTTATGCAATATTCTATGAAGAGTACTGTTTGTACTCAATGAGTATTTTCAGGATCTTCTAAAATAGTATCAGTGGCAGTAGAAGAGGTCAGGCCTCTCTGCATGAAATTGATGATACAACAGAAATCTTGAGCATACTGTACCTTCATGCAAGCATGGGGCTTTCATCAGGAATTGTCAGATACATAAGAGCTTAAATGGTTTCAATTAGCCAGTTGCTCCACAGACACATTCACCTTCACTGATCAAAGATTTTGGATCAGAAATCCATCCACCTGTAAAGCATATCATGAGGCTTAAGCTACTCCTGGATTGCTTACATGGATGGATAGGCACCTTCCTTAAAAACACATGTCTTGTATGAGAAGTACAATTTTGAACTTTGCTATGATGAGATCACCCATACTGATAGTACCTTGCACCTTACTAGAAGAGTTCCTGGGTTGGTAAAAAAAACCTGTCCATTAGCAAAAGGGTTTATACAGTATTTACTAGTTAAATTGTTTAGCATCATGAAGTAGACAAAAATGAACAATTAACAGTGTTGGAAAAATAATAAGTGAATCCCTAGTTTACTTGGCATAATTAAAGGAGTAGTAAATAGAATCAGGTGGTTAAATAATTGAGTAACAAGTAAACATGGACAGAGTTTATACTTCATGACATGATCAAAAGGGATTTCAGAGGACCTTAGAGTAGGAGTAGCAGATGCTTATCAGCCTGGAGAAGGTTATAAAACAATTTCTAAACATTTTTGGAATCCATCCATCTACTACATCTAGATATCATCCAGTTATCCTACCAAGATCTCTAAAAGAGCCACCGGAAAGTCATTCAGGAAATCACATAGAACCCCAGAGTAATATCCAAGGATCTCCAGGCTTGTCTCACACTGGCTAATGTCAGTGTTCATACCTCAGTGATCAAGAATAAGCTAAACAGGAATGGTTTTCATGGGAGAATAGACAAGAAGGAACTATTGGTCTCTAAAAATAATTTTGTTGCCTGTCCCACACTCTATAAGAATACTGGAAGAATGTTCCCTGGATAGGTGAGTCAAAAATTGAACTTCTTGGCCACAATGAGAAATTTGGTATAGTGAAAAACAAAAACTGGCTTCTAGCAACAAGCATGACTGTAGATGTATCAAGGTTGTAGGGTGCCTTGCCAGCTCAGGATCCAGACAGCTTGCTACCATTTACAGAATCATGAATTCAGCATTGTAATAGCAAATGTTGGAGGAGGATGTCAGACCATCCATTCACCAGTTGAAGCTGTGCTGACACATACAGTAGCAAGACAATGATCATAACATACAGTACAACATTTACAACAGAATGGCTGGAGATCAAATCTCATATGTTGGATTGGCCAAGTCAAAGTCTGGACCTAAATCTCACTGAAATATTATGGCAGGAGTTGAAGCAAGCCATCCACAAGGAAGCCCTCGAAAACAGCTCTCTGATGTTGGCCGCTATACAAACAGCCTCAACAATGAAACCCACAGTATTCGTTAGTGCTCACATGACTGTCTATAAGGAAGTTTACAGTTGGTAACACACTTTTAATTGCTGGATGAGAGGATTACAACACCGGCATTGTTCCACCTGGACCTTGTTGGGTAAAAGTGCACCTAACGAGCTTTCGTGTGGGAAATAGCAATGCCTCACTGCACAAGCTGTATTGCTGGTCAGAAGGCTTATAACAAATGGACAACTTTTTGTGAAAGTACAGTACATAAGCTACAACTGTAGTATTCTCATTCCAGAAAATGTTGTGTTTCTTTTTCACTAGTATATTAAACTCTTTAAAAAAGCACAGTTCTTCATAGAGTATACTCATCGTAACATGTGTTAATAGTGGAAGATATTGAAAAAATGAATTTGGCTTATGTACATATCACAGCTTGTTTTTTAAATGTTTACATCTATAAGGAATGTACACTTATTAACTTTCAGATTTCTTTGAAGCATGCATGAGCTTGCTTTAAATATCTTACAGAACAAAGATAATTAGCATTTTGTATTAGTCATTCAAGGCTGACATTACCCACAACAAATCTGACTTACCGAATCTTCTTGGACTCAAGGAGGTTACCTTATTTGAAGGAAGTGTCTAAAAATGTTCTTAATCAATAAAGCCTCTTCGATTTTTAGCAGCATATTTTCTTCTGTATATTTTGAATATTCCTATCATATTGGCACAATCACTAGATGCTGTTCAGCTTCTTTTTACACACTAGTCAATAGTCACATCACTATTCACTAGTCAATAGACCCTTTACATTGAATTTCAACTTACGCACGATCTTAAAAAATGTCAACGTTCAAAACAAGCCATAAAAATGCTCTTAATTTGATTTACAGTATGTGTAATTGACAATGTTTTTAATCTTTGATCTACAAAATTAGGATGATTGATAGTAGTTCTGAGCTCTGGAAGAACAGGTTCCCACAAAGCAACCTGAGATACAATGCCATCTCCTTGATAATAATGACAGAGTTCTGTACATTGTTTTGGAATTGTATTCAGTTAGGCACATCCCTTGTCTCTTAGGATCTAGCTTCTTTTATCACTAAAGCTCTCCTACGGGTTAGTCTAAGTAATGGGCACCACACCTTTACCCTTAAGGGCAGGGAACTTTCAGTACATGCTCTGCATGGATGCAAGACAAGGATGTGAAATAAAAACTACAGTTTTAAATACCTACAATAACATAAATATCTTGAACTTGTCATTTTTATGGGAGTTCCACATTTATTCCTCTTATGAATGCACACTTGATTCAGATCTGATATCTACATGTAAGGCAAGCTAGATAGGTGCCCAAGTGCACAAAGTGCCTGGAATTAGCGGACTGACAGACCTAAGGTTGAGAGCCCCTAATAAATGTTTACATTCCTGTGGGCTGGCCTTGCCTGGTCCTGCAGAGATGGTGTATCTGAAGGACAGTTGAAATTCCTCTTAGACCATGGTAGTTTTTCAACTGAAATAATATTTTGTCAAAAGGGCTAGTTATGAAAAATATTATATCAGAGTGAAGGAATATACTGTATATAGTACTGTATGTTGCTTGTCCTGTCTGGTTTTTACTATATTTTCTAAGTAGCTACTGCAGTAATTTCCCTATAGTTTAGTTATTGCAAATTCACTCTTGGCAAGGACCTCAGCTGAATACATTAATAATACTGGGTTCTGAGGAAAAACCTCATGAAATTATTATTAACAGTGCCAAAACAGACATTCCCATTGGGAAAGACTCATGTGATGTCTCTGTATATTATTTATTAACCCTTTATTGCACAGTTATTTCTTGTATTGGATCTTTTATGTCTCTAGAGATTAATCTGCTTTACATTATGCAATAAAGACATATGTCTTTGACAGAATGTTATCAAATGTATGAAATCATGTAGCAGTACCGAGAGAAGAGAAATTTTAATGATAGACGCTATTATACTGTTATAGTGTCCACTGCTCACTGTAAGATACATACATTTCTTTGGTCTTCCACAGGTTGTTGTCAAATTCCATTTGATGATTGAATGATTTTTGTGCATTTTCACTGTAAATTAGTTCATTGTTCTTTTATTTTCTTAAAGTAAAAGTCAAGGTCCCTAATCTTTGCATAATTTGGAAAATATATATAAAAACTGCTATACTATTATTATATGTATTTACTGTTATCTAATTAGAACAGTTTTCATTGTAAAGTAAAAAGAACTAAAGTTAGTTTCCCTAATATTCTAAAGACTAAAATGAATTAAATAAAAAAAACCTTTTTATATTACATTTTATGTGACTGCTTTGCATGAGAAAAACGAATTCACGTTAAGTCAAGTAAGAGCGATCTTACTCAAATTCTAGTTGACTGTACTAAAATAAAAGTGCATGACTATATCTAATATAGTTCAGATGCGTAGCTGCGTCAGCATGCGTAGGCTGCAAAGGAACAAGTAATAGGTTTATTCCATGCTGAAAAATGAAGAAAGAAAACACAACGTTTCGGAGCCTTCTTCGGGTGTGATATATTATATCTAATATAGACATTTTTGTTGAACAGACTAAGATTATGACTACATTGAAAACTGAGGACTAAAGCAACACTGGACTGAAAGTTTCAATTCCACCTCTCAAAGACATTGAGAACTTAGTCCTAAAGGAGGTAGTTGGCAAGGTGTGAGCTATGGGTGAGGTGATGTGGAAAGGCAGTCAAGCCAGATAGTGGAGATACCTGAAAGGATATGTGTCTAGCATGTCACCCTGCCCTGGAGGCCTGTTCTCACATGACAAAAGGCACGTAGCCTCAGGACACACTGCTATCCCTTTTTATATTAGTCTAGCTTTTCCTTTGCAGCACACATAGCTCCAGTGTCATGAAAAAGAGAGAGCATTTGCTGCTAAATTAGTATTTTTTCCATGAAAGCCTTTTTTTTTACAATGATGAACCTTTTGTTGGTTTGTGGAGACCTTTTCATATGAAATACTCTGAAACAAATAAGTAACCAAAAGTGTTCTTGGCTTTATCAATGGTTCAACAAAAAAAAAACAAAATGGCTAACAGAAACAAATGAAAATGAGAAACTAAACTTCAGATAGTTCTAAGAACTAAGAAATGTAACCAAAACAAATGTCCTCCAATCACTACCAACCTTGCTCACCTAAACACTAACAACACAAAGCAACACCAAGACACACCTTGTTTACATCCAAACATCAAATGAACATTCAGACATTCCACTATATTTTAACAATTACATTATTTGTATTGATTATCAATTATACAACACAGTAGATGCTACTGCTGCAAATATACACAGTTTTCACTTCTAGCATAGTTTGTATGATGCAAACAAAAACAAAACAGTGATGTGAAAGCATGCTTGAATCACAACTCTTTTAAGAAAACACATTTTATTCTTGCACTTTATCTTAGCTTTTTGTCAATATAGCAAGTCCCTTAAATTACTCAATACCCCTGGACAGAAACACACTGTGTGGTTATCAAACCACATATACAGTAGTTAAATACTGTACCGGTGTATTACAGAGGAATGCTTAAATGGGAAAAGCTTAACCTTTTAACATTTCAGTGTTCACTCACATGAGTAGAATTAAACTGGACTTCACTGAGGAAAACATGATAAGATCATGATTTTATCATTTCCCCTTCTACACAATGACATACTATATTCCATACCGTATTCTGTAATTTATTCCTTAACCTGGAAGCCAAATGGAGCAGATAAGGACTACTTTGCAGTCCAACAGAAACTTTATTTATGAAGGGCTGAAGCTCTCAAACTTAGTCTTCTGTTTTCTTTTCTCAAGATGGCTGTTCTGAGTTGTGCTGGACAAGAGCAAAATGCCGAAGATGTCCAGGACGTGGGTCAGACCTCTCTTTTGAAGAGAGAAAAAAGGGTTTGTATACACTTACTACAAGAGTATAGCAGTGTTTTCTTTAGCAGTGTTTTGTAGTAAGAAAAACAATATACAGTATAGAAAAGGCTTATCTCTGAAACAGATTAACAGAGCACTTATTGAAAGTCAATAAATGTATTAACAAGATAGACAGTTCCTACCAAAAGTCTTGGGCCAGCAAAGCTAAAACTATTATTATTATTATCATTTTTTTTTCTGTGATACTGGAGTTAATATGAATGATAAGTGCAATATTGGCAGTTTTGGGGTAATTTTAAGCATGTAGTTGATAATATTACAACCACAATATGATTTGGGACACATTCAGTTTCAGTAAATTTCATTGTGTTAAAGTCAGCATTTGGTTGCATATCCCTTTGAGGCAATGTCTCACGGTCTGTTATCACTGAACTCACCAAAATATTTGGGTGTTCAAATATGTGCAATAATCAGAGATGCTTTACCAAGCCTCTACTGCAGCCACTTGTTTTGTCTGTTCTCGGGGTTTCCTGATTTCAATTCTGTCCTCAGCATGTAAAATTGGATTTCACTCTGCAGATACATTTTGCCAGTCTACGGTTTTCCACCGTTATCTCCTGATGAACCTGTTTGGTTACTTTAGCTGTGTCATAGGTCATTGTCATGCTGCCTGGTGAAGGCATGGCCCAATAAGTATGAGAGCATATTGTTTTCTACCAAACATTTTCTGTGAACTTCCAAATCAATTCAACATCTGCCATCATTATTTACATAATCAATATAGGCAAGTGTAACAGGTCCAGAGGCAGCCATGCTTAAAAATTCCTCTGCAATGCTTCACAGATGAGGTAGTGTTCGTTGAAGCATCTGGTTCATATTTGGGGAGTCCAACAAGCAGCTTATATTCCAGGTTGTATACTGTATATAAATGGACCTGTGGAAGTCAAGCTGAGCTCAAATAAGAGGT
Organism: Lepisosteus platostomus; assembly: GCF_059453375.1. Taxonomy (NCBI): domain Eukaryota; kingdom Metazoa; phylum Chordata; class Actinopteri; order Semionotiformes; family Lepisosteidae; genus Lepisosteus; species Lepisosteus platostomus. Next base: position 19,365,556 of record NC_142625.1, read on the forward strand.
GTTTTTTGTAAATATGTGTTGATACACTGTAAATACGTCACTGTTTTGCACATTAGGTCCTCCTTTGTTCATGTATTTGCCCAGACCCTGCCCACTTACAGTAAAAGGGCCCTGATACTGTGCCATGTAGTATTAGCAGTAGGGTAGGGCTAGTCTATTCCTCGGAAAGGTGGAAGGAAGGTTTGTTTGCCTTGTTGTTAGTAAGAGAAGGCCTTGAATATATGGAAGGAAATGAATGAGTAAAAATAAAGTAACCATCCAGTGTTTAGTTTGTATGTTGATTTAGTTATTGTTATTTTCATTGTACCCGGAATATGCACTGGCCTACTAAATTATTACAGGATAGTACTTATAACAGTGAACGGTTTGTGTGTAAAATAAAAAGGAATCATCAGCGATTGGTCAGAGATAAACATGGGAGATGATCATTGTGTAGTCCCGTAGCTCCTCAGGGATCTGGAACCCCGTGATGGGATCAACACTGAAACTCGGCCGAGTCACTGATAAGAAATAACTTAATTCTTTCTGAAGAGCAATACATTTAGATGAACTATCAAATAAAATAAAGAATACAGGATAAATTAACCTCTATATTGTTCCATCATTAATTCTGGTTTATGTTTTTATGGATCTTTTCTGGCAGGAGCTGTTGAGACGTTCTAAAAGAAGGTGGGTCCTTACGACTATAGAAGTAACAGAACAAGATGAAGGTCCTTTTCCTAAGCATGCTGCAACAGTAAGTCTTAATTTGGTTACTTAAATTTATAATGATTTGTTTATTACATCTACTTAACTTTTAAGGAAACTGATCATTCCTTTTTGCGGTTCAATAGACACGAACGTCAAATGCAACTTTTTGTAAATGTAATTGTTTATTCACCCAAACTACCAGATTTCACATCAAATGGAATAGTTCCTTCACTTATTAGCACTAAAAAGTCACACAACCCAAAACCAATCTGTGCACTTCTCCACCTTTATAAGACCAACATTTTCTATTTATGCTGATTATATATGGTCAAGAACACAGCTAAAATAAAGTTCTTTTTCTATTGGCTGATATGACCTTTAATTTATTCATCCAAATTCTTCAATGTAATTGTAATTTTTTCTTTTCCATTCAGTTCACTGAAGCTCACCTGTTTATGCACTGTCAAGGCCTAATAACTTTGGACATCTGTTTGTCTTTAATAGCTATTTAATGACCAGGAAGTAAACTACAAACTGAAATATGTGATCAGTGGACGTGGGGTGACTGAGCATCCAATAGGAATATTTTCTGTTAATGAAACTGATGGCAGAGTATTTGTGCATAAACCCATTGATCGAGAGATATATCCTGAATTTCACGTGAGTATCTCCAAAGCTTGTTGCAAATAAGATTATTGATAATATTGAGCTAAGACCCCACATCCAGTAGCTAATATAGATAGTTATATGGGAGAAACTGTGAAAACTATGACCATATTGGCTATTGTTTAGAAGAGGTGTATCCTTATTTAAGTGTCTGAGCTTTACTTTGTTGTTTTAAGAGATAAGAAATTAAATACAACAAAAACACTACAGTATATGTATAATAAAATTTGCAATTTTTATTTTACGAAAAACATTTGGGTAAAGTTAAATTATCTTTATAACCCTTTCATTATAAATGCTTTTAACAAAAATCTAATTCATACTTATTTTTGTATTTTAATACCTCACTTAACATGAAATAAGACTTTTGTTTTTCGTTTAATTGTCAGGTAAAGTTTGATGTTCTTGACAGGGCGACCAATAAGGTTGTGGATAGAACACTATCATTTGATGTTGAGGTCAAAGATGTGAATGACAATGCGCCAAAATTCACAATCCCTGTGCAGAATATCACTGTTAAGGAGACCACAAATGAAGGTGAGACATATTGGAATAACATAATACTGGTTTGTATAAACTGAAAGAATGTTTTACCTACTCAAAACAAACTGTAAAACTCTTTGGGTGCTGTTCAGGGTATTGCATTGTTCTGTATTAGAGCAGAATACCAAAGCAGTCTCATACTATTTCAGATACATCTGGTAGAACTCAAAGCTTTAATGAATGAATGATAGGAACAACAATTATTATTAGTATTTTCTGATCAACTGCTAAGCAAATTAATAAAGTTAAACTTAGACAAGATTTCTTCAGCTTGAAGTATAGGTTGATAATACTCTTGTAGAAAAAGTTTCAGATGAAGTCTCATTCTCAGTACATAATTGCATCTTGTAGATACTAAAGAAATGTTGTTTGAGACTTGTGGAGTCCTTATAACTGCACTGAGACTCAAGAAAGGAGAGAAAGTCAGTCATTGTTCTGTATTATATTCACCTTTATGTTCAGTCATTTGTCTCTTTTTTTTCCACTAAGACCGAGTTCTCTAGGAGTAATGCCTCTCTCAGCCTGGGAGACATTAAATAACATGAGAGACATGTTATTAGACATTATGAAAGTCCCTCTGCACATGACAGGGTAGAACGAGTGGCAAATCTCTTGCCAACATTCAGTGTGGATTGAATTTTTGGACCCAGTTCAAGTTATCTTTACACCACCCTGGCAGCTCTCAGCCAGGTGTTTAACTTGTGGTGCAAGTCAGTGTCTTAATGATTGACCAACACATGAGCCTTCACAGAGTGCTTCTATACCCAACAAGCGGAAGCAACTGAACAGCTAGCAATTTTCCTGAGAAACGTGGATCATCTTTTCTAATCTTGTTTCTTTTTAAGGTGACCTACAACTCAATATAGAAGCAAATGATATTGACCTTCATGGGAGTCCCAATTCAGAATTTAATTTTAAGATGATTTCACAAACTCCTTCTTATCCAGCATTTAGTATTAGAAGGATCATAGGTACAAACAAAGCAATTATATCTTTCAAAGGGTGCTTTGATTATGAGGTAAGTCATTGTAATTATAATAGTAGGCCAATATATAATGTAACAGACATACAGTATAATTAAGGAAAACATTACAGATCCCCAGGGACACAAGTGGAAACTTTGATTTAGAGCAGTCATGATTGAAAATGGGAAGTTTAGAGAATCCAGAATCCAGCATGTTTTCTGAACATACATGGTGTTGAATATGACTATCTGGAATCCTTTAAGGAAATGGTTTTATAGAATTCAGGAGTCATTAATCAACTAGAAACCAAAACAGCAAGATAGATTAAATGCTAGAAGGGATTGTTCAGCCTTTCTCGGATTCTAATGCAACTCTTACTTGCCTTGAATCAAACATATTGTACCTATGCTCAGTTACCATGTGCAATGACAACATCAGATCTGGCTAATGTCTGAATATTGAAATCCTTAATAGTTTAGAGGCTGTAATAAACAGGTTAAAAAGTGCAAATTGCACAAAGTGCAATAACAGGATCTGCGAATTCAGTGAATGATTTGCGGAAATCAATTAGTACAATTCAGAACCAAAAGGAACAGGGTTCCTTTTGTTTGTGTTCAGGTTCACATCTGATTGTGAAGACCACAGAGTTATTTTGTACATGTATTTCTGGAACACACAATGGACACAATGCTATAATGTGCTGCAGTTATAATTTCTGTACTTGCCCACTACTTTTACGGTAGGGCAGTCTGTCATGACTCCCACTGGGACAAAAGGATTTAGATTAGATTTAAGAACCATCACAATCTTTGGCAGTGATGCGATCTGAAGTGTGTTGGTGATTGGATTGGAAAAATACCTACTGCATGTTAAGTGGTGTTGCTGTTGTCTTCACATCAGATGTGAACCCTGCCATCTGTGTCTTTTTGTTCTGAACTGAGCTAATTGATTTCTGCAAAATGACCAGCTCTCGTTTTTCAAGGGTTTGATTTGGATCTTGAAATCTGGGTTACACCTTCACAGAGTATGAAGTGATGGGAGGGTCTACCCAAGGCAAAAAAGATTAAACGTCAGCTGTTTAAGACTGTGTTACAGTGGGCTAGTAATCCTTAAGGGTAATAAGGGAGTTTGTGTCTCAGTTGTCAAAGAGTGACAGTTATGTCTACCATTGTTATGACGCTATCAATGTGAGCTTCTCTGTTGTTTTATGTCATTTGTTTCTTAGAAAGAAAAACAATATAGGATCCTTGTGGAGGCAAAAGATAAGGGAGAACCAACTCTTTCCTCTACAGCAACAATCAATATCAACATTGAGGATGGAAATAATCACCCCCCTGTATTTACTAAACAGAAAGTAAGTGAGGATGTTTAATTTTTTTTTTGCACCATATGTCAAATATCTATATAGTTTATTAACTACAAACTGAAATAACTTCTAAGTTATTAAGTCCCAATGCACTTACAACACCCATTCTTATTTCAGGGTTGCTCAGTATAAATTTCAACAATAACCGTTGATCGTAAAATGTTGATTAACAGATCAAAACAACCCAGTCACTATTCTCCAAAGAAGGAATAACCTATTACTGTAGATTATTGATTATTAAAAAAAGGCACTGTCCTTCGGATGAGACGTAAAACCGAGGTTGACTACTCTGTGGTCATTAAAAAACCCCAGTGCGTTTCTCAAAAAAAGGGTGTTACCCTGGTGTCCTGGCCAAATTTCCCATTGGCCTTTAACAGTCATGGAATTTACAAACAATATTTTATGTTGATAAAAAGTGTGTATTAAATGTAATGTATTCTGCAGTAAGCAAGCTGAAGTAATATGTACTCTACATCACTATGTTTCTGCAATATTGTACTTTAATCTTGTGTATGTACTCTGTCTCTGTTTTTAACTAAACCATGATTTCAAAATTGTATTACACCTCTGCTAAAAACAGATTTGACCATGTCAATTTCCAGGTGTCAGGTATTAGGACTGGAAAATAGGATAATATTTTAAAAAATACCATTCCTGCACAGATGTATCAATTACGTATCAAATTCAAAACACAAGTATTGAAAAAAGGGGCTAAGAGATCATGTCCAAAATTGGCAGATGCCATCGCTATGAGGATACAGGAGTCACACGATCTATATAAAATGGACATCTGTCTTAAAACAAATTAGGTCCCTCCTGGCATACATTTTGTTCTGAATTCAAGTTCCAGGAGAAGATGTCACCGTGTAAAATGAGAAGTCTGTCACAGTGTTTGCCGTACAAAATGAGAAGTCTGTCACAGTGTTTGCCGTACAAAATGAGAAGTCTGTCACAGTGTTTGCCGTACACCTAACTACGTGAATGCAGCTAACATCCATTCCTTAGCAACATACAGTACTTGATTTCATGACATTAGTGGTGAATAACATTTGTGGTATTATGGAAATAGATAGTGCCACAGTGGTGAACATCCATCCATTTTCTTACTGACTTATCTGATACAGGGTTTCAGGGGAGCTAGAGCCTATCCTGTCTTAACAACGGGTGCAAGGCAGGATACATCCTTGCCAGTCCATCACAAGGCAGACACACACACTCACACGCACACCAGTGCCAAATTTCCCAGAAGTTAATTAGCCTGAAAGTGTGTGTTTGGACTGCTGGAGGAAACCAGAACACCCGGAGGAGACCCACACAAACTTGGGGAGAACATTCAAAAACTCCATGCAGATAGCGCCTCAGGAATTGAACCCAGGGCCTCAGCACTGTGAGAGAGCAATGTACAGTATACCACTGTGCCGCCATGCTCGACTTGTAGATTTCAAATGAAAAACAAAATCAATGCAGCTTAAAAGGATAAAAGGAGAAGAATGTGAAAATCTGAAAAATGCTTGTAATGATGCACATCTGCGACTCAAAAATATGGAAACATTTGTGCTTTGTTATCAGTGACTGTCAGCATACTATGCCTTCCTTTTAGTATGAGGCCGAAGTGCACGAGGGGGATGTGAATGTGGTTATCCTGAGGATGGCTGTGAAAGATGAAGACAACCCAAACACACCTGCATCAAATGCTGTGTTCAAAATTTTGTCAGGCAATGACAATGGCAATTTCCAAATAGAGACCAACAAAACCACCAATGAAGGAATCCTGTCAGTTATCAAGGTAGGTTAGTTCAGACATACCAGTGCGTTCCCTATTGTTGCCTCAGATAGTTCTTACTTTGGCACATGAAGTGGAGAGGGGCACAGACAGCTGGTGTGCTTTCATTTCAATTTATGTTCACCTCAATTTCATGAGAATAAAGTTGGGCGTAAGCAAAAATATGTGTTTTTAATTCTGCTTTCTACACAAAAATGCTTTCAATACTGTATGTTTGCACAGTAATGAATGCTGTGTAATGCTGTATATCTTAGGATTATCCACAAACTAAAGCACATATACATTAGGCTGCAAACGATGCCACCATTCCATCCAATAAAAGAAGACGACCTTCCATTGTTGCTAACAGCAACAATGTCTCCATATGCCGAACACCAAGTGTTATGTATGAAAATAATTGTATTACCTTTTCTTTCAGGCTAAAGATTATGAGGAAGCCTCTTTGAAGAATTTAGTGATTGCAGTTGAGAATGAAGAGCCATTATTCACTTGCCCTGGCACAGCTTCCCATCAGAATCTATATGGGCCACAGACTGTAAACGTGTCTGTAGCTGTGAAAAATATTAATGACGCCCCTGTGTTTCAAGGTCTTAAAGCTGTGTATGTCTCTGAGGCGGCGAAGCCAGGCACAGTTCTAACAACACTTGTCGCCAAGGATGACGAAACACATCTGAGTAAAATGAGGTGGGTACAAATATTTACAGTATGGTAACTTGATGGAATTCATATTTAATTAATGCAGAACATCACTATGCTGTAAAAGCATTGACTGTACTAATCAAATGAAATGTGTTTTACAATGTTTTTTAAAACAGAGGTTCAAAAAGAGGTCAAATTCCTAACCGCTCCAACCCCTCCTAAATATACACATCTTACCTCCATTCCCTGCTCGCTGCCCTCTCTCTCTCCTTCTCCCTCCCCCCTCTGCTCTATTTCATCATCAGGTGTCCAACCTAATGCACCTGTTGGCCCCAACCTATCTCTGGTCTATCTCCCTTCCCTTTCTGTCCTGCTGTTCCCATAGTCCCACAGGAACCCTCCCCTGGCTGCCCTGTGGCTGTGAGCACACAGCATCGGTCTCTGCTGGGCCTGGGGAAACTGCGCATAGTGAGAAGGACAAAAAAAAGACAAAAATGTAAAGTAAAAAAATTACAGAAGAAACAAAAACATGCACGATAATTATTGGATCATTGAGTGTCTTATCCTTACCCTTTACTTGTCTCAGTCAGCCATTCTGTCCATTCACTGATAAGGCTACCAAGCCAACCTCTGCATTGATACTCTGTCCAGGTCAGTGCAGTATTTCCTGCAGCCTTTTGTGGAATTTCATTCAACCTCCATCAAAAACTATTGATATAATTATGTTTATGTTATTCCTCTAAAGCCTCACATATATCTGAACTCCATTCATTGAAGATTTGTGCATTAGAGTTATAGGTTTCCCTTATTCTCTTTTGGGGGTCCTTCCAGCCTGTTTGTCATGGGCAGACTGCTGTTCCCTCAGTCAGACGAGTTATACCAAATACACTTTTATTACATCTCAAGGTTAAATTCATTTAGCATGAATTAGGATTTGCCTTAACGAATGCAATAGCAAAAATGAATCTATATTAAGATGTGATTCCCAATGTATTTGTTGCATTAGATACCACTTACTATTGAAAATATTTATATAGACAGGAATTGGAATTACTGTATAAACAATTTACAGAATTTGCCAGCAAGACTAATCTTGTACAGTGTGTACAGTTCCTGATTTACTCTCACTAAATTATCTGACACACTGCAAGCAAAATATGAATACCCTTAAAGAACACCTGCAACCAGGCTTCAGAATACATTAGGCTCTAGGAGAATCCACCATCTTTAATCCATCTTAGAAGAATGGTAGTGAAATGCTATTTGGCAGTTTGGGTGTGTTTCTGTTGAAGGTAGGTGTGTGTCTGTTGAGGGTAGGTAGGTGGGTGTGTACCTGTTATTCTTTTAACTTATGACTTATGATCGGTCTCAGAAAGAAGCTGAAATACTTGTAAAGTTGGCAGCATATACAATACAAAATGTAAGACATAACTCAACATTGGAAACTGTTTGGATGCATTTGTTAAAAAGTAAACTGCCTCAAAAAAAGAGAATTGTCTTATTTTTTAGTTAGTCCACCTCCAGTGGGGATGACAGCAACAACACTTTGCTCTATCAGTTCCACTTGATAACTGCAAGTGTTTGCAGAGTAATGGGACCCTCAGCCATTATTAGTTAATGCAGCTCTGCACAGGATGGTTCAGTAGTTTCTTGTAGCCTGAGTGGTGCTTCCCAGCTGTGGTACTTTTTTTTTCCCAATCACTTCATAAATAACCCTTGAACCTTGTCCTTATTCGGGCTTTCAGTAATACACCAGGGGCATCGACAATGTTGCATCTTGTGAGGTCATGTACTTCAGCTTCTTTTATTATATTTGCCAGAGAGGAAAAAAGTGATGTGTTTATTTTACAGGGATTTGTCCAGTATTGAAACCTTCGGTTGCTATAACAAGTCACCTCCTTCTTCCCAAAGGGCAACAAGCAATGCAGTTGAAATGAACAAACATAATATATCACAGAGAAAGTAAAGGTTACGTCCACTGTGAAATGTAGAAAGAGGAAGCCCAGTATTTCCATTGTCTAGTCACATTTTAAAAAAATAAACATTGTAGCTAACCAACACGACATAATGATATTAACGAACTCTATGCACCAAAAAATTAAATCTCTAATTTCCCACATTATGTATGAAATTTAAACTTTCACTGCACTCCACAGCTTGAACACATTACTTTAGAGACTTTTAAATGTGAATATGTATTCAAAAGAACAGAGATCTCTACACGTTTGCAGGTTTTGACTTTACACCTCTCTCGACTTCACACCACCTGAATCTTCACTCTGCTTCTCTCCTGCTCCCGGCTTTTGTTCTCCCCTGGTTTAACAGCTGCCGGTTATCCTCTCTCTCACACCCAAAGAAGGCTCCACAGCCTTTGCAGTTTCTTTTGTGTTCCTTTTCTTCTCTTTCCAGCATGGAATACTTTTACTTGTTCCTTAGCAGCCTATGCATGCTGACACAGCTATCTACAGTACTTGAACTACTGGGAATATTTAGGCTGAGCTCCACCATGTGAGAAAGGGTCCATGGTTATGGAAACGAAGGAGAAAAATGAGATGTACAGTGTGTAAGAATGTATCTATTTAGTGAGTGTGGGGGTGATCCATGAGATTTTTTCAACAACAACAACAACAACAACAATAATAATATTAAAATGAGAATAATTTTCTTTCACTTGTTTGAAGGTATGAATTGGTATCAGATCCTGCTAACTGGGTTGCTGTTAATGAACAGACAGGCCAGATTACAAATATCAAGGAGATGGACAGAGAATCACCCTTTGTTAATAACAGCATATATGCAATTGTTGTACATGCTATTGATGATGGTAAGTAGCCTCATGGTATTATAAATACAAGACAAAATTAAAAAACAATACCTAGCGAGTGCTAGAATTATATTATAACAGAGTAAAAACACTTTAAGTTTAATAGCTATTTCTGTTTTTCAATCTGTGCTTTTGATATTTAAACATGTCAAAATGTCACATCTTCCAAGTAAGATTTCATAAGTACAGAGAGGTACTGTAGTTTCAAGGAGGAAGATAAAGGTCATTTCTGATTGTTAATATTTAGCTTCAGAAGTTAAATAGCTGAAATACGTTGCTTTTGCTTTGCAAATAACATGTAAGGTTTTACAATAATTCCTGTGCTGTCTAGGTGATCCACCAGCAACCACCACAGCCACTGTTTTAATTCACCTGAGCGACGTCAATGACAACAAGCCCTACCTCATCACAAAAAACGTGCACATATGTGGAGACTTGGATCAAAACTCAGTGACAATCACGGCTGGGGACAAAGACATTGAGCCCTATGCAGGGCCTTTCGCTTATGAGCTGCTGGACAAAGGCCAGGATGTGAAAACAAAATGGAAACTGGATCAAACAAGTGGTGAGCAGTGCCACGACACAGGCAGTTGTCTCATGAATGAATAATGAATTAAGGTTCCCGCAGAAGTGAAAATCGACAATAAAACTTTCTGTTACACAAAAGTGTTTTCTAGATATTCACTGAAAAGGGAACTTTCAGAATTGTCATCAAATATACAGCAAGTGTGCCAAAGTAAATGGTACAAAAACAGATAGAAATTAGACTAATGGCATGTCTGCACACATAGGCTAGAGATGTTATTTATAAGGTATTGGATTTTTATTGAATTTGAATTTAAATCTAGTAGAATGTATTTTTTTTAAGAAGAAATATTTCAAAATTGTTGAGCTTATCTCGGTTTTGTGTATGTCACCCGGTTTTCAGTGCTTCAGCAATCACTGAATGAGTGATTGCTTTAGAGGCATTTGCTTTGTGTTGTCTTTGCTCGCAGGAGATTCAGTTGATCTCAGGAGTCTACAGCGTCTTCCGAATGGAAATTACAGTGTGCCTTTAAAAATCGAGGATAAGCAGGGTCAGTCTGCAGAGGAGAATCTGTATGTACAGGTCTGCGATTGTGAAGGAATGAACCATTGTAGACCCTTGAAAGCTAAGTCCTCAGCTCTAGGTGGTGCTGCCATTGGAATTCTGTTAAGCTCTCTGCTCCTTCTTCTGCGTAAGTAACTCCTGTGCTGACAAATTTACCATTGACAAGCAATGAATAGTAAAATGGAATACCATATTTTCATTTTATTCTTCACCAAGTGAGCAACACTTTGTATTTCTCAGAAAGTACCCCACAAAGAAAATGTTTTCAAAATGATTCCACTTCAAATATTATTTAGTTAAGGTTTTACCGTATGTTTGTTCTGGCGAATGTCTGCTCAGTTTTACTAATGTAACCACAAAAATATTCAGCACTTATACTGTACAAATCCCAACACTTAGTAAACCTGTATGTTTATTTGCTTCATGCTTTGTTCTTTAAGAATTTCCTCTAAGGAAACACCTGTGATTGTTATCACAGTGTGAGAGTGACAACTGTGACTGTTTGACAATTGCTAGAGAGACAGTGTATTCACAGCTTTTCAACTCAATGCAGTTTATACCGTGATGACAGGTGTTGCAGAGGCATAGTGACTAATGTTTAGATCAGGCAAGTCAGGACAGCTAAACTCTTTAATAAACAGATAGCTAAAGGGAGAAAAAACACTGAATTTAAATAGAGTCCTGAACTCAGGCCAAAAATGTATTTGCTATCTGAAGTGCCGCGTGCCATGTTTTTACCTTTAAATATGGTAAGAGGGGTATAATCTGAAAACTTTTCAGCTTTTCAGATTTATGTCATGCTTTCTGGTTGATTTGTTAATGTTTGTAAGTATAGTACAGTACAGTATATGGACTGTTTCTGTATAACCAGGTATCTCATTATCTAATCCTACTCAGAATACAGTTAGAGAGTTCAGGTGACCATGAAGAACAATAAATGATACTGCAGAAAAAACAACAACATTTAGTCTTTGTCTCTCAAAGTACGTTTTGCCCTCTTTCCCGCTGTACTGCAGTTCTTCTGTGCCTATGTCTGCTATGCAGCAGTGGAAGGGAGACTTTAAAAGAAATCCCCATCTATGGCCAGGATGAAGGAAACCAAACTCTCATTAAATACAATGAAGAGGGTGGGGGGTCCATGAGTCAGGTGAGACCAACATTCACTGGGATTAGACCCCAAATAACTTTTTAATCGTTTTCTCTATTTCAGAATAGGTAGATCATAGTTTTGTGGCAGCATTGCAATGGGTGTGTTGTGGTTAATAAGATTCACTAGGGGCAACAACATTCCAGTAATTGAATGCTTTGTATGTGTTTGATAAATTTGGCGAGAAAGGTCGATACCACCCTGAAGGAGAAGCAGGTGGAGATGGGGTGAAGGAGTGAAGCCTGAGACAAATGTGAAGGGAGCTGTTTGAGTTTGATATTTACATACAATATACTGTAGCTAATTTTGTGGTGATAGTGATTAGGAACAGCTGTATGTCATTGAGGAGGATATGTACTCCTGTGTTTGGAAGGATATCCCAAAATATCTTACTGAATTATAAAAAGGTAATATTAAGTTTGAAACCCCTTTAGACCGGGCAGACAATCATTATGAATGTCATGGGCAGTAATGGAGCTACGGATGGAGTGAAGCAGGCAACACTGCCGGTAAGGAGACCGACGGCCCTATAGTGTTAACTGTCTATCCGTCTTCCAATACAGGATTTCTGACTAGTTTTATTAATGCCGCGATGATAGTTTGGAAAGTAAGAAAAAAATGACTCACTATGCATTGCAAAGTAAACACAGAAAAAATGTAAGATGTTATTTTGGAATCATTTTCCAAAGTATTTTTTTTACTTTACTTACTCAGTGTATCTCCTTTTAAAAACTTCTTTGTTAGCGAAATACATACTGTAGGCTGACTAGAGTCATTCATGAAGGAATCTCAAAGTAATTTGAAAAGACTGTTCATTTTTTAAAATATTTCTCATCTTTTACATATTTGCCTCAGCTGCACGCTCAGATTCCTCCCTGGTCAGGGATGAGGTCTGATGAGACTGATGGCACGATGTATAGGAATGGCATAAATTCGGTGAGTAGGAGGAGTTTCCTGTTATTAGGTATATTAATTTGGAGGGGTTTGCACAATTATGGTCTGGATTGGTTAAGTTATTAGGTCAATTAATGTGGGAATTTTCGAAGCTACGTTTGCAGTTTTAAATGTCGTTTTTGAGACTTTAGATGGACTATGCTCAGAAAGACAAAATAAAGTACATTTTGCTCCTTCAGGAAAATGCTTTGAAAGTTGCTCTAAAAAAGGTTTCATGATGCATTTCCACCAAACATTCAACCTCAGTCTCAGTGTTTCAGTTTCTTGGTAAATTGAGTTCTTCTTGGGGAATTGTTTTGGTTTTGGATGATTTGTTAACAGGGAATTAAACATACACCTGTAGCAACAAAGCAGTGCCATAACTCCTAATTTAATCTTCCTTTGTCATTGGCGAGATTACAGATTAATTCATTCAATTAACTCACTCATCAGTACATACAGGTACGATGACAAAACAGTTCATTCATTTGTGTAGACTTACATGAGAATGTTTAAATCAGCTTTCAGTATAAATTGTTTGCTTAACAATTAGCATGTTAGTTGTAGAACTTACAAGATAATTGTTTGACAGTAGAAAATGAATTTTCAGGAGTTTAAATTTCACTGACTTCTCTAATTGTCTGGATGTGCTGCAAGTTTGTATGCAGTTCATTAATTTCATAATGATGAATGAATAGGTAAATTAGAAAATTAATGGATGAACTGACTATTTGTTTTAGCACAAAGGAGACACATTCATTCCTGATTCCTTCAGGGCAGTGAACACAATTTTAAATGTAATGCGGTAGCTGTTGTGTTTGCAACAATATTAACGATCGTATACACTATACGATGCCTGGCTACCCATACCCAGGATTGGCTGGGCATGAATTTATATGGTAATTATGTTGTAAAATTATACCAAGTTCCACAGCTGACTTTTCAAATTAATGTTACCAGTGTCAGTCAGCTTCATGTCTAAAGCACTTACAGTATATGTGTTGCTTAAGAGGCATTAAGTAATTGATACTAATGCCAGTTTATTTAGCATTCCACTTTATTTGTACTTGTGCATGGTGGTTAGATGAATAATAAAAAAACAGAAGCAAATGTATTTAATCCATTTGAAACTAAAGACTTTGTAAATGAATTAGGATTACAATAAGCATTTATTGCAAGGGTATTATTTGCTTTGTCTTATTTTTAAATTTAATTATGATAATCATTTTAAATATATCATTTAATCTATATTTAAGGGAACACTACTACATGAGATTCCCACTCGTTCACAATCTCGTCAAAGCCTGTGGAATAGCAGAATGAATATCAATGAAGTGAGTACTGTATTCTGTAGGTAGACTTCAAAAACCAGGCTCTCTGTACTCCAGTGTATTCTCATATTTGTTACAGCTGAGCTCCACCCTCTTAAAAAGTGGCAAATGTTAAACAGTTTTTAAATTGACAGGTAGTTTAAAATCTTTTACTCTTTCAGATCAGAAAACAAATGAAGAGGTCTAATGTAGTGTGCACTAATTTCAAGAGAGGGTTTAACTGAGATTTGATGGAACACAAACAGGAAACCTGTGGGGTTGTCTAGTCTTTACCCAGAACAGGGGTCCCTGCTCAGGTGGGCTGGTGGTCTACAGGTTTTCAATCCATTGTCAATCAGTTTATTACTGGATTAAATGGACCAATTTACCAGTTTGCAGCCCTAGGATTGGGTACACTTGCCTAACAATCTGGACTGAGCAGTCTCAATCTGTTCGGTTGCTTCAGTGTTTCCTGGATACATTTTGTATGATAAGATAGTGGAAAGTTGCTCAGCAAAATGTTTTTTTTTTCCTTTTGCTGTATAAGTGAAATAATAGATTTTAACTAAATTGTCTATTTCTAGTTCTTCATTCAAATATGAACAGTTCAGCTCAATAAACAACTTTTACACACTGGGCTCCATTTGTAGATCTGCGTTTTACATTTTTTAAATCGTTTTCATACATTAAGTCATGTATATTTAAGTGTGACTTTTATCGCTCATTTTCAGGATGGAACTTTAAAATACTCCAGATCTAACAGCATGAGACTGCATGGTTTTGACGCCGCACAGAATGAACTACAAGAACACATAACAAGGGTAGGAAACCAGTTCATTTTTTTAATTATAGTCCAGTGGTGTCGGCATGTCACTGTCTATGCATAGGTTTGCAAACCACATCAGATTCAATATACTTTGAAATTCTTAAAACCTTTTAGCTTATATTATGCACATCATAATATACTTCATTTTCACATCTGTATGTGCATGTGTACGCAACTGTACACAATTACAGGGTGTTCATAATGGCTAAAAGACTGGGAGACATTTGCATTAAGTAAATCCTTTCTGAATAGAGAGATTTATAGAAGAAGCACAGCACCAAACCCCCCTGAGCTAAAACCTCCTGTTTATCCAGGGAAACAGCTTTTATTATGTGTTAATTATAGTTCTCACTATACATGCCAGCTACAAGCAGCAACTTGTTTTTGCTTTGTATCTCGATTGAGCTGATGATGGATGTAATAAGGCATTGCTAAATTAATTTAGTTTCCTCAATATAAGTTTCAGCTTTGAATTAAAGTTAACAATTGTCAAAGCAAGAGTTTTTGGACAAGTAATTGATGTTCAACAGTTCCTGTACTTGACTGCACAGCTGAATGTGTTTGTGACAACATGATATGCATCCACTTCTTTTGTTTTTTTATATTAAATTACTGTAGTCTGTAATGCACAGTTACAGTGAAAAAAAAAGAATCCTACAAATTTGTTAGACCACACACTATGGAAGATTACCCAAGAACTTTCTTAAAAGCTAACTGTAGAAAATAATTCAAAATACACCATGCAAATCTAATCTAGGCTTATGTAGCACCCAAACTGTCACGGAAGTCGGAAAGGATGAACCGTGGAAAGACAGGAGAGCATGAAGACCCTATGTGTAGCGGCGAGACGGGGGTTAGCCCGGGCTCAGCTGTTCAGGAAATGCGGTATAGAAACCTATGCCCTCAGGTAGCGGACGTGGGGCGACCTGGTGCTAGGCGGGTTTCAGGACATCCGAACGTCAATGCTGAGCGAAGGCAAATGAAAGACCCAGAAATATATAGCCCCAGAGAGAGAGCGAGACACCGGAAGGACAGCAAAGCAGCGGAAACAAGAGACAGGACAGAGAAGGAGCGCCCTCTGGCTGCAGAGGGCGAGACACAAACAGAATTTAATATTCCTCAGTGACTGAGTGTCTTCTATTCCTCCCAGTTGGGGTGTTCATGGTAAAGGATTAAAGCTAGGTAAAGCACTCACTGTTTATTTCCATATGTTTTCAGGATGGCAAAACAACAAAAACAAAACCCCATAAAATAACATAAGGGCATCATAAGATTAATTTTCTTACAAGGCAATCCAAAACCAAAACAATAAACTGGTTACTTTTAGGAGTTCACAGAACAGTCACCTGGTATACTCTTCTGTGAAATACAGCAGGTATTGCATACAACACAGTCCCTTCACATACAACAGGAGCCAAGATGGCTGACTTTGCCCGCAGAGCATGCAGGTTACTGACCACAGCAGGTGAAGACGCAGTCGTGGTGTTGTTTTCTGCGGGAAATGCTTAAGAACACAGAACACAGACGCAGAGGATATGATACAATACAATGATATTCCGTTGTCCGATTTCTCAGAAATTTGTCTTGCATCAAAGTAGCTATGTTGTACACACACAGAAACTTACACATAGTACAAGTAAACATTACATTACAAAACAGACATGTACCCATATTAATTTCACACCACGTCTTCAGGAATCCACACAACTGCACATACATTTAAATTTACACCCCTCAATTACACTAAGCCCATATGATCACACATTACTTTTGCACATAATCCACTGATTAATTCAAGTAGTATAACACCCAAAGAAGGCTCAACAGCTGAAATGTTGTGGTTTTTTTCTTCTCTTTTCAGCGTGGAATAAACCTTTACTTGTTCCTAATCCATTGATAACCCATATTCCATTACTCATTTATTGTGAACTAATTTATCGATTTAGTGGTTTAAGTGTCTGATAAAAGAAATTCTCATTGTGTTAAGCCTACCTTAAGGAACTCTGTTTGAAGGCCTTTACAGATATTCTTCATGTAGAACATGAGAGGGATCAGAAGGAATTCTAACAGCTAACGTCAACAGACTCTTTAATATAAGAAGTCTGAAAGCTCTGCTCAAATGCCTGCCCCACTATCTTAGAATCAATCCTCAAGGGTCTGAAAATATTGGCTTTGAATTGCACAGAAAGGTAGTCATAGCAGATAGTTATTCAATACTTGTTACACTTTGTATCACAGAACTGAAACACATGGACAGAATCTTACTACTAGTACCAAAAGCCTGTAACCTACAAAGTAAATTATCCTTGTATGTAGAAATAAGATAAAAACTCAAAAGTGAATGTCAAGTAGCATGTTCTAGCCAGCACGATAATAGGTCCCATTCAACATGGATTTAAGAACATCAGGTGTTGTTTAACTTGATACATTTCCTTGAGGCAAATCAGGAAAGGGCTTTAGGAGTCTGTGTTGACTTGTCATTTTTGGCTCATTTACAAGCTCTAGGCAATGAAGGGAAATGATCAAAAATGCGTTTTTTTCCCATGTTCAGGAAATGTATTGAATTTAAATCAAAGGATGGGTTTTTAGGATTATACTTAGAATATTGCATGCATTTTTGTTCAGCTTGTTAAAAAGAGCATTTCCCTGAAAGTAGCTGAACGAGGAGCTTCCAGAATAACTTGGTTTAGGCTAGAGAAGATTGAGGGTCTTTCATGTTTTTACACAAGGATGCATGGGCAAAAAAATAAAATAAAGATAGCTTATTTTGGTCTGCAAATTGCCAACATCTCTTTACACAAAGGTGCATAGGTGTCTGAAGCACACTGTCAGGATGTAATTCAAGATCAGTCACAGAATCCCCTTCAAGAAATGTCTAGATCAGATCCTCAGATCAATAAGCTACCACTATTTAAAATGAATAAAGTATATTGAATGATTGCCTTCTCTTGTAAACTTCTCTTGTAAACTTTTATTTTTCTAGTGCATGAGTTCAAGATTCTTCCTCGATTTAACTGATATAGTGCAGTTTATAAGAGCTTATTTGCAGGCAGTGACTGATACAATTTTCCCTCCTCAGCGGCTGTACCAGTTGAGAGATGTCGAGGATGATGTCACACAAAATCTTCCACACATCTACGCCTATGAGGGTCAGGACAGCCGGCACCAGTCTCTGGATCGGCTCTCCATTGCCAACAGCTCCAATAGCTTGAATTTCCTTCACAACCTAGGGCCAAGGTTCAATAAGCTGGACAGGATATGCCACCAGACTATGCAGGAGAAAGGCATGAAATTATGAACATTTTAACAAAGGTCTTGTGCAAGTGTTGTGCAAAAACTAAGCAACATGCAGTGCAATGAAATATGAGTAATGATACGAGCTGCCACACTTGGAATTTTAAAGTAAAACCCTTGCAATAGGGGTCAAGTTGAAAAAAGTCATGGAAATTAAACTTTGCTTCAAAACACTTAATGCCATTCCAGCAGTTTGAAAAAAACTACTTATCCTTTTGCGGTATAAAGAGCTGTAGAAAGACATGTTACATGGCAAAAGCACAGTATATTTTGTCTTCAGAGCTGTGTTTTTCATATTTAACAGTTTCAATTGTCACTGAAGATGGGAATTGTACCCACAGATTGTACCCACAGATGGTAGAACTGAAAATTAAACACCACTTCTTTTAAAGGGACACAAACTGAACCTGTCTGATGTCTTTTCCTGGTAATTAATGGAAATGACAGAAAAAACATATGATAATGTGTACAAAATAATGGTTAGAGATAGCTAAGAAGGGTTTAGAAGAGAAAGGTCTTAACTGACTTACTATTTACTGTATGTAACCCACAGTGTGACAATCAATATTATTTAAGTATGTAACATGCTAACTTTAGATTTCAGAAAGGTTTTGATAAAACCCTTTAAGTTTCGGTACGTTTCTGATCTATACCAGAGACAGAAATAGGAATATACACTGTACATGTCGCCATATCATACATATCGGATGAGTCTTTCTGACAAAAAAAAATGTATTTCCTGTAGATACCTGTAGATGTCCCCATTAAACAATGAGAGATAGCAAAAAACTCAAAATGCTTGTAATGCTTTAGTTTATTGGATAGGACAAAATCTGTAGAATTTTAATCAAAAGAAGTTATGCCCAGGCCTTCCATAATAATTATAATGTCATTTAGAATGGTACCCAGTTTTGTTCATCATAACTAAAAGGTTATAGCTTTAGAAAGAGTTCAAAAGCAGCAATAAAATGAGTACAATAGTCACTAGGGAGTGTCACATGCAAACACCTTAAAGAACGTAGAACAAACTATTTTTAGAACAAAGGAGTTTGAGAGATTCTTTTCAAGTGTATAAATCATAAGGGCTAGAGATAGGAACAACCCAGTGGAGTCCTTCAGACTTGGAGGTGAAACATGCAACATTGTTTTGTAAATTAAGAATAAAGTCCTTAGGAAACATTTAGATGGAGAATAGAGACATTTCTTTACTTAAGGTTTTGAGTTTCTAGAATAGGCTTCCCAACCAGGTGAATCAGACTTTTAGCATCACTGAGGTACTGACCAATCAAACAAGCAAGATGGAATGAATGATTGATCTCCTTATTTTATCACTTTTCAATTGTTCTTAACTAATGGAGATGGTAGCAAATATTAATGAAAGCTTAGAGAAAGCAACAGAAAGAAAAGCAGGTAATTTTCTTTTGTTTGATTTCATTCTACATGTAAATGTAATCATGAAGCATAATACTGCCTAAACATCCCTCAAAAACAGAATCAAGGACAGTAATTATTTAAGGAAGAGACAATCTCATGATTCATATCATGGGTGAATAACTTGCTAAGGTGATGGAATGGGTAAACTGGAAGAAAGCACATCTGAGGGGCGGAATCAGATCCATAAAGCAGAACCTCAAATCAGACAAGAGAGGTGGCGTACTGTATTAGTCAATTTAAAGATTTTGTCTTGCAGACATTGTATGCCCATAGAAAAAGAATTGGAAACTTCAAAAGAAAGAATTATATGATATTGCATTATAGGTGAGCAATTATATTACTGTACAAGGAAATATGAGGTGATCAAATTGACAGTAAAAAAGACAGTAAAGGAAAAAGTAGAGGTTAAATCCACAGTGAAAGGTAAACAACACTGATCTGGATCTATTTTAGTTAGAAGACCATAGCAAACTGTATGCAAATAATACAGAATTAAGAAGCCAAATACATGCTAAATATGCACTATTTTAAATAGCAATAATCTATTGCTTTTTCAGACTCTTAACTATACTGTACATTATGCATTGAAATACTAAAAACATCATATTTCATCAAACAGATTACATTTATAAATGAGTGCATGAGGTTATCATGATAGTCTTTTCCCAGTTGTGCCTAAGTTACATGTTCTTGCTGAAACTCTTTCAGATATACTTTAAAATACAGCCGTCCCTTTTTTTACTGAAACACTGCATGACCTTAGAAATTACATAACATAAAGCTGAAGTACAATACCAACTTTCTTGTCACAGTGATCTGTTTCTTTAGAGAAGGTGATGGTAATTTCTCAATTTTCTGTTAAAAATAGATGTGAACAGCAAAGCATCTGTAAAAAAACTTTGCTGTTTTTCATTATGTTTGTTGTTGGGTAGTAGAGTTATAAATAGTGGTATACAATACATTGTTAAAATGCAACAGTATTTGGGGTTATTTTTTGTAAAAGCAAATGTTGACTGGTATGTAAATACTGCAGTATTCTGGTACAGTTTTAAGGAATGTTATTTTTTAACTTAAGACAATATAGGTATTTTGATTTTAGATGTGTAAAACATTAAACCTGGGCTTTTAGACCTTTATATTATATTTTTTAAATGCTGGAGTATTCTTGTAAATACATTTAACACTGCATTACAGACATCATTGTAAGGAAATAGAAAGAATTGCATGGTTGCATCCTTACAAATGTCTATATTGGAATTTGTATCAAAATTTCCACGTTTCCTAAATTTGTCTACCTAAGCAAGCCTTAATAAAAGTTATGGACTTAAAGGGTTGTGTGTTAAACTTTAAGTTTTTACATTCTGTTGCAGAATTTGAAGACACAATTTACATTTGTATGACTTCAAAATACAACTTGTTAATTGAGTATGGTACGAATTATAAGCAAATATTGTAGCAAATATTGCTTTGTAGTATCCAGTTATTGCAAATAAATACAACTCCAATCAATGCTACTATGTCTAACAACTTGGAACTGCAACTCTTTTAGTTTAATTTAGCTTGTGTGGTATATAATAGCCAATCTGTAAAATCCATAAATGGGCATTTAAAAAAATCTCAATCTGAGTTACAATTATTGAAATTCATAATTGGTACTTTGATTAGGATGTGAATGGCTGAAAGTTTGTTCTGGCGCAGTTTGGCTGCCGTGGAATCATTCAGGTGGGGTTACACACTGGTGGTGGAGAGGAGTCCCCATTATCTGTAATGCACTTTGAATGGAATGTCCAGAAAAGAGCTGTGTAATAATACCAATACTATAGATAATTGCTCTGCAGTTCCATTGACAACATTTCCAACTTTTATTCATAGATAGGAAGACTTATATAATGAAGAAGTAAACACCAGTCAACGCAGACCTTTTACTTTAATGTACTACAGTCTGCACTAATTCAATAAGGGACATTAGCACACAGTTTGTTATAAGGGGCGAGTCCTAGCGTCTCAAAAAAAAACTGGAGCACTATCCTTTTTAACAAAAAAAAAACCCACATTCTTCCCCTCCTTGATCAAACAAAACAACTAATAATCCCTTGGCTACCACCAACGCAAAATCCTTTTTGAACCGCACCTGACTTGCCTCATAAAAGGAATTTCAGTTTCAGTATCACTAAGTATCACGACTGATGTCTGAAGAGTTAGTTCCACGTGCTTACGCTGACCACTTAATGTTCGCTTTAGTGCTACAAGTGGGCTCGCCCTGCCCTCTAGTGGCCGCATGCTGTAGCTGCAGCCTACCTCCCCCCGTCAGAAACAGCATACTGCACTACAGTATAGTATAAAAGCCCTCATTTGTACTTCCTTTTTTGGTCAAAGGTGATGGACTGCTAAACAAACGTGCACCAAAACATCACTTCCATAAATAAGTCATGTCGTCACTTTCATTAAAACTGCTTTGCGTGAACTGTCCTTCATTTGTACTGAGAGCAAAACCTAAAAAAAGCCGGGCTGTGATCAATAGTATTCCTCAGGACAGACAAGTGATCCTCTCTTCCCTCAAACAACAGTCTGATAACCATCCCCATCTACAAGGGTATTGACTTAGCCACGGCATGCTGAATGTCCCAATCTCTCCCCAGACACACCAATTACTCTAAACTAGATAAAAAGCCTTACAAATTAAAGCACACTGTCACGGACGTCCAAAGGGACTAACCGTGGGGAGCAGGAGAGCAGAAAAAGACCCATATGCGTAGCGGCGAGACGGGAAAAAGGCCTAGGCTCATTAGTGCAAAGAGTTCAGGAATGCCGTATAGAAACCTATGCCCTCAGGGAGCGGACGTGGGGCGCCCTGGTGGTAGGCGGGTCTCAGGACATCCGAACGTCAATGCTGAGCGAGGACAGAGTGCAAGACCCGGAAATATATAGCCCAAGGAAGAGAGGGACAGGAAGGACAGCAGACCGGAAACTAGGGACAGGACAGAGAAGGAGCGCCCTCTGGCTGCAGAGGGCGTGACACACACAACACCAATCACCAAATAGATGTCAGTGCTGCCCTCAATAAATCAATAACATTGACTAATTATTGGAACAGAATCAGGCTCTCTGATCTGTGGTTGTTTGCGTGCCCTGTGAAGGACTAGCATTGTCTTTGGGGTGTCTTTAAACCTTGTGCATGTACCACAATCATTTCAGTGTAAGGCATATTCAGTACAGAATAACTGAAATTTGTCTCAAACTACAGTTCATTCAATTAGATCTGTTATTATATGTGTTTTTGTGTTGTATGTTAGTTTCAGTATATTTTATATTTCAAAAGCTGTAATTTGTCTTCTCATACAAAGCACTGCATTTCTCCAGCAGTAAGAGGAACATGTGATATACATATATGCATGCCATAGAATCCTTTCTGTCGATGCCATTTTTGGGTAAATGAAAACCCCAGAATGTGTCTCCCAATGTATAATGGGAGCAGCAACCAACTTTGACAAGCACATCCCTCTTTAACAAACTATTAGGTGTCACTGTCAGTAGGTGAAAAACCTGCAAGGTTACTGCATGTTTTAAGGAGAGCAGCTACCCTGAGGGTTTCTGTGTTCTGTTCTCACAAAACAGAGCTTTACTTGACCAACAATGGAGCATGAGTCTTACTAACATGCTTTGCAACAAGTGTAAAGGGTCTTTAAAAGGGTATGTAGAAGTGCCCTTCATAAAAATTAGAAGTGATAGGTATAAATACAGCAAGAAAATACAGTTAGATTTTTTTCAGTGCAATGATAGCCTAAAAAATATTAAGGATTTTATTTCAATTACTGTATGACAGCTGAATTAGTCCCCTTGTCATATGTACAATACAAAAATGTGCGCTTGCTTGGAATTTCTATCACAGGCTGTTCCTTCATTTATCACAAGGGGGCATAGTAGGGCACTTCTAATATGAAATGCTAATTTTCGGGTGTTCTCAGGGTGTGCTGGTTTTCTTCCACTGCCCAAAATTCTGCTGCGTAGATTAATCAGTATCTTGAAATTGTGTCTTTGTGGACAGTTTGTGTGTATTTGTGTGTCCTCAAATATACTGGCACTCCATCCGAGATATAGAACCACCTTGCGCCCTGTCCCTTTGACTCCAGGTTGGCACAACTCCTACCAGGAACAAGCAGCTTTTGGATCAAGATAAAGGGGGCAAATGCAAACAATATCAATTCTAATAATCGAATGTTTCCTTTTTTGGCTTACAAAAATATTGTTTTTAATAAAACAAACAGTTTATAATATTTAAAAAAATAAATGCTAAGGAATAATTCAGGAATGTGGATGCCTTGCTCTTTAATGTCACAATGTACAGTACATAGTAGTTTCAAGAAAACAACTGCCTTAATAAGACTGCCTGTTGATCAAATTAGATTGCAAATCTAATGTCTACATTTGCAAGCTTCATTACGCTCAACAGCATTACACTCAAATTACACAGTTTAATTGTTTAATGTACTTTTGCATTTGATTATTCATTTTTCAGTTAAATGTACACTATTAACTTTAAGAGTGAAACTAGTACTATCAATAATACTTTTAAGAAGGAATAAATGTGTGTATAGATGTAAACTTGTTTGTACAGTACATTGATAGGTGGGGGCTCCTGACCACATTTTGACAGAAAAGCTTGCGTGATTAAACTGGCATTTGGAAATATTGTTGTGAGATCATGAAGAAAAATAGGTGTGGTTAGTAATCAGCAAATTATACCGGTAATGGGAAAAAAATTACAGACGATTAGTTGTTACATGTATACAGTAGGTAAAATTCTTAACTAACTCTTAAAGAGATACTGTATCCATACAGCTAAGAAATATATAATATATGGAATTATATAATGGTCTCACCTGAAATATATTTAGAATGTATTGTATGTCATTTATACCATACAGTACTATGAAATTATTTTTTGTAAATCAAAATAATTGCATTTATTCTTTTTTGTCTTAAATATTGTTACAAATGGGGTTACAAAAATGGTGAAAATCAGGAAATGACCAAGCAGTTTAGTCAATCAGTGAAACAATTATTCATAACCCCCAACTTGTAAGTGATTTCTAGCAATATACCCAAGTGGCTGGTATAATTTGTTCTTTGCCACAGTTTTGTTGAGAGGAGTAATAATCCAGACACACGTGGTTAAACAAGTATTTATAACTACGACAAAACACAAACTACACCACACACAACAAAACATACAACACACAAGCTACTCTATGTATAGTATTTTCAAACAAGGTGTTTTGGAGACCTAACATTATGGCCACCTAGAAAACCCCAGACTGCTACTAAGCATTAAACTCTTAATATGCCTAGAGAGGCCACACAAGAGATGAGGTGCCTTCTAACTAAAAGCAGTGCAACCTGCATTTAAATCTCTCTCTCTGCACTCCGGATGCCACAAAATAAATGGGAGCCTATATCCCTATCCATAAGAATGCACCCTAAGCAGGAAAGATGTTTCTAACTGAGGTATCTTTCACCCAGGAAACCCTGGTTCCCAAAAAACACAGAAAAGCATGCTCTCTCTAACAGGGTTCAGATACTGAGCTCCAGTCAGGTTTGATTTGGATGATCATGAAGTAGGGGCTCTCGCCTGGCGCAAGCTTCAAGTCCCAACTCCTGCGGACTCTCTCTTCTCCCTGCTTCCCTTGTTTCTTCCCTCCTTCCCCCCAGCCCCCCATATGAACAATTTAATTGCTATTTTGTCCAAAAAAACATGTTTTAAGAGTATACCTGTTTAATCCAGCATATTGAGAATGTTGTGTCCAATAATGTTGTGTCCAATAATTATAATAGTTACAATAAAAAAAAACTCAGTTTTGCAATACACTCAGTTCTTGTCATAAGAACACAACAGATTCAAGAATCTCGGCAAAACATTGTAAAAGTGTCACTACATCCCCATAAAAGTATATGTAAAGTCATTAAATTGTTCCAGGTGCTAGTAAATTGACATAATCCAGTTCAGTTTAGGTACTTTTCCAATGTATTTGCATAGTGTAGCACAAGTATACTGCATGTTACAACCAGCAGAATTCACCAACAATTCTTTTAACAATTGTCGGAATTGGCTTCTCTTTCATGAATCTGTCAGCATTCTTGATTACTCCACCCTGCTTCTAAAGAATGGGTTGGTTTCTCTGTTTGTCCTACTGCACGAGATGCAAGAGATGCTTTTGTACTAATTTCAGTGACTCTCACACCTCAATGCAGCCACAGCCTTTCAGGTATTATATGGCAGATAAAGTAATAATAGCCCTATGGACTAAAGGCCGCAGTATATTGGTCATTAAGAGCTACAGCAGAATGAAAAACAGAAGACCCGTGTTCCTTCAGGATAAAAATAAGTATAGTTGCAAAAGTATTACATTACAACATTGAACATGACTGAAGGAACCTCAGATGTGGCTACTCCCCTATAATACCTTAATAGTGGTTACCACATAGAGTGTCTCAGGTGAGCAAAGTGTCAGTGGATATGGGAAAAGAAAGTTTCACAGGAAAATTCCCAGGCTACATATCCTGCTCAAAACATGAAATATGATGTAGATGTTTGCATAACAACAACAGAAGAAATACTCTACCCTGCCTTTGCTAAGATGTGCTGTAAATCCACACACAGGACATGAAACTCTTGCCAACAACCATGGTTAACACTGTACAATAGATTGTCACCCTTTTATATTTCACAGAAAGTGTTGGTGTGTGTCATGTCCTGTCGGCTATCCCTCCTTATCTTTCACTCTACACAATAGTTTACAAAATTAATTGGGCACTGAATCTAATTTGTATTTGTTTATTGCAAATTAATTTGGGTATCTGGATAAATAGTAGAAGTAAATTAAAAAACAAAAAGCTCCTTGCTTTATCACTTTATATCATTCAGGAATTTGTTGGATTGGACTGTATTTATTAATTATATCATAAATCTAGAGGTACTGGACGTCAGTTCTATTTCAAATCTTGAAATATTGAAAAATTTGGGCTTTTGACTGTAGGGATGTGGTAGCTTGTTTTAGAGTACTGTAGCTCAGTTTGCTTTCCAAGAACTGACTTGTAAAGGACATCAAAAATGTAAAAACAAATGTGTCAGCATTGGTTTGGATATATTCCAACAACCAAATTATTCAGAAACTTAAGTCAACATTGAATCACCATAACAGAAACTAAACACTTTGTCAGCCTCACAGGTAGGCAGTATGGATTTCATTTAATGAAGCTGAAGGTTCTGACATTGTCTGTAGAAGTAATAATTACTAAAGGTTGTAAGAATTTGTTTGATTGTTACTAATGAATGGTGGCAAAGATACAAAACCTCGATAACCACCTCACAGATATCTTTTCTGTGTGTTGCTTGGTAACGGATTACTTACAAGCAAGAAAGAGAAATGATTGGAAGCTGGGGTATGGTGACCTGAGTAGGAGAACACAGTAAAATGTTTTGCCTATA
Source organism: Lepisosteus platostomus (assembly GCF_059453375.1). Classification (NCBI taxonomy): domain Eukaryota; kingdom Metazoa; phylum Chordata; class Actinopteri; order Semionotiformes; family Lepisosteidae; genus Lepisosteus; species Lepisosteus platostomus. Next base: position 19,392,552 of record NC_142625.1, read on the forward strand.
CAGGATTAAGTGACTGTGACGAAAGACGATGTTAGTGAATTTGAAGAATTCTGAAGAAATAGGAAGTACTGAACAGTAAGGGTGGGTGCAGGCGTAGCTCTGTGAATCAAAAAGGGCGTTCAGTATCAGGAAATTATGTAATGATGGCTGTGCACCTTGTTATGTTGCACAATGATGTCTGTTGCCAATATATTTTCGTCAGTGAATATGTAAAAGTATGTAGATTAACTATTGTGACAAGCAGGGCGTTATGGAAATAATGAAATATCAGGAAATGACTGAGCGGATTAATAAATACATCAATTCATAACCCACAACTTGTAAATGATTATTGCCAAGAATACACCGGAGTGGTTGATATGGTTAGAGGTTCATTAGTTCTTTGTTCTCTGGCACAGATTTAGTGAATAAAGTAATAATTCAGGGACACTGGGTTTAACAAGTATTTATGAGCAGTGAAAATATACACATTAAACTGCACACAGCAAAAACATACAACACACAAGTTACCTTATATACAAACTTTCAAATAAGGCATCCAAGAGGCCTAAAGTCCTAAAAACCTCAGACTGTTACCAAGTATTTGACTCCTACAAAACTACTACAAAAACCAAAAGAAGAGAGAAGTTACCTTCCTAACCAAACGCAATACAAGGTGCAGTTAAATCTCCCTTTCTTTCTGCAAACTCGGATGCCACAAAGCATATGGGAACCTACTGCCTCCCTATTCTAAAAATGCACCCACTAACCTTTTATAACCGAAAATTGTTTGTTAAAATTCTAAAAATGCACCCACTAACCTTTCTTAACCGAAAATTGTTCATTGAAGATTAAAAAAGGCATATTGTTATTATTTAAATAGTGTTATTATCTAAAATTTAGAAATTGTACAAGACCCCTATTATGTTGATGTAACTATTTGTTGTACTGTAGAAATTAAACATCTAATCAATCTCTTACCTAACACCACCATTATATACTAACTAGTATGACTATTTACACACATACTGTATTAACTCCCTTTTCAACTGTGTTGCAGTAATAAGGATCTTGTGGTCTCCACGATCAAACTCAAACAATTGTGCTTTGGTATAATACTGTATGTGCTTTCATTAGTATGCATGTCCAATACTTTTTGTGAAATTTTGATTTTCTTGCTTTTAAATCTGAAAACATCAAGCTTATCTATGATATCTATGCTACTCTTATAAAGCACAGCTAATATGAGCATGATTTTATTTTGTGATGGTTTTCTGACAATTCCCGTAACCAATCTACCACTAAAAGGTCACATGCTGATTTTCCGGCACCTCAAACATAACCAACAAGCCAAAACTTGCTTCTTCCAATTGCTAGAAAAATGTTTAGTGTGACTTGAAAGAAAAAAATTACAAAGTGCGTCTTACAGATTTACTTGAAAATGCGCTACACTGCCTAGTGCATGGAACTAAAAGGTTAGAAGACCATGCCTGTCTAACACCATGACCAATAATCTCTTCTAGTTTAACTCTTGAGATCACATTTTTTTGCATCTAATACTGTAAATCTGGTCCTGCACATCCTCACAATATGGGCTCAAATCTAATATTCACTACACTCTTTAAAACCTCTGGCAAACAAGGCAAAACAACTGAAGAAGTTCACTTGATTGAATTTGTCAAGACGTTTGAGCATTTTGAATACTTAAATCGAGTCATATCAATCTTCTCTGTTCAAAAAAAAAAACATCTAGTTCTTTTAGCCTATTAGTGTATGACGTTAGTGTAAGGCTCAGAATGCAAAATAGCTTGCAGTTGTGAGAATTGGTACTAGACCATTTATCTTGCTGAATAGAATACAAAGGATAAAAATTTGAATCCATTTAGGTTACTGAAAAAGCTGATGTGTTCATTGAAGTCCTTTAGAGATTGTTCTGAAATTAAAATACTAACCCCCAGCAGCTCATGTACTCAATTGGTACTGAAGTAAATGGAGGTTCCTCTTCAGCACCCTAGTTTAACAGTCCAGAGGTACAGTACCCCACTTTCACTCAGTATTGAAATGGCACACTAACACTGTCTGGCACTTTCAGTATTTATGGGCTACAGTAGCAGTGAAAATTAATTCCAGCTAGCTCTAATAAATATTAATATATAATTACATATACTGTACAGTAATTATTATATATAATTATATATTAACATAATATTGATGTATGATTACAGTATATCTGTAACAAAAGAAAAATAATTAAAAAGAACAGTGCAATATAGTAAGAGATAAAAAATACACATTTTTTCATATACTCCCATTTCAGCTGTAAGAGCAAGATTTTAAAACAAGTTAACAAAGGTGACCAAGCCCGTCTGACAGGTTTCAGTCACACCTCCTGGCTGGGTGAAAAAAAATGCCTGCAGTGAAGTGAAAAGAGACCTTTATAAAGCAAAACCAAACTTTGCATGAAGTGCTTAATAATAATAATAGATGCATAAATTAAGTTTCTGTTGGAAAACCATCAGTATCCCAACATAGTTCTGCCTTTAAGCAAAAACCTCAGCACAGAATGGTCACAAAACAAGCAGGTGGCAGGATGGATCTCTCAGTGACAAACACCCAGGATGTGTAAATATAATTTAGTACATGTTTGGTTTGGTCTAGCTCAAGTAAAGTGAAAGCACCCCTTTACTGTCCTCTATTAAACTGTGGTTTGTTCTTCATCTACATCAATCATAGGTGAGTTTCTAGCAAAGCTGAGTTTATACCAGGCAGGTAATTTTTGTATGCAGTAACATTTTAAACATGCAATATTTTGCTCTATTTCAGTATCCGAGACTTACTGTATATTTCTCAGTGCGTTCAATGAGTATATGTTACCTTTAAATATACTGAGTGCTATAAGAAGCCATTTTGCTAAGCAATGTGTGATTTCATGACACCTTAAATAATAATCATACAATCCTGCAGGATTTTCCACATACTGTATATGTGCAGGATTAGGTTAGCATGGTGGCACAGTGGCTAGCTTTAAAAGAAGTGCAATTAAAGAACTTGAGCACTGATAGTGAAAACAGAATTTAACATTCAAGAATAAATAATGTATGAGTTAATCCTGTTGCTAAAAGCATCTACAGGATGACTTGTTATAATCTTTGTTGCAATTCATTCCAGTCCTTCATAACAGCAAGCTGAAACAGGGATATTCAAGAACATTAGAATTCTGGGGAATAATTAATTAAGCCATCTTTAAATACGTTGTAGTTTAAGCAAAGGTTCAAATGGGCAATGTTTAAGAAAACCATAATACTGTATGTCATACAGGGACATTACAAATCATGTTTCAGTAAATGTCTATATCTATATTAATGTAATAAGTAAGGAGCACCTTTGTCAAAGTGTATTGGACTAAAATTAAAAAAAATAATTTACCCTTTATGCTGATGTATAATAAAAAAAGATTTATTTGATAAATCATCTTTAAAATCTGTCATCTCAAAGTCTTTAGGGTTAACTTAAAATTTCCTTACAAGACTCATGGTAGTTTTTTTGTTAAAGTATACTGTATGTATTCTTTATTTTTATATTTATATTTATTTAGCAAGTTAAAAATGAGAAATTCTGCTGAACATAGTCAGAGTTTAATTGTAGACAGTTTACTGCAAAATCTAAAGAAAACCATGCAGGATATAAAGTTGTGTAATCTGCATAGATATGAATGAAAGAGCACACCTGCTGCATGAACAATTTGATTACTATAGGTCATAGATGGGGAACTTCAGTCTTCAAGGCATTCTGGACTTGTTTGTCAACAAATTAAGTCCTAAAAGAAGAGGTGTTTTGACACTTGATAGAATCATTTGTTCATAAAAATGTGACAAACAAAGCAATGTTTCGTACAGTATGTGGCTTTTGTCATTTTTATTCCACTTAAACTTTCATAGAAAAAATAATAATTTGGTTTGGGTTACTGTCATTTTACTGAAACGTCATGATCATCTTTATTGTCTTTGAGACATTTTCAGCAGAACTGTTTTCAGGGCTAGCTGAAAAAAAAATGTAAACTATTTCCGTCTTTGGAATCTCTCTACTTGAAAGACTTTTAGAAAATTAAGAAAATCTTAGAAAAAAAGAAAATTAAAACCAGCTTCACATGTGGCAGAGACACCTTTTATGTCCAAAATGGGTTATCACCTGCTTCAGAAAATAGTCTGTATCTCTATCTTTGTCTTCTTCAAAAACTATATATAGTTTTTGATTAAAATAGGAGAAACAAGAATTTTTTCCTCAGTTCACTCAAACTTTTCAACTGAAGGGATGCAAATTTGCCTTGAAGCTGAAACTACTCATAGTTTTCTAGTTTATGAGATTGGTTGCAGATAAGGAGGTCATTTGGTTTGTCTTTTTTATTCTTATTCTTTTTTTATTTGTTTGTTCTTTCTCTCACTCACTATTTCTTCTGATTTTTTGTGGTTTATAAAGCAGTTAAGCACAGACCATCTGTTAACACAGTTAGGTACACCTGGACCTAATTTGCAAGACAATATGATCATCTAGTCAATCACATTAGAGAAATGTAGATCTTGTGATCCTTATAAAAAAAGTATGACAAACCTTATTATTGGAACATAATTGATATTCTTAGGTTTGTATATAAAGTTTTTACTACAACAATGCAAAATAGTTTGTGTTTTCAAAGATTATAAGAATTACACATTCACACAAATTCAGTTCTTGAATGATTAAATAAAGATGTTAATATAGAGATACAAAATTAATAAAATTTATTATTGAATAATGCAATAAAGGTAAGGCAGTTGATGTTTCTGTTGCTGATTAAAGACCCCCAATTAAAATCGATAATTTGTCAAACTTCTTGCTTGTACAGACAAGAATATTATTTCTTAGAAGCTTAGAACAGTGTTGAAGTTTTAATTACATTTTAAGTGCAACACTGAAGCTAAAATATTTTACTTTCAAAATGCTACTATAACACAATAATATAAATAATGCTACAATAATCTCTTCTTCTCATATTATGAATCATTCACAATCTATACTGAAGTTCTCTACACTAACTTCACACACACTACTACTGTGAACATTACTAATTTTTGTGTGCTTTAAAAAAACACAAATGAGTCATGTAGCGGCGAGGCTTATTAATAAGAAAGAATTAAGTGTTCTGAGCCTTCCCAAATGAGGCCCCATTTCTCTGTTCATCTCTGTGGTGCAGCCACAGAGAAATTATTCATGCAGGCTGATTTAAGGTTCCTTTGATAAGGACAGCTCCCAAAGGGGGATGCACTTAGCTAAGCCTGGCTATCATGATCAATGGTCATCCATTGGCGCCTATCTGTCTAGGGAGTGCCAGATGGACATCTGGACTGCATTCCTAAGTGTCAGGAGTAAGTGACTCATATCTCACCTTGATCAACCAATCAGGAACTGGTAGGGCCGAGTAACCCACGTGGGACTCTGATGCCCATGGAAGTTTCAGCCAATCAATGAGCTGAAGTTCCTCCAGGTAAAAACAGGCAACACAGAGAGCCTGAGAGATTCAGATTCAGTAAGATTCAGGAGAATTCTGTGGACAATTCTAAAGGGAATTCAAAGGAGAATTCCAGGGCAGGACGGCCCAGGAGCAGAAGGCTCCCAAGGGCAGGACATTCTCGCAGCGCTCCTCCTGACCATCCTGAGACTCAGCCCGGACAACCACGGAACGGCCAGTGTGTCCGAGTGCCAGAACTTTCCTTTGTTCTAAGAGTCTAGAGTGGAGGTTGCCAGAGAGTAACCACCAGCAGGCCTCGTGAACAGGTCGGAACTGTGGACAGCTGAATCACTATTCAGAACTAGCTCTTCATCAGGAACGAACCGGTCCTCTTTCTGACTTGCTGGGACCCACAGTCATCTTTTCTCCTGTGCGCAAACTTTGCTAGTTAAAGCCAACACTAACTAGCCGGCCAGTGAGCATCAGCAGCGCACCGTAGCAAACCGCACAGCACAGCCTGGCACCGAGCCAGAGAGCGCGGATTGGACAGCAACAGCCTGCAACTGTTTCTTTGTGCCCGCAGGAGATCTGAATCCCCAGAAATTGGATGAGTATTCAACTTCAATGCATTACAGCTCGAGAATTCAATTGTTATCCCAACCAGTTGATATCAATTTAATTCCTAAGAGTTATGTACTTGTTTTGAGTATCTAATGTAGACGTTGTAACCAAGTTCATTTACGAAACGATCTTAATGAATGATATACTGAACGTATGTCCTCTTGATATGTGTAACACTTTGTAACTGACTGAATATATACCTTTTGTATTCTGATAACCCTCTCGATAAGATCTGTTGGGTTTACATGCATATTCTATGTATTAATAAATGTATCCTCGTGCATTAGTACCTGTGTGTGTGCGTTGTTTGAGTTATGTCGCATGGTTGGACTCTAAAGCCATCAAAAGAATCAACTTTGTGATTTACTGCTACAATTAATAATTGTCTCAGTAAATGCCCAAACCCTAAAGAACTGGTGCCTTCAGAGAGCCACTACATTTACATTTTGGCTATGGCAACGTTACAGTCATACATAATGGAACTTTAATCACAGTACTGGAAAAAAAAAAACTTTTAATAAGTTTCTTTAAATCATCTTCATTAAGTTACTACTCAATTCTATACTACACTGGTAGTGCACAGCATTAGACTCAGCTACAATAGTGTGCCAACAGCAATATATACAGACTGCCTCTCAATGCTTTTGTTAAAGAAACAGTCTGCTCTTTGCTTAAGGGCACACAAACTGCTGACACACTAAGGAGAAACTAAAATGTGGACAAACAGGACAGGTTTGACAAGGATTTTACTTTAAGATAAGGAATAAAGAAGTTAAGGACAGGCTTACCATTAAACAGCAAAAAATACTAATCAATTCTGGTACATTGACCAATTGTTTTTATGAAATAATGCGTAATTGTATTCATGTCTACTGTATATCTTCTTCTTTGTGTTCTAGCACTGTATAACAGGCAGGTACTGTACAGTGTGTCTGCATTTCCTGGAAGAGATGACATCAGAGGGTCGCCTACAGAGATCTGCCTTCCTACACTTATATAGATGAGCCTTTGGTTTCAGCTCCCTTGTAATGTGGAAGAAGAACAAAACCAGTCACTGTTTACTGTGGATTTGCATTAAACCACATTCGGGTTTAATATGAAGCCTGTCATCATTCTTCTTCTGCTGGCAGTATTAGTAAGTGTATTTGCAAAATTGTTTTCTTTATTGCATCTTCAGCTGCTGGTAACATATTAAGAAAAACAATATACTTTTAAATACAAGGAAGGGTGATTAGTAGAATAAGCTAACCTGATCGTATTTTAAAAAATTGAATACAATGAAACTTTTTTTATTTCATAGTCAAGGTACTATTGTTTAAATAGTTCTCATTGAGTTTTATGAAACCCATAGGCGTCATCGAATGACTTCCACAGGTTGGTGACTTTAATGAAATTCCTTTAATTGTATAAATCCATACCGTAAGCGTATTGAGATAAAGTGGGGAAAATGACCATTTCAAAGTAGTCGACTGCAAGCAGCATGTGCCTTTGAGGACTGTTTTGCATTTGAAAGAGTGTTGAATATTTCTAAAAAGATTGACCACATCTGGATTCCCAAAACAAAAGAAGGGAATGAGGCAGAAATAACTAGAAAATAGGCAAACATATGCAGGTTCAAGTAAGTATCAATTTCTCTTTTGCCCAAGGCAATTGCTAGAATCTTAACATTTTGAAACTTCATGGTTAACTACACTGCGTTGGTAACTCAAGAGAAATAAACAGAATGTGTTTATATAGCATAGTAAAATTCGTGTGTTACCGCTCACTTGAAACAATCAAGAATAATAATGACACACAGGTTTAGGCACATACTGCACTGTGCTGAAACAGCGGATCTCAGAGTGGTGGAATGGCTTTAATATTACTTTTGAGACAGATAATAGCTGCAGGCACATACTGCAGCCGTAAAAACTCCTAATGAAACAGAAAATTTGCAATAATAAACAATATTGAAAAACTAGAGAAACATTTATTTTGCGTAGTTCTGTTAACAGGAAACACTGGCATTAAGAGGCATATTATAAAATACAATTTTTACTTCTGTTTTACTTGCTCCTATTCTCGGTATTTACTTCTCAATTTAAATTCAATACAAAGCAATGTTAGACTTCAGAGAAAACAGGCAGGGATAACATCTAACATCTATGTATAATGTTAGATATCTATGTATCTATGTATAAAACCAAATTATTGCCTGACACTGAGCTTTTAGAACATTGTACTATAAGTACTAATGAACCAACATTATTTCTTATTTTTATGATGATAAACATTTTTATATACTTGCATAGTTTACACATTTTGTTGTGATGCAACATGCAATCACAACACTTTTACATAGCAATTAGTATTTAACTAAAAAAGGGTTACATATGCAACCTGCTGTACTCATTCAAAGGAAACAGAAAAAAGTAGATAGATCATTGATATGAAAGAAAAATTGTCATGATTACACAAGTATTTAAATCCTTTGCTGTGGCAATCTTAAATACATTTGGTCTTTGTCTCTACTGTATGTGATAATAGTGAATTGCATGACTTAAGAATTGATACACCTGTCACTGTAAGGTCTTTAAGTCAGGTAGTGAATGGCAAGCTACTTTTACAACCAAGGAGCTTAAAAAATGACGTAGGGATACATTTGTAGAAAACCACAGATCGGAGGAAATGTATAAAAAATCAAAAACACTGAATATCCCTTGGAGTACTGTAAAGCTGATCAATTAGAAGTGGATTGTGTATCAAACCAGCCAGACCCTGCCTACTGTAGATCTGATTTTCCCTCCTAACTGAACTGCTGGGAAAGGAGGAAACTAGTTATGGATGTAACTGTGAAGCCAATGGTCAATCCGAAAGAACTACAGTATACATATCATTACTGAGATGAAAAGTCAATAATCCACAAAACTGGCCTACATGACAAAATGGAAAAAATCTAAAATTCCTTTCCAGATATTTCTCTTGTACTAAAGAATCTGCACTGGCTAACAGTTCCTTACAAGGTTGAATTTTAAATTCTCTTATTTGACTACTGGGCACTGCAAGGTCTGTGTAATGTGTACCTTCAAGTGTTACAATCCCCACATTCCTAGTTCCCTCTTTGTTCCGCTGGCTCTAGGCTCCTCAGCCTTCCTAGAGCTTCATACCGTTGTGAGAAAAAGTTTGTCAACCCTTTGGAATCACCTGTATCCCTGCATTAATTGCAAGTAAGTTCAGAGTTGAGATGTAACCAGATCAGCAGGGGCTACATTTTATAATATGGTCAGGAAGAGTATTCTGTAAACCAGGGGCTACCACTGAAAAGGCTCCGTCCCCTAACATACAGTGGTCAGAAAAAGATTGTGAACCCTTTGGAATTATTTGCATTCCTGGAGTAATCGGTGGAATGACCTGAAGCAAACCATGCATACAATACATCCCATAAATATCAATGAATTGAAATATTTCTGTTAAGAATTAGCCCAAATACCCCGAAACTATTGTGCAGGATCGATCAACAGCTACGGGAAACATTTGCTTGAGGTCATTGCTGCTAAAGGAGGTCCCCCTTGTTACTAAAGGTTTGCAAACTTTTTCCAGCATTGACAGTGAATGTTTAATGTTTGTGTTCAATATAGACAAGAAAAGTACAGTTATGTGTTATTTGTTTAATCGGACTGTATCAATTATTATGACAGAGATGAAGGTCCGATTACAATTTAGGCACGATTACTGCAGGAATATAAATAATTCCAAAGGGTTCACAAAATTTTCTGTCAAATTTATGTTAAGGGACTTAGCCTTTTCAGCGGTAGCCCTCCGTTTACAGAATACTCTTCCTGACCATATTAAAATACGCTGCCACGGCTAATCTGGTTAAATCTGGCCTCAGAATTCATTTGTTTTTGATGGCATCAGTTCTTAACCTAATTTGTTCTTTTTAATTTAATACTTATACATCATTTTATTATTCTCCTTTTTTACTGTACACCTTTTTATGTAATTGATTTATGTAAAGAGCTTTGGGAATGTTCTGGATTGAAAGGTACTGTATAAAAAAAGAAGTTGACATCTTGATGTCAATTTAAAGTAATGTTAACACTTAAAGTAATCCCTTTTCAACAGTGATTGGTGGTTTTACTGTAGTTTGAAGTTGCAAACTGTGACACCAAACTATTGTTCTCTGTAATTGTTTTCTTTTTTCCTTGAGTTCTCTCATAAAGGAAGACTTTTTAAAACTTGATTAAATGTTCCATACCCATATAGACGTGATTGTGGTTATCTTTTTTTTTTGTTCTTGAGGAGTGGCCTATAAAAGCTTCAGGTGATCAACTTCTCCGGAAACTGTTCAGTCCTGGCTTCTCCAGACTGCTTGCATCAGACTTTGGAACGTTTTTAGCACACATAGACACATAGAAGAATTTGTGTAACATTATGCACTGTGAATGTATATTTGTTTATATAGTATTTCGTATTCATATACTGACTATGATTGATTTTTCTGCCACTTGTCAATACTTGCAGGATGCAACTGATTCACAATCCATTCGGAGTCGTCAGAAACGGGCTTGGATCATTGATTCATTAACCATTGAGGAGGAAAACCCAGGTCCTTTTCCTTATTCCTTGGGAACGGTAAGTACACAGGATGTGTAAAATGGAAACTATAATAAGTGAAATAAATATGCAACTACAAAAGGTTGACTACAAGTGCTACAGAGGCTCTTACTGCCGTGTATTGGCATTGTAGTGTAATTAACAGTAGTTTTTCACGAGGCTGGAGGAAATGACCTAGAACAAATGGAGGGATGGCCAGAAATAGCTCATACAGCATGTCACAATCAAGAGGTGGTGATGGGTTATACCTTGTGCTTCATTACTGGACTTTTTTAGTCGCACATTTTGGTGCCTGTAGTTTTTTGTTCTCCATTTTAAACTAAGAATGTCATAAACAACATTTTAAACCAGACATTTACATGAGAAAATCCCAGAAATTAAACAACTGAACTGAACGATTTATATAATCCAGGCACACCCATGTAAAAACATTTTATAAAAGATTAAAACAGAGAGATTTGTAGGGTAAAAAGATTTGTTAGGTGGTTGTGGAGCAGCTGAAAAGAGGATAGAAGAGCTCAGAACAAGCAGTCTACATGATTGCCTTAAAGCGAATGCAGATACTGTATTGTAATCACAAAATACTTGAAGATTATATGCAACAAGTTTCATTGATATAAATGTTGCTTATACCTCGTACCACTGCAGTTGAATTGTTTCTTAGGTTTTTAATTCTCAGAATTTTTACTGTTGTTCATTATGGACTCGTTGAATGTAAACTACTTGTAAGAGTGGTTTGATCATATATAATAACTACATGCAACACTTGTTGTGGACTCTGTAACAGTACTTAATATTACAGCAGTGACAGAGAATGTATTAGGTTTTAATAGAGTGTCCATAGGAAGTCATTAGATTAGGCCAGTGTTCCCTGGGGATTGGTATGTCATATACAGTAGATCTGAAATTGTTTTATATCCCAAGAACGTTATAGATTAGTTCCATTATATTCATTTCAGTCCACATAATAATATCAATTCCTGAAAGAATTGAAAGGGCATGTAGATATTGCAACAAAATAAATACAGACTAGTAACCTGGAAATTAAAAGTTGAAGATCAACCCTCATGTCAAAGTTGGGAGAGTTAGTGTTTGAGGAATTGTTTTAATGCTTCAAACGTGTTGTATTTTTGCATTTTTAGATCAAATTGGAAAGTGAATACCGAATGCTATTCACATTACATGGTAGCGGGGTAGACGAAGACCCAAAAGGCATCCTTCAGATTAATCCAGCTATGGGAGAGATTAGTGTGTTTGGAAAGGTAGACTATGAGAAATACCACAAACTGATGGTAAGTGAAAAAAAAACCCTGCTATTGACATTTCTGAAGAACTAGACTATACCACAACCAGTTTTTTTCTGACTAGCTTCATTCCTTGGGTTATAGATTGTGCTAGGAGATATGTACAAGATGTTACATGCAGCCCTTATGCGCTAGTCACAAAGTATGTAAAGCCAATCCACCACCAGTTCTTAAAGGCAAATGGCTTGGAGCTGACAACACTCCAGCATGGAAGAGTTGGGTTGTCTGTAATTCGTGCACGCTTGCTTGTAAGACACTGCGCACTGTGGGTTCTCACAGTCTACCGTGGAGTATTTAATAGTTACAGGAGACCAAGGGGCCAGTCAGAGAAAAAGCTAGATCAGACAGGCCAAATATATATGATCTAGAGGGCTGAGCACACGTTTGTATACAAACGTTTTGAATACATATATATGGGTGTATTTCTTATTCTTTGGACAACAGAATTTGTTTTTTGTCAGGCCCATTGTTACTGCCGCTACAATATGTTTTGTAAGATATTTTGGACACCAATGTACTGCCAGTATTGATAATGTTTTATGTTGAGACCTTGTATATTTACTAAATAGATTACAATTGTGAACCTACACATTGTGAACATGTACTTTATTATTTTTTTCTTTGTTTATTCTAAATTTGTCCACTTACATTTGGAGTAGGATATCTAAGCTTTAGCAACTTGAAAATATATATTGATGATGCTAAATTTCAAAACTTGTTATTTAATAAATGTAATTTTATTGTTGTAATGTTTATTTTTAATTCCTCTTTAATTTACACAGTTACAATTTGAAGCCAAAAACGCTTCCACTGGCATTTTGGATACACGGCTTGGAGTTGAGATCAATATTTTGGACATAAATGATCACCCACCAACTTTTCAAAACACATTGTATGAAACTACAGTTAAAGAATCAACATATCAGGGTAATTGCATTATTCTATTACATAAATATTTGTAATATTCAAATAAACGTACTGCATGATTAGTTTCACAAAGCTACGGCAGAATGCTGTTTTTCTTACAGTTACATATTCATAGTACAACAGACAGAAATCTTGATTCAGATAGAAATAAGGTACCATTGCCAATCATACAACATTATTAAAATCCAACTATGGTTTGGGATATATAAGAGCTGCATCTGTCAATGTATAAACAGGCCAGTTATTCTATAAATTTGCCTGTGGCATCAGAGCCAGGAGACTCAAAGGAAACCCAACTAGCTTTGCAGCCTGAATGAGAGTTATCTTAAAAATCTAAATTTACCTGAAATCCCTGTTTCTTAAAAAAAAGAATTGAAAATATAATGCGTTGTTATTGATTTGTAATTTACATAGCCAGTACAGCCAGAATGACATGAACAAAACTCACTCACTTAGTGGCAGACTGTATGTTGTAGTGTTATAATTTTAAGATCTCTTTTTTTTAGACATTGTATTTGGTGAGACTGTTGTGTTTAATAATTTACACTATTTATGTCACTTGTGTATTTTGTGATGATACGCGTGATCGATCAAACAGAAAAACTTTTACTTTTCCTTCCTTGTGATTTAATAAAAATGATGACATTTTTTAAGGATTTATTTTAAATCAAAGATTATAAGAACAGTTTATTAAAATCTTAAAATACCATAAGCGCAAAGAAAGACGGGCACCTATTATTTTTGAAAGAATTAAAATGCAAGACATGTAGGTTTAGTAATGATTGATCAGTGTAATCTGTCTACTGTGATCCATTTACAAACAAAGGAGGAATAATCAGGAATTTTTTTTCAATTTGGTTATCATAGTGAGGGCCAATAGCTATTCATAAAACAATCTGGAAATTACAAATCTGGAAAACTCACCGGGTGTATCTATATTTGTTTTTATTAATTTACTTCTAAAACACAGCTTTAACATTTTTAAGTTGAGGGAAAATGTTAAGTTTTAAATTTAACTAAATTAAAATAGATTTGTACATCTACTGTATACCTCATGTTTCTTTTTATGCATTGGAATCATATGCATATTATCAGTGCATATAATATTCTATTGTGTGGATTATTAATATAATGAGATATAAAGTATTGTATTTTCAACTTGCAGCGTATTGCTTATAAAGGACCTTTTCCCTGGAGTTTGGGTGCATTAATATGAAATTATATCATACAACAATTCTAGGCACTTTTATAGGTTTGGCTTTTACTGTCCATCAATTAATTATTGCATTTTTATAGTGCTTTTTGTGTCAATGTATCCAAAAGCACTTTACGTATAGGAGAAGACCCACTTCATCCCATTATGAAGAGCAGCTCCCACCTGGGTGATATGCAGGAACCATTAGATGGCAACAACCCCTACAACACAGTAGAATTGTAGGTTTAATGTTAGAAATTGTTTCATCGAATGAATAAAAGGGAAGCTTGAGGAAGGCCAAATTGTACAAACCTAGAGTGCAATTTAACCAGGACATAGGGTTAACATCCCTACTCTTTTGATTGTCAAGGGATCGTTAACGACTACGTCACTGTACTGTAAGCAGTCAGGACTTTGATTTAAGATCTCGGCACCTCCTACAGTAGAGTGTCCCCAGGCACTACAGTGGGCTGTTTGTTTGTGGGAATTCTGCTCAGGAGTACCACCTAATGATCACCAGATAGTGCTCGCTTTTATTGTTTATCGTTTTACGAATCTTTGAGACATGGCATGTGCAAAGGCTAGGTAAAACAAATCAAGGCCAATTACATTTTAAAAGTCCTTTTTTACATTCAAAGACAGTTTACAAGGAAAAAAATAAATGCTTGCATAGTTCTTAATGTCTGCAGAGCCTTGGGCGTGCAGTGTGCTCATTATTTATAAGAACCTGTCTGGACTATTTTTAGAAATATTAGGGTTTGCAAGATATCTGTGATTCAGGCTACCTGAGTGTATCCAGCTGGCTTTGGGGTCAAAAGTCCAAATCTTTGAATTTTCAGACTCAAATTCTTTGATTAATTTATAAAATAATTGATCAGCAAACTGGTAATTTTATAGACTAATTGCTGAAACAGACACATAGACATTTCTAAATAAACTGTTTCTTATATATGCCCCCAATTAACCAAATAAACCCTAATATATAAATTATTGAAGTTTAAACAGAAATGCAGAGGGCTGGTAAGGAATACTGGACACATTACACCAGCATTCAACATCAAATGTTTCTCATTTAACATTTTCCCCTTTGATTGTGATCAGAGTTACTGTGTATTCTTGGCTTTCTGTCATACATCTCTAGAATTGTATTGCCATCTATTTTTATCATTTTAGTCCTAATCTGCTGTTTAGTCAGGCTGCTCATTTCTTTTTCAGTCCTTGATTAATCACAGCCTAAACCAATGCAATAAGATTGAAGTCAGATATCTCGCAAAACCAGCATGTCAATTCAGAACCTCTTATTTGTGGTGCAAAGTACTCTGTGTGGAGTGAAAAGAATTATATATGTGTAAGGAATAATTATTATTATTTCCTTTTCACTAATTAGGGTTTAATCTTTATTTATACTCAATATTTATTTGTGAAGGTCAATTTACAATTACAGGAATAATTTAAAAAAGAATTACAATGCATTTCACCTTAGGTAAAAAAATAAAAATTTCACCTCAAAGTACATACATGAATCCATGAGTATATTACAGTACATTCATTCATCGAGGGCTTTTATTTTTCTTCTTAATTAGCTTGTTTTGTGTTCTTCTCACAGGTAATTCTCTCATTATTGTGTCAGCAACAGATCTGGACAAACCAGACACAACAAATTCAACATTTTCTTATAGGATTGCTTCAGTGTCCCCTATGACAAAGGATGTAGAGTTCACTATTAATGAAAAAGGCACGGTTTCATTCAAAGGATGTTTGGACTATGAGGTGAGTAATATTTTTACACAGTCCATCAATAGTGATAATCGTTCTTCACATTCGGGAAAAAATCTGCAAGCCCAGTGGGCATCATAAATGACAGAGAGAAAAAAAAGCCTCAAATTTCACCAACTTGTCATGGATCAGTAAAGAAGAATGGGCAAAATTCCTGAATGTCTATGCGAGAGACTTACATGCAGTTACAGCTAAAGTTGAAGTCATTGCTGTTCAAGAAGGTATCACCAGTTACTGAATGTAGGATTTACTGTTACAGTGCAACAGCCAAAATTAAGGTTGGACCCTATGAGGTTAATGCTTTAATCTGAGGAACAAGTATTAGTGAAAGCCAGATGTACTTATCTAATAGTTCATATCCGAAGTCATAGTCAAAGAAAGTCTAAGGCAGAAAGCCAGAGGTTCAGGAAGCAAACAGCAGAGATCACAAGAAACTCTTAATTGAGGAGCACCTGTGGGAAACCCAATACCGAGCATTGAGATGTTGAGAAGGAGTCCTTAAGTACTCTGGTGTGGTGGTGACTGATTGGATAATTAATTAATGTGTCTGGGTTTGCGGGGACAGGAGGAGGCTTGTGTCTGATTGTGTGAGACATTTACATACAGTATTTATTGACCAGGATAGTTAAGGATGTATATTCAGTGTAATTACATACATCTACAAAATTGTATATCTTTTTGTTGTGCAATTAATTAGGTTATCTTCATCGTTTAATAAGATCTTCATGAGGGCCCTGTTAGGTCTAAAATGTAACAGGAATAAGGACCAACCCAGGGGGCTCAGCATCTTTTTCCCAGCACTGAAACTCAGAGCATCCTGATGAAATGGGCAGAGCAACATCAGGTTATTCAAAATAACAATATAAATTAACGGAATCATTAATTTAATTAAAATCAATGTATTTTTAAAGAAAATAAAAAGACAAATGGAAAACAAATAAGTGAGATACAACCTAGCAAATAATTATGCCAGATAAAAGCACATGGGTGTAACCTACCAAATACCTGCATTACTCCAGTCACAGAAAATGTACATTCAATTTTATTTTCCCAGATGATAATCATCCATCTGTTTTCTAGCTTATTCATCGAGATCCAGGAGACAAGAGCCTAAGATGATAACCATTCTATTGTTGTTCTGTTTTACAGCAAACAGAGAAATACACCATCATCGTAGAAGCTAAAGACCATGGCGAGAAAGTAAAGCTCTCAAGTTCCACAACTGTTCTGTTAACTGTGCAAGATGTTAATGACAATCTACCAATTTTTCTTAGTCCAAAAGTGAGTGTTCATATTCACACAGTACCTTGCAAAACTGATCAAACCCTTTGTATTGTGTCCTATTTTGTGAAATGAAATGAAATGATACACACACATTATTTAAAACTCTATATTTTATTTAAAACCTGAATGCTCATAATGAAGACTTGTAAAGGCAAGATAAGTTACAGTAGTCATCAGCAAAAACAAAAATGAATAAAACAGATGGCAAAAGTATTCAGGCCCACAAGCTCAATATTATGTGGAAGCCCCTTTGGCAGCAATCACAGCAGCACATATTTTGGGCAAATGTCTACCAACTTAGTACACCAGCTTGGTGCAACGTACATTATGCCCATTCACCTTGTCAGATTTGTTCAAGTTTTCTCAAGTTGCTTGGGGGTTGCTTCTGGACAGCAGTTCTCAAGCAGTTTTGTCTCAAAACAAAACAAATTTTCAAGTATTCAAGCCAGGATTTTTGATTGAAACACTGAAGTAAATTCACTTTTTTATTCTTAATCACCTGCAGTATAACTGTGCTTTGGATCATTGTCCTGCTGAGAGGTACATTTTTTTAACCAGTTTTAGGTCTGAAACAAGTTTTCTTCTAAGATTTGCCAGTACGTTACACCAAGTTTTTAGTCTTGATGAGCTTTCCAGTCCCTGCTGATGAGAAGCAGACATACGATTCCACCATCATGCTTAGCTGTAGGGTACCTGGGTAGCCGTAGCTATAACAGCCATCTGTTTATGACTGGGTGTTGCACTCTGTTTTGTGCCAGACGTATTTCGTTGCAATTATAGCAAAAACTACCACTTTTGACTTGTTTGACCAAAAATAATTTAACCATGTTTGCAATATCATTTAAATCCTTTGTTGCAAACCACATGTGGCATCTGCAATGGGTTTTCCACCCTGCCAAACTGGCCATCTTTGTGGAGTGACTAGTAATTTTCTCTCATTTCACCCTTTGAACTCGTAACTAATCTAGGCAGTCTCTGTGTGGTAGAATGCATCTTCCATTTCTCGATTTCTTGCTCACAGGGATATACAAACAGATCGATATTTTTGTGCCATTCTCCTGATCTGTGATTTTAAGTTATTCTATCTCCGACATGCTTTAAAATATCCTTAGTGTTCAAATTCACTACATGATTAAGGAATCTGTTGTTCTTCTACTGACAATAAAATCACTAGAACCATTATTATTGCATATAAACATACAGTAAGCCACTCAACGTATTTGTGTGGCTTGTTAAGGTCATAATAATTTTAACTTCTTTCTTTGCATGTGTGGAGTAGGTTGTGTATTTGACAAGTACCTATTTCTAATTCATGACTGCAATTTTTAAAGGAACAAAATCTGTAAAACTATGCAGAGGTCTGATTATATTTGATAAAAATTGTAAATGTTATTTATACTGTACCTGTACATAACATTTTCTCAGGTCCAACAAACATCTTCCATGAAAGCAAAATTTCTTTCACCCAAATAATGGTCGATTTTGACTGGTACCGTATACTGAATATAAATTATGATATGTCTCCAAGTTTGTGACAAGTCATAACTTTGTTTTTATTTATTTTATAAGAAATGATGTGCTTGGGAGTATCTCAAATTTATGCATGACTGACTCACTGACTTTGTGTTTTAGCTGACTGTCAAAGTGAAGGAGAGGTATGAAGGAGTGACAGCTCTCAGAATAAAGGTAAATGACAAAGACAAAAAGTCAACTTCTGCCTGGAACGCAAAATACATCATTGAAGATGACAAAGACGGAAACTTTCAGATAACTACAGACCCAGAGACTAATGATGGAATCTTGACTGTTGTAAAGGTAAATATTTTCTCACTTAAAATTCTCTAGTTGCATCAGATTGGCTCATCGGGTAAAACAAACAGATGTTATGTAGGACCACAGCCTTGAGATTACAATTATAAAATTTGGTCTGCGTCATTCACAACGTATGTTGTTGGCAATGCAATACTAAGAATGGTTGAGGAGGTGACAGCATGATGAACTTTATCTTGAAAGGCAGCACCAATCAGTGGTCAGGAGCCTGTGTGTTCAGTCTAAGTTAATGCTGTGTTTATCCAAACCCTTCCACTGGAATCTCACGGATTCTTTACTAGAATTGCAGTACAAGGACAAACACTAATAGGAGGCTTTCTGACCTATCAAATCCGTCTAGGTTTGAAATGGATTGTAAAACTGGATCACCCTATACAATTCTGTTTTAGGGTACGAAATGGGCAAGACTAGTACTGTACAGCATGTCTATAAACACATGTTCAGATGATCTATTGCTTGCAGAACTTTACTTATAAAAAATAAACTTTATGATGAATCAGATACTAGAGAGTAACCACAATTAGCTATTACTACATAGTGGGGTCAACTACATTGCATTCTTCATTTCCTGAATCTTTATCCTGACTGCCCTATCCTATAATGGGATGTTTGGTACTATACGCATTGTAGCAGATTCCAATCCTACTCCTTCAAAAAAGGTTCAGTGGCATGAAACCAGAATAAGTCCAGATGAACATGGGAAGATCTTGCAAACTATACACAGCAGCTGCCCCATTATGAGCCCTAGCTGTACCACTCTGGATTATATTGCATCCATACAGTACATAATGCATAACGAATTAACGAATAAAGTCACTTCAAACAGATAGACTGACATGAACAGCACCAAGATTTTCAAGCTCTTGCTGTCGAGATCGGGATATTCTGTCCTTTTTTTAATTCAAAAAGAGGTTTAAACAGCGAAAGGGTGAGGACATTAAATAAAAAAAATGTTTTTAAAGCTCTGTCATTTTTCGGTTTGATTAGCTGATTTTCCTGCAATGCTAAGTCAATTGCTAGTGGGTGTTTAAAAAAGGATTATGCACCCATTCTGTATCTGCTCTTGAGTCTTTTGTAGCTGAAAAGTGTTGTTCAGAAATTTCAGATAATAATGTCAGATCTTCTTTTATTTCAAGTCCCTGCATGTTCTCCAAAAGTAGGACAGGTATCAAGGACTCCTGTCCACATCGTTTCTCCAGGATATAAGCTTTGTTTTGAAAGTCACGATTTTGTCTGTCAGTTTGAAAACTGTCATCCTCCCTTACAATGACAGGTTCAATTCCTTTAGTAGGGTAAAAATGTAGCTCAAGTACACAAGCTTATGGAAAAAATTCTTCTCACTGAAGAAGTCAGCCATAGCATAATGTTCCTCTGACATAAATCTTTGCAGCTCTTTTTCTTAAGTGAATACTCTGTGACCATCTGTATTCTGGATAATCAACACAAATCTGTGCAAAGCAGATAGTGTCCGAGACGTGCACCCGAACAAGGATTCAAACTTAGTGCATTAGTTTTTATGTCACTCACCATATCATATTATTCAATATAATGTGTATTATTACCAGGTGATCATTTCTACTTCCCAGGTCTTTGTAGTGAATAAAACAGTGACCATCTTATTATTCTGCTGTCACTGTGTTCAGCTGCAGGGCTGGAAAGTCTTGGGCATGGCGGTAGTTCCCACATCATGGACTATCTCAACAAGACACTAGCTGAGCTTACTTGAAACAGTAGCTTGCAGACAGAACTCTGATCAGTACCGCGCATCAAATCTTCATGAAGGTCATGCTTGAATACGTGTCATTTGCAACTTTGATTGATTGACCTGAATGGCAGTGCTTGTAGAGGCTTTTATTCTCTCTAACATTTGTTCCTCTGCCACTGGCCACATCTGTCATCAGATAAAGGAACTTGGCTTACTTTTCTAACGACTGAAAAATCTTCCCACAGACAGGAAAGGGTTCTGTACAGTTTGTTTAAGCACTTCAGTAATAATTAATTGTTTTTTCTTCCTCTGAAATGAGGTAAATTGGTATCTATGATGCCTTCAGAACAAATGTTGTTGTTGATGTGAAAAGTGCTGATCGTTTTGGCAACAACCATTTTGACTCAGCCTTTCTGTGTTCAAAATAATAATAATAATAATAATAATAATAATAATAATAATAATAATTGCTTACACTTATATAGAGCTTTTCTGGACACTCCACTCAAAGCGCTTCACAGGTAATGGGGACTCCCCTCAACCACCACAATTGTGCAGCATCCACCTGGATGATGCGACGGCAGCCATAGTGCACCAGAAAGCTCACCATAAATCAGCTATTAGTGGGGAGGAGAGCAGAGTAATGTAGCCAATTCATAGAGGGGGATTATTAGGAGGCCATGATTAGTAAGGGCCAATGGGAAATTTGGCCAGGACTCCGGGGTTACACCCCTACTCTTTTCAAGAAATGCCCTGGGATTTTTAATGACCAAAATACTCATCAGGTTTTTGAAAGACGAAGATGTTTGTCTTAGGTGTCTAATACGTTTTAATGGGTTTCATTATATTCTTGCTTAGTGTTTCAGAACATAAAAGACACAGCTGGCTTTGAAGCCTCCTCATTTCCAGACTTGATGAATCCAAACTGAGCATAGGAAGGAGCATATTTGAAACTACAACCAGATTTTCCTCGGTGCCCACACTTGCCTTTTATTAGTTTGATTTTCTCTGCCGTTAGCTTCATCGTCCAAGGTTTCACAGTCCTGTTTTTACCTGACTTTCTGACCAAAAAAGCAATCGAGAGAACACTGACATCCTGTGGATCGGAACAGTTTTTTTCTTTCCATTCTGGCAGAGCAATACAGCAGACAAAGCCAAAGGCATGACGTGGGAGGGAGGATATTATCAATATTACTTCTGTGACTTGTAAGGTCTTGCACAAAAGCAAAAGATACTAAAGCATTAAGGCAGCATGGTGACGCAGTTGTTAGCATTGCTGCCTCACTGATCAGGGTTCTGGACCAGGGGAGCTACATGTGTGGGGTCTGTATATTCTCCCCATGGTCACTGTGAGTGTCCTCTGGGTGCTCCAGTTTACTTCAACAGTAGGACACAGGTGTATTTATTCTTTAATCATGTGAAACACCTCAACTGCACACAGGTGGACTCCAGTCAAGTAATTATGCGACTTGGAGAAGAGAGTTGGTTACTTCAGAGGTAATTTATGTGTGTCAAAACAATGGGGTGAATACTTTTGCATTCAATTATTTTCTGTTTTTTATTTTTAATTAATTTAGTAAAATGTCTGGATTTTTTTTTTTCGCTTTTACATTATAGAGTACTTTGTGTTGATGAGTGGCAAACATTCTCAGTTAAATACATCATGGTTCCATGCTGTAACACCAAAAAACGTTAAAAATTCCAGGGGGGGTGAATACTTTTTCAAGGCACTGTATATTCTAATGCCAATATTTTGATAATTTTAGTGAGACCATTTCAATGTCTTCTGCCTTTTTTGTATCACAGCCACTGGACTTTGAAAAATGTAACGGGAGGAACTTATCTGTAACAGTGATGAATGAAGAGGACTATTCTTCATGTACTGTGAAGAAACAAAACCCCACAGGGCGTTGGAATGTGGAAATGAAACATTATGATGCCAGTAAGAGACACCTGCTGGTACTGATGAAACAGACAGTGGAAGTCATTCTAGAAGATGTCAATGACCCCCCGGAATTCACACCAAGAATTAAAAATATTTATATTGCCGAAAACACAGAAACAGGCCATGAACTGGAGACAATGACTGCGGTGGACCTGGATGATAAATTTGCTGGGGAATTTGTGTATGTTTGCAAATATCTAATATCTAAGGAAATTTCAATTTTATTATTTTCTTGTTTCATCAAATCAAATGACCTACCATTACTATTTTTCTAAAAACTTTATTAAATATTTTCACTTGAAAATAAACGTAAAATTTGTGTTGGAAATTACAAATATTTGCAGTATAACAAATAACGGACTACATAAAGTCAAAGTGCTAATATTACTGTAGTGTTTTATAATTGATTTGATTTCTTCATCAAGACCATGTTTTGCATTGGCCCCAAAACTTTTTTACCTGTTCATACTTGAATTTTCTTACTAGAATATTTCACCTTTTTAATTATGTTTGCAGACAAGATGAATAACAGAAAGAAATTTTAAAGAAAACATTTTCATTATTTGAAAAAAAATAACATTGTGCATGCAAAACTGTTTTGGACAAATAAATATACTGTAAGTCTGTGAGCCCTGAACTCTGTAGAAGACCTAATCAATATACTTTCAGTAATATTGCTTATTTCTTTATAACAGGTATGAGATAGGAAACGACCCAGCAGGATGGGTAACTGTGGATCCAAAAAATGGTGTAATTAAAACAATAAAAAAAGTGGATAGAGAATCCTCACATGTGGTGAATAACACATACACAGTACTTATACATGCAGTTGATAAAGGTAATGTGCTACAATACACCTACAATAAATCATTATCATTATCAATATCGTTTTGAAAGCTTTATTCAGCAGTTTAAGATCTCTTTCAAAAGAAAATTAATTTCAATCCACGTTGTTACTCCTGGGAAATTTCAGATAAATTACTCTCAGACCAGCAGCAGCGCTGCAAATTGACAAAATGTTATTGATGTTATAATCATACTTTATCCTGGTTTAAACAAACAATCAATGTCAGAAATCAAACCAATGTTGCAGCAATCATCCTTCTGAATTGTTGTACCATTACCATTCTCTAAATTCACAGGAATCCCCCCCATGACAGGCACTGGGACTCTCATTATCCACATACGAGACGAGAACGACAATGTTCCTTTTCTGTATAAAACCAACATTGACATGTGCTCAGGGGCAGGAGCGACCAACATCACTCCATATGACCTGGATGAAGATCCCTTTTCTGGGCCCTTCCGGTTCCAATTGGTGAATGAGAAGGATCTTGAAGGAAAATGGAGACTAGATCCTACTTACGGTAGAGTCCACAAACTGTGCATTCTACAAAATTCTGCATCATGAAATTTATTTTCAATCCTGTTACATACCACCTCTTTTCACAATTCTACAATAAACACACTATATAAAAAAAGCAAAGAACCTCATTAAAGTACATAAACATTTTTTTTTACTCAAAGTGCTATAGGTAATGCAATCACCATCTATTTTTAAAAAAGGTATACATGGGTAACTGAGTGCAAACAGAGAATGAATCCATTTTTTCATCACTTGTGTGAGGCAAATTTGACATGAGTTCTGATATAGATTTGGATAAATGATGGATAATCTCTTTGAAGTCTGTTATTGATTTAAATGGTAATTTTCATGCCTGTTCTTTGATGCAGGGTACTCTGTCGATCTCATCAAGGAAAGTGATGTTTTCAGTGGCGTGTATGAAGTGTCTTTGAAAATCTTTGACAAGCAGGAGCAGTATTCTATCCAGAACCTCACTGTGACAGTGTGTGACTGTGTCAGTTCAGGACCAGCAAACTGCAGATTCCGGAAATCCCCTGCTACACAGATGGGAGGCAGTGCCATAGGGATCATATTTGCATCCTTATTTCTTCTACTGGGTATGGGAATTTTTACAAGACATTACATTCCAGAGTTTATTGCTTATCTTGTTGTGATAACTCATGTTCTGTTCCTCAAAGAGGGTATTTTTAAAACATCTATTGCATATTCTATTAATGATACAAGTCTAATGTACTCAGTTGGCTCCTGAACATTTGTTTCTTCAATCTTTAGGTTATTTTTTATATTTATATTTAAAAACAGAGAAATAGAAAATGAATCCACTGTCAAAATGAATACCATACATTTGAGTAAAAGAAATAAAAGTTATTATTTCAGTTGTACTCAGCTGTACAACTTCAGTTGTCAGACAGACATTGAGAGCCATACTAGAAGAATACACAGGAAAAAATGTTCACACAGGAAGGAGAAACATACTTAACATCTCTGGGTGATTCCGAGATTTCAGAATACAGTAAGTATGAAAAGTATCCCTTTGTTTACACAAATTCTTGTTTTGCCTTCATCAAGATAGTGTGCTGGATCAATAAAATAAGTAAACAATCAGGGAACTATTTCTCACTGAATGGAAAAACAAGGAGAACAGAACACAAGTGGAAACTAAAAGGGAATCCATTTATGATCTAAAACTGGAAACACGTTGTTAAAAGAGTTACATGTAACTGGAAAAGTTTCTCACCCAGGTTCTGAGGCCCAAAGTATGTGCTATTCGTGAAACCGTTTATCCAGATGTTAGACGTACTTTAAGCGACTGAATTACCAACTAAGCAAATTTGGCTCAATAGCATCTTTTCATTTGGAATCATTTTTGTGTTTATCTAATGCAATGCAGTGACCATGATAAGATGAGGCAGATTGCTTCCAATTCAACAGGACAAGGCAGTGGTTTAACAAAGACCCAAAAGAGAGTTTTGGGTTGATCTTTGGAAAAGGCATCTCGTCAGATGCAGTGCCAGGGACAGTAGAGAGATATTAATTACATATTAATAGTTTTGTCTTTTTTGTAATCAATCCATATTCCATGTAGCAAAATGGTGGTTTCCCTGTAACTGAAGAACGAAAACAATTAGTTCTGATAGCCTCTTCTTACCATATTCTTATATTGTAGAAATCTCATGCTGTCGTTTCATTCCATTAACAATCCTGCAGCATCACCATGCTTTTAATGTACATTATCACTCCAGAACTCACATGTTGGCATTATACTAGAATTTGCTCCACCCCTTTCACAGTCAGTCCTCCGTCCTCTTCTCTTAATCCGCAATCTCCCACAGGCAGGTTGCTTGAAATACTGAAACATGAGCTACACTATGAAACAGACAAATATTAACTTACAAAGAGACGCTAAATCATCACCACTGGCCTGATTTTCTATTATCAATAAAACAATTCTTTCCCCTTTTTGGATTTCCAGGGTTATTACTTTTGGGTTTTCTAACATGTGGGGTGAAGAAATCATTCATGATCTTAGATGATGATTCAACAAATACTTTCATAAAATCTAACATCGAAACACCAGGGACTGACTGCACGGTAAGCATATTATACCCTAGACCACATTTGAAAAGTAGGTGTCTAGTGCTCTGTGAAAGGCCTTTGAAACCCTCACCTGGAGATAAGGTTTTGTCTAATTTTGTAAATGCCAATTTATGATTGTATTTCTCATTTGTAGAAATTAGGGCAAGACGTCTCCTCTTCAGATTCACTCCTTTCAGATACACAAATGGCTTTAAATTATGTTTTGATTTCACAGATAATTGTTACTTGCATTTCAGTAAATTTTCTGACTACAGAAATGTCAAACACGTCATAGAAGAACTCCATACAGTATATTCCAAGAGGAGTTGCTTACACTTATGTTATATTACAAATATATATTAAATGATAGTTAAATGAAGGTTCAATTTGTGGCATGGTGTGTCCTTTTAACTAATCAACCAGAGGGAATATTCAGTGAAATAAAACCTGAGAATATCTGGATTGTATCTCTCTCCCTTAGCTTGTCTACCACTTTCATTGGAAGTGATTAACTATAAGTCACAAGTCAGTTTAGCATTGTCATATTCTCTGACTATGGTGAGGAACTTAAGTGTTGGCTTACCTAGGTTATTAACACATGTAACTTATACAATTTCCATTTTAAATGTTTTGGATATGAGGCTTTTAATGGTACTTGATTAAAATAAACATCAGAAAAATATATACTTTTATCCATTCCCTTTATTGTGAAATAACGTTTCTTCTTTCTTTATTAAGGTTCCAAATACAGCACAGAAATTCCAAATGACTGAAGCAGATGCTACAAATAATCAGCATGTGAAAAACTATTATGGGCAGGCACACAAAAATATTTTTGTTCAGGTACTTATCTGTTTTTCCAGGTCTTTATCCTGTATCAGTTTTCTTTTATCCTTAGGGATCTATTTCAACACATGTCCAAAGATTTTTTGTTCTCATTAGAAATTGACTTTTTTAACATAGATCTAAGGCTTTCTTTGAATTTATCAAACTATCTGGAAATGTAGTTCATGTGATCCACACAACAGAAGAGTTCCTATGTCAGTATGTGAACACGTTTTATAGAAACACTGTTGATTTGCATGATCTGTTTATTAAGATAATTAGAAAAGAGTACATTTCAAGTCATATGCTATTTTTTAGGTCACGACAATCTCTTTTCTGTTCATGGTGGTAACTTTTTCATTTTTTATTCAGAATGTGAATATTCATAGAAGTCAAAGCAATAGCCAGTTCTCCAAGATAGGGCAACAAGTGCATCATTACAGTCAGATGGTACGTATTTGTATTATGAAATTCATACAAATCCCGAGTGCTCAGGGTTGAGGCCTTACTAATAACAGCACTGCAAATAAAATAAACTAAGGATGTAAAAAATTGGTTGTTTCCTGTGGAATCCATTAAATAGCTGATGGAAAATTATTATTTTTTAATTATTTTTAAGCAAAAACAATCCTATAAAACAGTCCTATAAAAGTGTAGCTATGTATCATTTATGTACAGTACCTGTGAACAACTATACTGTATGTTATAAATATAATGCTAAACTGGGATGGCATGGTTGTGCAGTAATTAGCATTGCTACCTCACTGTGCTGGGGCCCTGGGTTCAATTCTGCATCTGGTGTGTTATCTGCAGGGATTGGCTAGTCTTAAAATTTTATGATATAGCATTAAATAATCCTTTAATATAATAATAAATAGTCCAGATATCATTTTAGAATATTTCAAAAGGCAATTATACTTTTTTTCTAGAGGCATTATTATATCACTTTTTAAGAAGCTGAAATACTGTACAAACCAAGATTGTCAAACATGACTGAGCACAGCTGGTGCTTTCTGATGTACTGACTTCCCATATTAAATCAGTTTTTTATACCCACAAGGGATCAGAGTGGAGCCAACAAACAGTGTTGACAAAAAGCATAAACATAGAAGGGATGAAAATGAAAGCTAAAATTAATAAGGTAAGTAAGGACTGCACTGACGCATTGGTTCAAAATTCATGCAGATGCTTTACTGACACTGTCATTGCAAATAAAGAAAATAAACTACACAAGAGAAACTTTTTATTTCTTTTTCTGCATTAAAAAAATAGTAAAATTCAATTCAGTAAAAAAGTAGGATTGCTTTCCTCCTGTGAAATCAGTTGATTATGTAAAGGACAATTATTTAAAGGAAAACAGCGTATAACTGTTTAACAGTTTAGTAATATATTAGAAATATATTTTTGTTGGGAGTGATGCAAATTAGGGTTGCTAGATAAAGTGTAACTGCAAAACTTTAATTCAGAAAAACTAGATTTCTTTGCAAACTGACATTTATTGATAATTAAAGTTGTAATTTTCATTTGTTTACTTACAGAAAGTACTGTTAATCCAAGGCAATGGCAATGAACTGCATGACTATCCCCCTCACATTTATGCTGATGAAGGAGAACCCATGAGTGACCCAGAACTAGATGCCATTTCCATTGATGAACAGGAGTTTGTGTCTGACCAGCTCAATGACCTGGGCCCAAGATTTATTAATCTTGCTACGATTTGTATGTCCAGCCTAAAAACACTGAGGCAAAATAATTGAAAATGATACTGTCAGGATCGTTATCCCTCCTCTCAAGGGCGCTCCAACCCTTTCGGATTTTCCTTTATTACATGCACCTGCCCCTCATTAAGTCCGTCATTATTTAAGCCTGGGGCTCCTGCTATTCCTGGCTCAGCACTAGGAGATGGACGCCCGGAAGCCCGCCTACCAGTGTGTTCAGGAGAGACCCGACGGCATAGGCTTCATCACGAAATCCTGACCATCTGAGACTGGTGCTCGGAGCATCTGGCCTAGTTATCCTGTTTTTTAATTCCCTGTTCCTGTTCCGGATCCAGTTCCGGATTTTAGTCTCGTCTGTCTCTGATGGTTCTCCCGGTTCCTGGATCCTGGACTGCGCCCGGATTTCCCCCTTGGACTGTTTGGACTTGTTTGCCTGCGCCACGCCCCCCAAGCACCAGAACACTGCCCCCTTGTCTGTCAACCTATCCTGATCCTCTACGTCTTTTCCCTGTTGTCCTTCTCCACTTACTTCCGGATTATACCATCTGCATAGGGTCCTGAACTACGTTTCACGGGAGCCTGGACTGGCTCCTGTTACAGATACCAAGCGGACACGTCCTACAGTGGTTGGAGCTGATCAGAACAGTGTCACATTTTTGAGATGAAGAAAAAGAGAACATCTTTTTTCAGATATTAAATCTCAATATTAAACAGATATTAGTTGAACACTTTACTGCAATTGCTTGAGGTTCCCCTGGCGTTTATTTTCAAATAACACACTTCCCTTCAAACTGTAATTACTCACTTTTAAGTAATTTTTTTATGGATCATTAAAATCTAAAAAGCTTCAACGTTACGTTTTGGACAGTGTTAAAGTACAGGAATGCTGTACTTTACGGTGAAATTACAAAAGTATTTCAATTTTGAGTGTCTGCATCTTCTCCCTGTTTTCTTCCAAATTGAGAAGAACTTCAGAGGAGCTCCGATTTCTAGTTCTGAAGCACTTACTGTAGCAGAGTTGTCCTAGAAAAGAAGATGGAAAACACTTCCAAAATAATATATGGCTTGTCACTTAATCCCTTTTTCAGGATGTGGTTGTGCTCTTTAGTATATACAGATCTTTTTGTAAATGCAGGTAATGCGGTTCCTATCTATAGATGCAGTCTCAGACTCGGTATCCTGTGCAAAATAGAAAGTGATGGACTATTTTGTTTTGTACTATAATGTGAATATTTGTGTTTCTATGCATGTGTTTGCATATATTTAAATTGACTTGAGGGTGGTTTGGTGTTTTGTTATTAATTTTTGTATCGAGTGTTAGGCATGTCATGGCAAATGTTACTTTTTTTTTTTTGCACAAGTACAAATATATATTTTTTAATATTCCCCAGAAATTTGCTGTCCAAATCTTCTGTGTAGCATTTTTTAAATTCTGGTAACACATTCATTCTGATAGCACAACTTGGGAATTGTAACTGTATTGAATTGGTATTCACTTTAATTTCTTTTTGTTATTTAAATAAAATAGAAATTAAAAATACTAAAATCTACTATGTGAAATAAAACAAACGAACAAAGTGTGAAACATTTGGCCAAATGCCAAATTAACTTTATAGGCACAGCAATCAACACGTCAGAACAGGGTAGAATTAGTATGTTTTGAACATTTCATATAAACGTGTTAACGATTTGTATTTATTGATTTAGAAACATTGTCAGGTGGGTAGCTGGGATTATCTTTAACAATAGGACACTATTATTTACTGTATATTACTATATTTTTAATATCATAAAACATTACTCTATTTCATTCATTATTATAATTCCTTTTTACTATTTTTTTATTTTAAACATAATTTTATGAATCCAAACAATTTAAGAACTGAGTTTGAAAAGTAAATAATAATAATTGCTTACACTTATATAGTGCTTTTCTGGACACACCACTCAAAGCACTTTACAGGTAATGGGGATCCCCTTCACCACCACCAATGTGCAGCCCCACCTGGATGATGTGACGGCAGCCATAGTGCATCAGTATACTCACCACACATCAAATATTAGTGGGGAGGAGAACAGAGAGATGAAGCCAATTCATAGATGGGGATTATTAGGAGGCCATGATTGGTGAGGGCCAATGGGAAATTTGACCAGGATGCTGGGGTTACACCCCAACTCTTTCGAAAAATGCCCTGATATTTTTAATGACCCCAGAGGGTCAGGATCTCGGTTTTACATCTCATCCAAAGGACGGCGCCTGTTTACAGTATAGTGTCCCCGTCACTATACTGGGACATTAGGACCCACACAGACTGCAGGGTGAGCGCCCCCTGCTGGCCCCACTAGCACCTCTTCCAGCAGCAACCTTAGTTTTTCCCAGGAGGTAGTCATCCATTCACATCCATGTACTGACCAGGCTCACACCATCTTTTCCAAAGCGTACAGTAGGAGGTCTACTGTTATTTAAAATCAATCTGAGAGGATAATCTGTGTACAGAACAAAAACAATTCAGATCAAAACTTGTGTCTATAGTGTCCTTGTTCCTACTGTACCTCCAGAGAAACTGCAATGTGCCACTTGACCAGGAGGAGGTCACACTGCTGTATTGATTTTACAATAAGACTGTAACAATCTGTAACAATGAGTCAGATCTTGTTATTTTGATCACATACAGTATAAACCAATTATACAAGATTCACAATAATGCAACTAATTTTGACCTTTTTCATAATCCTGAATGTATAGAAATAGAACCGACAAGTTCAAGAGACAGTATAAGGTGAAGCCGGTATTCTTGACAATTGTTAGGTAAGTATCAGTTTCATTGACACTGATTTTGTTTATATTATTCAGCAAAGCATTTAGACACCTTGCAGATAATTTCGTGAATATGGCGCTATAAAAAAGAAAAGCAATTTCAAAGTCTTTCCTCTCTACCAAATTTATTTTAGTTTATCTTTTCTTTCATATTTTGTCATCAGGATTTGCATCCTAGAGCGCCAAAGCAAATTTAATTGTTCTTAAAATATTTAGATCACAATTTTATATCCTGTACAGAATATAAAAGAATGTATAGCAAATTGCCAATCTTGCAAACAAAAAATGTTTTACTTTATTGTACCTTTTTATAAACTCTACTGAGAGAATTGATAAATATAAATTCTCTATTATCAGGTATTTTAAAGGAAATATAAGGCTAATAATATATAATACAATGAATAGCATCTGTTTCTTTTCATGGTTAAATGGCCAGATCCAGTATGTCCTCTCAGGCATGACTTTAATTTTAACTGTCAAACTGCATTAAGATCCAGCCTTAATGCTATTTTATAGCAGTGTAAGTATATACATCAAAGCCTCTAATTTCAGTCTTATTTCATGAATAAATATTTTCTGAACCACTCTAAATGATCGCATTGCTTAAATAATGAGAGCTTGTAATGATTAGGCCATTACACATTTTCATTATTATGTCTTTGTCAATAGGATTAAATGAATGACAGGGTTCTACAAATATTTTATATTATATTTTATAAAAGTTCTCTCCAATGGTTAATCTTTTTCCACGAAATGTTGATACAGTCAAAATTTAGTATACAGACACAAAGCCAGTTAGGGTAAAACTGTCTTCTTTATCAATGTTTCTTCACATTGGAATTTATTTTGTAGAAAAGCAATTAAATACAGAGCATGAGGAATTTAGACCAAAGCTATGTGAAATGTCTATACATGTGAGACTTTACTTTTATTGCTTTTTCTTGTAAAACAGGAACAGGGTAGCTACGACTGTTCCTTTGTAATCCGTGTGCAGTTTATGATAAGCCCAACAGTCATGCCACAGGCTAAGAAGATTAGTAGCCTTCTTTCAGGTTTTTGCTGCTTCATTATTAAATGTCAAATGTCAGGAATGTTATCTTACCCTCAAAAGATATTATCACTAAATCCTAAATAAAACCTTATTTCTTGTTAATCTTCCTGCTGGTAGTTCTCATTTATTTGTTTTATATTAAAATCACTAAATACTACACAACTACCAATTATTCTGTTTTTACAAGGTTAAATGTCATTAATACTATGTGATGTAGGAATTAATTATAATGTAGCTACGCAAAGAATATTTTACAAGTAAACTGCCCTGTGTTGAAGTAAAAGAAGTGAATTCATTTATGTATAAATCCTTTAATAATTAACTGTTAAAGTCTCAGAAGTGATTAAACAGTTGAGATGCAGATTTGAATTTAACCTGCTTTCCTAAAATATTAATAGGTTTTACACAAGGAGACCAGTGGAAGTCTGGAACCTTGAGGCTCAGGGACGAGACCAGTGGAAGTCTGGAACCTCGAGGCTCAGGGATGAGACCAGTGGAAGTCTGGAACCTCGAGGCTCAGGGATGAGACCAGTGGAAGTCTGGAACCTAGAGGCTCAGGGATAAAGCCTGTGGAACTCTGGAACCTCGAGGCTCAGGGACAAGACCAGTGGAAGCCTGGAACCTCGAGGCTCAGGGATGAGACCAGTGGAAGTCTGGAACCCCGAGGCTCAGGGTTGAGACCAGTGGAAGTCTGGAACCTTGAGGCCCAGGGACAAAGCCTGTGGAACTCTGGAACTTCAAAGCTCAGGGATGACGCCACTAGATTGCTGGAAGAAAGTCCCTCAAAACCATGTACAGAACATACAGTATATTGTTCTTTGGGGATTCTCCATGACTTCCAGACCAGTCTTTTATTTCACTACATTCTTTAAAGGACTAGAGAGACCTGATTCAAATGATTCCAGTATTCCTCCAAGTCTATCAGATCTTTTTAAATACTGAGACACCTATGTTACACCTAAGGTTTGTATTTCTCATCCCAAACAACTTCAGCTACACAATGCTGTTAGCCAAGCCATCCCAGAACTGCTTTTTATAAAGGAAGGCCTTCTCTTCCCACTGCTGTATTGCATTATGTCTGATTGAGCCTACTGGGATAAACTGGAATAAGCCTACTGTTTGAAACCCTCCTGAGAATGCAGGTATTTGACATTCCTTAGTAGTCAGGTGTTCATCTCCTGTCCCAGTATTACAACAGAAAACCTGACTCTCTTCACCCTCTACCACTGAGGGCAGCTGCACCCTGGGTATTAGTTATTCTGAAGCTGATCGCTCCACATAAAAAAACAACAGACCTTGGGGTTAATCATTTCAGTGCACAAGCAAAATCAGTAAGGAATTATCAGATTATTTTTACCAATCAGGTAATAACATATTCCATGTTAAATGCATATATTTGTATTTTTTATTTCTTTTTTAAAATTCGTATTGTAAAGTGCACCCAAAACAGATATGTCAAAAATGTTCTATTAGAACCAGTGATACAACTGTATACCTTTACCACTTAAAAAGAAAATATTGTTTTTGCTTTTTTTAAATATTAAATGTTGCTAATCTAATACATGTTCTAGTTTCAAGAATCTCAGTGTCATCGCCAATAACAAACATTTGCCTTAGAGACTGTTCCTACAGTGATTTATTTTGTGAAAAACCTGCCCAGTGCTCTGCAGCCTCAAAGCCACTCAATCTGCTGGATACTGCTCAAGGTGAGTATAAACACTGGACTGACAGGTGGGGCTGTTGACTCTCTAGCTCATTCAAAACTACAAAACAACATCAAACAATAGAAAGAAATCATAAATACTTCTGGCACTTAACCAAGTGAGTTTTTTTTTTCCTTGCATGTCTGTGGAGCACCTACTTCCGTGTGCTGCAACTGTGCTCACATGGTAGTATATACAGTACAATATTTGACTGCCGTGCCTGTGGCAATTCCTGGTTTAGATGACATCAGAGGGTCAGTTTCTGGGACCCACCTTCTTACTCTTAAATAGTCAAGCCCTTGACAGCTGCTGTGCTTGTTACAAGGGAATGAGAACATCAAAACCTTTAGCTTTTTCTGTTGGATTACCCGTGAACCATGTCTGGTTTCAATATGAAGGCTGCCCTCACAGTTCTTCTGCTAGCTGCAATAGTAAGTATATTTATGGCTCTGTTTGCTTGACTGCCACTCCCACTGGTTGTAAAAGCTTTAGTGTGTCTCAAAAGTGATAACATTTCTAAAAAAATAAACATAAAATTAAGTGAAACTTATTACTTCATGCCAGAAGGATGTTGTGTAGTATTTGTGTCTGGAGCACAGTGACAAGGTCTGGCTGTCATTTTACAAAAGGGATTGTGAAGTTTTAACTATTCATTCCAAGGCTTAAAAAAAGTGTATTATGAGAACAGGCTGAAGCAACTTAATCTTTTTATTCTCAAGAAAAAAAAATCAAAGGACAAAGGATTCCACATTTTGCAGTGAACCAATAAGGTTAATCCCAGTACCATTTTAAATTTTAAGTGTACACACTAAATTTGAGGCTTAGTGTGGTGAACAGAGCTTCTGGGACATGACTGCAGAAATTCAAACCCATAGTAATGGAATAGTTTTCCACAGAAACTCTGTGCAGACAAACACTGAGAGCCATCATGTCAAACTTGACTCTGTAATAGAATCTCTTAGCCTACAGTAAAACCTATAGCTCTGATGGGTTGAAAGGCCTTTTCAAAGGGATATGTGTCACCTTTTCAATTCTTAAGTAACTCTTCTGCTTTCTCGGGTGAGATGTGTGTGGGTGTGATCCTGAAAACATACAGGTAAATAATACCTCAACACAGGAGCTGAGAGTCAGAGAGGTCAGGGTAAAAATACTGTGTTACTGTATGTGGCAACCCTAACTGTTCCTGTCGTTGGCTTTTCTTGTGTTCTTATGTACATGAATTTCTTTATATTTCCAAATTTAGAAATGTAATGATATGTAATATAATCATTTCGCAGTTAGCAATCAATGGCCTTTCTCGCTTTGTATCCAAGGGATTGATTAACTAAACTTTTTGCACACTGAAGCAATTAAATTAATGTTATTTTTATATAGCACCTTTCACAGCAAGGTTGATCCAAGGCATAAATGTCAAACGGCATATGATGCAGATGAGAAATATGACTGAAAAAGGAGGGGTTGTGCTTGGGGGTGGTGGTGGTGAGGAGACTCAGATAGTCCAAAACTTCAGATCAGAAAGTTCGTGTTTTTATACCCAATAATACATCAGTGTGAATTCTAATAATTGCTTATTGCTTTTTACAAAATTTCTGCTATGCAATTTACAGGCCATTCTTTCATGTGAAATTCTAAATATTTTTTTCACTTTAGAAAACAAAAATGCAGAACGAAAAAAGGATATGATAGAACAATATAACAGAAAAAAAATGTTTCATAGTAGTTTCAAGTAGATTATTTTATCAAGAAAGTTTGTTATACTGCTCAAATAAAATGCAAAAAAAACTGTCACAAAGCTAAAAAATGTACTCACACAATTGCAGATTATGTGAAGCCAAAACTTGCATCTGAAACATATCAAGTTCTAACGTGCAGATTGAATAGCATATCTCTTCACCTTCCCTAAGGCAAATAATAAAATTTTACATTTTTCTACATATTTCACTGACAAAGGCAGACTATAAATCGTTCATAACGTGTTTATTGCATGGTTTTTGCATACTGCCACTCTATTGCATTTAGGTCTTGTGAGAGAATAAAAGATTCTTGGATTAGTGCCATTAATCATTAAAGGTTACTGCTCAGCTTTTAGGCATAGAATATATATTGCTCAGCCTGCTTCTGAGATAGAGAAGAGCTAAAGGGACTTATTATGACTCAGAGAAACAGAATGTAGGAGTTAAAAAACACAGAGAATAGAAATAAAATTCATGCATTACAGACCTACAGAATTAATGTGCTATATGCAATGTTACTGCAGGTGTTGTTTCCTCTTAACTAATTTGAATAACAAAGAAATAACAAGAAATGCTGCTTTAGAGTTCGTGTTTTAAGAATCATAAAAGCAGTTTATTTTTTCCATTATCATTTTATAACAACACCATTTGTAATATTTGTAACGACAGAGTCAGGGTAATGAATTCACGCAAAGATGAAGAGATGTAGCACTGCGTTGAATACAAATCTGTATACAAGTTTAAAATTTTGAAATCAAAATTGTTTTGTCTAGAATGTTTCAACCATTGAATTAGAATTATGATCATATAATGTGTAAAAACAGAACCTTTAATATAGAGCAGTATTTAATATATTAGTTATGCTTTCATTGGAAACTTAATATCGCTCAAAATGCTCACAAAGTTCACAAATATAACTTTCACGGTTAAGAGAAGTGTATATCTTCAGCAGTGAATAATGCGTAATTTTTATGTTGTTACAGCTTTTGGCCAGTTGTAGCATCAACAGTCAAGATTAATTAATTAATGATATTAAGGTTGTGAAATTTGCTGTTTATACAGAAAAACTAGCTTAGTGATTTAGACCATTATGAAATGCTATGCAAAAGTCTTAAACGTCTTAGACATAATCAGGAGCTACACTATATTAAAATATTATATATGTTATAATTTACTCAAAGCCTGCGCTAGTGCTTTCAACTGTTAAAACTAGCTTTATACAGCTAAGATAAAAGATATAATCCAACTTGGCAATCTTTAATACACATTGATCACAAATGCATTTAACTTCACCTGAAAATTTTCTTTACTTATCTGACCTTTTTTTAACTGTAATATAGCATTAAGAATATTATCATGTACAAGAACACAGAGGTTAAGACTTAAGTACACTAAAATCCTATTCTAAATCACTGTCGGGCTCTGTAAAACCTTTTAACTCTAAAACGGAAATGTGTCGGACTATGAAGACCGTATACGATCCCCCCTTACTGGCTTCATCATAAAGATGTTGAGTTTTATTTTCACTGCTCTGCACACATTCTAAAAGCTTAAAAGGGATTTTTTTTTAAATGTATTTCTGTTTTTTATACTATAACTAGGGTGTGACCATCTGGCTTGAGAAAAGCCAGACACCTTAAGACAAGAGGAAGATTCTGAAGTTGCGTCGAAACCAAAAGCATAAATAGCTAAATCCTTATTACATCAATTGCAAATTACCTGAAAACATCCTGAGAATAAAAGTCAGCTACTGAACAAGATATAGAAAATATGTTTTGTACTGTAGTCTCAGTTTTGTTTAGTTTTATTCTAATACCTATCAGCTGATAGGTTTGAATGTTATTATGAAAAATACAGCATGTTTTTATGTAATCCTTCCTTCCTTTTTCTATTCACTTTGCCTTTAAGGCTCTCTGTACATACAGTATGCAGTATATGAATTCTTACAGTATATTGTATATACGGTATATATATATAAATAAACTTAACAATTGTTGTTCAGAACAACAAAGTGCATGATATTGGACCAAACATCTTGTTTGACCAAACTTCCACATGACACTGTATTTTTGATTACTATTTGATAGTCTAATAGTAGGCTCTGAATATTTGTAATCTACAACCTATGGATGGCCGGTGGAGATTTATAAAGAATCATTACATTTTCAAAACAATTTAAAATTTTCAAGAAGGTGTTAAAACCTTTTACATTAACAAAATAGTTACAATATTAACAGACTGACTGAACCATATTAGCTCAACATGGTTAACAAACATAAGTTTAACTTTTGCATTCGTTTTTGTTGTGGGATTACATCTCGATATTTTCATATAATTTATATCTACAGCCATTATTATATACAGTGTCACTAGTATTAGTATATATGTACATTTATTAAAATAACAGGTTAATATTCATTCCATGCTGAAAGCTAAAAAAAGAAAAACATTTTGTTTGTAGAGACTTTTTCAGGTGTGAAGAAGACTCCACAGCTGAAACTGTATTTTCTTTACCTTTTAGGATGGAATGAACAATTAACTGCTCCTTTGCAGCCTATGTATTTTGATGCAGCTGATTACTCAAACTTATATTATACGCTACATAACTACAACATAACTAATAACAATCCAATTATATGCATTATATACACAACTATGGTATATACACTGCTGTGCCCTTTATTTAAATTTGACTGTTTTTAACATTCAAGGTATTTGTTAACCCTCTTACAATCAGATATGCATGTTGGCTATAATGGCTATGATACATATACAGTCAGCTAAATAAAGAATCAGTAATTTCTATTACTGGTGGATTCACAAGATTTAGCCATACCCTCACATGCTTTCATTAGTGATTCCCTGAAGCAACAAGAAAATTATTCCATGATTACAAATGACAAATCTGTGTTCTTAAGACACTTCCTCTGAACTACATAAAGGCTTCCAAGTTTTAATCCTCATTACCTGAAATACAGAAGGATTAAAAGCAACCTATCATTATCTTAGTCATAGGGGACTACTGTATAATGAAAAGCTTGTTGCAATGTCATTTTTAGCTTTGTGCACTGAGAAGCCTTTTAAATGTGAACATATTGCTTTACTAAAGTGCACTGTATTGAAGGAAACTTTTAACCATGACATACAAAATAATGGAAAATGATTTGTTATTTCTGTTCAGTGGAACAAATCAAATCTGATGCCCAAGTATTTAGATGCATTTTCATTCATGCTTTCCAGTTTCAACAGAAAACAATATAAATATAAAGCTGTATGAGCTAAATAAAGGCTTCCAGTAAATTATATATACAAGTTTTAATTGCTTGCTAGGAGTTTGAGACATAATGGACAGGTGTACATTGCTTGAACATTTGGTATCACTGCTGTTTTTGTTATTTAGTATAACTTTAATCCTGATGTTGTGTTACACTAATTATTGTCCCTTTCATTTTTTTTCAATGTAAATGGTTGTCTTTTTTCCTAGTATTCATGTGATCAATGAGTATGAAAGTAACATTAAATGTTACCATTCCCCATGGCAGTATTTTTTAACAAATTTCAATAAATGCACAACACATGTTTTGAATATATTTTAAGTTGTTGCAAGCCTATAACAAATTATGTTCGTGTCTACAGCATATACAGTAGTACTTATTAGATACCGGTACTGTTTCTGTTTGCTTTGACTGTAGAATCTTTTAATCTTTTTTCTCCACCCCTGTAGGATGCCACTGATTCAAAAAACATTCATAGTCGTCAGAAACGAGCCTGGATCATTGATTCATTTTCCATTGAGGAGGAAAATCCAGGTCCTTTTCCATATACTCTGGGGACTGTAAGTACATAGCATGTGAAAAAGACAACTGAAACTATATATAAGGTGATAACCTTTTCAGGAACAGCCTTTATCAAACAGCCATCTAACTAATGGCTAATGACTAACTTATATAAAATAAAATAAGAAGCCATCAACCATGTACAGTCTCTCAAATGATTCTATGTGTAGATCAAACGATTATTTCAAAAAGAGTACATTTGATTTATTGCCATATTCCCTCATGTCTGCCACAGGTCATACTGACACCAGCACACAAAGAAATAAATTAAATGTAATCACTACCTGTGCAAAACAATTGATTTTTATTTTGCATTTTAATTTTTTTCTGTACTTAAACTAAATCACATGAAAATCATCTTTCTAATTTTATTTCATAATTTTGTGTGCAGCAAAGATATACTGTAAATGTCAGATATTAAATAAGATATTAAAATTAAAGGTATTTTATTATACCAATTGTCTGGAATACATTCAATGTTATCAATTTAATTGAAATTCCCCGGTGACCTACTAATTCACAGTCACTGACTTTAAGTTTTCATGTAACCTTTTAGAAGTGTAAGTGCTTTTTACACTTACGGTATACGCTAGTATACTACTTAAGTACTACTGTACAGTACTTATCAATAATCACCTTACCAAATCTGGAGACTCATAATTAGCATATTCATTATTTTTCCTCTAAATGAGTTTTATTTACTTTTACTCATTGTTACCCTGCTTTGTAGATTCAACTGGACCGTACATATCTCGTAACATTTGAGTTGCTTGGGAGTGGGGTCAATGAAGACCCAAAGGGAATCCTTCGAATTAATCAACACACTGGTGTCATTACTGTGTTGGGACCTGTAGATTATGAGCAATACGATAAACTGAAGGTGAGCAAATAATAATTATTCATAGACTATAAAAATAAGTGCATTACTTAATCAACTGTCTACTTATAAAAAAGTGTGAACCATTACGTTTCCAAAGTACTGTTCTGTCATCAGCTCAGGACCCTGGTCTCCAGATATCAGCAGGTATTTAAATTGAAAACATTTGTAAAAGTGTTCCTAGTCCCTATAAAATGCACTGTGAACAGTTATCTTTTGTTATTTTTCCATCGCAGAGTATCACATCATTAGCACTTTAATTTAGTCTCTTGATTGCTTCAAGTGCAAAATTACACATTAAACTGAGATTTTGATGCTGAACTGATGCTGAAACTGGATTTGATATGTTTTCATTCTTCTCACATCTGCATAGCTAACATTTCAGGCTCAAAATGTTACCAATGGTGCTGTGGATACCCGGCTTGGCGTTGAGATCTCAATTTTGGACATAAATGACCACCCACCAACTTTTCAACAGGAACATTATGAAATTACTATTAAAGAATCTATGGCTCAAGGTAATGATTCCTTATAGTGATATACTATTCAGTTTATATTATATACATTCTATATAATGCATATAAAATGTTTTTTAAGTACATGTTTTTAACAGGAAATAAAATCATTACACAATGTCTATGATACTACTGTATTAAAAAATATTTGAAATTTTAAAGGTGATATAAATACAGAACGGGACAATCAAAACGTTTTGCAACTGAGGCACAGAAACAAGATAACAGCAATTTGTCCTAGAATTCTACTGACCTCTTGTATGACCGACAGGCGGCACTCGTGGTGCATTGGTTACAGTGAAACGATTGCTTCATTTAATCTCTTTACTGTGCATATTAAATAAGCTCAATATTATGTAGCCCAGCAAACAACACACAGTACTCGTTATCGCATACTTTATAGAATTTGATTAATAGGGAATATAATATGGAATCACGTATCTAGAAATTAATAATGATATAATTATATTCATATAGCTCAAATTATTACCATAGTCCACTTTATTTGTGAACATCTGCATCTATTTGACTCATAGTATAAACTTTGCAGATCAGACTTCCAATGTTGTGCATGTCAGAGCTGTACGATGAATGATTCAGGCGCACAAACCCACTGTGACAAATGGCTGCCTGAGTGAACCGGCGAAGCAGCAGAGCAGTGTGTCAACATTCCTCATTTTGCAGATACCTTTGCACAGCAAGGTCAGC
The DNA here is from genome assembly GCF_059453375.1 of Lepisosteus platostomus. NCBI lineage: Eukaryota > Metazoa > Chordata > Actinopteri > Semionotiformes > Lepisosteidae > Lepisosteus > Lepisosteus platostomus. The sequence continues at coordinate 19,434,425 of NC_142625.1, forward strand.
TAGTCTGGAGTGGGTTACTACAGTACTGCAGTTCTCCATGATATGTAATTGTTTCACTACAGCCCCTCTAAATCCTAGAAGATATTTTTTACATACTCTTGTAACCTGAGTTCTTAAAATGCATTAATTCACAAACAAAGTGATTCATTAATTTCTCATCACCACTATCCAGAAGAACTACTCGAGATCACAGTTGATGACCCAATGTTGCTTTGATGATGAAACCTCATTGTGGCTTCCATGTCAGAGACTGATTCTAGACGGATTGTGGGTCATCTTTGAAATGTTTAAATTACCCATCAAATCACTGGGAAATAATAAGTGGCACCTTACTCTAATACTCATTGTACAAGAAATCCATGAACATTTTACACCATTTCTCTCACAGCACACACTTCCTTACACAAACAACAAAGACCACATGTCCTGTAGCTTAAAGGTCTATCTTTCAAAGAATGGGATAGCAGTAGTAGCCATCCACTAACATCCGTATGAACATGAAATTAAACATGAATTATATGCAGTTTTCAGTATAGCATATGAGTCACATGAAAGGCACATTCCAAGAGTCTTGAGGTCTGATATTTTTGTGAACATTTTTTTTAAATCCATAAAACCAAAGCAAAGAGTTGCGACATGGTCATGGTCAAAATGATTAAATTTAACCATTATTTTGCAACCAGTAGGGGGGTTTAGTGCTTTATTTTACTGCACATGTTTCTCATCACAATATTTTTAGTAATCACATCTGTAGTCTGGAAATTCAGGTCCAAGTTTGCTCTTGTTCTTCGCTCTCCTGCCAAGCTACATACAGTATATAAAAAATGAATATAATATATAAAATAGCACCTTTATTCATTGGGATAATTTTGCTTTCCTATATATTTTTTTTATTAAAAGGGAGCACTCTGATTGTTCTATCAGCCAGAGATGATGATAAGCCAAACACCAAAAATTCAACTTTCTCCTATAGAATTGCTTCAGTTATTCCCAAAGAAACAGATGCAGAATTCTACATTGATACTCATGGCAAGATTTCCTTCAAAGGATGCTTGGACTATGAGGTAAATGATCTACTACAATTACTTACAATTTTACTTATTTTTGTGTAATTTGTGTCACTTTCGAATTTTGGGCTAGTGTTATTATAAATGTTTTAATTTAATTTGTTTTAGTAAAGTGATCCGTTATTTTCCTTGTACTTAAACTTAATGTGCATTTTATGTAGGTTATGATGTTATTAGGATAAGAATAATGTGCATATTCCATTGTTTGATAATTTTATTAAATATGTTCTTAAAAACACATGTACTTATTATCTTTTTGAAATTACATGTAAATTTTCCCACTTTCACAAAAGCAGCTTATTTTTTCCATGAATGCCATGCAAACAAGAAAAGTGGGATTCTTGTGTAGATCTTCTGTAGAAGAGCAGAGAATAAGCAATGATCAACTACAGTTTGAAATTGACAATTGAATTATAAACTGGACATCAGTATCATTGTATGCACTATCTATTTTAATTTTACAGTTAGAAATAATATATATGTGATTTTCCTTTCTGTCAATTCACACGTCTTCATGCACACAGTCTGTTAGCAAGAAATCTATCATGCAGTTAAGTTGTTCAGACCATCTGTGGAAACTGTTTGAAAAAAAAGAGAATACACTGATGGTATAAATTCCACCTAGTTTACACATTAAGTTTATGGTAATTTTATGGTCTCATTCATCATGAACTGCTCTATATTTTGTTTCAGAAAGCCCACCAATACACCATCATTGTTGAAGCAAAAGACCAAGGCGAAAAAGTGCGTCTCTCAAGCTCTGCAACGGTTGTTTTAAATCTGGAAGATGATAACAACAATCTCCCAGTCCTTCTTAATCAAAAAGTGAGTGGTCTGCTCTAAGCTATAAAGTTACGTGTTAAAATAATTATTCCAAATTTAGATTACACAAGGGTGGCCTGGTAACACAATGGTTAGCTAATAGTTAATTGGCTTCTGGGAAAACTGGCCATAGCAAGAGTGTGTGTCTGTATGCATGTGCTGGTGTCCCATCCAGGGTGTATCCTGCCTTGTGCCCTTAAGGTTTACCCTGTTGAATAAAGTGCTATGAAAATGGATGGATGTCCACTACTGTGGCACTTACTATCAAGCTAATTGTACATACAGGTCATAAAAATCGTATAATGTATATTTGAAAATGGATGGACAGATGGATGATTACACAAATTTAGGTTGCCTGGTAGTGTTAGTAATCAGACCCTACTATGGCAAGACAGGACAGGAACACTCAGACAGAGGTAGAGCGAAAAAAAGCAAATCCCACCACATGAAGAAGGTCCATTTGTAACAGAAGAACCTATAGAGCTTGCAGTGCAGTATGCTTTACCATGGCAAAATCATTTATTATCAGTATCAACTTGCATGACCACTGTGTGCGGCAAACACAAGGAATCCTGGTCACAGAAGATGGGAAGGGACTATTTTCTCCAATAAAGCAAGGCTTAATGTCAGCTGTGTTGATAGCTAATTCCTTTATCCTAAAATTATAATTAAGTAAAAGCTATCATATTCTGAAAATTAGCATAAATGGGTACCAGTTTTGCCTTATTAGTAGACCTTTCAACTTTTAAAAAGCAGGATGTAAAATTCATAATTCTATTCATCACAAATCAGACCTGTAGCATTCATGTGTACCCTTCCCACTCAACAAAAGGGAGATATAACAATAAGAGTATTTTCTCTTCTAAGGTAAAACAATGTTTAAGAAAAGAGATTTCAGATATATATACCGTGTTTAGATTTAGTAGTGCAACTGTGGGCTCATGTTTTACACACTTGTTGTTTTGTGTTTTAGGCTTCTGGTAAAGTGAAGGAGAGAGATGAAGGAGTGACAGTTCTCAGAATACAGGTAAATGACAAAGACACAAAGCCCACTCCTGCCTGGAAAGCAAAATACAGCATCGAAGGGGACAAAGATGGAAATTTTCAGATATTAACTGACCCAGAGACTAATGATGGAATCTTGACTGTTGTGAAGGTAAGACTGGATCTTTCTTTAATAACAACATTATTTTTCTATCATAAATTCTATTATATAAATAAACTTAAAAAATAATAATTCTAGTAGGATACACATTATATAAGTTTTAAGCTCAGATGCTTCCTCTCTTACTACAGTTGTTTGTGTACTAAACTTAAACCAGATTCAAATCCATTTATTGTACAAGGTGCACTCTAATTACCACAGCTTTAAAAAAATTTTTATTAAAAAAGGAAACACGTTTTTACTGTGGAGCGTTCACCTGAAGAAGTCTCCACAGCCGAAATGTTGTGTTTCCTTTCTTTGCTTTTCAGCATGGAATAAACTTGTTACCTGTTCCTTTGCAGCCTACGCATGCTCACGCTTGTATATTCCATGTAGCAATGGGCACATTTCTGACATTTTCATTGGTCATAACGATATCACTAACATAGTTATGAGAGTTGTTGAAATTTCCAATGCATTATTCCCTTTCGTTTCCAATTACAAATCTTATTTTAGGTTAGATTTTATACAAATACAATGTTCTTTTCCTGCTAGCTGTTCTTTTTATGGCATATTGCCATATGTCATAATCATATCATCTTTAATTAGCCTCCAAGCTGTCCTTTGTGTATTGCTGGAGAAACTGATGAGACCTTTTCTTATTAATCCATTCATCCACTTTGGAGAAATCATAAATAGATCATTTAATTTTTTGTATTACTTACCCAGGATAAGAATTGGACACCCTTAATGTAGATAGCTAAATGTAGATACCTAAAGGTGTTAAAACCATGCCTTGGCACCATTCAAACAAGTAGTTTTTTTTTTTCAAAACTGCAAGAAAGCAAGAAAGCATCCTGTGTAAGAGGTTGCCTTCCATGCACCTTTGGGTGAAAAACAAAATATTTGAAAGAAAAACACCTCTTTTTCCACCAGCAGCTGACAAACAACGATAACTTTAAATTGCTGACCCCAGATTACAGCTGAGTAGCTCAACATTTGAGACACATAATAAGAACTACAGAACTCAGTGCAATGTTAGAATGGACAAGACAAAGAAAACTGAGGATCCTCAGTTTTTCAGACTGTCATCTGTGTGTTCAGGCTAACTGAAAGATGTATAAATAGGTTGACACTGAGGCTTAACTGATTATTTTCTGGAGTTACACTACGTGAACAAGCAGTCATAAGAGGCTTTTATCGGCAGTGCATTGCAGAGACATGCAAGGCTCAGAATCCAAGGACAACACTAGTAAACAAATGGATGACAGTTCACCTACTGTGTTAAATACCTTCATCCCTAGATTGTAGGTTTTCCAATAAATCAAATAAAAAGTAGTAGATTTTCCAAAAAATCTAAAACCAGTCAGCCTCTCAAGCAGTGCATCAGTAAAGCTCATATTAAAATTGGAGGTCTTTTGTATAATCTCCTTCTGGGATACCCCTGGATTTTCCACATACTCTAAATTTAAGCAGAATTATTTTGAAACACTTCAATGTCCTCTACCTCTTTTTTTTGTATCACAGTCTCTGGACTATGAAAGCGGTAATCGACGGAACTTGTCGATCACAGTGAGGAATGAAGCGGATTACTTTTCATGTGTTGTAAAGAAACGTAACCCTACAACACTGTGGGATGTGGACGTGAAACATTATGATTCCAGTAAAGGACAACTACCACCACTAATAAAGCAGACAGTGGATGTCATCGTAGAAGATGTCAATGACCCCCCGGAATTCACAACTAAAATTAAAGATGTTTATGTGGTGGAAAACACCGAAATTGGACATGTATTGGAGACATTCACAGCAGTCGACCAAGACGATAGCTTATCCAGTGAATTCGTGTATGTTCTAACATATCATACTACTTGCGAATTTTTAAGGTTTTATATTTATTAGGTCCTTGTTTAAAAAAAACTATTTAATTATGTAATGTCTACATTACCTGACACTTGCACACAATTTATTATTAACTCAATTCAATAATGTCTGTGTACAAATGTACAGGTGTAAATTACTATAAATCAAAGTGATATTTGTAATTACATTTTGTTGAAGGAAAACATTTTTGTGAAGTTCAGTTTTAGGTGATATTTTTTAAAGTTTCAAATTAAATATTATCTGCTGTATGTTAAAGTATTTTTGGTTTTAAACATCATTGTACTGACATTTTTGTGTACCTTGCTGTCTTTAGAAGAACTTATTAATCTTCCTTCACTAATATGGACTTCTTCTATTTAACAGGTATGAGATAGGAAACGACCCAGCAGGATGGGTAACTGTGGACCCAAAAACTGGTGTAGTTAAAACAATAAAGAAGGTGGACAGAGAATCTCCATACGTTGTGAATAATACATACACAATAGTTTTATACGCAATTGATAAAGGTAATATTAAGTTGATTAAATTAACATACTAGAGAGAAAAGTTTTCAATATTAACTAGTTTACGTTCTGAGAAATTATAGACCTATATAGATTATAGAAAGATTACAGACGTAGGCGTAGGAAAAAAGTAGTTCAGAAAGAAATCCTCTTTAAAGAGGGAAACTAAAATGTAGGTGCAAGATGTCAGTCAGAGTAGTTGGTAGGTGAGCAGCTGGCAGTGCAAAGTAATGGTTAGGGCCTCCCATCTGGAGGTGTGTGAGTTCAGATCGTACTGCTATTGTACTCTTGTGATGTAATTCCACTCAAATTATTCCACTCTTGTTGTACACATGCTTCCAAGGTTGTCCCTGTAAATTAGAAATCACTTTCAGTTGATGTATGAAGTACTGAAATCTCCCTCTTCTTACATACACAGGAAATCCCCCCATGACAGGCACTGGGACTCTCAAAATCCACTTATCAGATGTAAATGACAATACCCCCACTGTGGCAAATACCACTATCGACATGTGTTTGGAGGGTGGACCTTCAAATACCACTATTACTGCTATAGATATGGATGCAGATCCCTATTCAGGGCCCTTCCGCTTTCAGCTAATCAATGAGAAAGAAATGAAAGGAAAATGGAGACTGGAACCTTCTTATGGTAAAACCCCAAAACTTAAAAAAGTTTTCTTAATTTAGGTGTTGTACTACTGTACATCTCTTCATTATATACTGTACCTTACAGACCACAATCAAGCAAAGAGAATGCCATTGTGTATAGTTTGTATGGTTTCCAAAACCTTTTTTTATATTACAAAGATCCCTTATCCTATTTAAAAGGGAATCATCAGTGAGTAATTTTGTTCTGATTTCTTAGAACCATTAGGTATTGATGACCTTAACATATAACAGGCTTTGTTTAAAGAGACAAAAATGTTGAAGAGGAACATTTCACCTCTGTCTTCCTATTGATCTTAATATTAACATGCATCTAATTTTATTTACAGTATATTGTGTCTTTAAAATGTGTTATAAAATGTGTGATGAAAATATGTTTAATAGTAAATATTTAATGAGTAATAGTAAACGTTGAATGAATAAATGAAGAGAAGAGTTTTTTATATCAGTGTTTGAGGTAACTGCAAGACTACTAAAGTAATCGTTATAATCTAAGGCAAAAATTCATGTAATTTAATAATGTTCTTTTTCATAGGGTATTCTGTCGATCTCATCAAGGAAAGTAATGTTTTCAGCGGCGTGTATGAAGTGTCTTTGAAAATCTTTGACAAGCAGGAGCAGTATTCTGTCCAGAACCTCACTGTGACAGTATGTGACTGTGTCAGTTCAGGACCACCAAACTGCAGTCTCCGGAAATCCCCTGCTGCACAGATGGGAGCCAGTGCCATAGGGATCATCTTTGTGGTTTTATTTCTATTCCTTGGTATGATCAGGTTTTTTTGGAGAATAATCACCATTATTATATAAGGTTTTTTCCTGGCAGTCATAGTATATATTTCAAGGCCCCTGTTCTGTTTTAACTGGTCTGCTCCTCCAGTTGCTGTATAGTGTCATATAGGGATCATATTTGCAATCTAATTTCAGTTTCTCTGCATGATGCTTTTTAAACTTTCTTTAAACTTTTAAACACGAGTGAGTGCAGTTAACATCCTACTATTCCTAATTATATTCCTGAGCTGATTACAGAATTATTAAAAATGTTGACTGATAATTCTGACAAATTTTTAAAGAATATGAAAAGTTTCACCAAAACATTAAGGTGCAAAACAGTTTTGTTTTACTTCATTGCATAAGTTTTAACTATTTCTCTTTTAATGCCTTTTGCGTTTATTTTATTTGTTCTGTATGTCTAAAACCCTTTAGTAGGATTGTAGGGGTAGCCAGCACTCCAAAAGTGATTGTCCTACAGAAAGTTTAGTGACTGCATTACATAGCCACATCAGGTCTATATGGAGCAACATGGTGTGCACTAGTTTTATGAGTAATTGGTGGGTACCTGGAAATACAGCACTGTCTACAGAAATGGGCAATGGAGAACAAATCTTCTCACACCCAGAACTAGGGGAGCTTTTCCCACAATGATTGCAGATGTTTCCTCTTGATAGTTGATCCCCCATTTTCTCTACTGGACTCAAATCAGGAGAAAAACTGTCAACAGCAAAACGTTGTTTTTCTGATGGCATGCTGCTGTGTGTCATCTTGATATTGTTCTGCTAGTTCTTTTAGATTGGCTTGCAGGAAAGGAAAGCTCTTGGCTCAAGGCACCTTAAGCCCTAAGGCTGGCCCACATTGGCACCAAAGACATTCTAGTGTTTGTTATGTCAACTTGTTTGTTGAATATTTTGATTAAAAAGAAGGCACAGTTCAAGAAAACAACAAATGCGGTTCACACACATTACAGTGCAAAGGCATTGCTGTAATCCACTATTCTGGTCAACTAGGAGACTTCTTTGCTTTATCTTTCTGTGCCAATGTTGGTTGACATTACCACTAGAGGTACTGTTGTGAAGTCCCATTAAAAGCGCTGCACCGCTCTTCAGTCCCCATGGCCCAAAGACCAGTGTTATCAATTCCACTTCTTTATGTAGCATATCATATTTTTTCCTGGACAGAATGAGCATTATTGCTTTTCTCTAGGTAAAAACAGGCTTATCCAGAAAGAAAAGAAGCTACAGGTCTTGTTTACCTCTAGGGTAACCTCAGATATGTCTCACATTTTCTGGAGGCTACTATTAGCTTGAATGAGCACAAGGTGCCACTCCCTCAGGGATACTGGCACTGATTGTTTTGAGATACAGACAAAATGTCAACCCGTACCCCCCCATCAAGCTGTCCCCTGAGTAAGAAAGATTCTTTCAGATTCATATTTTATATACAGTATATTCTGTATTTCTGTAGCTGTCTTCTTATTCCATTAAGACTTCAAAGCATTAACAACACAGCCTCTAGTACCATCTAGTTGTTTCCAGCAGATATCATCGCTCTCTGATACAGTCCATAACGCTAGGACTCGGGTGTCCTCAATTCCATTACATGTCATTGGGTTGTACACAGTGAGCCGGCTGTCCTCTCTTCTCATAAAACCTTAAACTCAGCAGGCTACTGCTAAACCAGTTTTAGTTACGAAACCAAATTTCTTGAGAAAAGAAAATAGAAGCTGCTGGTTCCTGCTGCCACAAAACCCTTTGCAACATTGAGAGACAAATAAATAAATAAATAAATGGAGTTGTGTACATGTGTAGAAAAGCTTTCCTCCTAAATTAAACCTATAGTACTGATCTCATTCCCCTTTTGTCACAATTAGTATTTCATTAGTAAACTAATATTTCACCTTTCTTTGGCTTGCAGGGTTATTGCTTTTGGCATTAACTTTTGCTGGTGAGAAAGAGAAATTCAGATTAATTAATGACAATGCAGGAAACACTTTGCTAACATCCAACACAGAAACTCCAGGAACTGACTGCATGGTAAGGCAACAATCTATAATAATCACTTAGACCATGTGTGAGCGCTGAAAGAAAATAACCTAAATTTTATGATGAGGCAATACAGATTGAGTCAATATTTCTCATTAGATTTCACTTTTAAATTGTTTTAAACTCTTCAAGGGCTATTGAAAGTAAGGCAAGCAAAAAAAAAAGAAAAAGTAGAAAAGGGGTTGTTTTGAAGTCAATTCTACTAGGTCCATAATGAAATTAATTATGTAGTATCAATTACAGCTATTACTGTAATGTTGGTAAAAAGTTAATATGCTATACAATTGTGTACATAGACCAAAAAATAGTGAAACATACTGTAGCTATCACATAAACTGAAGTTATCACATAAACTGAAATTGTATAAATATTATATACAGTATGTGAGTTGTATATGTTTCCTCTTTCATTTACAGTATGGTATATGAAATAAACTGAATTAAAAAGCGATATACTTCAAAGTGAAGTGTATAATACTATGTTAGGAAAAGTCTCAGAAGGCTCTAAAATAGTAATTAATTTGACTATATTAACAAATGTCAATTTATCTATAGCTAAAACCACTGTCCTCTTTCACTCAGGTTTAACAAGGGGAAAGGATTGTGCTACAGAGTTTTAATAAATAATGTTCTTTTTATAAAAAAATGTTAAGCCTAGTTATTTTAATCAAATGTCCTTTTGTAATATTCATGAGTGTTCAGTGAAACTGACAGCTGTTTTCATGGTGTGGTATGGCCCCTTTAAATCATGGATACCCCTCAGGCACATGGGATCGTAAGTTGTAGTTATGCTTGAATAATGAGTGACATACTGTAAGCAACTAATTCACCTGCATGCCTTCCAGCTCCACAGCTATGTGTTTGAAGGTGCAAGTCACATAAGAGGGTGTGTATGTATTTGTATGTGGTGAAGTGCTTTGATGTCATGGCTTACTTTGGTACTTTGAAGATAGCAGTGTTTTTCAACAAGGGTTTAATGTACAAATAAAAAGTAGTAAATGCTTAAACACTCCATTTATTGTGAATATGCTAACTTTTTATTGCTGTACAATATGTTAATCTTCCTTTATTTTCTTTATAAAGGTTCCCCATACAGGTCAGCAAGTTAACACCACTCAGGTTGATGCTGTGAATGGTCAAAACGCATTTGGTATATATCAACAATTCCACAGCAAGAATGCTTATCAGGTACAAATCAACTTTTGTATGCCTAGGGATACAAGTCTCTGCATGCCCAATTGTATTTATTTAGAAATGTTGTAACAGACAGAAGCTACAAAAATACTTCATACTATGTAAAACAAGGAGGCAGCACCTTTTTTAATGGATCCTGAAATAAAAATGTTGGAAAAACTGGAGTCAGGACCAGTGGTGCAGGAATCTTGGTCTCTGCAGATGTACGAGAAGTGTTCTTTCTGAACTGTACCAACAAAAGCACTCAGGCAACATTTCACCTGCCCGTCTAACACCTACTTAAATATTCCATTTATTGTGAAGATGTAAACTTTTTATTGCTGTACAATATGTTAATCTTCCTTTATTTTCTTTATAAAGGTTCCCCATACAGGTCAGCAAATCAACACCACTCAGGTTGATGCTGTGAACGGTCAAAACGCATTTGGTATATATCAACAATTCCACAACAAGAATGCTTATCAGGTACAAATCAACTTTTGTATGCCTAGGGATACAAGTCTCTGCATGCCCAATTGTATTTAGTTAGATGTGTTGTAACAGACAGAAGCTACAAAAATACTTAATACTTTGTAAAACATTTCACCTGCCCTACTAACAACTACTTCAGCGAAATGATTTAATTGCATTTGTTAGAACATTGTGGAGCAGCAGCTCATTGGCCAGTACACAATAGGTTTTCAGCAGAAGAGAGCTTAAAAATCGTGATATCAGCAAATGACTGTGTCATGCCCTCTACATCTAAAGGGCGCTCCTGCTCTGTCCTGTTCCTAGTTTCCCTGTGCTTTACTTGTTCTTCCGGTGTGTCTTGTTGTCTGGAGCTATATATTTACAGGTCTCCCTTTCCTCCTTGCTCGGCATTTGGATCAGTTGTCGTGAGGCTCACCTCACGAGGTCTCCCCACCTCTGCTACCTGAGGGCTTATATCTCGTTCCGACACTGCCCGATACCTTGAGCCCAGACCGAACCCCCGTGTTTGCTCTGTTCCTGACACTACGCATTGGGTCCACCTGTCCTGCCAGACTTTCTCCACGGCTAGCCCTCCCGGCTTCCGTGATAGAATGCCGAGCTTGCAGTGGACCCCGCCTGGGGTCTCTTGGCCACCCTGGCTTCTGTTCCTTGTTTTTTGTTTTTCTGGCTGCCCTGGGTTCTGGTCCTGGTCTCTCTTGTCCTTTTTCCTAGCTTCTGGTTTCCTGGCCTCTCTGGTTTCTGGTTCCCTGGCCTACCCGGCTTCTGGTTCCCTCTCTCCCTAGTATTGTTGTTCGTCCCCCTTTTCCTTTTGTGTTTACTTTTGTGTGTGATTTGTTTGTGTGATTTGTCTGTCTCCCCGTCCTGGGCTTCCACGCCCGCTGTCTCCCTGTCCCGGACTCCCACGCCCACTGGTCTCTCTGGTCTGGGCTACCATGCTCCCTGGTCTCCCTATTTTTCTAGTTATTTTCATGTGTTGTTTGTTCCCCTGTTCCGTCAGGGCGTATTTGTTTGTTGTGCGTGCTTGTTGTGCGAGTTTTGTCTGTTTTTTTGTCTCACTCCCCTGGAACCCTACCTGGCCCCTCCTTCCTCTATTCAATAAAGGTTTTTACCCCGGAGGAGAGGGTAGCCCATAGCTGTTGACTCCCAGAGGTTTCCTTTCAGTTAAATGAGGTTTTTCCTCCTCCCAGTGCTGTGCAGCTTATTTATTTTTTGGGCATCAGGAGCCGCCCTTGAAGGGAGGGTACTGTCATACCTTCTACATCTAGAGGGTGCTCCTGCTCTGTCCTGTTCCTAGTTTCCCTGTGCTTCTTCCGGTGTGTCTTGTTGTCTGAGGCTTTATATTTCCGGGTCTCCCTATCCTCCTCGCTCGGCATTGAGATCGGTTGTCGAGAGGCTCGCCTTACCAGGTCGCCCCATGTCTGCTACCTGAGGGCTTATATCTTGTTCCAACTTTGCCCGATACCTTGAGCCCGGACCGAACCCCCATGTTTGCTCTTTTCCTGCCACTACACATAGGGGTTTCCTGTCTCACTGGTCTCTCTCCACGGCTAGTCCCTGGCTTCCGTGACAGATTGTCTTACAAAAGCACTGCTCGATTGCTGTAATCATGATATATTAACACAAGCTAGTCTTATAGATTATACAATCATTCATAAGTAAATATTTCTTGTGCTGATTTTCTATTTGTTGTTTCAGTTTCAGAGCATTTACAGAAATCCAAGTTATCAATCAACCATTAATCAATACCATCATAAACATCATCAACAAAATCACCATTATATGCGTAAGGTAGGTATTCTCTTTTAACTCTGAATATAATTTTTTAAAATCAAGAGTTCATAATTAATGTGTTCTGAAAATATTGTGTTAATATATAAGTGTTATTATTGTTTTTACGAGCAGTTTCTACTATTTCCTTTGTATTTCATAGTGTTTTTGTGCACAAATAGATACTTTACTGTCCACAACTGTGGGAATTTGACTTTTCTTCTCCCATAAGAAGTACAAAGAACATTAGACACACACACAAAATAAAACATAAAAGTCACATAAAGTCCCCTAAAATCAGGTGCATTAAAGCATAAGAACAGTACATAAAATCAAAGTAAAAAAGAAGTGGGGGGAAACCAGAGTTATGGTATGAAAAGAATAAAAGATTTCACGGTCTAAAACTTTACATGATTGTTAGAGATCATTACATTTTATTTACATTTGTAAATCTGGTTAAAAGAAATATTTCATATATGTTTGATTTAACTGGATTGGATTGGCTTTACTCTTTCATATTTGAATGTAATTCTGATATTTGTCATAGAGACAAATTAGAGCATTTTGGTAGGGAGCTTATGAAGTGCGTGTACCACACATACCACAGTAAAACAAAAGCAAAATCTGTAAGTCTACAATACAAAAAAATTAATTTGTTAACATATGAACTGGAAAACATTAACCCTTTACTGATTTTCTAAACATTAAGTATTAATATTAGGCATCAAAAGTGCACTTTATCTTAAAGTTTAAAGGGCTTTGCTCTATTAGAACCTTTCAAATGCAGTGATTATTAAAAGGATGAAGTTTAGATCTGGCATGTCTCTGGTAACATTTTAGTTTTTTGGAAGTGAAGGACATTTTCATTTTCATATATATTTAGAAATTAAACTGCTATACTTTTGATATTGGAAATTTTATTAGTATATTTAACAGTATATCTATATCAGAAGATATTTAGATGTTTAGTCATCTTATGTTTAAGTAGTATTCTTAGCACAGTACTTCTATGGTGGGTCACCAGAACGATCTCCAGAGGCGTAGTCGATATAGCAATCCGAGGTCCTAAAGCTGTAGGTAAACAAGTCGGTGCAAAACCAAACCAGCAGTGGAGCCGTAAGCCGCATGGAAGCCGAGGGTTGAAACCAGAACGATAACCAAAGTACCAAAACCAAAGCCAGGAGACGTAGTCGGAAAACAAACCAGGGTCAGGAAACCAAAAACCAAGTAGTAAGTTCCAGCGAAAATGGAAGTAGCTCTAACCAGGAAAAACCCTTATACTGAGCACAGGGTTGAGTGTGAAGCAGCATTAAATAGGCTAATTGGGAACCTTTCTGGAATGCGAGGTGGAATGATGAATCCTCTGGGGGCGTGGCATAACATTATCCCCCTCCCCAGGGGTGGCTCCTGACGCCCGAGGATTGATTGCAGAGATGAAGGCAGAAATCAACAATCAGTTGAGGGTCCAAAATGTCCTTTTTCGGGAACCCAGGAGCGATCCGCGGGTCTGTAGCCCTCCCAATCAACAAGATATTGTTACCTGCCGCGGAACCAGTGAGAATCCAGGATCATACTTACAGTGAATGCTGGGAGTCCATGAATGGTCTGGGGGGTAGGGGCCGAGGCTGGGGTCTGGAAAGGGGAGGCCCCTGAATCGATAAAAGTGAGAAGATTAAGTTTAGACGAGTCCCAGGAGAGGGAAGCGGGAACAGACAAGGCATTAGAAGAGGTAGCAAAATGTTTACCGCGTCTCACCTGGGGACTGGGTTTAGACAGGGGGCGCCGTGGAGGGCGGGAGGAACAGTCCGAATGGTAATGACCTAGAAGACCACAGTAAAGACAACAATTCTCCCGTATGCGCTTCTCCCTTTCCTGTGGAGTGAGGCGGGAGTGTACAATCTCCATAGGTTCCGGGGGGCGGGTGCGAGGGTCAAACTGAGGGGAGCGAGAGTGGGAGGTTGAGTAGGTAAAGGAAGGCTCTGTTTTTCTCCGTGATCCTCTACCGCGAAGCCCGTCATACAATTCGATCACCAAGGAAATCACTTCCACGAAGGATTTTCCTTTTAGAGGCAAGAGAAACATATTGTCTTTAATTGCATCCGAGAGCCCTTGCTTTAAAAGGAAGATCAAAGCCTCATCACCCCAGGATAGCTCCGCCGCAATAACCCAGAATTCCATTGCGTAGTCCACCACTGACCTCTTGCCCTGCCTCAAAGCCATCAGTCGGGAAGGTGCATCCTGAGACGGGGAGGGGTGATGAAATACCTTTCTTAAGGTCTCTTGAAAAAGATTAAAATCTGAAATTTCAGGAGCTTGTGACTCTAAGAGTGCAGTTGTACATTCAAGAACCCTTCCAGAAAAAAAAGAGTTAATAAAAGCTACCTTACCCTAGGAGATAGAAAATTCTTCTGGATGTAAATGAAATACCTGAGCTAAAAAGCCCCTACATTTGCTAGGATCACCGTCAAACCTCTAATTGGGCTAACTGGGAACCGTGCTGGAATGCGAGGTAGAATTACAAGTTCTCCGGGGGTGTGGCGTAACACATATGCCATCTACACCAATAAACTAGCACAATGGTCAAATCATAGCAATTACAATGCTGTAAGTGCACCAATAATCTAGTGCAATAATGAAGCACAGAGAAAATAATGGAGTCATCATGTATCTGTTGTGTGTACCTGTTTTTAAAGTTGATCATTTCCCCCCTACAGTACCTTAACACTACCTCCACCTTTACTAACTTTCTAGTACGTTAGTTGAACCCTCTAACATGTCTCTCACAGTGTTTCAAATCTCATACAATATATTTGAGGGTACTGTTTGCAATCTCATTCTTTCCAACTGCCATGAAAAAGACTCTCTAATATGATAGAATGTCAAAAAATATTATGCACCAGTTTTCCACTTTCAGATGTAATTTTATGTCCCAAAGGGTTCGCAGAGATCACACACTGGATCAACAGTTTCATCAAGAATGAGAAGCAATGGCCTTTTCTTCAGAAAAGAGAAACTGCAAACAATCATCAAAGAGGTAACAATGATGACAAAGGCACATTTCTTCATGATTATTGCAAATGTAAACCAATGATTACGACCAATACAAGTTGTGTTTCTGATTAATTTTACTTACAACTAGAAATACAGAAAATAAATACATTATATTCTTTAAACCGCTAAATTATGTTTTACCAATCTGCCTTTTTTTAACGTTTAAGTACAAGCCATCTAAAAATCGTCTTTGTCATAAACGTAAAACTATGTTTCTATGTTTGCAGTTTGTACTCTTTTCTTCTTGTTTATAAGGTATTTACGTATGGAATATCAGGACAAACAGAATCCTACTAATGGTAGAGAATAGTAAAGGTTTTAGTTTCCATTTGGTTTTTAACATAATTTTTGAAGTCAGAAAAGCTAGACTAGTAACTTGCTTTGCAAAACTGTTATATAGAATTATAACGTGCTTAATTGTTTATTTACAGCAACAGCTTTCATTACAAAGCAATGGCAATGAACTGCATGACTATCCCCCTCACATTTATGCTGATGAAGGAGAACCCATGAGTGACCCAGAACTTGATGCCATTTCCATTGATGAACAGGAGTTTGTCTCTGACCAGCTCCATGACCTGGGCCCAAAGTTTAATGATCTTGCTGCTACTTGTATGCCTGTTCCTAAAACACATTAGGACAAACCGACTGGCGAGGAAATCAAGACGGCCAACCAGACAGCAGCTCGATTACAGATGGAAATGTCTCATGTACTTACTGTACACATATATGTGGAGTCAAAAAACTACATTAAATAAAAGTACAGAGGGATTTTTATAGACTGTGTATAGTCAGCAAAATTGAGATTGTTCTACTCCACATCAGTGTTGAAGACACTAAAGGTCTAAAACTGCCAAACATGGTAGAAAATCCAAGAAACTGTTTTGTAAGAATTTGTTTAAAAATGTTTTGAAATTCCATCTCTCAAAATAAGTTCTATGTTGCTTGTAGCAAGTGTGTAATTAATGCTGCTTGAACTGCAAAAGGCAGTGAAGAGTTGGACAGGACAGAGTTGGAGTTAATGACCTCCATAATATATAAAAAGTTTATTACGAGTTATAAAGTGCACTGAAGTGAATAACTCGGTGTTAGGCAGCATTCACTGAATGCAGTGAAACGTTAGTTTGTAAAAAATATTTTTGGCTGGTCTACAATACAATATTACTGGTATAACGTCAGAAAGGTGAATTTTGTCAAGATGTGGTAGAAAACCATGCTGTGGCAGCCACTCTGTTAAATTTATGTATCAAGAGAAATCAAGTAAAAAGAAAGAATATACAGTAGATGATAACATAGATAATAAATTTATCTACATTGTTTGCAGTTGTGTTCCAGTTTGAAAGATGTAAATTATGTAATTTATTGTGAAAATACATAAATCCCACCACTTCAATAGTATCATAATATTAATATCATAATATCCCCTCCTTTTGTAGTTATTGCTCTAATTGAATGATTGAATCAAACTATGCCTTTTATTAATTTTGATAAAAAAAAATCTCCCATGTGTTTTCAATGTTTTAGTATTTCACAGAACCACTAAAACAGAGTGTTAAACACATACTTCAGAGAACACAATTTTTGGTGCTATATAGGTGACACATTGTGACATGTCTATCACTTTCAGATGACCAGTCACTTTCTGGCATTACACCACTACAATAGTGATTTTCCACCAGAGTTAGTCTTTCCTAAAAAGAAAGTTAAAGGCACTGAAGTCCGAGTGCCTTTCAAAAAGACAGGAAAGCCTTGTAAAATTAAAAATGTAAATGTAGTCTTTTATTAATGCTTATGAAGATAAAATTTTGGAAGGTAGCAGGTCTTGTTTTTTGAAAATAATATATTTTTATAGAAAAAACATTGCACATTATTTTTTTCGATACATTAAAAATCTCTGCAGCTTAACAAAACCATGGAAGATATGCCACAGCAAATGGTATTTAACAAATGTGACAGCAAATGTTATTGTTTGAGTTTTAAATTTGCAGAAGTCATTTTTTATATACAGTATATGTCTCAGGTAATTCAATTTGAACTGTATACTTCTTTACAGATCATTTACCATTTCCTCAGATTTTACTTTTGAGGAAATTTTATTTATTCACTTTTGCACTGTGACAGTGGACACAAACAGAATTTAGCGCAGTCTTGAAACCTGCATGCCTCTCTTAATTTAAATAAAATTTAAAATAATTTAATTTGGCTTTTGCAAACTGCATAAATGCATCCAAAAACCTTTTGGGGCAAATAAGCAACTGTATTATACTATGAAAAGAATAAAAGAATAGACGTGATTAATGAAAATTGAAAGTTAATTATGAAGAACATTAATTAATTGTTACTAAGCATTTTTGCCAGATATAAATGATGACTTTTGGTAGCCTAATAAATCTTATCTTTGGTAACTGAATACAGTATACTTTGTGTAAGCTGTGATTTTTATATTGAATTTCATACATTTAGATGCACAAACATACATACAGTATATACAGAGGTTTCCAAAATTATTCAGTTGCCTTCACTTTAACTCAGACAGTGTAGTGTTGCAAATCCATCCCAGGAATGGGTCAATTGCTTTTTGTAAAGAATGATATAAGTGTGAAGATACATGCACATCCTATAGAGGATGGGGGCTCAGTAGTTAACATTGCTGCCTTGCAGGACTGGGGCCCTGGGTTCAATTCCTGCCCTTGTGTGCTACAGTATCTGTATGGAGTTTGAATGTTCTCCCCATTCAAACTCAGACAGACTGGTAGGTTAACTGGGAAAACTGGTCCTGGTATGAGTGAGTGCATGTCTCGATTGTGTCTTTGAGTGCCCTGCAGTAGACAGGCATTCTGTCCACTGTGCCCAGTGCTTGCCAGGATAGGCATTGGGTTAGGTGGTTAGAAAATGGATGAACATAGTGTTATGAACAGCATCTTCCACAATGTCTCTGCCTCTGAGACACTATAGCACAAATACTTCAGTCAGAAAGAGGGTTGGTTTTTAAGATTCAGTCTTTAGATTATTCACTGTCAGAAAAATTTCATGGACTATCAGCTTTACCCACCTCTTGAGGATGTGGATATACTCTTCAACATACACAGTTCCTTTGATTGATGTAGGCTAAAATAAAACATTTTTTGGCACTATTATGTGGTATTTTTGTGTATGAGTGCAGGTTTATAAGGTATTTGTTTTGGGTGATCCGGTGTTTTGGTGATAAATTTTTACCAGGTATTGGTTTTGCATGGTCGATTTGTTTGGACAAGTACAGTATAAATAAAAATAAAAACATTACCACAAAAGCAACTGCCTGTGTTTTTCCTTTCTCTGTTTTTTGTGCTAGTATTCTGTAATTAAGTGGTTGGATGGGATCCTCAGATCAATTACTGTAGCTATTGAAGCCAAACTGTACCAAGAAGCCTCATTTTGTTTATTGACAAGATTGTTATGTTCTGTTTATGAATTGTAGTAACTTAGCTTCAATTTGACTGTTTCCTACTTTCATATTTTGTCATCTTACATTTGCTTTTAACTATCTTATATCCCTATTGACCATGACATTGTTTATATTTTTGGGATTATAGTGATACTTCGAAATCAATACATATTATAATTTGTCTTTTAATTAAATTGCAAATTATACATTTATTCTGTACACCTTTAAAACATAAAATAAAAGGAGTGTTTTTCATTAAAAAATCAGTAGGTTCCTGTCAGTTCCAGAAAATACCTATTCTTATTGCGAAGTGCATTATTTTTAGCAAAGAACATACCATTATTGTCACACCCTCTACAGCTTCTAGTCTGTCCTGTTCCTAGTTTCCCTGTGCTTTGCTTGTCCTTCCGGTGCGTCTTTGTGTGGGGCTATATATTTCCAGTTCACCCTTTCCTCTTGGCTCAGCATTAAGGGTATGGATGTCCTGAGACCTGCCTAGCACCAGGTCACTCCTGTCCGTGGCCTGAGGGCATAGGTTTCTTACCGACATCATCTGACCCCCTGAGCCTGGGCTAACCCCCATGTTGCCCCTTTTACCACTACCCACAGGGTCTCTATTAAGAGCTGTAGAGAAGATAAGCCTAACTAGTCTGTAATGTGATGTATCCACTGTATGTAGTCTTCCTTGATAATCAAAATTTATTTTGATTCTTTACTTTTTACAAATTACATATGATCTATCCTTATGTTTTAGTAACACATTTGGTTTAAACTCAGTGAAATATTAAGCTCAAGAATAATGCTAAATGCTCTGAATTAATCTGTAACCCTGTTCTTTTTCTGACTATTCTTGTAACTCTTAATGTACATATTTGCAATTTTCTGTATGCTATCTATATACTGTATATTGTAGCAATTTTGTATTGGATTTAGGTTTCATATCCACATGTTAAGCAGTATCTTACCTGAGGATTTCCCTTTGAAGGTGCAAAGATATTTACCCCTTCAGGATCCCATTTATTCTCCTGAAAACATCAGAGTTTCTTTGTGTTTTTCTATTTTAAGGCTCATGATTTCAATGGAAAGACTGATATCAGATTGTGTGGAAAAGGCACATTTGGCAAACACTGCTTTGTTTTTAAATACGAGTTAAGACCTGCAATAATGCTAGCTGAGTGTAGAATTTAAACTTCTAAAAGAGGTTGTCCAGTTGTCCCAGGTCAATTTGCTATTGTGAAAGTTTTACAGAAAGAGTGAGAAATACTGTTAGGTTATTATTATTAGGTACATCAGCACATCAAAGTAATGCAATATACTTTTAAGGCATCAAACAGCTACTGTGCTCACACACGGTTTATACAGTATGTCACCAAATATTCTAATTTGTTCACAAGCCCTTATACAATACTCTATCTCCTTGATAATAAATAGTAATCAACTTCTTTATAAAAAAAGGTAAAAATGTATTGAATCTTAAACAATAAAGGCTGTGATAGTAGATTGAACAGTGCACCACCTACACATCTGTGATTCTTGGTGCCGATATGTGATGCATATACTGTTGGAGTTCCTGAGAATTTTCTTTCTGTTTTTCTTTATGCTCTGTATAGAATATCAGTAGACGATCGTGTTTTCAGTGCCAAAGAACAGATCATGCAGAACAAACATTACGCTGAAGCTAGAATGTCGTGTTAATGCAATTGAGCGTAGCAACCCAACCTTACCTGACTATTTTTTTTATCTAAGTAATTCACTTCTCTGGAATTCCAACAGCACTGAAGTATCACTTTAGCCCCAACTCGTTGCTTGTTAGGCTGCAATAAGTCTGGGTTAATTTGATTGATGGCTGATTTCTAAGTAACACTGTCATGGCTTTGGGTGGGTGAATGTGGAGTTTCAAGCTCTGCTTCTTAATCATTAGTGAAGCCATTGAAATAATATTTTCTGTCAGTCTGCAGTGTTATTTTATGATGTTTTATTTTATTAACATTTTAAGTAAACAACATTTAGACATGTTGTGTCCTGCCTGGGGCTCATCAGTGCATTGCATTCACTTTTGATTGCAATCTTGTTTTTTTAGTCCTTCCTTTTTGCTGATTGCTCTAGTCTTTGCTAGGGACAAGATTTTATCTTATGTTAGAACTAAGAAAATCTGTGTGCAGTCATGGGAAAAAATATCAGGGCATTAATGGAGAACCACAGCTGCCATGGAAAAGTACTGCCATTACAATTACCAGATCCTCTCAGTAGACCAATATGTTGGGTGTGTTGCAGGAACCACACCTGTCTGGTTGTGTTTTAATCAGAATGGCGGTGGGGAGAGTTGGAGGAATGAAGGATGTATTGTTCACATCTCACTTCTTAGGAAATAGTTATCTGTTTCCATTCTGAAAATTAGTACATTTGGAATTTCAAAAGCTTTATAATATTCTAAATATTTCTAAATATATTCTTGAAAATATTCTAATATAACAGCATACAGTCTAAATACAGTATCTAATTGTACAATTCGCTAGGAATAACACTCAAGAATTAATTGTATTGAAAAAACGTTTATTAATTGTTTCCTAGTAAATTGGGTATTACCTGCTTGGCTAAGGGCCACACCTTACAGATTTCAGCTTTCAGCAAGTCTCGTGGAAGTTTCCTGGAATTCATTCCCAGTTTGCCTTTCATCTGAACACACTTTCTTACCATGTCCATTCTTCCATACACTTACACGTGCTTCATATGAGCTTTTTAGCATGGGAGAGGCCTCTACATGTGCCGTAACCGGGTAAAACTACAGCTGATGGTCTCAGACACAATTCATAAGCACCCAGCTGTATGTTTGGTTTCAGAGTTTCAACGTTTCAGAGGGGGCTATTGAACTTGATAATGGTCAGGTTGTCAGGAGGCTACTTACATTCCATCTTTCTCCTGTGTGCAGTTGTGGGCCCATAGCCATTAGCATGTATTATGATTCTTACTTCATATAAAAATCAGTACTTTTTCTTTTAATTTCTCTAATTTAGCCAAGGGAGTGAGTTAAGTATCATTTCATGGTGAAATGAGACTTCCTGAACCCAGGAATGAATCCAAGGAAGAACCCAGATTCTTTAACCTTGTACACTGATTTTTTTTTTGGGTAGAGGTTAAATTTTTAAGCACTCAATGATGCTAATTTAATACAAATGAATAGGAAATTGTATTATTGTTGGATTAAACATGATGCACACACATTTTTAAAATATTTTTAATTTGAAAATTTGAATGGTCAAACTGGACACATTTATAGTTAAAAGAAGTCAACCTGTCAAACACCTTCAAAAACAATAATATTCTTTTTTTGTAATGTAACAACCAAATTTGCACACAATATTGTAAATGAGGATTTACAAGAGCAATTCTACACTTTTAACTGTTTTCATTAATTCCTAAGATGACTTTTGCCATTATATATTTTTTCTATATTGTGCAGGAGATGAAAATGTAAGTTATATTTCTATTTTTCTGTAAATTAGTCTGACATGAATTGCATCTTGTAAATGCCTGTTAAATAAATCATATGGTTTCAATCAGACACTTTCTTGGACTCAAGATTTTTTCCTTTTCCTTGGATTTGTAAATGTGGTAGACCTGATTGATCAGTAAACATCTGGCTCATATTTGTCTCCTTTATGTACTGTATCTCTCTTTTGAAGGTCTTGCCGAAGACCTTTAATGAAGATAATCTCCTAGTCTCTTTCTACGTCATGGTCTCTTAATGAGAAATCATTTAAAACTCTGTGTTTTTTATTTTTGTTTAAATCTTTGTATTATTTCTATTTTTTGCTTTGCAGAACATTCACTTACAATGTTTGTCATTCTCTTCTCATCTTCTAAAATGCATTTACTTCTCTTATACTTTTTTCTTTGCTGATCTTTTCATTGAATTCATTTTAAGAAATGAATCGGAGGGTCAGTATGAACTTTGGCTGTATGTATTTAAGTTGGAATCAATAAATAACTGTTGTATACGTTTATTCCTGAATTAAGACAATGTTGCCTTTTATGCTATGAAAGGTGAATATATAATTAGATTGTGCATCTGTAATGACTTTCATGATCTGCAGAATGTCTTTGTCACTGTCCAGAATAATCATGCCTTAAAGATAGCTGGTGGCTACTCTACCCGACTCTCTAGGCAAATAAACTGCCAACTGGCATTTTTCACTTTCTCAGTTAAGAGCTGACAGGAGTGAGGAGGAGCCTCAGAAACAATCCAAAAACTGAATTATACACTTTCCTGGTAGATGCCCAAATTATTTGTAACAAAAAAAGCCTCTGTAGCTTTGTACGATATCTACTCCTTCATGTTTGATAGTACCCACAGCTGTAAAATTCTCTGAAATCCATGACATCAGAGGATCATTTGCCTTCCTGTTCAAACTAGTCAAGGCCTTGGTGTCAGTGCACTTCATAATGTGGGAGCAGAAGGAAGGAAATCATTGCTTTTTCTTGTTGAATCATCGAACCATGCTGAGTATTGATATCAAGGTTGCCATCACCGTTTTGCAGGTAGTAGTAACAGTAAGTACATTCACAAATTTGTTTGCATTGTGTCAATGATGCATAATAGCAAATGTTGCAAATCAGAAATTTAGAAATCATGCAGGGAACATAAAGTACAAGATATTGTAGGGTTTTACGTTGGCGATGACATTCCAAATAGCCCCTAAATAATCACATTTCCAAATAAAATAGAAAGACTATCTTTAGTTTTTAGTGGAGGGATATTGTTTATATAGTGAACAGAGTAATTCTATTATAGTGCTGCTATGTGAATTTGACAATATGTATTCAAATTGTCAGATTTACACACCTTTTTGTAAATTTGTAGATATGGAGGGAGTGATACCCTGAGTGATGTTATGCCCTTGAATTTTAGTGTGCAGTGCTTAAGCATGTAAAAAAACACTTTAAACATAGATATAGTTGTGTTATCATAAAAGTGTGAAATGTTTTGGGATATTGATATGTGGGATAAATTATATAGTGTGTGAAATAGTTCCGTTGAAAGGAAATAGTGATGTTTCGACATTACCATAGACTGGAAATTAATTTATCTGAATATGCTTCAAATATTAGCCTTAAAGGAGTTTAATTAATAGTGTCCACAACATTTTGTAACTCCATTTCAATTTGCTTCATTCTCAAGTTAATTTGAAACAATTTACAATACTATACTAAATGCAGTATAGCGAGTCCAGACAAATAAACCGAACTGAGAGAGATTGTTTTTTTAAAAAGACAGTACAAGGATGAAAATGTCAAATTCTTATGCCACTCTAGTTGTTCTGCAAAAAAAACATACTAGTATTTACAAAGAAAGAGCCATTCAGACTGATTTGTAAGAAGTTCCCTAGAAGTTGACAGTTATTATTTGAGTTTGTTGTTGTTCGAAAGTGTTTTAAGATCCTAGTGGACTCTGTTCCGTTTTGTTTATTACTTATGTGTTTGTTTTTGACTGCTTATCTATTGCCGTTTATTTAGTACTTGCATTATGCTGTTGATTCACACATGACACGCCACAAAAGAAATTGGATTATTGCTTCATTTTCTATTGAGGAGGAACACCCAGGCCCTTTTCCATATCAATTGGGAACTGTAAGTATATTTTATGCATAAAAAATATTGGAACAATGCATCATATTTTTGGTATCTGAAATATTCAAATACAAACTTGTTTCACCATAAAGACCATTTATACTTCACTGTACTGGTTGAGAAACAGTAGGTTTTCTAATTGACAGATTTCGGTTGAAGTTCCGATTTAATCTGGGCTTTAGGCATATTTGTGAAACTTTAACATAAATGTAAACTTTTGACTTATTCTTGTTCAATCAACGGCTTATTTTGTACAAATCTAAACATGCAATAATACATTTTAAATCCATACACAAACAAAATACTGTATGGGTCAGCTGGTCTCCTCTTGTTTGTAACCTTTGTTTACTTTCATATTTAATAGGGGTTAAAACAGAGATTTGCTCTCTGGGTACCAGAGAGCTGTGCTTATGGAAAAGCTATATCTAAGGTGCTCAAGGAATTTCTGACAACAAAACAGAGATAATGGTATAGGATCTGCCATATACAGCCTTAGAAAGGTCTTTCAGCATTCAGCATGTGTATCTTTCTGTAAGGTAGCCACCTAATTGAAAGAATTAGATTTTAACTTGTTTTAAAAACCAAATAACACATGAGAGGTTACAAAACGGGGGAGAACACTTGGTCCCCATCATTCACCTGTTCATCCAATGAACTACATCTGTCAGTTTTGAGTGCATGAACAGTTTTAATTCAGTTAGGTTGGTGCAGTGTTCATTTTACATGTATCATTACTACAGTAAATCAGTGGCATTTTCTGTATTATAGTTTAGATTACATAACCTGCTCTTTTTTCTCTTTTCTCAATGCCAGATTATAAATAATATATAAATAAAGTAAACTTGTTAACTTTTTTCTCATCTTATATTCCCACATATGCCTGTGGGGTAACATTTATATACAGGTGTAAATGTCATATTTGTGGTTTATCCACCATTAGGGTTTGATTGGCAATTTTTCCCAGTTTCCCAAAACCTACACAGAGCTCAGGCAGATGGGCAATTCCAATGCAATAAAAGATTAGTCATGTGATCCAGTGGGACAGCCACAGTATTCAGGCTCCAGGGGGTTATTTCACTGTCACAGGCACTGTTTTTGTATCTGTTTTTACTTGTGTAATTTCACAAATAGTTAAAAAATATATAATTGAAATTCACCCAACTATGTAACAGTATGCTCACAGTGGTCAATCAGATTCTGGTCTTGAAGTGAATTGCTCTTCCCCCAGATTATTCATGAATATAACTGCCATACTGTTAGATGTATTTCTATGCATTATCTTCATCATTATTAAATTGCTTCTTAGATAAATTTAGAACGGGAAAATGGGTTGAGATTCAAACTAAGGGGCAAAGGGGTGGATAAAGACCCAAAGGGCATCCTGTGCTTTGATGAAACAACCCGATCCTTCATGGTGTATGGATCAATAGATTACGAGGAACACCAGGCTCTGAATGTAAGTTAAAATTTATTATTGGTGTTACATTGAAACTGTATTCATTAATGACTGGGAAGTGAACCCTCATATAGAGGTGTTTATTGGGTCTGTTTGCGATGATGCAATAGCCCCTGTATCTCAGCAAAGCAATAGCTGCCAGTTTGCTGTCTTTGTTGTCTGATGTGTTCATGCCTACGCATACTGTGTATACTGTGTCTCATATTTAAAAGTATATATAAACATCTTGACAGTGGTGGCAGTTGAGACATTACACAAAGACAAGGGAATCTGAGTCACTATTTTAGTTCCAGGGCTCTGCTGTCACTAAACTAAATCAAGTATCATTCCGCTTTTCAAAACCACTCCCAAACACAAAATTTGAGATGTTCATTACAATACCAGTCATACATTAAGAACTGACATTTTGTAGGTGTTGTTTTCTTCCATCATATGTTTTAATAATGCGTTGTGACCATCTCCTCGAACATCTGTTAAATCTTAGGACAAAGTACAGTACTCTGTCTTTTCTATTGTTGACCAAGAGCCATATTCCCCTATCTGTGTTACTCATGTGCATACTGTAGCTGGCACTCTGGCATGCTGCTTTGCTATACTGTAGTATTTCCTGACATTTCTGATTAATTAGAACCCATATTTCCTTTAATCCATCATTTCAATCAATAATAATTATCTACCATGTATTTTTCTTCATCTCAAATACCTATAGCTAACAATTGAAGCTACAATTGACGCCACTAATGTGAAGTATGCACAACTTGGAATTGAGATCATTATATTGAACATAAATGACAACCCACCAAGATTCCAGTGGGAACGTTATGAAACAACCATTAAAGAATCAATGGTTCAAGGTATTATTTTATTTTTTATGATAAGACATTACAGAGGCATATCCCAAGTACTAATACATTTATAATAAAAAAAAAACTGTTGCTTAGTATTTGAAGTACTATTCCTCCGAAATATATTCTCTTTTTTAACAAAGTTACAATCTGGGCAATATATCACAAACTGCAACAGCCATCTTATTTTGCATTATTAATTCCAAAAATCTAATCTCAGTTAAATCAAGAAGTATCAAGCTAACTCTTTATTTCATTGGGCTTAAAAATGGAAGACTGGAAAAACTAACACACACTTCAAAAATCTGCTGTACTTTTTCTTTTAACAAATTAAGGTTTAGTCAAGCTATGCATCCAAGATCATTTGTATATGTATACTCCAAAACCTTCAAACCTTCAATCGTTTTAAAATACTTTGGGGGCTAAAACTCACTAGTCAAAATGAAGTCCTCAGTGAAGCACATTCCAAATTTTTAATTAAGAAAGAGAATGTGTAATTGTTCTGGTTGGGGACGGTGATCGATGTTGGTCACAGATTCCTCAAACCAGTTACACACTGATCACTTTGCACACTGATACCTACTGCATAATCGTTTAATTACTGTAGGTCTTTACTTGCAACTTTGTTTAGTTTATTTACAATTATTTACACTTTTGTCTTCTTTTGAAAGGGCAACGTCTGATAACTGTATCAGCAACAGATGCCGACTATTATAAAACTCAAACTTCCGATATTTCTTATTACATTGCTTCAGTAACCCCCAACACAGAAGATATAGAGTTCAACGTTAGTAGAAATGGCACCATTTCCTTCAGAGGCTGTTTAGACTATGAGGTGAGTGAAGTTTATTAGTTAATTTTAAAGCTCCTGTAGCTAAAATAGCCTGCATAAACTTATTCTAAAACTATGATGGGAGGATGATTTCTTGAGATGGATTGCAACTGAAGCATTGCTACAGTAGATTCACAATAAGGAAAATGCAAAAAATAATACAATCTTTAAAAGTGGCTATTTTCTTGGAATTAGTTTTCCCAAGAGGATTTTAGCAGCGTTAAGGGTGAGCATTGCAGCTTAGAGAACAACAAGATAAGTTACTGTCTGTGCCACTGAAATGAGTACAATGTCACAGGGCTGAAATGAGTAAATTCTGCCTGTGTTATCTAGCTACTAATCTAGATAGGAGTAGTTCAAGTAAGTGCCTGTGTCAGCATCCGTAGGCTGCAAAGGAACAGGTGGAAGGTTTGTTCCATTCTGAAAAGAGAAGAAAGGAAACACAAAGTTTTGGCTGTGGAGCCTTCTTTGGGTGTGACTTGTCACCCGAAGAAGGCTCCACACCTGAAACATTGTGTTTCCTTTCTTCTCTTTTCAGCATGGAATAAACTTTTTACTTGATCCTGTACTAATCTAGATAACAGTTTTGAATGCATATTACAGTAAAAATATTCCATATTTAAGAGGATACTTGGTTTTTTGTTTTTGCTTAATGCAATTCTTTGACAAATTAGCAGGCTATTCTAAATGAGAATATTAACAGGTGGAAATATTAGCTAATATTAATTTCTATATACTGTACATGAAAACATATACCTCATATGTGCAGGAAAAAAGACCAAGCAAGTTGCCATGACTTTGCCTTAGTGAATATCTCCAAACTTTAGAAATGTGATCCTGAATTTCAATATTGTTTTAATTAAGTTGACTGTTTTTTTTTATTAATCTATTATTTTTCCAGCAAACCAAGAAATATACCATCATTGTTGGAGCTAAAGACTATGATAAAGAAAGACAGCTCTCAAGTTCTACTACTGTTGTCCTAAATGTTGAAGATGAAAATGACCATCTACCCACCTTTCTTAGACCTAAAGTCTGTCTTTTTGATCATACCTATGAAGAAAGATGTGAAGACGGGGGTTTGAATTTAATCTTTTCTGTAGGGGGTTTAGACTTCCAAGTCACAAGCAGGGGTTTATGGCAGGAAAGGGGGTTAACTGATAAGGATTGCAGATGCCAGCTAGGAACCCCCCTGGGTGTAATGTTAAACTGACCATTTGCCCAGAACATCGTAAACTGGCCAAATACCATGAACCCCCCTCTTTACCATCATACCGAGTGACGTCAGAAACGGAGAAGAAAACACTATATAACCCAAAAGTTTGTAACAGTACGTGGAACAATACTTCGGTTTTGTTGTTTCTTGCGAGAAACAAGACTTCGGCTTTATTGTTCCTTGCATGCAATAAACTCATCTGTTTCACTTCATCTCGGGATCAAGAACCTTGTTTCTTCTGTTACAACAAATTTGGCGTAGTCGGCAGGATGCTCCAGAAGGCGCAGAACTTCCCATCGGCAGGAGAGACGGTCAGCGCGCACATAACTAAGAGGTAAGGACTCCTCTTTTATTTAAAAGTCCCGACTCTCTCTGACCGATTGGGAAATCTCTGCTCCCTGCGAGAATCGCCCGAGATGACGGAGTAAACGTGAGTTTCTGAATTCCTCTGGCCCGGGGAAGGCACCGGTGTATGTAATGGGTTGTTTGCTGTAAGCCCAGAATTTGGTCTGGCAGGGGTTCCGCGGTATTGTGTACAGGCGTTCGAAGCTGGTGTATGCCTTAATTGCGCGTGGAGTTTTGAACGGGTTTTGGACCCTTACCGTGAAGTCAGGACTGGTGTGGGTCTTAATTGCACCCGGAGTTCTGAAGCTCAGAACTGGTTTGGGTCTTAATTGCACCCGGAGTTCTGAGGCTCTGAATCGGTGTGGGCCTTAATTGCGCCCGGGGTTCTAGAGCAAGTGGTGCATTAAATGCACGTAGTTCAGGACTGGTGTGGGTCTTAGTTGCACCCGGAGTTCTGAAGGTCAGAACTGGTGTGGGTCTTAATTGCACCCGGAGTTCTGTGGCTCGGGATCGGTGTGGGCCTTAATTGCGCCCGGGGTTCTGGAGCTGAGTGGTGCATTAAATGCACGTATAATCCAGGATTGGTGTGGGCTTTAATTACGCCCGGGGTCCTGAGATTAGCTACGCCTTGATCGTGCACAGATTGGCGTGGCGTGGTTTTTTTTTTGTTTTAAAGGAAGCAGGAGTGGAGGAGATATATGTATGTATGTTTTTGGTGTTTTCCTTGTTTGTGAAATACATATACACACGCGCGACACTGGCATGGGCGCACCTCATAGTGGGGAGCGGGGCATTAAGTGGCAGGATTTGGGGGACCCGAGAATCGCCCTGATTGAGCTCAGTGCGTAAGTCCACCCCGGGGCAAAAGCAGCGATGCTGGCGTTCTGGGGATGGTGAATTACTGATCAAGAAAGGGGGTTTTCGAGGTCTCGTTTCTTACCTGTGAACAGTGCGGTGTAAGTCCTCTCTAAAGTCTCGGAGAGGCATTTAGATCCTGAGGTAACAGACGCCCTTGGCTGAATGAGTGCAGGAATGCACAGGTTTTTCAAGTGAAAGCATCCCCCTACTGAATGAGCTGTTACCTCACACACGACAAAAGTAAATCTTAAAGAGACCGAACATGTGCGCTAACTGATGGTTTGAGAAAGTGGTGGAAGGGTCCGTTTAAATATCGGAAAAGTGTAAGTTGACGGAAAAGAAGGAGAAAAATATGGAAAAAGCTGAGTTTGTCAGAGGGAATTTGGGGCGAAGACGCCTGTAAAGAAAGCATATATGAGTATTGATTGGCAAAAGCACAAGCATGTAGCTCCCACCCTGGTGCACGGCCGGCACCAGTGGTGGCAGATACATGACGAAAAAGAAAGAAATTGGGATGTGACTTAAAAGTGTGTTTACGGGGAAAATAAATACCCGGAAGAAGATATACTTTACTCGCTACGAAAGAGTATACGGAAAAAAAAAGCTAAAAGAGGCAGTACAGGAGAATGAGAAACGAATTAGGAATTAACTCCTGGTCACGCTGCACTGGTTAATGTGCTACAGCCGGCGACTAAGTTATATCCTGCTCTCCCACAGGGGAACAAACAGGCA
Organism: Lepisosteus platostomus; assembly: GCF_059453375.1. Classification (NCBI taxonomy): domain Eukaryota; kingdom Metazoa; phylum Chordata; class Actinopteri; order Semionotiformes; family Lepisosteidae; genus Lepisosteus; species Lepisosteus platostomus. The sequence goes on from NC_142625.1 coordinate 19,465,145, forward strand.
GGAAACGAAAATAATTGGGATCAATTCCCTCAGTGGCCATATGGAGAAGGGGGGTCTGATTGGGATAACACTTGGTATGAGTATGATAAAGACGGATCAGGGTCTCCCCTGTTAGAGGGAGGGCGCCCGCAGGTCTGTACTCTCACTCGAAGTGGGAAAGGACTTGATGTAGCAGGGGCTGGCGCCGTTGATGACAGCGCCACTCTAACACTGTCTCGCACCCCGTCGAGGGGGTCTGCAATCGCACCTACCTTCCCTGATTTCCCCCATACGATCAAATCCAAAACCGTAAGATATTGACCGGTGGGCTAAAGTACCGCACCCGAAATTAGAAATGCAGCGAACCTGGAGTGCGCTTCAGGAATTAAAATGATTCATGTAGGAGTAAAACAAGAATACAGCACATTGTATTACGAAGAGAAAAATATATTCTCGATGTATATGTGTGTTTTATGAATTTGTGTGCCGGCATGTATGTGTGCAACTGTGAGTTTTGGTCTACTAAATGACGGTGTGAGTGTGTTTAGTCAGCGGGACTGGCTAGAGACGTAACTACAGAGACTTGACGAAAATCAACTTAAGGAGATTGGAAAATATAAGAGCGTCTGAAACGTATAAGTACAGTACAGGTGGACGTAAAAGTAGTTAAACAGTTTTTGTATTATTATAAATTATTATAAATTGTAATTTATACAATTAGTTGTAATAGTGGAAACAATTTGGTTTTATTCGAATGTCTCGAAACCAGACATGCTGAAACGCTGTAGGTTTAGAATCGAGACTGGGGAGAATAACGTCTTGTGAGAAAATCTGTTTACCTAACGATTAGATCCTGTAAATCCCTTGTAGCCTCCCTAAGTCTGTCCCAGTCCAGTGGATAAAAATGTACTGTTAATGGAGTGTTGGTTTTTCTGTAGGGGATACTGGAGCACTACTGTCCTGCTTGTTTCACTCCTCTGTTCAACAGTGTACTATAGAGCAATGTATATGGGAAGATGGCAGGAGGCCACAGGAGTATTGGGACAGCAAGTTTTACTTGCCGAGTACCAGATTTTAATGGGTGGTTTGATCCCAGATCTATTGGGTTGAAATATTATGCATTACAAAGAATGACTATGCAGAACAGGGTATCACGTGGCTTCAACTGGCTGTGATCACTCAGTATGTTGATGGTATTCTGAGTGCTTCCCCTGACGAGGAAACCCACAAGTCTGAGTTGCTTCAGCTTTAGAGTGTCTAATAGAAGCAGTTATGATAAGGCCCTTTTGTGTCTAGCATTGTGGAATTTTAACAGGGCCTGGGTAATATGTTTTTTTACAGGGTGAGCACAACTCTTAACGGATCTGCTTAAGGGGGGAGTGCAGTACAAGGACAAGATTGCCTTGGTTCCTGCAGCAAAAGCCGCCTTTAATAATTTGAAACAAGTTCTCTTACAGGTGCTGAGACTGGGGTTTCCTCAGAGGGATCAACCATTCCTTTGTATTATTGCAAGTAGCTGACAGAGGCCACCCAAGGAGCCCGCGAGCAGGTCCTGGAGGCGTGGGGACCACCACCTGAAGGAGGGCACGACCTCATCCCAGGAGAGTGGGTGTGGATCAGGAAATTTCCTTCACAGGTTCTCCAGCCCAGGTGGGACGGACCCTACCAGATCCTGTTGACAACCGAGTCTGCGGTTCGAGTGGAAGGAAAAGATCGCTGGATCCACGCGCCACACTGCCGACGAGCCTCATCCCCATTTACAGACCCAGAATGAAATCATTTCTGTCAATAATGATAATTGTTGCTGTAGAACTATGTTCCGCAGGGATTAATGATCATCTCTCCCACAAAGGAGAACATGGAATTAATTCCTTTTTAGGCCTCTCCTATCTGACAGCTAAGAAAACCAACCAAAGTGCCTGCTGGGTGTGTGCCGCATTACCCAAATATGTACAGGGAGGACTTCCTATGGGAGCCATTCCTTGGCGTCTCGAGGAAGTCATAGGCATGATCATTTGGAGGGATAATTTAGGAGATTTTAATATGACAAACTATGGGGGTTGCCATAACACGACTTTAACCTGCACAACATTACAGTATCTACAGGAGCGAGGCTTAGAGCCCACGAGTTTCACAGGCTCTTACGCTCCTAAATATAACAGAAGCCATACACCACCATACCTGACTCTAAATAAGGAACGTGAGGGAAACATATGTTTTCAGCACACTAATGGTCTGCACTTGGTTGGATGGAGTCGTTGCAACCTTACCATCGCTGCAAATATATCCACCTCTACCTTCCAAATTCCAGGATGGGATCGGCACACCCCACAATTCGGTATAAGTTTCTTATTTTCAGAGGCATGGGGAGCGCCAAACGGAACATATTTCATTTGTGGAAAACGAGCCTACCCATGGTTGCCAGCCCAGTGGTCTGGCTCATGTTATTTAGGATATGTGGTTCCTCATATCCGTGTTCAAACCCACACCCCCTTCGGACCTAACCACAGACCACAAAGAAAATTGGCTGATTGGGAATATTATTTAGGTATAATATTTCCACAAGCCGGCATGAACTTTCTGAGTCGAGAGTTAATTCAAATGGCCTCGACTTTAGAAGAATTAGCAAAGTCTACCTCATCTAGTCTGAAGGCTGTTAATGATGAGATGGTAGCCCTCAGAACAGTGGCCATGCAGAACCGACTAGCTTTAGATTATGTACTGGCGGCCCAAGGAGGAACTTGTGCAGTAATTGGCACTGAATGCTGCACATATATCCCTGATAATTCTGAGCACATCTCAGATCTGGCCCAACACATTTACAATGAGGGACAGAAATATCAGGACTATTATACTGAAAATTGGGGAATTGGGTTTTGGGTAAAGTCTGTGTTTGGGGCCTGGGGTGGAACCTTTTTATAGTGTTTATCTGTAGGAGTAGTATTGTTTATATGTATAATTGTAATCATCACGTGCACAAAAACATGTATCACATCTTGCCATAACCGTGGAATGTACAATGTCATGGCAATACATACCTGTTCGCCAAGAAAGGAAAGATCTGCCCTGACATTGTATGTATAAAAATAGGCTACACTGACGTATGCCATATTTTATAAGGGGGGAATGAAGAAAGATGTGAAGACGGGGGTTTGAATTTAATCTTTTCTGTAGGGGGTTTAGACTTCCAAGTCACAAGCAGGGGTTTATGGCAGGAAAGGGGGTTAACTGATAAGGATTGCAGATGCCAGCTAGGAACCCCCCTGGGTGTAATGTTAAACTGACCATTTGCCCAGAACATCGTAAACTGGCCAAATACCATGAACCCCCCTCTTTACCATCATACCGAGTGACGTCAGAAACGGAGAAGAAAACACTATATAACCCAAAAGTTTGTAACAGTACGTGGAACAATACTTCGGTTTTGTTGTTTCTTGCGAGAAACAAGACTTCGGCTTTATTGTTCCTTGCATGCAATAAACTCATCTGTTTCACTTCATCTCGGGATCAAGAACCTTGTTTCTTCTGTTACAACACCTACATTTTGTTTAAATAAATATGAATGTATTTGATATCTTCTGTAACTGTTTTTTTAGGACTGGCAAAAGAGAAACATATCTCTATACTTCAATACTCCTACAATGAGCATAATCATTCCTTAAGGTTTAAAAAACATTAGCACTACTTGAGTAATTTATGTGTGTATAATTAAAAAATACACTATATAATTGTGTTGCTTCTTACAGACACTCACGTGCCTTTGTGTAAAGAACTGCCTCTTATTCTAGGTTTTAAATTACAATCTCGGTCGTTACAACATATGAAAAGCCTAGAGAGGGAGGTTTCAGATTGATTGAGATTTCTTGAGGTGGGCCTCCCCATTAACCGAGGTGCTTACTTTTTTAACTGTAGGAGACAGTGGTAGTGAAGGAGAGGGACGAAGGAGTGACCATTCTCAGAATAAAGGTAAACGACACAGACACAAAGTTCACTCCTGCCTGGAAAGCAAAATACATCATCGAAGGGGACAAAGACAGACACTTTAACATAACAACTGACCCTGAGACTAACGATGGAATCTTGACTGTTGTGAGGGTAAGAAATGTTTTTTTTTTGTCTTCGGTATCATGGAAAGAACTGGCCAGGCAATTGCTGTATGTGTCCAGAGTTCTGTTTATCTGTTGGCTGACATAAGAACAGATTCACTTCCTGGGGAGCCCAGCTCCTGGTGTTTTTTATTTTATTGAGGGTAGTCAATTAAACATTTAGCCTATTTCTTTTATACTATATGTCAGATATATAGGATGTTAAGTAAAGTCGTTGACAGTTGATTACACAAAACACTTGCTACCCGAAAGATAAATTTATTTAAAGAACATCTTGGAGCCTAGTTACAAGTATTATAACTGAACAGCCAATTAGTTAATTAGACCCAGTTTGTAACTGTAATTGAGAGCTCAGGTTGGAAAAAAAAACAGAAGACTGTTCCCTCAAGAGAGTCTAAAACCTCCATGTTAGAGTTCTATATATTTTTAGCCAAATCTGATTCCTGGTCTTGGCTCTGGAAACACCTGTATGATTTCAAATTGATGCATTAAAGAGATAATAGTCACAATCTAATCAACCCAAAAATAAATGAATGTTCTGTGCTTATGTATGACCTTTAATTTCAGGTTTTTTTACTGCAATATAAATCAATAAATGGATCAGAAACCAGGTAGCATCACAATCAGTGAATTGCCATATGGCTTACAGAATGTCTAAAAGAAATATATCGAAAGGTACACGGCAATATGGTTCTTTATTTTTCACTCTTAGAATGAGTATGTTACAGACTGTAAATTGTCATTCAGAATAATCTGACTGGTGATCATCTCACATCCATTGACCTCCCTTATGGGTGTATGTCTAAGATCAATATAGGTTCAAATGAATACAAATGGTCTGAATAGCTACCGTGTGTATTCCATCTTCCTTGTGTGGTCTCTAGGAAAGTACTAGATTGATAAGAGGATAAATAAGATATTTCTTGAAGGATCTCAAGGCTTCAGCAGGAATTCCAGGTACCTTCCTCCACACACCTACAGCTGTAGTTTCCACTTGTGACAGCAGATCTGCATGACTTTGTCAGTACCTTGTAATCTGATTCGGTGCTTATTAGAAAAAAAACACTTTAAATACTGTACTAACAGCTTCTCTTTTTGCTTCCTTTAAATTTTACACATAAATACCACGTGCTGAATTACAGTAATTTTCAACTCCAGCTGAAACACGTACTGCTCGAAATCACATTTATTTTGTCCAGTAGAACCTCCCTTGAGAAATTAAATCCCATCTCACCACAGTATGTGACTACACATCACAGCCCTTTAGTCACATATTCCAGTAATATGGAATTTAAAGTTATACCGATGACTTTCAGTGGCTACGCTCCATACCCCTGCTTTTCTGGAGAGTATTAAGATTTTTACAGCTTGAAACTCACAGTATAAGTAAAATGAATGTCAAAGTAGCTTTGATGTTTGATGCATCATTGACAGAGTAAGCATGTCTGTCACGCCCTCTGTAGCCAGAGGGCGCTCCTTCTCTGTCCTGTCCCTAGTTTCCGGTCTGCTGTCCTTCCGGTCCCTCTCTTTCCCTTGGGCTATATATTTCCGGGTCTTGCTCTCTGTCCTGGCTCAGCATTGACGTTCGGATGTCCTGAGACCCGCCTAGCACCAGGGCGCCCCACGTCCGCTCCCTGAGGGCATAGGTTTCTATACGGCATTCCTGAACTCTTTGCACTAATGAGCCCGGGCCTTTTTCCCGTTTTGCCGCTACGCATATTGGTCTTTTTCCGCTCTCCTGCTCCCCATGGTTAGTCCCTTTGGACGTCCGTGACACACAGGCGCAGATCCTTAGCCACAGTCCCACTACTCCACCCCGAGTTTCAAATTACCCATCTTGCACACTAAGTGAAATCTTTCTTGATTTAAAGCATGTAATTATAGAAATACAGCAATAATACAGGAGTTTCTGTGTGCACAATAGGAGCCATCAGAAGCCTTGTTAATGTTCCTTCATTGAAATCACTTTCTTCCTTGTAACAGATATCAGATAGGGATTGATCCAGCAGGATGGGTAACTGTGGACAAGCGAACTGGAGCTATTAAAACAATTAAAGGAGTGGACAGAGAATCTAAATATGTTGTGAATAACACATATTCAGTAATTCTGTATGCAATTGATAAAGGTAAGATTAAAGCCTATGTTTACTATAAAGCTTAGCTCCCACAGTCAATTTTAAAATTATTTTAATTAAAAACATTAATAAAAAATTAAGTAATTTGTAATTATGAAACCATTAACATTCTTCTGTTTTGGAGTTTGTGTATACTTATGAGTGAAAGTACTGTAGATCTGTTATTAACTTCACATTATACTTTTATTTAGGTCAGATCTGATTTTGAATATAATTCAACTGAAAATCGCAGATAAATCCCTTTTCAAGAAAAAAATTCCTTCTGTTCTGCTAAAATGTCACTCTCTCTCAATTCACAGGATCCCCCCCCATGACAGGCACTGGGACTCTCATTATCCACATACGAGACGAGAACGACAATGTTCCTTTTCTGCGTAAAACCAACATTGATGTGTGCTCAGGGGCAGGAGCAACCAACATCACTCCATATGACCTGGATGAAGATCCCTTTTCTGGGCCCTTCTGCATCCAATTGGTGAATGAGAAGGATCTTGAAGGAAAATGGAGACTAGATCCTACTCACGGTGAAATCAACAAGTCAAAGATTCCTTACTTTACCGTGTACTTCTTTTATACAACTGACTCTAAACCTCTCCTAATTTATAAAAAGACTCAATTGTTTAAGAAACAGTGGGCATTATTTGCAATATCATATATAAAAATATATTGGAATGAGAAAAGAGGGGTATTAAAATCAGGATTCTGATATAATCTTACTGTGGAAGCAAATAATAAAGATTAATCATTTCATGGCTCCTAAAGTCAGTGATTACAATGATTTCCGCAAGATTTTATTTCTCTGCCACAACTCGGATGATGGAGTAGCAATCAGGCACAAACTTAGACAGGAGTTCCATTGTCTTACTAATATAGACCTAGAGAATTCCAGAATATTGTCCTTAAAATTAAGATTCAGAACAGAACGCCCTTAACCCTTAACAAGCCAAAGAGAGAACATTTGCATCTTAATGCTTTTCATCCTAATAAAAATTGATCCTACTCAGGGCTAAATTTCCCTTTCTAAAAAGTGATGCACACAGGTGTTCCAGCACTAAAATGAGAAAGAATGGGTTTCGCTTGTGGATTCTACAATAGAAATGTGTTGTTTGTTATTTAAAAGAGATTGCAATCTTATTTATTTTGTTTCCTAAAACATTTCCTAAAAATGACCAGGAAAAAAAATTTAAGCTAAACAAAATGCAAATGTATATTTTAAAATAATATTTTGTTTTCTTTTCACAGGCAGTTCTGTCGATCTCATCAAGGAAAGTAATGTTTTCAGCGGCGTGTATGAAGTGTCTTTAAAAATCTTTGACAAGCAGGAGCAGTATTCTATCCAGAACCTCACTGTGACAGTGTGTGACTGTGTCAGTTCAGGACCAGCAAGCTGCAGTTTCCGGAAATCCCCTGCTGCACAGATGGGAGGCAGTGCCATAGGGATCATCTTTGTGGTTTTATTTCTGTTCCTTGGTATGATCGTATTTTTGTAGAATATTCATCATTTAAGTGTCCTTTCTTTAATCAGGAAGAAAATACAGACACACTACCATCCAGTGACCTTAATATCATTCAGTTCTGTTTGCAGTTCTGTTATTTTACCTTATTGATGTTATTCTTCAATGAGTAATACATTATTTTAAGAAGAACAATTTCATTTTCCTCTATGTGGTAAAGAAATAAGGCATTCTGCATGGAAATTTAATTTATAATTATTTATAAATAGGACATAAATATGGGAAGTAGGAAATAAACATCCCTTCATGTGACATTAAATAATTAATATTAACATGTATTTTAACACAGATTGCACTCCATACCATAGTAAGAGTCTTTGAGGCATTGTGATTTTTGGTCATTTTTATTGAATGCCTTGAAGATCCTTTTTAAGGGTGATAACTAATGCTCAGAATTACTTAATATTCAGAAAACAGCACAGTTCTTCCACTTTAAATAAATTCCTTGGCCTATGAGTATCAAATATATACATTATTTTTAGCTACCTGTATGTCTCAAGCAGAGGCATTACATCGATTCCAGTCGTCTGAAAAGCATGATTTCGTCAATGGACTGATCAAGCATATGAAGTTTGTCTCAGTCAGAACTTTACTAATGGGCAGTGGAATTAGCAGAGGCCATATAAAGTTCATCAGAGCATGTTTGATATATCATTGTTTTAGTACATTACGTGAAGAACCCCACGCCATCTTTTATATATTATGTGTATGTGTGTGTGCGTGCACCAAGCAGTAAGTTCTAATGATCACATCCTGTGAGGCAGCTGTCGGTCTTTAACTTCCTGATCCCTGACAGCTGGGGTGCTGTTGATTTCACTGTGTGCTTCTTTTTTGTCGGAGTATGAGGAAATTGGAGAGAGGCCTGTGATAGCACACACCAGGTCACAGAGAGACAAGGAGAGCCAGCATATGAAAGACTTGAACCTATGGGCTGCCTGTCCATCAAAGACAAGGGGCAGTCGAAAATCTTTTTGTCAAACTCTATGTTAAAGGATAAAAAGAACAATATCACTAGTGCTTTTTCTATAAAAGTACCAACGCAGTGTAATTTCTTTCACCAGCCTATCACAACATTGTTCAGAAATTGTGATTCATAATAGGTTAAGATCACTGGAGGTACTGTTAAAACATGTAAATGCCAGAATGCTGTTGCACTGAATTGTTCCATTGTTCTAAACACTTATATTGTAGCTACAATACAGTATATCTATTAATAAACAATAAGAAAATAATAGTATTATAACTCTCACTGCATTAACAACATACAGTATTCCTCTGCATTATCTAGTGCTATTCATCATCAGTTCTCTATAATATAGTTAATAACTACAGCCCTCAGGTGCTACAAAAGCTTTATTACATAAAGACTCAAGTAAATACTCACAGAGAAGCTAAATTAAATCCGCTAATCTGAATTTCCCTTCTTTTAATTGCAGTATCACTTGTTTTGGCAATTTTAATTTCATGTGGGAGAAAGCCAGTAATGATCACCGTGCATAAAACCTCAGAAACTTTACTAAAATACAATACTGAAATGCCCGGATCAGACTGCATAGTAAGCCCTTTGTCACTGGCAAACATGAACTCGGTAAATATATATTGACCTCTCTGCTAAGAGTCTGTGAAATATGTTCCAGTACATTTGTAGTGTTCTCCTGAAGTATTGACCAGCATGAAGTATTTTTGTTTCTATTATGTTTTGGTATTTTTGCTTCAGTCCAAAAACATACTGGTACTGTAGGTTAATTAGCTTCTGGGAAAACTGGCCCTAGGTGTGAGAGTGTCAGTGTGTGTCCTGTGATGGTATTGCATCTCATCCAGGGTATATAATGCCTTGCGCCCGTTTGCTTGCTGGGATAGGCTCCAGATCCCCCTTGATCCTGAATACTGGAACAATCGGTTAGAAAATGGATAGATGGAAGTGTTTGTTTCTTATTATTTTCTTTTGCTTCTCTTATTAAGGTTAATAATACAAGACTGACAGTAAAACATAACCAAGGGAGCTGTATATCTGAACAGAACCTCAAAAACATTGTTTATCAGGTACATGTTTCAATTCTCCTTTATGATTGGGGACCTCAGCATGCTTTAACTGCTCGTACCACAGTATTTTTTAGTACCCTATGGCTTTACGCTGTGTCTGTTTTTTTCAACAGAGACCTCTTGTGTTTAGACCTCGGAAGACCTCTTTAACAGCTAGGGTGTTTTTTATGTCAAAATTTGAACAGGACTGATGCATATTGCTAACACACAGTCATTTAAGCTCTTAATGAATTAGTTAAGACAACACATTTCACGTTTTAAAGGGCTTAATCTGATCATTCTTATTGTTTTACTTTTCTAGAAGAATTTGAACCATCAATCTACCATTGATCAAAGGAATTTCAGCAAATATAGCAGCAAAAGCTGGCAACATTTCCATGACAAGGCTAAGGTAGGTACAGTTGAGATACCGATTTGACTTTAATCTGCATTGATGAAGGAACAACTGGGCTCACAATTTGAATTCTTGAGAGGTGCCGAAAGCATCAAGGGACAGTTTAAAATCTCAACTTTACAGAGGTCATTATAAAATTCAGTGTGTAGTAGAAGATGGAACTGCTGTAATTTAAGACTGAAGTCATCAGGACAAGGGGACAGTGGACCATACTGTATATGTGGTATCTAAGTAATTGCCTGAAACCTGAATGAGGGCTACTGAATATCTAGTGCTGCTGAGCCAACACTTTATATGCCTGGGGAAGGAGTGTCCATTGATAACTGCACTTGTCAGCTCAACCAGGCAGGACTAGAACACTTGGCCAGAGCTACAGAAAAAGCTGTCATAAGGACTCAATCCAAACCATATAGTGAGTGAACAGTTTGAAGATGTTACAATACTATGGCTTGTAGGCCTTATTAGGCTTATTCATCAATATCAACTTGCATGACAGATCTGGGCTACAAACAGAGTTATACTTGGTGACAAACAATGGAAAGGTATAATAATAATTATAATAATAATCTCTAATGAGCCAAGGTTTGCTGATGGCAAACTCTATGCACATCAGTAAGAGATCAGTTGGGGGGAAATGGTGTGATGTGTTAGGGTGCAGTTACGTGTTCCAATCGGAATATATTGTACAGAGTAGTCCTACTGCCAGGAACTATAGCTGAACAATATCTTGAAAGCAGCCATCCTTCCAAAGGTAGTTGAACCTGATGGGAATGATCAACTCAAAACACAATAATGCTTAACCCTAAAAAGATGTGAGAATTTAAGTGTCTCTTTCAGATAACCATCTTTTCCTTTCTTTATGAAGATTCCTAAGAGAACTGAGCAAGTACAATATACTCATGCAAAAGGTGGATGTGTACAGAACCCCACAAGGATTTCTTATCAGGTACATATATTAATTTTCCTTTATGCTTAGAGACCTAAGCAGGCTTTATCTGCCCTTACTACAGTATATTGGTATAGCCCATGGGACTGTGTGTCTTTCTTCAGTAGTAAAGAGCATTAGTATTTCCTCCCTTACACAGCCAGTGTATATACATTGAAGCCATTTCATTGTGCACATGATGTTCAAGTGTTTGATTGGCCTTCACACATATACTAATCGAATATTTGTGGGATGACGTGAATCATCGTAATTGTCACAGGCAAACCATCTAGTGTAGACTGTGTTCTATTTATTGCACTGATAAATCTGAACCAAGCAAATTACTGTATATGTCACAGGAACAGGACGTCATGGAGACATAAAAGAATCTCATTCACCATAATGTCTCCCAGTTTGTTGTATTACTGTAGTTAATGGCAGTTTATAAATAAAATTATTTGGTTCTCCATCCTTATTTTTGACATATTTTTGACATATAATCATACATGGTAGTTCAACAACAGAAGAACAAGGGGAATGATAGAAAACAAACAATTAATATACAACAAAAATTAAATTTGGTTTCAGTATGTAAAGATGAAGTTGCATGAAAGACCTTCTACATTATGTTTTGAATCAACATAGACTTATTGTGCTTTACATAGACTTATTATGCTTTTTCTTTTGTAAAAATAATTCAGTATATATAGTTTACAGTTTATTTGAATCTGGTGTAAAGAAAAGCCTACACACTATTTCAAATATTTACCAATATAATTGTATTTGTATCCAGCTAGACATTAAGATCAAGGCAATCTTTTGATAATTTAAACAGAGCAGATCAATTGCCAAGTTTTCCACATTTGGATGTATTTTTGTCTCAAAGGGATCGCAGTACAGCCAAATCAATTCAACAATGTCGACTGAAACTAAAAAAAGCAATCACTTTATCAGAACAGAGGAAGTGAAAGCTATAATCAATGAGGTAAGCAATAATAGCTAATAGCTGTTCATTGGTAAATGATTCATATTTTTATATTTAGTTTCTAGATGTTGGCAGTTTCTGCTGTATATTTTACAAGTACCAACTTATTAGGGTGATAAAGCATAAGAGTAATAACATTAATGGTGACATTAATGGTGTCATAGATTTCAACTGTTTGTTTTTGTTATGATTGTAATAATTTCTAATACAGAAACTAGCTGAAGAACTAGACATTCTGTAGCAACTATTACAGACATTTGTGATTGACTATTGTATTTATTTACAGCGAATGCTTTTATTACAAAGCAATGGCAATGAACTGCATGACTATCCCCCTCACATTTATGCTGATGAAGGACAACCCATGAGTGACCCAGAACTAGATGCCATTTCCATTGATGAAAAGGAGTTTGTGTCTGACCTGCTCCATGACCTGGGACCAAAGTTTAAAGATCTTGCTACAATGTGCTCTAAAAGACAAAATAATTAACACAGTTTACAAGAGACCTAACATTACAACAGCTGGGGATTTTTAGAAATAAAACACCAAAAATAGGTTGACATTGATTGACATTAGAAAATTAAACTGGAATTACTCTGTAATTATATTATATTACTGGACACTGCAGACACTTCACGCATTCATTAGTAGATGTGTAGATTAACGTGTGGAAAGAACACCAGACTATCTTTATTGTATTTGCAAACTAGAAATTATCTTAATTTTCTTCAAAAGCTTTTCTTTGTTACTTTCTCTCTCAAGAACAGCAATGCTTTGGCAGGAACTATAATATTACATTAATCCAAATAACGTAACAGGTGATGAAGGGTAGATTGCCGGACCAAGATGTATGGTAACTAATAGTATAAAGTGTGCAACACTGATTTAGCTACATATTACTCAATTCAATTAAATTAATTTTTATACAGCACCTTTCACAACAAGGGTGCCCCAGGGCACTTAACAAAGCTGTGTGACAGTACATGACATTACAGTACAGAAAGAGAAAAAGCCATAAGACAACGGAGGAGAGAAACCAAAACCTCCTCTGTAAGGAGAAAAAAAACCTTTGGGGGTCAAAGATTAACTGGCTGCCCAACCCCTCTGGGCATGCTAACATTATTGAATTCTAAAAAAGTACTAAATGTGGAGTATTAAGTCATCCATCATGTCCTTCTGTGTGCCAGTACTCCATGCAGTCCTCTGTAGACCAGGAAATCCTCCTAAACAATAGCTGAATTCGTGATATCCCTCTTGGATCCATGGCAGTGATGCAGCATCCAACTCATATTTTTATGTCAGCATTTTTGAATGGTGTTATTTGATTTATGTTACAGTTACTTTTTCAGTTCTATTGCACAAAGTTGAGTTGGAGATGCACTCTCCAGACATTGACTTAATAAGCTGGGAATGACAGCTTTAACCATAATTAAAAAGACCAATCTTGGAACCAATAACATTTATTTGTTGTGATATTCCATTTCCTGCATTTTTTTCTTTGAATCGGCAATAGCCCAACATTATATCTGCAAAGTCACTCCGTTAGCACAAATTACAGACAGAATGGAAAAAAGCCACTGCTAAACATCCTGCTTGTACATGACCTACCATAAAGTTAATAAGGTTACATTTTGTGTTTGTGGTATGTTGCTATTGCAAGTGCTTGATTACCAATGTAATGCATACATTAAAGTACATCGTGGCAACTTAAGATGATTGTTTCTTTTTTTGTGGAGGCTACATTCCAGAATTTACAGAATAAGGACATAAACACTCAGGAAGATGGTATTTTCATTAAGATATTGTTTTCCCTTCTATGTCAATATTCTGGGCGTTTGTTCCATTGAAAGAAAGTCCTTTTTGTTTTGTCTTTAATTTGACAGTCTAGGCTCTAAGCTTTCCTGGGCGTAATCCCAGTGTCCAATTTCACTGTGTTGGGGAGTTTTTGTTTTTTTTTTATTTTATTTTATTTTTTTGTTTGTTTTATTTACCATATCAACATATAATGCTCTTTCACATAAACACATTGACACATTGACAAACCTAAGCATCTCAAAAAGCCAAAAAAAAGCATCAGCCTCTCAGGGCCCCTGGCTAGCAACAACGTCCTCCCTCTCCTGAGCAAATTATCCAGGCACATTACCAGTTAACATTCGGGTTCTTAGCCTCTGGAATCTTTTGACTGTGGAAACAGCCCTCCACACAGCATCTCTCCGAGGGCAGCCACACCTCCGTGAAGCGCATGCAGTTGATCTCACTGCTCAGGTGCTGCTGGGAGGTGTAGTCCAGGAACTGAAAGGTCTGGTTCTGAAAGCGGTGGTAGTGTATGGACAGAGATTGGTGGGCATAGATGTGTAGAGTGGATGTCCAGGAGATTAGGGCAGCACTCAAAGAGCACCATCCACATAGCTGTCTGATTGGAGTATGCTGGTGAAGACTCTATAGTTGTGACTGCTGTCACCAGGGTCTCCATCTCAACCAGATAGGTTGAGGTCTCCATCTCGTTTCTAATCACTTAATCCAATTCAGGGTAGTGGGGGAATTGGAGCCTATCCCAGCCACAGGCACAAGGTGGGATACACTCTGGATGGGATGCCAGTCACAAACACACACACTCTCACAGCGGCCAGTTTTCCCAGAAGCCTGTCTAAGCTCATATCTTTTATTAAACCATCTGTGAGTAACAAATAGGTATCATTAGTCACCTTAGTCATGAAGGTCTTTATTGCCAGTGCCACACTTACCTTTTATGTTTTACAAATGTTTTTAAGTAATGCTTTTCAAAATTAATATTTACATGAATAACACTGTGAATCCCCTGCATATTAATTATTTCTCATGTACAGTGAATTATAGTAATTGGAATGCTTATCAATTTATGTAGCAATATTCTCCAAGAGCTCTGGGTGTTGCTAGGTTGTCCATAAATTAAATGCATCGCTATAAAGAGCACTGTTTGCTTTACCCCCAAGAGATAGTCTAACACAGGAAAATCACATCTGCCACATTTATCATCTGTCTGCACAAAGGTATCTGGAGTCAGACAAAATGACGTTACCACCCATTACAAAATATTGATAAAAAATGAAACTTAATGTTAGTTTTAGCCTTTCATAACAATATCCAGAGATACTTTATCTAAGCAGGAGATACATGTTCATTGCTACTCACTTAATTGACTCAGAAGGAAAGATTGTGATTTAAGTGCACCACTCACATGTACTTTTCTGTGCACCAGTATTCTTAATGAGATTGAAATTAATTTTATTCAGACCTGGCTCTGATCTTGCTAGTACCTTATTGCATCTTTTTAGGGCTACATCTGCAGACTCTGATCTCTTACACCATGGTAAGATACAGTAATTAACTAAAATTGTGCAAGATGGAAAAAATTAGCAGAGATAAAAGTAAATGAACTTTTTTTCAAATTATTGTAGGACTGGTTTTGATATGATTTTAGTATTAGTATTAGCATTAATGTCATTTCCATTCAAATGATAATTATATACTTTTATTGTACATCCACAAAATTAAATTTACAGCCCCTTTTATTAAGCAAGGTACTGCAAGTGTGTTCATGCAATATATTGTGAAGCAGGTTTAAATTAATGATAAAGATAATTATGTTGCTTGAGTTTCTTGTCATACATTATTGCATCTTGTGATTTACATTCGAATAAGGACATTCAATATCAGTGTGATGTAAGAAGTCTTTGGAGTTGTTGAAGTTGCCTCAGTTAACAATGTTCAAAGTCGTGTTTGAGATAAGTGCTTAAAATAAAAGCCAGTAAGATATGTGTACAGCTTAATTATTATGTATACTTAATTATACAGCTTGATTATGTGGGGCAACCAATATCAATCACAGCTGCCTGTGATGTTAGTTATCCACTTTTTCTAATTTGGTAGTCTTTCTTGTTAAATCGAGTATGTTTTGATTATTTCCTTTTTCAAGAGATGAAAAGGGAAGCACAAAGAGCACTTGCCATGAGAGAGACATGCAGTTTTGATCTGCTGACCTTTTTTCTCTATTAAAATAACTCGTTAGGGTTTTCGGAACTGTCTACTTAACTTCATCATGAACAAATGACCAAGGATGACTTGAAAATGACTTGTTTGGTACTTTACAGATCCACTGTATTACTGATGTAAGTTATTTAAGCTTTTTCTTGGTAAAACAAAAACATTTCCTTGTGAATTCTGAATGTACATCTTCAATATTCATCTGTGAACTTCCATCTTTATCTATCCTCAGCTAGCTTTTTACAGGAAGCATAATGTTTTTTATCTTGTTTCTCAGGATTAAGTCTGGTCTTTTCTTGGTCTGCCTACTGTGTATCAGACACATTGCTGTGACATCATCCTCTGCATGATTTCTGACTCTTGTTTGTGTTTTAATACATTAATTTATTTTACTGTCTTTTCTTGGCATTCAAAACGTTTCCAGTTTAAGTTTGACTAGCCATTCAAAGATAGATTATTTTAATCAATACAATAACAGTGAAAGCTACCAACAAATTCTGTCTGAGATCACCTAGTTGCTATCAACATTATTGATTGAAGGCAGTCTGATTGTGAGAGATGAGAACCAAAAAATTGCATTTGTAAAGCTTGGACGACAGAGTTTCTCCACACCAACCCAAGAACATGATATCCATCTGTATCATCTGCATAATCATTTTTAGAGTGCAGAATACAAATAAATTATTTTTTGCAATTCCTAACCTAGTCTATTTGCTTCAACTTACATATAACAAGCACAAGTGTGTAACATCACTTTCATTTCAATTGTATGTCTGAATTCTAATAATGACAAAACAAGCCGATGAAATAAAGGGATAGCATGCTTAATAATTTGGCTTTAAATTGCTTGGCTCGTTGAAGATCAGCACTGTCATATGAGAAAAAAATTTGTGCAGTGAAGTTGAGGTAGTGGGAGGGGTGCTAGAAAAGATGCATGCAGCCAGGGATCTTTTATGCAAAAGGATGCAGAAGTGCAAGATTAGAATTTGACTCTCACCTGAACTTCTGTTATATAACATAATTTCATGTATTACTGTAGGTAAAATTATAATAATGGCGAATAACCCAAATAATGTAAAGGGGATAGAGTTATTAATAATTTAATGCTTTTATAATTTAACTTGCTGGCTTTCACATCTGGCCCCAAACGAATTCCCAAAACACTGACACAGATGTATAATGGTCAGTTAAGAGCAAGTCAGTTTGGTTGTATTTTTACAGGAAGTGAGTAGAATGTGTGTGTAGCAAGAATGCATGAGGAGTGCATATGATGCCGGTTTGATTCAGATTCAGATTTGTGCATTTCAAAGGAACATTTCTCAGTAAATGAAAAATATGTACTGTATAACGTGGGTGACAGAACAAGAGTCAGAAACAGGTGTCAACACTAGTAGCCAATACAGACAAGTATAACTCACAATCTTGAGATTGGATCTCTGTGGTGGAAGAGTTGCCTGACATGGAAGCTAGATGAAAGCTACCACTTTCTGAGGTTTACTAGATGGAATGGAAGAGAATGTCTTCCAAACAACATCGACTTATGCAGCTGACAGCCTTGGGATGACAGAAAAGTTTAGGGCCAACATTGTACAAGTTGGACACCAACTGAGACGGGTAAATGGGGGTGGTGTCACCGTATCACATAGGGATGAATGAGGATGCCCAGATCCAGTGTAGACTAATGTCATGCACTTGTACCAATGAGGCAGAGTGGGAGCTGGTGACCAGGGGCTCCTGCTGGGATAGTGTAAAGAAGGATTGGGAAGAAGAGACAACATACTGTATATAGGTTGGGGCTGTAGGTTCGTTGGATTAGAATGAAAAAGGAACAAAACTGCCACACTTGTTTGGAGTTTCTGGAAAGCTTGATTACATCAAGAGAACTTAAAGATAAAAACTGACAGTGTGGATTTAAAAAAGCTGCTTATTTTTAGTGGATGATTGATGTTCAAGAAGCTGAAGAGGGAAGAAAACAATTCTAGCCCTCATTTATAAGAGATTACAAAGTAGGTATGGTAACACCAAGTGTGAAATATATACTGTACTGTATGTCTGCAATGAGGCAAAATGTCAGGTGCTGGAAATATGTTTTGAATATGCATTCAGG
The DNA here is from genome assembly GCF_059453375.1 of Lepisosteus platostomus. Taxonomy (NCBI): domain Eukaryota; kingdom Metazoa; phylum Chordata; class Actinopteri; order Semionotiformes; family Lepisosteidae; genus Lepisosteus; species Lepisosteus platostomus. The sequence goes on from NC_142625.1 coordinate 19,483,357, forward strand.
GAGCTAAACCTTTACCTCCAACCAAACTTCTGATTAATAACACCATTTTGAACCAATGTAATTATTGAATTGATAATAACAGTATAGTTCTTCTGGATTTAATTCACACATAATTACACTCTTGGCAATTCATCGATCTATATCTCTTGCTAGCTGTGGGTTGCTGTAGCACTTACATAGTTGATATTTGCAGTTAAGTACTGATAAATATTTATTATACAAATAGGGGTTTCTGAGAAAATGTGTTGTTTTTTACTATTTTTCTCTGTAGAAACACAGAAAGGACAACAAGTCTCTACAACAGTATTGAGTTCATTGACTGAGCTCTATGCTGAGAAAGATTGTTGTAGAAAATGCTTTATGACATTACAATACACTACAGACAGGTCTTACCTCTTTTCACTTGTGCTTTTCCTGAAGTGGATCATTGCACACTGCTTGTTTTTGCACAAAATAACAGTTTTAAAAATTTGTTTTACAAATGCCATACTCTATACATCTTTGTCTAATGCATTACCATACTTATCAAGATTTCTTTTACATTTTCGATTGTAGATGCCTGAAAACTTTGCAATGTATAATTGGTTTAAAAAAGTCTAGAAAAAAAAGAAAATTATCATATGAATAAGATTAAACTTATTTGAAGAATGCATACAGAGACCTCATTCCATTTGCACCAGAATCTACCTCCTGGCTAGAGCTGTGCCAACATCTTATTCTGGTATGATCATTTATGCTTTCATTCAAATTTTAACATTTAACAAACATCATGTTAATATGCTTCTTTAGTATTTGAATATATAGGCTACACTTAACAGCTGAAAACAACCATTTTATATTTCTTGTGAACATTTTTCTCGTTCACTTCAAATGAATAATATGAATGAGGGCAAGCTACCAGACTTGTGTCTCTTTATATAGGATAGGAACCTTGACAATTGTTTTCAACTCTAGAAAATAGCAAATCAAATGTAGGAAGCGTTTTGCAAGAGCATGATTTCATGACTTTCTGCTTGGTAATTTCTTCAAAAAGAACCAAAGGCGTCCTAATAGGTAGATAAAGGGAATTTTGTGTAAACAGCAAAGCATAGAGAGGAAGAGTGTTCAATTCTAGACCAATACGCAACGACAATGTCGTGTTCCACAACTGTTGTGCATCTTGCAGTTCAAAACAACCTCCGCTGCATGGACGCCAAGTTCAGGTGTAGGTGGAAATAATATCAATCGAGGAAATATTCGAACTCTATTTAGCATTCACTTTTAGCAAAAAAGTCAGGTTTGCCAATGAAGAACCTACAGTATTTTTTGTGCCGATGAAACTTGAATGCCCCGAAGGAGTCTTTTCAGTGAAGAAGACGGAATTCGCATTTCTCGTGATATAAATATGAACCAAACAGGATATTTGGGAAAACTTGACAACGTATTTTCTCGCCCTAATCCTACACCGTGGAACGTACTTATTATTTTTCTTATTGCACTTCTGGTTGTCGTAATAGTTTTGGGAAATGCTCTGGTCATACTTGCTTTTGTAGCGGTCAGAAATCTCAGAACACAGAGTAATTTCTTCCTGTTAAATCTTGCAATATCAGATTTTTTAGTAGGTAAGAGTTTTTTAAACTACAAATGCATATTGAGATGTTTACCTAAAAATGATTGAATTAAGTCTTCAGTTTGCAACGCATTTGTTGTTATTGTTATCGTTTATCTAGTAATGTCGTACATACAATATGTACACTTAGTGCGTAACTGACTTTGCTCATAGCAAAACTTGTCAAGTCTTAAAACATGAGCTGCTTCAGGAGAAAGCATTCATGTCGTTTTGCTGCTACATCTCTGCCCACAACCCGATATTTATTTTTTAGGTAAGATGTACTGTACAGTATTTTCTCAAATTTCGAAATATGTTTGTTTGTGAGTACAGTTCTCTAATTGAATCTTTTCTGGTTAAATTAGGTGCATTCTGTATCCCCCTCTACGTTCCCTACATGCTGACAGGGCGATGGACGTTTGGGAAGACACTTTGTAAACTGTGGCTGGTGATGGATTATCTGATGTGCACGTCTTCTGTATTCAACATCGTGCTCATCAGTTATGACCGCTTTCTATCTGTCACCGACGCCGTAAGTATCCAATAAAATGGTTAATCCCTTTATGATTGACACATGAATTTTTCCACTACCTAAGAAAGCTCCTAGTTGAAAATAACCTTAGGTATGGTGATATAATGTAAGAACAGACAGATTGATACCTATACGGATTGTTCGACCTAGTGGTCGTGTTGGTAAGAATGAAACACTACATTGCACAACCTGTCACTAGGTGGCACAGAAAGTCATCTGACTGCAAAAAAAATGTACCGAACTATGTCTTTCTGTCTGAAATCAGATTTTGGAAGGAGGGCTCTTCCATTCCTATGAACAATGTTAAGTAAAGTTTGAGATTACAGAAGAAAGCATATTAAAGAACAAAGCATGCAGCATGCTTTTGAATTATCCGTTCTTAACTGATTATATTTTCCATTTCCTTGAGAAAAATTAAAGCAGCTTTGAGAACAAGACCGCTATGAGACAATAACGTCAGATCAAGTGAGACTGCATATGTTCTGAAATAACTTCATTAAAAGGGCTTTTTATTTTATCACAGGTCACATACAGAACCCAGCAAGGCAAGACTTCCCAGGCTATTACCAAAATGGCAATGGGCTGGCTTCTGGCATTTCTGTTATATGGTCCTGCCATCATTGCTTGGGAGCACATTGCTGGTTACAGCCTTCTTGAAAAAGAGCAGTGCTACCCCGAGTTCTACTTCAACTGGTATTTTCTAATCACAGCATCCACTGTGGAGTTCTTTATGCCCTTCATCAGCGTTACTTTCTTCAACCTGTGCATCTATCTTAACATCCATCGCCGTGCCTGCTCTCGCAGAAAGTTGGTGAAGGAGATGAATGAAGTACCTAGACAACCTAAAAGAGCCAGCCTGTACCAGCTCTTCCAATCAGTGATGTTTGTGGGCCTGGAGGGCAGAACAGAGCTGGTCAAGCCCAGTACCATGGCACTTCAAGGCCAAGACACCACAAAGAATGATGATGGCAAGACCTCTCAGACAGCACCTTCCAATGAAAGCTGGATTAAAACTGTGCCACAGATGTATGGTCAGAGATCCAGGTTGCTTAAGGATAAAAAAGTTGCCAAATCTCTAGCCATTATTGTCTGTACATTTGGGGTTTGCTGGGCTCCATATACTTTGCTGATGATCATTCGAGCAGCTTTTAATGATGACTGTGTCCCCAAGTTTTGCTATGAAGTTACCTTCTGGTTGCTGTGGGTCAATTCTGCTATAAATCCTTTCCTGTATCCGCTTTGCCACAAAGCCTTCAGAAAGGCCTTTACAAAACTGCTGTGTCCAAAGGAGTTCAATGTTTAGCCCTGGTGAGGATTTAACACTTCAAAACAATACATGGTAGAACTGGACATTCACAATAATAAATTAGAAAAAGCAGTTGAGACAAGCCAGGTTCTGGACATTTTGCAGCAAACATAATTTGTTTTCCCCAAAATGGACTGATAGCATAAATGCTTTCAACAGCATGTAGATGTTATTTTTTTTAAATTATATTTATTTCCTTTTACATTGTACATTTTACATTGTGACTCTAGTACTGTATGTATTTCAAATGCATGTGTGTAAAGGGTCCAGAGGGTGTCTGGTTTTAGTATCAAAGTGTTTACTTTCTTGTGTAGGAGTATTGTGTAGGAAAAGTATTGTTTTCCCATATAAATGTTTGCATAAATAGTCCACAAAAAATAAAGAAGACATACCTTGATCTTTTTACCCTGAATAATGGTTTAATAATTTCTTTTGTACTTGTCCTGTATTCAGCAGGTCTGGAACTGTAGGAGGAAGTCAGAGCACCTACAGGAAACCAATGCTAACATGGGGAGAACATAAAGATTGTATACTCAGAGCCTCCAGGTCCAGATTTGAACCCAGTGCTCCAGTGTTGCTAACCACAACACCACTTTACTACGCACTAGTTCTAAATACTGGACTAAATGGGGATCTTACTACTTAATTTATAGTTTTTGGAGCCTAAATGCAGATGCAAATATTCTAGGGTTTGTTTTATTCATGTTTTGTTTTTGTCATCATTGGAAAATGAAAAAAAAAACTATTTTCTTTTTCTAACTTTTTCTAAATCCTAAGAATAAACAGTCAAACAAATATCAGTGGTTTCAGAAATGTTTTTTTGATACAAAATAACAATGTAAACAGAGCTTTCTATTATCAAAGTACAAGTGAAACTGGGCTATGTTTTTTTATGTATGGAGATAATCACAGGATTAAGAAGAAAAGCACAGCAGATAAACCAGATGCAATAACACTAATCAATCATGTAAGAATCACACTGCATTAGAAGTCAATAATATTAGACATTACTCAACAGGATAAATGGAAAACAGTATTTAAGAACACAAACACTGTAATTGAGTTTGTAATCATTATTTCATCTCCCAGTAGTATGTTTACTCAGCTCGGGGACCTTATCAGTGTCACAAAGAGCACAGGTTTTACTGATCTGTTTGAGACTGACCAACACAAAAGGTGAACTTTCTCTTGTAAACAGGTTAGAACATTATTCAGACATGGACCAATAACATTTGTGCCCTATTTGTATTTAAACACATAATATCAGATAAAAAGAATCTACAGGGTGCAAGTGTAGAAAATACTTCATTTAAATTTTTTACCTTCAATATGAAGCATGAGGTAAATTATTAAAGGAATAACACTTTCAAAATGAAACCCGAGATTTAAGATGAACATTAAATGGAATGAAGGTAGACTGATACTGTAAGTGCTTCTTGTGACAGATATTTAACTTGTAAATTAACTGTCATGTTAGAATAATAACGATTGACATGTATAATATGTGTGGTCCCAGTTTGCACAGGTGTTCAATTAAGACTCAATAGTACAGCTGGTTGGCATTTGGCATTGATCCCAAATTTAAACAGAAAATCTTGACTGAGCTTTGTTGAAAGATTAATACGTTTATACGATTAAAACGTTCTATTTATTTTGGTGTTGCTGTAACTGTACAGTGTACAATAATGACTTGAATGGCACCTCCTCAATTACACCCCTGCCTTCAAACTCTTATTATTCTCTTATGCTAGTTGTGCCTATTTTACTAGTCTTTAAATCCCCATGTGCTTCAAATCTGGAAACAATGATTAATTATTTCACTTTGACAAATGAAGTGTAGTGAAGTAACTGAGAGTTTGGGAAGAAGAAAAGCTCTACATCCTTTGAGGGTTTTCAATATTACAACGTTAGAATGCAGTAACAGAACATGAAAGTGTACATTGTATGTGTACTACCCATTGAAGACAGATTGCTTGACAGAAATAACAGCTGCCTAGGCTACAGTGGTATTTAGTTCAACAGTCTGTTCTTGTTATGAAGAGAAAATAGTTGAAGTGGAAATGGTAAAATAGTACAATACCACAATGCAACAATTACCAGTATAAAAATACTTTGAATATACTTTGGATTACTTAAAATATTACTTTTCATTATATAAAACAAAGTTATAAAGCATCCATAAGAAAAAAATATATTAAGTTGCAATTTACCATTACACTTTCAAAAAACTGGTAATGTATTAGTGTTATTTCATATCGATGTAATTGCATGTTGACAGTTCTCTGTCAGTCTAAAATCTATCACAGTGCACTGTGAAATATTTTGATATTTGACATTTTAAATTTTAACATAAATTTAATTCAAACATAGGCACTGCACTGCATGAAGTCATTATTGCTTTAAAACCTCAAATACAGACTAAAACCAAAATTGTAGTAGAAGAGGCTACTGCAAATTCTGTAGCGGAATCATACAAGCCACAGGAAGAAACGTTTGATTTCTCAGTGCAGTTTTATTCAGGAGTGTAGCCAGCTTGTAGAAACCACTGATAGGCATATAAAGCTTCAGGTGAGATTTCTTGTTCAGCCTGGAATCCCTTCTGTGGATAATCTCGAATTCTCTCCACAGCCCCTGAAAGAAACATGCAGTAAAAACCAGTGCAATTGATATCATTATGCAAGGAGTACAACAAGATATACAAGATAAAACCATACAGGCACCAAGAGCAGTAGAACCTCAGAAAACAGATGCGGGTGGCGTTGCTAGCGGCTCTAGCCCTACCTAACATGTAGCCAATGAGACTGCTGGCACTGCCCACGGTGGGGTCTGGGTAGTCCCACAGGTCCAGGTCGGGGGAGGTGACAGTGGCGTGAACGTGCTGGTTTCCTGGCCACTGCCGAAGGAACGTCGCCAACACACGCCTCTCCATGAAGGGCTGCTGCACCAGGATCACCCTGTCAACTAACACGCCTTACATAAATCACAGACCCAGTGTGCACACATGCAGTACGCATGGAGCTCCCTGTGAGCTCCTCTGACAGCTGTGTACTATGAAGTCATGACATTTGCAGCACATATGGTACAAACTGAACTGGAGAGAACACATCACCACAGACTAAAGCGTTAACGCACCCAAAGGCCCTAATATTATCCATCCATTCATTTTCTGACCGCTGTGTCCAACACAGTGTCCTGGGGGAGCCGGAGCCTATCCCAGCAACGGTCATAAGGCAGGACACACCCTGGATGAGACACCAGTCTATGACAGGACACACACACACACTCGCACCAGGGCCAGTTTTCCCAGAAGCCAATTTCAGTAATTTACCACTATGTCTTTGGACTGGAAGAGGAAATTGGAACACCCAGAAGAAACCCATATGAACACACAGAAATACAAACTTCCACCAGGAATTGAACACAGGGCCCCGGCACTGAAAGGCGGTAATGCTAACCACTGTGCCACTCCCTAATATTATATTAATATGAAAAATTACAGGGAAGGAAGTCTGCAGAAATAATAACACCAAAGCAGAATATTTTGGTTTAATATGCTATTGTATCTACTGCAATTTACTTTTAAAGCATGTATCTCTGAATCTAGCTGATCCAGTACTTTAAGCTTCTGGAGAAAAAGGAATTTTGTCACAGTTATCTTTAAACACCATGTGTTTATTTATTACACCTCCCCAAGCCTAATAGGAGAACCATCCCTAATTATAAAATTACCAGTACATCTGTCAGCTTTCAGTCAGTGCTGTTTGTGCTCTACCCATTTATTTGAAATTAACTAAATCAGCCGGATGAACATGTCTGAAAAATCAGCCTTAATCCTTTTCCTTTGCAATTGCTAGTGTAAAAAATTCTGCAGGCGAAAGGCGCTCGGCCTGTTAGTAAATATTTCACGGTCTATGGCTTCCTCTTGTGGAGTGTTTGTGACATTACATTGCACATGGTTCTAAACGGGCTGTGGTTCTAGCCCTAATGCCTGAAACCAGGGCAGAGAAAAGCTTGACAATTGGTTTGGGAGAAAAAAAAATAACGGTACGGTAAACGTATTGCCCCAAAAAAAAGAACACACCCAAGGACGCACCAGGAATATTGTGCTCCAGCAGCACTTGGAAAGAAAACCGGATGTTCTCTCCAGTGTTAGTGGCCTTCGTCTCCAGCAAGATCCTCTCCCTGGGCACTCCCATTTTCAGGGCCACATCCATGAAAATCTCAGCTTCCGGACGTTGCCAAACACCTATGCAAACGCAGCCACTTAAGAAGTTAAGATTTAAAAGGAATAGCTGTAGGGCTAGGAAGGCCACATTCCAGTTTGAAGAATTCTAGGAACAAGCAGGGAGGAGGGTTAAGGAGAGAGCACAGGACCCAGGTCTCCACTTCCATTTTTCCTGCAGTCCTTTACCAATATGGATCCCCGCGTGAGTGTCTAACCCCTATCATTCACCTGCGGTCTGCTTGCCTAGGTAGCCCGTGAAGAGCAGCCAGGGGGCCCATCCATCCAGGAAGAGCGAGGCCGACCTCTCGGCCACACGAAGGTCATGACAGCCCAGGCCGATTATCACATCGCTCTGAAAGGGAGAGCAGAGATTTGGAGACAAGGTGGGATTCTGCCGCAGCATTCAAGAGGTCAAAATGTTATTCTGGCCCTGCTCTCTGACAAGATGTGGGTGCCCTTTGGGTGTGTCCATTTGTTTTTCCTCTCTTTTCTTGAGTTTTTCGGGCAAAAGAGAAACAGCAAGCTGGGAAAAAAAATCCAAACCCTGGTGCCTAACCTTGACAAGGGGCTGGCGCAGTTGAAGGTAGTTCCACAGAACCCGCGCCCATTTCTGATACACATCGTCCATTCCCTTTACATGACGACCTGCAGAAGAAATACAGCCACAGGCAAAACACTCACGTTAGTGAGGAGCCCCACTCTTCCAGAACAGTCACTGCAAGCAATGCTGGTTAACTGTACCAGTGTAATTAACAGTGTCACCCAGTGCATTATAAACACTTCTTTCCAATGTCTTTGATATTTCAGTAAGAAACTGACTTTTAAAAACTCACCATGACTCTCTAAGGATAAAGCAGTTACTGATAACGGACTGACATACTTTTATAAAACCATAGATAAATATTTCACAAGGTCCGTTTTGTCATCTCTAGGTGATTTGAACTCTTAAATGCTACGAAGAAAAGCTCAGTCCTGAGAATTTTGTACAAGACAATAATGGCCTTGTGCCATTATTTTGGATTGCTAAGAAAGCAAAGAAACAAAGAAAAAACAGAATAAAAGAAGATGTCACAGTGATGTACCGTATTTCCTTTTAAAGTTTAGTACACAAAGACAGCATACAGTCTGCAAGACACATGCTGGCATTTATGCAGTGATGCATATTTGCACTGTTTACTGTACTATAAATACTATAATGCACAGGCCTACCATGAAGCAGCAGTTTAGCATGATGTAGGAATAAAAGCTCACACATACGAAGAAAGCCTGTTCTTCTAAAGAAAATAATACAGTGCAGCACGTTTACGAGCACGGCTGAGAAATCAATGGCAAGTCAAGGCACTTTCCATTGTAAAATCTCTTTCGCTGAAATGTAATACAATCAGCCATTTTTTCTTCACCCCGCCAAAGAGCGCTTTACAAGAATGAAAGACAGTAAAAATAATTCAGTTATTAGTCAGTAGCAAAGACAAAATAAATTAAGAAACTGCTGTACCCATAGGTGATTGCTAAGATCGGATCCCACAATACCTCATGCGCCCTGACAGCACTGATAATGCAGTACAGAATTCCCCCGGTATTCTTACCATTCAGTTAAAGGCTAACCTCAGTGTTCAGAGCAGCCCCTCCTTCCTAAATCACCACTGCAAAGCAATTCTTGCGAGAACCAAAGGAAAGGCCTTTGAGGATCCACTTGCTAGCACACTTGTGCTTTTATGCTCAGGAAGGGCTGCGGGATTCCCTTTTGTTTTTATCATAATTGTGTCATCTGACCCGACACACAAGGTAGGCTACTCTGCAGCTCATCTGACCAGCTCCCTCATTAACTATCTGAGAGCCCAGTCAGCACGAATGCAAAGTAAACATCTGCCCCTGCGGGGGGAGTGTTTTAAAAGCATGCCGCTTTTATTTTTCAGAAATGAACAAAACAGTAACAAAAGATAACCCCTACAGCCCTCATTCACCACTAATCTGGCTGCTGACAGCATTATTTTACAGAGCTGATGCTGTACTGTCCCTGCTTGTTTTATTTATATATGCAGTGCTATAGTATGTAAGTCTTACACATCTTAAACACAGGAGTTACAGTATATTTCTGTAAGCATCAAGCTTTTTCTCAGTTTTGACTGACGCCATTTAGGTTAGGTGAGAAAATCAAGCTTGTCATTAAGCAATCTTCAAAATCCTGATCTTAACAACTCACAGTTAATTATATGTCAGCAGGCAATAGGAAGACAATCCATCACTTTTACCTATCAAATCTACTGTAATTGATCCATTCTTAGATGTACCTCATTAATACGAAATTGAACACAACAGCAGCAAAAGGAAAAGCTTTACACTCCCCATTCACCACTAATCTGGCTGCTGACAGCACTAACAGAGCTGATGCTGTACTGTTCCTGTGTTTTATTCATACTGTATATGCAGTGCTGTGTACTGTCTTACACATCCTAGATGCAGTGGTTACCAGTCAAATCTAATCGATGTATTCTCAGGTGTTCCTTATAGGTGTTACAGGTGTTAATAACATCTTTGATTCCTCCCTACACCTACACTTCCACTACAAAATAACTATCTTAAAATGGCTATAGGAAATGTTCGCATAGAATTGTTTCTGTATACAAAAGTATAAGCACTATGTAAAAATGCAAAATGTCTATGACAACACTAAACTGTATGTATACATTAAATTATTCATCTGCATCAAACATACTCATCCAAATTCTGACTTTTCATGGCACATTCTGAAGCTAATGTCTGTTTTTGACAAATTCCTACAACATTAAATTGATATTGAATATATTATACAGTATATTAAGAGTATATTAAATTCTCAAAATATTATGTATCGTTAGGGATTTGTCTGTAACATCAAAACATTATTGTAGCCCTTTTAACAACTGTTAACACTGGCTTTAGAAGAAAAAATCACATACTGTACACATACATAAGTACATGTAGCATTTAGTTTATAAATCACATGTCAAAGAATGTGTCAATATCCAAGTACATACTGTATATCCATTTTCTAACTGTGTCATCCAGCGGTGGAGCTGGAGACTATACCAGTAAACAACTGGAACAAGGCAGGATACATCCTGGACAAGGCTGCAAGACAGCAAGCAGTGCTGCAAGATGAATGCTAACCACTGTGCCATTGTGCTGCTTACCTATTCGTCATTAGAAAAGGAGGTTATTAAAGATGAGAGTTGCAGCAATCGTGGCCTATCCTGGAAGCACAGGGCACCAGGCAGGACCACACCCTGAATGGAATGCAAGTCCATTGGAGGACACACGGACAACTCAGGGACTTAAATTAACCTAACCAGCCTGTCTTTGGAAAGTGGAAGGAAACCAGACCACCTGGTAACAAACTCCTCTATTCAGCTGATCCAACTGCTAGACATGTAGCCTCCTCCTCCCTCACCGCTCTATGATCGTGCCTCCTGAAGCTCTGCACTCAGAGAGAGAGACGAGCCTCACCGATCCTCCCCACTCTACAAAAGAGCCCCTCTTTGGTTCAAGGGTATATGTGTAAGGAACTACGGCTCACTCATAAATTACTCAAAATGTAATTAAGTGAGTTAGTCGCTACACAGATAAGCATAAAAATCAAGAGTACTAGAAACAGAAAAGAGTCCATGAACAAAGAATAATCAAAATAATGTATTTGAACAAATTATAATGTACAATTCACATTCTAATTCACACTTGCATCTTAAAGCACTATTTAGAAAAGACAAGAATTGTATGAGCATAAAAACCTGTTTAGGTCCAATGCATTTTCACTTGCATAAATTTGAGTTGTTTCAAAAGAAAATGTTTAAGGGAGTTCACTTAGTCTCGCAATGTACTCCTTCAAAATATCCATTAAATAACCAACACCACAGAGAATAATGATGCCGCACTGGGTAGAGAGCGGAGAAGTCTTTGCACTTTTTTGGAAGACGGTGTTGGCCTTTGGGCTGATCACAGGCAGGTTGTTCACTCAGACAACAAGGGTTTTCCTCTGTTTGTTCTACCATGTCATAGGGCTCCCTCCTGCCCTCTCCTCAGTCAGCAGATACCCATCGTACAGCTCTCGGAGGTGCAGGATGAGCTCCTCTATATTGTGCCCAGTGAGGGCGGAAACAGGGATGACCCTCTGTGTCACGCGGCTCCTGAGGGCTGCCAGGTTGGCACGAGCCTCCGGGATGTCCACCTTGTTGGCCACGATGGCCTGCGGGCGCCCGGACAGTCCCGGCTCGTACTGCTCCAGCTCGAAGCGGAGCTCCTGCAGCTGAGTCCAGGGCTCCCGCGCCGACAGGTCGAGGACGTAGATCAGGAATCGGCAGCGCTCGATGTGGCGCAGGAAAGAGATCCCCAGGCCGCGATTCCTGTGAGCGCCTCGGATAATTCCTGGGATGTCAGCAACTGTTCGGTAACAAAAGAAGAGACATATTGAAAAATAATACGCGGACAATTACAATTTAAAAAAAAATGAAAGTGTGAATCCCAATGAAGGAGAAAATGCTGGCAGGAATCTGAAGAACAACCTGTCCCCAGAGTGTGAGCCTGCGCTTGACAACACGCACCCACTCTGCCTGCTTTCACTTAGAGTCCATTTAACTTACGGGAAACATATGGGACGGGGGAGAGCCATCCTCTTGTTTAACTTGGATAACTGGTATAAAAGATGTTTTGCTTTTGTTTCCACACTTTTATTTGGAATGCTGCAAATAACTTAATGAAAATCATTCCCTGGCATGTATTAGCTGCCTCTCAATCTCTGTAGCACTCTCTTCAAATCTCACCCTAGCAGCAAAAACAGTATAAAATTCAAGTACTGTACTAACATATGCAAATGCAAAATAAAACATAAATCCCCCAAAATTGAATTATCTGAGCTTGCTGAACCGTTTCACCTCATGATAATTGAAACTTTTAAGTGCCCTGCACTAACTCCTGTTACTATAAAGCTCCACAACAGTAACACCCTAATTGCTATACACATATGTATACTATACAGATTACACATGATCACAGCGAAGGTATGATATTAACATGTGTTTTGGTTTTTTATGCAATGTGTTTCGTTCTTGCTGAAGAATTTCAGGCAAATGAACAGAGTCTGCGTACCTGCAACCTGTTCATGGTCCTGGTACTGGACGATACCAACATGGGGATTTAATGTAGTGAAAGGATAAGCAGCCACTGCCGGCTTAGCGTTGGAAATTGCTCGCAAAAGGGAAGACTTCCCAGCATTTGGAAAGCCAACCTGAATACAAGAAAAACAGTGCAAATGATGTATAGAAATTAATCATCACAAGGTCAATTCAGCACATAAAAGAAAAAACACGCTTAGTGCTACATTATTAAGGAAAGACAATGCTGACATATCATAGCTGAACAGGCAAAAAGGTAAGTCTGTGTAATTAGTTACATTTATATAACACTTTTTTACCCCAAAGGATCTTAAAGAGCTCTCCTTAGAGGAAGGATCCAACCCCTTTCTCCACTGAAGTGCAACACACACCTGGGTGATGCCTGGCAGGCATTTTGCAACAGCAGCTCAATGACACAATTGCTTAACAGCTTATCCAGTTGAGTTAGGCAGGCCAAACTGTGTAAGACCAGAGTAGGATATAGACAAGCCTGTATTAAGGTCAAGGTTACATCCTACTTGCATGAACATCATCATGGCATCTTTTATGTTCATCAACACAACTTGCAGCTATAACCTGGATTTCCCTGGAGGTCTCCCATCCAACTGGGCTGGTACTGACCAGGCCCAGGCTTTTCTAGCTGAAGAGACGTACAGAAATAGAACTATAAAAGTTATAGATACAGTATGTATTTTATATATTGTACAACTAACTGCAGTTTCTTACAGATAATGCCAATTGATGTACAAGAAAAACAAATGTGTAATGCACTGTATGTTCAGATACAGTGTAGCTACGTTACACAGCCTTCTTTGAGTAAAGGCAGAGAAAAGGCACAGCTTGACATGGAGAGCAGACTGAAATTTCAACATAGCTACAAGTACCCAATAGCTGTGGTACACAAATCAATGCACTAAGCTACTAATATAACATTTAAAGGAACTTTATCCTCAAAACAAGTCAAATGAACTCAAATTCTTCAGGCTTCCATGAACTAAGTCTACCAAAACATGTCCCACTCCCTCTTATCCAAGGTCTGTGTTGGCTCCTCAGTGTTCAGTCAAAGTGCTCAGTCCCTGTACCTCTCTCAACTCACCATGCCTGCGTGTGCCATCGTACGGAGCTCCAGATGCAGTACTTTCTCCTGCCCGGGCTCACCTGGAGTGGCTGTCGTTGGAGCCCGGTTCTCGTTGGACAGAAAAAAACGGTTTCCCTTGCCCCCTGCTCCACCGAATGCTGCGATGTACTCCTGGCCTTGCCTGGACAGATCAGCCACTATCTTCCCATTCTCCTTAACTATAGTACCTACAGGCACCTGCAACACATAAGCAGACCTCCACTGCACCTCTCACCCAGTTGAATTGATCTGAATTGGTGATTCCACCTTTTAGAAAAACAAAGTTCTTTCATTTTTGATCCACCAAATTTAGAAACATCAATTGTTAATGAACCTGGCTTACTTTTCCTGCACGGCACAGGAAGAACGTGGATCTTTAATTGCATTCCTCTAACATACCCATCTGTCAAAGTCTTTTGCAACACTAAAGTGCCACAACAGCGTGTACTGAATGGAGGACTGACAGGTTTCTCATGGATATCACTGAAAGCTCACAAATGGCTAGCTGATCCCAAAAATTAAGGTTTAATGGCAAACAATAACGAATCAAGTCAGGCACACTCGGGCCTGCTGACACTTTGCCAGTTGTGTGAACTCTGAAAATGAGAATGCTCACTGTGATGTAGGTGGTCTTGGCATTCCGACCATAGCAGTTTTTCTTTCCTCCTGATTCTCCATCCTGCCCACGGTACACTTGAGCAACCATTGATAGAGATTTCACTTGCTGATCAACTGAAAACACAAAAGGTACTGTTAAGGGAGCTAAAACTTATTTGATAGCGTCAGATATCTACTGTACACTGTCTTGTACTCTTTGGTCTGGCAATCCTCAGAGCTGCATGCTGAAGACCAACATCAAAATGTTTGTAGTCAAGGTGTGCTAGTTTTGTTTGTATTTTAAAGCTACATGTGCTCTTTGTTTTCATACTGTACTTTGGTCTTCTTTTTTATGTGATTCTTTGTTCTTTTTTTGCTTACAAAAATCACACACAATTAATCAGGTACCTTTAATGATAATGTCTCCCCCATTGCCTCCATTTCCTCCATCAGGCCCTCCAAACTCTTTCCTGGGTTCGCTGTGGAAGGTGCATGCTCCTTTGCCTCCTGACCCTGCAGTCAAACTCACTCTCCGGTGATCAACAAAGTAGCGTGTCTGTTCCCAAAATAAGAAACGATGTGGGTGCAGTGAACATTACCACAGAGCAGTGCTGCCTCAGTATCTTCTAATCTGGTACATTCACACATGAAGTGATTAAACAGTACCTATATTTTCCCTTTTTAATTTGACATTTAAACTCAAGTGACTCAACTCAAACTCAACTGAATACAACTAGTTTTGGTATAAAAATATTATGCTGCGCATTCTGGCTCCTGAATTTGTAAATACAAAAATACTTTTGCATTATAGTGCAAATGGAAAAGTTCAAAATTCTGTGAGTGGAACAGGATTCTATTGTTGGAGGTGCAGCACACATGAAAATTAATAATTTCTTTGAATTAGGAAAGTTAACTATTATAATTTAGAAAGTGTGCCGAAGAACTACAATGTTAAAATGAGCACAGCATGATAGTATGATGGAAATATACTTTTTTGTTGTTTTTCATCAAACCTACATTTTCACAGTATAGTATTTGTATTGTTCATGCAGCTGCAAAATTAAAGGAATCATTACTTACATTTAATTTGAAATCTGGAAATATATAGCTAAAACACAGGCACTTTTAGCCAGCATTACAGCAAAATATCCTCTTAACTAAAAGTTGTATATTTCCTACTAATACAACTATAGAATATTAAAAGAAAGAACAAGGACAAGTTGTTAGAGATTGCAAACTGCTATAAGCTTATGAATATACTGCATCTACTTTTACCGTTGATTGCATAAATATTAATTCAAATGATACACTGACTTTTTTCCAGAACTTGCTCTTCAAGACCCTCAAATCTATTACCTGCTACCACAAATTGCTGGAAGGAACTTTTCTGCTTTGTTAATATAAATAAGGAAATCAAGACATGTTTACAAAACCTTTCATATGAAAGCCACAATTTCTTGCAATCAGTTCTTTCAACAGGCTGAACAATCGAAGACTTCCTGACTGAGTCTAGCATGGAGTAGGCACATACAGTATGCGACAAGGATTTACTGTAATTATACGTACCAACTTCTTTTCTGAAATATCTGTTTTCTTCTTAACACATCTGGCCTTGGCGCACTGGGAGCATGTGGTAGAGAAGTAACGCACGTTTGTCCTGTGTTGACCTGCAGCCCCACTCACTGACACCGACAGTGCGGAGAGCATCCTCCTGCCGGGCACTGTGCTTAACAGTCTGACCACGTCTTGTAGGAGCCATCCTCCGATCGTCATACTCTGTGGAATAAGGAGTTTAAGCTACAGGAGGAGCAGAAAAAAAGAATAAATCTACTGGCACAAAACACTGTATTTTTTCAATACTCGATTGATAATACTATTGGACTTCATCTAATCTCTTTTACGACTGTGCCAATTCGTAAATATAATTTTTTCAAGACCCTCTAGGTACAACAGGTTATCCTAAAATGCAAATACAAACGCCACAATCCTTTCTCTCAATAGATGTAAATAAATACTTCAAGTGTCAGTCGCGTGAAAGTCCAATGCTATTGCAGCTACAGTAGACTTGTAATAAATTAAATCAATGTATTTATCAATGTTTCAAGAAACAATATAGTATTATGAATACTACTGGTTGATATAAAGTTTTTTTGCAAGACTGTATCTATTTTGTTTCTAAGTAGTTTTAAATGGAACATTCAAGTCAACCTAATCCAGCCACATTGCCTCACCTAACAACACGTGACACCGTCTGCTGAAGTACGGTAAGCACTGAGGATAAAAATACTTCAGAAAACGGCGTTCCAAAAGAATACATTTCAAACCGGTTTCAGTAAACTGATACGATACACGTATTTGCAAAAAGAAGAGGAGACACATAGTTTTACAGTTATATTAACAGTATTTATGCAAGTTCTATACTGACCTTTAGTTTAATACTACTGGTAAAAAGGAAAGTTTGCATTCGATTTAGCTACCAAAGCAGTATTTATTTGATCTATTAGTCTGTCTCTTTTGACTAGCAGTTCAATGTACTCTTTAGACAAATATGATTTCCTTCAGGTTTAATTTCCTGATCTTATTACTCTTTTTTGGCATACAGTGCTACTCCAACCTCTTCTTCATCCATGTCGGTCTTTCCTAAACATAGCACACCCACCGATATTGTATTCATCTTCATCAGTCATCAACTCCTAATGCATTGGTATATCTAACACTTTATTTCTAACATTGTTAGTGTTTAAATGCAGTTTTGTTCAGATTGGGCTTTTAAAGGGGATTGAGTGAGATTGGTTGAAATGTCCAGGCCTTTCTGATTCTCTTGGTCCTCTGTAGATCTTTTTGGGGGTTTGCTCCTTCATTCCTAGTTCAAATGCCTCAATATTTAACAGTTCTTGATCCTTATTTGTTGGTCCCTTTCTTAGCTGTGGTCTACCACGGTTTAACCACGTTTTCTGCTGTTTGAGTTGTATCATGGAAAATACCAGTGTTAGTCTTCATCTTCTATTGTCTTCCTATAGCTACTGTACTGAATATTGAGTAAGGGGCTGCATCTTGCAGTATTATCACAATGTGATCCACCACAACACCAACCATTTTTAAGAATCTTATATATATATAACATCAGCTGTCTTAATTAAATAACTACATTACTACGTGAAACCCATCAATTTAAAACAATGAAAGTGAGAATACAGCCATTTTGAAACACTCTAGCAAATTAATGGACATTTTGGTCAGCAATTTAAAATTTGATTAAACCGGCAATTTTACATTTTTAAGCCATAAAACAAACCAAACACCTCAAAAAGGTGTAGGACTAAGGGGAACGGCAGTTAAGGAAATAAGTAAAAATAAACCTAATGGTTATGTGCGGAAAACATGTATATGAATGAATTAAATCTGGACCTTTTCTTCTTAACAATGAGTAGACTCCAATGTGCTTATTTATTTGTGCAACACTTAAACTTACTGAAGAGAGTTTTTACTTGCCATGTATAACAAAGTGATGTTAAGATGTTAAGAATAGGATCAGGTGTCAAAACAGTAAGAAAACATTTCAGAAAATTAATTCAGACCTTGGCTATGACGCCTTCCCACTGTGACTTTGGAAACCCTGGTCCCAACCTCCCCCTTACACACACCCGAGGAAGGATCCACAGCAGAAGCATTGGGTATTTTAACCCTTTTATTTTCCATTTTCAATGCAGAATTATCCTCTGCTTTTACCTTTGCAGATCACTCACCGATACAGATCCCCCACTCCGGTGCAACTTGGATGCACATTGACCACAAAGCAATAAAGAAGGTGAATGTTTATTTTTTATTTTTTCATAATAAACAGTAACAAAAAGAGAAAAAGTACTAACAGGCAATGCAGTACAGTATACTTGAAGATAAAACATTCATATTTGGTCAATGATCATACCAAAGCCCTCTCAACAAATGGATTACAATGACTTCTTTACATTATAAACAACATTTGAACAGAAGACAAACCTTTTAAGTTTTCAGAATCTAAATTAACTTTAGAACACACCATGTTGTGATATAGAGAACCCTACGATTGTCATGGAACAGTGTGAAATAATACAGCTGTCTGACAGCCAAACACAACAATGTGAAGGAGACTCTAAGCAGCATCAAAATGGGGATGAACTGTGCTGTTGTTTGTACTGGTAAAATTGCAGCACCCATACTTTTATTATTATATCTTTTTTAATAAATCAGTATATGGCATACTGTTGTTTTGCTACTTTGATATTTATAAATAACAAAAAAATCTGTGCTGTACATTATTTTGCCATGAAATAAAAATAATAAGGCAAATGTGTTTGTGGAACCTTTAACATGTCTTTTGACTTCTAACACAATACAAAAGACTCAATTATATGAATAAATCTGGCACTACAACATCTCACTCTTTACAGAGCTGTCTGGTAGAATGGGCAAAGAGATACCCATGCAAAAGGCAATCTCATATCATCCTCACACCCATTCTCCAAAGAAAGTCCTTTGCTTAAATAAAAATCATATCAAGGCAACATTTCTGTAACCATAAACATTATACGCCTACACATGTAGATAAGCACTATGAGTCTAACTGATACTATACACACCAAAAAATGATTCTCTTCCACTTTCACCTTGGGGCAGTTACCCACTGCAAAACCGGATGAAAAACTCCAGGAATATCCCGTACGCTACGATTTGGACTACCATGAATGACGAGTCAGAAGGCTATAGGAAAAGCTCCCAGAAGTCATTATTTTCTGGCAGACAAGGACATCACATTCCATCATGCCAGATTCCGCACACCACAGCAGCTCAGGGCATTCCAATCCTGGCTGAGATTTCTCCAGTGCCATTCCCATCTGGGCTCTCGGTTATTTCATTTAACTCATCATTAAACTAGTACTGTGCTATTTAAGGATACAAAATGTAATTAAACCTGTTTGTTAGTTTAATGATTTGATTATTGACACTTAACACAAAGACCAGGACTTGGAACAATTTGTAATCCTAATATCCTATTATACCAGTGCTTTATGTACAGATGAAACACTTTCACTTGTATGGTCCTAATCAATATATCCTCAGATCTGTTTTGTCCCAGGGGTCTTGTAGATTTCTCAGTCTAAATGATTATTTATCTGATGCGAGTAGTACAGTGTCACTGGTACAATAACCAGCAGGCTGTCTCAATTACATTACACATGCAAGTTCTGCAACACTTTGTGTCTCCTATAGAGTTCAGGTTATTGTTTTGTAATTGTACAGATTAAAAAAAGAGGGTAAACAATAGTGTTATACAAAAACAGTGTTCAATGAATTGGCTCATTACATCATTAAAAAACAGCAAATACATACATAAATATAAATACATACTAAAATAAATATCTCCCATCAACAATCCAAAATGTTTTATACAGTATGTTACCCTCAATTCATAAATTTCCAGAAATTCAAGGCAAATGAATTGTGACGGATTAAGCCGGTTATGTGTAAACTTATCTTTGAAAATTAGTGATTTCAGGTGATTTCTAAAACTACCTGGACTGAGACTCTCCAAAACCTGGTTTGGAGATCCCTGCTCTACTGTAATTGTCAACATTTTCAAGATGTAATAAATAAATTACATTCACAAAACTTGGAAAACAAGAAAAAAAATCGAATCTCCCATTTCTAGTCCTTCATTTCTTTTCATGCAGAGAATTACTTCAGAGATAAACCTGTGCCGCAACTAAAAATATGAAAACCATGTTTAAAAGTATGCATCTCTATCATAACACAAACCAGTGAAACATTCATTTCTTCTAAGTGCCTGATTCTTTAGTGAATTGGTACAGAGTATACACATGCTTTTATGAGTGGGCCAAATATAGAGCTGAAGAAATGTACTGTAGATATAACTGTCAAACCCCACCATGCAGTGCAATCTAGTACCTTTGTCTGTTTGGGGAAGCATATACAACTTTAAAATGGAAGAAAGAAGTAATGGCAACAATATAAAACCCGAGGTGAGGTGGCTGCAGAACCCTAAATCACACCGTTCAGGGGCAGGTGATGCCTGACCTTTTGCCCATGAATGAGAAATGAGTTCTAGAGTATGACTTGTAACCTTGGCTGTAACAGTACACCATATCTACACAAATGCTAAAGTGACACTCAGTTTAACAAAACCTGATAAATAAAGAGATTCAAATAAGACGCACTTCCAGAAATAAAATATATATATATAATACCACTGCTGTTCCTACCGACAACTAAAATGGGCCATTATCCCCTTCTTCTGCATCAGACATAATCTGTATTTGAGACAGAGCATGTAGACAGTACTGAAAATAATGGTTTGAGTTGTCTTTGAAATACGTCCTTTGATGTTGACAATAAGCCTTTTTGTCCAGACTTGCACAATTTTTAATTTACAATCTTAAAAACAAAATTAAAACAAATACACAATTGTTTTCACTTGACAGGTACTATGAGCAGCAACAATTCTTCTAAAAAAAAACGTTCCCAAACCCATACAGCTGCACTGAGTAAAACAACACACAAGAAACAGAGATTGAAAGGTCTCAGATCTGTTAGGTTACTATACACCAACAGATCATCACAGAATACAGAACAAAGGAAAATGTTTTCTTGTTGACTGCGTAGGAAATCTGCTGAAGAGCTTTTACCTTATTGCTGGTAGTTCCCATACTGGCCCTGTTACACAAAATAAAATATTTAAAATGATTACAGCAGTGCAAATGGTTCATGAATCCCAGAAGAATACTCCAAAAACAGAAACAGAAATCTACCAATCGTTAACAGTCTGCTGTCGGTTTCATTATAGTAAACTGGTCTCAATCATAGTGTACAGAACTTTTTAGCATTCTATTAGTTCTGAATTCATTCTTGGGACTAAGTGGAAATTAAAAATAAATCTTTCAGGTCTAATCCTATATTTATCGGTTTTAAGAAAGCACACAACATGCATTTGAAACACGAATGCGTCTCCTGTGAAGAGACAAGGCCAGAGTCACACACCTGCTCATATCCATAAGGTCGCTGTGTTTGTGCAGCAGGGCCAGACTGCGAGGGGCGATAGGAGCTGTACTGCTGCCCCTGCCCCTGCTGGTAGCTAGAGTACTGGGTGGAGGCTCCTTGTGCCGGGCCTAAGAAAAGAAGATACTCTATAGCATAGAATAATCCATCCATCCATCCATTTTCTAACCTCTTCTTCTAATTCAAGGTCAGAGGGGAGCAGGAGCCAATCCCAGCAAACAACGGGCACAAGCAGGGTACACTCCAGTCCATCCGCAGACACACACAGACTCACACCTAGGAGCAATTTTCCCAGAAGTCATATAACCAGTATGTTTTTGGACTGTGGGAGGAAAGCAGAGTACCCAGAGGAAACCCACGCACACTCTTCATAGACAGCACCCCAGGTTCAGAATTGAACCCTGGGCCCCAGCTCTGCAAGGCACCAATGCTAACCACTGTGCCGCCATGCCACCCATTGAAGAATAATATTTGCTTGCATTTGCACAGCACTTTTAATCTCAAAGAAACACAAAGCACTTCACATCCAGGAGGGGACCCATTTTATCTACCAGATGGTAGACGCAAAGCAGCCATTAAACCTCACTACCCTCACCTGCACAGCAGACTGGGTGGAGAAATGTTATTGTACTTTGCCAATAGAATTAAGGGTCCACATATTTAAAGATGTCTCTAAATAGGCCTCTCATCCTAGTAGTGGCCCGGGGCCATCCTTGCTTATCTACTGTTATCAGATCTTAGAGGCTCCTCTATCAATCTCACACCTCTTAGCAATACTCAAAGAAATCAGATGAGAACTGCTGCTTCTCTGCCAGGGTCACTCAATAAAACTGACCCTGTGTCTGTCTGATCGCCAATAAGCCTACTATTAAAGGTAGCCTTGACTGTCTTTGCTGGGTTCACAGACTCTGTCAGTCAGTCCCACAGACCTCTATTCTTACCATAGCCCTGCTGCTGTCCAGCATAACTTTGTTGGGTAGGGTACTGCTGCTGGCTGAAAGGCTGCTGTTGGCTGGAACCCTGTTGGTAGGATGCTTGCTGCTGGCTGTACTGCGAGTTTCCTACAGGCACAGGCCAAGAAAAAGGGCACTTATTAATGTTCTTGAAACTACTTGGCAAATATTACTACCGCTCTGGAAAATGAAATGCATTCTGCAGGGGAAAAGCACGGATGCCAGCTGGCTCCAGCAAAAGACTTAATAATCTGGATGTGTCTTTGCAGGATTCAGTGGACTATTTAAGGGGGCAAAGGAACAAGGTTTACGCCATGCTGAAAAGAGAAGAAGAGAAACACAGCATTTCAGCTGTGGAGCCTTCTTCGGGTTATTTAAGGGTGATCAACCTAAATACCCTCTACAAACACAGAGTTGTAAAGAAGGCTAAGATCATTATGTAGATTATGGCTCACCCCCTCCACTGTGAATTTACTCTCCTCCCATCTAGAAGACACATTTGTGCTCCCAGGTTTAATGGTAACAGACTCAGGGAGTCTTTTGTCCCCTCTGTAATCACATTCTCAAATTCTTTGCTGATGATGTTTGTCTGTTCTCGTGTATTGTTGTGTTGGACTCTGCTATAAAACGAATTTCCACCAGTGAATAATAAAACTTGAACTGAATTGAAAGACTAAGATACTGTCCGAGGTTTCTTGTATAAAGTAAGGTGAGTGTACAGGGAAAAAAGAAGAAAATAAAGAAAATATTTTGTACTTTTATATTAATCATATTTTTGGTATGGTAAAGTCACAGGTTGTTCAAACTATAAGGAAACCAGTGAAACCCAACACAGTTAAACCCAGAATACCTCCTTCATAGTAGTGCTGAGAGGACTCCTCAAAGCTTCTCTCATAGCTCTGCTCACTGTATGAAGACTGCTGGTAGGAGTATTCTCCATGGCCTGCAGAGACAACAATACCCAAGCACTCACTCCTCCATCCAACAAGGACAGAAGTAAATGAAATAACACATTGATCCTACAGATTTGTTTTTTTTACCAAGAAAAAACAGTTCTGAATTTTCTGCACACCACTGAATCAAAGTCACGCAATAGTGATATTGGTTGTGAATTCAATGCAGGAAATTGCTAGATGAAAGTCTAACATGAGGACTTAAAATCTAGAGAAGGATATAAGGCCTTGGATATAGAATAGGAATAGTTAAAAATAGAAAAATTAAAGTGCTATGACACGAATAGTGCTAACTGAAAGGGGTTTTGGAGATGAAGGAGAGAAGGTGTTATTACCATCGGGGTAATATTGCTGGTTAATGGGCTCGCTGGAGCTCTGACTGTGTCCATACTGCTCCCCGTAGAACTCCTCCTGTCCCATGTACTGCGGGGCTGATCCTGCAACAGACAGGTGACACTAGGAATGGTTAATCACTTGATTTGACCAAAATCGAGTTCTGGTGACTGGTGGAAGGGGTGTGAATGGGAAGGAGCAAGCAGCCCAACTCCAGTACTGGCAAATGACAGATTGAGGGCACCTAGAGGAATGAGGAGTTTTTTGAAACTCATCACAAAAACAGTTGAATAATGACCATAATGTATGTTAGCAGGTGTGAAATTAACTGGTGTGATACTCTTTAGAGCTTTCAGTTAAGGGGATTGTAAATATAGAGAAACAGGCAAAAGTCTGAGGGTAGTATTAATTCTGTTTGTGTTATGTTTGCCCTCTGGCTCATATAACTTCAACAGAAGACACCCTGTAACCTTCTGTGATGTGAAGTACTTTTTTTGGAAAATCATTTTGTTTTTATAAAATGCACGGAAAAAATTAAAGCCATTTTATAAAAACATTATAAAAAAACACATTCACTTTGAAACTAGACATTTTTTAAATACATGAGCAGTGAAAAAAATCCTGCTTTACTTAAGAGAAGGATGTGCAGAAAATTCATACACTGTACCATTTTGCCCTGAATTTCACAATGTTTACACAGCACTGATAAATAGAAAACCCTGTACAGTATATCTCAACAAAATCAGTTCCATAATTGGATCAGGCCCTAATCAAGATGGAATGAAGAAGTAGTCAAAATTGTTTTCCTGACCATCAGGAAGAAGACAACCCCACCTCTGTTCTTAAGAAGGACATGCTGGCGAGCTGCTACAAGGACAGTGATGGGCTGGAAGGAGGGATACAGGCAGGTACATGAGGTGTATGACGATCATGATTCTTCTATGTAACTGTGTGGAAGGGAGCCAGGTGTGGGCCTGACCTCCTCCTCAGGTTTCGCTAAAAAACTCCATAAGCTGACAACTTAAGAGTCTCGCCCCAACAGAAGGCAAATGTACAGTAAGCACTACACTGCGCAGGAGCTGTGGTAGTTCAACAAGGGTGTCTAGCTCCTGACTGGGAGGTCCTGGGTTCAATGCCTGGTAGAGGCAAGCGATGTACTGTAGCTTGCTCCAATTCCTTCCAGACGGCTCCCAGGTCCACTCAGCCTGCTTTCCAAATGAGTACTGGGTGTTAATCCTGCCGGGGGTAATGGGCCGGCCGGAGCGTGATGCTGACCACATCACCTCCACTTCCAGTGTCCCTTGCCCCCCATTCCCCATGAGCCTTTATGGCCTGAAAAGGGACTTACCTACAACATTGTCCAGCCCAACGATGCTGCTGTCATGGACAGACAGCTGGCCTCTCTACACCTACTACCAAACAACCTTTTTCTTTCAATATAACGTCCGTTGAGTCAGTCGAAAGGCGTGTCCACAGACTGCTTGAATGCAAAATTAACCATAACTCAAGTTGTGCCCAGAACATTAGCACTCCAGTATATAATACATACAAATCCTTATGTATTGAAATGATGTTTGAGTTACAGTCTCACCAACACCTCTGATCCATTCAGAGCGGGGAGCCCAGGCGACTGGCATTAGGGAGATTACACTCCAAATGGGCCGCCAATCCTTCGCAAGGCAGACGCAAACACTCACACCTAGGGCCAATTCTCCCAGAACCGAATTAGCCTACCAGTATGTCTTTAGAGTGTGGGAGAAAACCCACGCGAGCATGAGTAGAACACATAAACTCCACACAGACAGCACCCCCCAGTCCAGAGCTGAACCCAGGGCCCCAGTGCTGTGAGGCAGTAATGCTAACCACTGCGCCACTGTGCAACCCAACAGCTCTAAACCCCTGTGAAAATGTCATGTTCAAAAGCAAAATATTGAAAATATACCATGGGCTAAAGTTCTCTATGAAGTCATAGAGAAATTAAAGCAATTCCAGTAATTATTGATTACATCCAAAATTTTCCATTAAAACAATTTGTACAAGAAAGATGTTCCTTCTCCTTAATCATGTACTATACAACATGTTAAGCATTATACTTAGCATTAAACAAGGTTAAGCATACTGGACAGCACTGTATTTTTGCAGTACTATGCTTTAAACATACAGAGTCTGTGTGGGTGTATACTCCAAACATTATAACATTTCAAACAGTACACAACACCCCAAATTAAAGCGTTCATAAAAACATGTGCAGAGCTACTGTAAATTACAATAAAATAGTAATTTCTATAATATAGTAATTTCCCCAGCGTGTGAAATAATCAATGATCTACTACACATGCGAAATAGCTCATAAAGAGTAATACATGTCAATACCAGAACAAGCGGCAAAAAGAAAGCTGTGCACAATACTTTTAGGGGCAGTTTAGGGTTAATTTCAGGTCTGTTCTGGGGGATACAGAACAATACAGAATAAATGTTTCCACTTACAGATATACTGTACCACAGATTTCTTTTACATGAATGGAGCAAGCAGTGCTGTCATGCAGGGAGTGTGCTGTACCCACATCCATGTAAAACACACTGGAGAACATTAGAAACTATTTTTAGATCAACACTGACAAAAGCCAGTCCATGATTTACAGAGACTAAGACCAGACGTAACAGCAACAATAAATCTTAACTTGCTTCTTAAAGCTACACACGGATCACACAAAGGCTTACTGTGTTCAAAATACATGCACACTTTGTGATTTTGGACATGTAAAGTTTCACTGGTATAGTTAGCAGATTAAAAGCTACACCACAAACGTACTCCTGTATAGAAATGTATTGACCAGTTATTTGAAGTTTCACTGAAACAGATCCATTATAAACTTATCTTACACATCTTTTTTACCATTATGCTGAACACTGTTACTCCAACGCACCAGAATGTTTTGACTTTTTACACAAACATATTCAAACTGATCTTTTCTAAACCAACAAATACATAAAACACAAACCAAACCCGTCTGTGCATGCGAGAATTCGTTTTTTGATGTAAACTCTCTCCTCAAAGGCTAAGCAGTACACATAAACCACATACAATTCTTCCATTTAATTAATAAATAGAACAAACTGTCCAAAATCCATTCTATTTATTGTTTAAATAAGCATTTTGTACATGAAACAAAAACATGAAATGCTCTGTGGCCAACCATTTTCTTTTTTTTTTGGCCTTCTTTTTTTCACTTAAAGCCCAGTAGAAGAGCCCTTAACTTACCTTGCTGTGAAGGTCGGTATGAACCCATGGGTCTCTGGGCCATCATACTGTTGCCTTGGTTACCCTGTCCCAACATTCCTATGGACTGCTGCCCCTGATAGTGCTGGCTCCCGGCTTGTGCTGGGGAGTAATGGGATGTGGCAGCTTGTTGGTGCATCATTGTGACTGAAAACATGGTGGGGGAAATTTCAGTTTAAAGGGGAAAAAGAAAAGGCATTTGAACACTTAACAGTAAAAGTCTGTAGCCTTCTATCAGCATACAGACTATGCATTGCTGAACAATTATTAATTAACAGAGTGAATACACTTTGCATGGGTTCGTGTAACATAAGTGTAAATACATTACAGTGTATAATGTAGGTACAACTGGCTTTGCAACAGAGAACTAGAATTCAGAATGACAGCAGTGTGAATGAAGCTGATGAACCACGTCAGTATCATCGCGTAACAAAACAAATTAAAGGAGAAACACGGTTCTTCTTAGGACTCGTTGCTCCTGTCTAACCATTTAGAGAACCTTGTCCTCACCTTGGTTAGACTGCATGTTGAGGTTGCTTCGGGAAGCATAGCTGCCCATGGACTGACCCTGGCTTTGCATCTGCATGCCCTGTGAAGAGGACACCGAGTGGCTGTAGCCTGTGGCCGAACCATGGCTGCTGACTGGCATGCTCATGGAAGTGGTGGGGAGAGACGTCTGTCCCGACTGCTGCATGGACACATGACTTGGGCCTGTGGCAAGACAGAAGGGCAGTCTTCAGAAGTCGTCCTTCAAAACACATTCATAGTCTGCAACCTAGACAAGCCCTCTCTTCTCTTAAATGAATCAAAATTAATTGTTTTTCATAAGAATGGGTCCAAAAGGATGTCAATGGTTACAGGATCGTTTTCAGTCTTCAGACATGTCACATCCCAAAAAAAGAAGGCACTATATCTCAGGAACGAGATCTCAATGGCACAAACAAATGTGGTGGGTTTCATTGTGCTGTTCTTAGGGAGACCAGCTTCACGGAGCTAATGTGTTTCTAGATGCTCAGAACTAAGCTTTTACTTCACTTCTCTATCTCAAAAGCAAAGGAAAAGGCCACACCATTGCTCATCTGGCTCTGCATAAGAGAGGTGGGTGGCAGACCAGTTGCCATGCTGTCGTTCAGATTGCTCTGGGAGTGGAGCGACTGGCTCGACCCACTTTGGCTGATCCCTCCTGGGCCCATGTTCATGTTTTGGGTAGGCGGCTGTAAAAACACATTTATTGAGAAAAATCAGGCATTGCGCAAAATGAAAAATATGGGCACCTATCTTTATGAAATCCTTAAAAGACGCTTTAGTGCACAAGCTCCTCGCAAATAGCTCGGTCCCAATCTAATAGATGCTGGAAGAAGTGACAACGCTTCCAGCATCATAGTTTACCAATGAGCAAAGGTATGTCAAAGGCTCTCAACACTGTTAAACAGACCTCAAGAGTGCGTAAGGCAACTCCAGATAACTTGCTTGTAAGGGGCAATGACAAATAATACAAGACAACAGCTGCACTACACTAGTAAAAAGGCCAGATTTTCAAATTGTTCAAATTTTAATGGATACAGGGTTCCAGAACAAATCCACACAGAAGGCAAGTGACTTACTGGTGCTATGCAGAAGAAATACAGTACTATGCAAAACCAGTTCACAGAAGAGCAACCAGGTACTGTACATCCTCAGCCTTAAAGGAGCCTCCAATACTGACAGAATAAAACAACTAAACATATCACTCACGAAATGAGAAAAAAATGCAAGGGAACCCAATTCAAGTATTCAAACTCCTAAATGGCAATGACAAAGTGAACCCAATGGGCTTCTTTGGAAACAGTACTGAAATTTGTACCAGAGGACACAAACGAAAACTATCCTGGATTGCATTTAAAACTGAAAACGGGAGGTACGTTTTACACAAAGAGTTGCGGGAGTATTGAACAAGCTACTCAGCCATGATGTCGAAGCTGATACTCTGCCTGGATAGAATCCTCAGAGCAATTAGCCACACGCAAAAGGCTACAGGAGCCAAAAAGGACTTCTCTCATTTGTAACCCCACATGACAAGAAGCTTTGGGTTTTCAGATAACAGCCAAGCAAGGCCAGCAGCAGGCCAAAAAACACACTGAGCACTTACTGCAGGTAACAATGACTGCATGTTCTGATTGGAGTCCGCTATTGTTGCAAGATACACCAGGTTTCTGTGCAGTATTTGCTGGTATCTGTGAAAAGAAAGTTCAGTACATAAACCATCATATGAGAAACAACAACACAAAATATATTTGTCAACAAAGGTAGGAAATAAATGTGAATTAAAGCTCAAGCAGGCATTTTGCCTATGACAGCACTTGAAACTGTCCTTTAACAATCACTGAAATATTGAGAGTTGACAAGAACATAAATCTATTCTATATATCCAAAAAATAATGTTTGTATAATCTACAGTGCAGATGTAATTGATTTTTAAAAAGCCATGTTTATATGAATAAAGGGCAAACCTAGGAAAGGATTTAATATGCTTCAGGAAATAAATATTGGCTGGAAGGTTGCCGGTTCAAATCCCGCGGCCGGCAGAGGAATTCTACTCCGTTGGGCCCCTGAGCGAGGCCCTTAACCCCAACTGCTCCAGGGGCGCTGTACAATGGCTGACCCTGCGCTCTGACCCCAAGCTTCTCTCCCTGTCTGTGTATCTGTGTCTCATGGAGAGCAAACTGGGGTATGCAAGAAATTGTATATGGCTAATAAAGTGATCTTATCTTATCTTATTAAGTGCGCACAGTTGTTTTTGCCAAGTTAAACATAATAAACTGTGCAGAACAGCATAAACAACAAGCAGTTTTATATAAATACTCCTCTGATGTTTAAACCAAGTTTAACCAAGTATAATTTACTTTGGTAAGTAAATCGAAGCAAATGTGATAAGAACACAACAGTTGTACAGTTTAATATTGTGATTTACATCTTTGTTCTGCAGACCAGACAACATACTTACTGAGTGCATTCTGCAGTTTTCCCTTTACTCTGATAGTCCATAATACACTGGATCAGGTGATGGTTTTCGTCTAGCATCTTTGGGAAAGAAAAAAAAACATTTACTGTATATTAAGATATATGAATTAAAAATTAGTATTAAAGGTATTGGGGGCAGCACTATAGGACGTACAGACTGCTGGAATAATGTTGTTCAAGTCTTGCTTGTGGAGAAATGAACAAACTTCTCTCACACACAAAATCCGGAACCCACATAATTGTACTGTCAAAAATCATTCTTGCAGGACTGTATGTAGAGTAGGAGCACAATGTATCTGGGTCAGTGGATTCTCCGAGGCTCCATGAGTTGGCAGCAGGAGATCATTCAGAACAGTGCACGAAGGCGAGAAACGGGGTTGCTTCATCTAAGCTACAGTACATAGCCTCCTTCATTCGCCATCACTCATTCAACGGAGAAAGACAGCAACGCAGCAGCGCGACTTGGCTCAAGTCTCCGTCGCTGGTCTGTAAATCAAACCGACGGAAGCCTCTCGCGTCGTAAACGCGATGTAAAAGAATCGCAATCTCACCTGTAAAACAGTCACAGTAGCTCTGAAACGGGAACAAAGCTCTGCATCCTCACAGGCTATTGAACAAATCTGTCTGGTCCCAAGACTCTCCTGCCATTATCAGTCAGTGCAGCAAACACAGTAGCAGGCTACCTGCTCGTCAACTGCATGCCAGGCACTTCATTTCACCATCTTGACAAACCGCTAGAGTTCCGTTCTTTATCGCGGATTGCCTTAAGCATTCAGAATTTGGACTTTTTTTTAAAAAGACGAGCAGATTCATATTACACGAAAACAACATACAACGGTATCGTGCGCAGTCCCCAGAATATATCAATATACGTTGTATTGAAATCACCTATACGCAACACCTGGAAACAAAATTCATTTTAATTTAGCACCTGTTTCATTTTAAATGCACCGAATTACAACGCCTCCAAGACGCCTATTGTAGATCACATAATATAATGTTCAAGTAATATTTTACCACAAATTTTGTATTCTTAAATATGCAGGTTAGTTGTTTTAATTGTGGGGAAATTGCCTCTCCCATACAGATACACGCATTCTGCAGAAAAATAAACATTTAAAATAAAAAATACAGCAAAACATTTGTAAAAATCCATCATAGTCCCCATTAATCCAATAAGGCCATACACCTCGCTTTGTTAAGCTTATACTAGTTGACCATCTTCACAGTCCCTGATATACACTACTTTCCCACCATTGAAACACATTTCTCAGTAGTCAGCCAGCATTCAAAACCATCGCAATGACATCAAAATACAAAAACGCTTTATTACCTTTTGTATAGTTTGCTGTGTCACCTCCCCTTTACTTCTGGGGCGAGCCGAAGCGAACGCAACAGACATGATTATTTTTTAATATATAAAAAAACGCTTCTTTTTATTCTAATATTTTTATTATCTACCTCCTATTACAAGCTAAGGGTTCCCATGTCGTGAGATATACAGGGGGTGTTCGGCAAAACCTGGGCTATTCCAAAAGACACAAGAATCAAGGGGCAATTAATTTTGAAAGGTGTCTTGAACGCAAAATATTGTTATAATCTTTAGTGCAGGTCTGAAACGTGGCTAAATCGGGATTCCTTCTGGCATGTTTCGGAGATTTCGCTCCAGTAAGTTGCGTAGACATACCTCTGTCAGTTTTTGGTACAACCCCATTCTGAGGGCTCCTGCTGGAGTGTGCCTGTTCTCCGATTCACAACGCCCTGTACGCCTATTCTTGTGCGTAGACGCCAGCAGTGGGATACAAAACACACGCAATAAATCGTGCGTATGTCGGCTGGCAGCAGCGTCGGCTCCCGGAAGAGGCGCTGCGGCATGATTTGGCTGTTTTGCGCTTGCCGTTACTTTCAGTTTCAGTACTCTGCTTTGCCGATTTCTGATTTCTACGCCTGAGCGTGTCTTTTTCTTTGCCTTGGGACGGTTATTTTAGCCTCAGAGAATGAGTTACGACCGAGCCATCACGGTCTTTTCCCCGGACGGTCACCTGTTCCAGGTGGAATACGCACAGGAGGCTGTGAAGAAGGGATCCACCGCAGTGAGTAACCGAGAAACTCGCGAATGACCCACTCCAACTTCCACTGCATTTGTTGAAGATGCAGTTCAAAGTCTGAACCATTTCTTCATTTGAATTCATATATGATACAGAATACACATACAGTACGCGTATTTAGCCAAAATAGTAAGTTTTCTTTGTTAGCCAGAGGTCTTTAAATACATAGTATCTAGCTGCGTGTTACCAAAGAGGGCAAAACGTGCGGTTTTTTTTTTAGATTTGCGGGATCCAAGTCTGTTCTGTTAAAATTCCCATTATTTCACTTTGACCGTATCGCTGGTTTTATCTTAAGGCGGCATGCCTTGTGTTAAGGGTACCCAAGGTATTTAGATGAAATATCGCCATCACTGGTTCATGTGGGTGGTTTGATGTCTCTGCCACGACAATTTCCGACCCTTCGGAAACTTGCCGTTTGAACTTATATTTAACTTTGAATGACAGTGACCCCTGTCTAGGACGCAACCAGGCATGTATAGCTTGTATAAAAACTCGAATTGGGTTCAGGAATTGTAAATAGCTCAAGTAATGTTTATGGAGATCTTCAATTTAAAACCTGCTTTTGGCTTCGTAGCTAAGAGTTGACTTTGGCGACGGCTACCGAAGTAAATGTCACAGGTACGGATCTAGGATGCCGTGCCTTTAGTTTTTCAGCAGTTGTAAAATTAAAGCGCACGATTCACTTATCCATCGATAGCGCTTTCACGCTAAGGAAACTCGTGGCAAGAACATACTGTAGCACTGCATAACACATAATAATAATAATAATAAACTTTATTTTATATAGCGCCTTTAAAGGTGGCTTCTCAAAGCGCTTTACAGAATGACAATAACAATAAATAAGAAATAAGAAGACACATGGCGCTGGTCGGAGCTACGCTGGGCACAACAAGAACAGTTACCGTGAAGCGCTCACAGCGTCAGCGTGGAGACACCGGTTAATCTAGCCAGCATGTGGAAAGTGGGAGGAAAAACCCCTGCGGAGAGCATGCAAACTCCACACACAAGGAGCCCCTGCCCAGTATCAAACATGAATCAGAAACTGTGAAACAATGGCACACCCCAGGAAAGGACTTTTACAAACCAGAAATTGATTTTTCTTAGCGTACAGACATGGTCTGGATGTTGTTGTTTTTTTTGCATAACATGTTCGCTAAACAAAATAGAAACATTATAAAAAATACATGGCATGCATAAGGCTTGCATTAAAGTGTTTCTTCTGCAGTCTCGCATCCAGGACATGACTGCTATGAAGCCAGTTATGGATCGGCTAGCTATGAGAACTGCTGGGCTACTACGCCTTTTAACTGCATTAGAATGTTTTTAAAATTTGGATTCCAACATAGTATGCGCACAAAAAAGTTTAACATCATTCTGGTTTTATTTCAAAGGAACCCCTTTCTGCATTTGTTTCATCAGGTCGGAGTTAGAGGTAAAAACATCGTTGTGCTTGGAGTGGAGAAGAAGTCAATGGCCAAGCTGCAAGACGACAGGACTGTCCGGAAGATCTGTGCCTTGGACGACAATGTTTTCATGGCCTTTGCAGGTAAAACTTTCCCTGGACTGGAGAGATTGCCATTTCCTTAAGTTTGGCAACTGTGGGTAGATTTTGCACGCAAGTGTTAGAGAAGTCACAGTTCAGGTGCAGTACAGTACTGGAGGTGCTGATACCTGTGTGACATGGTGAGCTCATACTTCCTGTCAGGAGAATGCATAGTACAGTAACCACACTGCCCAGAATATTGCCCAGTGTGGCATGTAACACGCATAATGCACATTCAGAAAAACTATATGACTATAGGATGTAAAATATTCTGCTGCATGTTAATATCACATTTTAAATCTGGCTGGTTGTGTACTATGTGAAATATATATCCGAACTACATGCCCATGATGGTCCACTCTTGTTTTCCGAGTGTCTTGATATATTAAGTTTTCAGTGGTGGATTGTAAGTAAAGATGTTATTGATGATCTGTAAATCATTCAAAACAAGGTTTGTTACTTTCTGTTTTTATCTGATTTCAGGTAGCCCCATCTGACCTTGGTCAGATCCAGTTCAGGAGCTTGTGGTGGCCACTTAAACGATTCTAGAATACCAGCTGCTGCTTTGCTTTCCAAAATTGCTTTTACTGTATCGGAAATTGCAGCTTTGGAGTTATAGTTAAATTAACAGCAGTGTGCACGTGATTTATTTTTTTTAAGAATCCTGAACCACAATCTTTTTGCAGGGCTCACAGCCGACGCCAGGATTGTTATAAACAGGGCCCGGGTGGAGTGTCAGAGCCATAGGCTGACAGTGGAGGACCCTGTCACTGTCGAGTACATCACACGCTACATTTCCAGCCTCAAGCAGGTAGGATTCCCCACTGTAACTGCCCACTTCAAGGTTCACTGAGAAATTTAATGAGCCGATTCTCTTTGTGCTCTTAAGGTCTCGCATAAAATCTCCCCTCATATCTCCAAAAAGCTTTGTGTAACAGCCCTAAACTAAACGGCCATGTTTAAGACCTAGGTGGCAGGATTAGAATGTCAACATAGGTAATAATTCCCTTCAACTGCCAGGTTTCTTTAAAAAGACAAACTCATAATACTTGTATTGCAAGTTCCAATTATTTAGTCAAACATTAGAAAAAAGTTAGCTGGTGTTGTATGACTTGTAATAGCTGGTTTGTAACGTTACAAAGCTAGACATGTCACTGTTACGATCTAAGACGACTAAATAAAAGCCTTGCAGAAGCACTGTACTTTTCTGTGCTAGCTACGCCCCAGAACATCTCCTTGCTCAGATGAATGAAGCAAGACAATGCGATTAGCTGTAAAATGTTCTCTCCTCAGCGTTACACTCAGAGCAATGGGCGCAGGCCTTTTGGGATTTCGTCCCTCATTGTGGGTTTCGACTTTGACGGAACACCGAGGCTCTACCAGACTGACCCATCAGGAACATACCACGCGTGGAAGGTGAGCCTACTTTAGACTACAGGAAATGCTAAAAAGATATTTCTAGTTTCCAGTGAAACAGCAGATTGGTTTAACTGCAACGGCTTGTAAAGGATTAGTTTTGACACTCCACAAACTATAACCAGATTTATCTCTTGTCCTCTCCCAGGCAAATGCTATTGGAAGAGCTGCAAAGACCGTCAGGGAATTTTTAGAAAAGAACTACAAAGATGAAGACATGGAATCGGATAAGGAAACCGTGAAACTTGTAATCCGAGCTCTTCTTGAGGTAAGAGTAAAAAACTATTGAAAGATTTGTGTTGATATTTCCTGCTGTTTATATGAAAAGGTTAAATTTTAAACAAATTTCAGCACAAGTCAACTCTGGTTATATGATACATAATCTATTTTCCAACTCATTTTGGTATTTGACCACAATAAGAAAGACTTCCCCACTATTTTCATGAACACAAACAAACTGGAATAAAAAAAACTGCATTTACAAACCTCTGTTTTCAGGTTGTCCAGTCTGGAGGCAAGAACATTGAATTAGCCGTTATGAGACGTGATGAACCACTAAAGGTTTGTATTCACCATAAAACCTGCACAACTTAGACATGACAAATGACCTCTCCCTTTGTAACTTCTCTTTGTAAATGTATGCACAATCAGTTCATTTCCCAAATACTTATTAGTATTGAATAAGAGCGAGTAGAACTTGCGTCTTTGACAGATGCAAAATATTGTCTCGCTGTAAATGCAGAAGCATGAACTATTTTTGGCAGGTGACTGATTACTAGGTTGTTCTATTCAAATTGACAGGTCTCCATAGCAGTAATTGTAATGTAGACTGGCTTTGCTTTTTGGGATCTGTACCTTAAATGCATATTTTCTCCTCAGATTTTAGATCAAGAGGAAATAGAAAAGTATGTCTCAGAAATAGAGAAAGAAAAAGAAGAAACCGAAAAGCAAAAGAAGAAGACCTAAGACAGAACCCTTTTATTTTTCTATAAAATGTCAAAGCCACAATATGGTTTTATGAATAATGATTTTTCAAACCTGCAATAAAATGTGTACAAAATGGATTTGGAATGTATAATTTGTGCTATCTGGGTATTAGAACTCCTTCAACGTTTTAATAAAATAAGCAGTGTTGAGGCAGATCAGTTTAATTAAAAGGCAATACAACAGAGCAGATTCTGCAGTGATTTAAGTAATCAAAATGTATTTTTTCAAGTTTTAACATTAAATAAAACAAGAATAGTGGATCATTTATATGCATAAAATTAAGACTACTGCATTCCTACTCTATTGCCAATCTCCGAAAGTAAGCAAGCCTAGGCCAGGCCATTTCTGGAAAATGAGTCCTGTGAGAAAAACAGGTTACAGTAGGTCACCACTGTCAAGTGTTATTCATCAACTAAGTGTCACTCTGTGAGAAGCATTAGCCAAGACACCTAGGTTAACTTATCCTGGACACGCACAAGATGTACCCAACTTACCTTCTTAAACTGAAGTTTCATTTTACTGATACTTCCTACATAGCAGCACATGCACAGTCCGAAGGGTTAAAAATGTGGATGACTGAACCACTCCAGGAATGACCCCACGTGAGTGCAATGACAGGTATAGACTCAAAGCACATGAAAAAGCTTCTTAAATGGAAATTAATAACGGCACCTAACTAAATCCAAAACATGACCAAAGGACCTGTACAGTACGCATCTGGGCACAGGCTGTGTTCAAGACTTGTCTATTCATTTAAAGGAGTGTTACCTACAGCCTAAGCTGATCAGAAAAGATGACATGATCCCTGGAACTCACCTTACAGATATTCATAAGTTCAAATATGGTATTAACAGGATTCCGAGTGAGGAATCTCTGGCAGTTAGAGCTGGAAATTATCCAAGAAGGGAGCAAAGCGTAGAAAGGGACTGAATTTAAACTTTATCTTAGCTTGGCCCACATCTTGCAGTGTCTAAAAGGTACAAATCCGCATAGTAGACTGCAGCATAAGAGTGGCAGGACTGATGGAGACCTGCCTGCTTTACATGTGATGTTTTATCAACTTCACTATTTAAAATGAAAGTCGGCACAGGAGTAGGACAATCACACTCTTTTTGAGTAAAAACACCAAGGGAAACCAAAAGGTTCAGCAAACATTCAGCCCATATTAATGTACAGTATGATGAAATACCCAAAATGTAATTTATGTATGTTTATTCAGCAATGGATCAAACATTTCCCTGCATCACTTACAAATTGGTTACCTTCTCAAAATCCTTCAAACAAAAAAAAAAAAAAAAAAAGTTATACAACACAAACATCCATTCAAATGAATTCAGAATGAAGACGGCCACTTTTTTCAGGCAACACTTTGGGTTATCTCAACCATCATCTACAAGTTCCATTGCTTGGTTAAATTGTTACATACACTTCTATTTACAACCTTGAGGAAAAATAAGTTTTAAATAAACAATTGTCAATGTGCAAGTAATGCTTCATAGGATTAAATTCATATTTAAAGTTGGAAAAATTGCTTAGGAAATGAGTAGCAAGTAGAAATTGCTGAGAATCAACTAGGAATACGGCATAAGTGTTCATTGTATAAGGGCAGCAAAACCAAAAATAAGAGATCTGGGTTTTAAAAATGTTCTCAAATGTGGTATTGGGGAAATATGTAGTTTGAGATTTACAAACTTTATAAGGTACATACATGTTTTTAAACTCACTTAAAAGCCTATTAATTACATTGTGGCATGGAACAAAATTCCAAAACTTGAAAACTCACACCTAAACTCTAAAATTGGACGACTCCAGAATTTCCTATGAGAATCAAGCATCAGCTTTGGCACCAACTGCAACAGTAGTCTAAGCAGAACCCAGATCTTCAAAACCAAGTAACATGGGTCTACAAACCAACCCCTAAAAAGGATTAAGAATACTTAACCATGGCAGTCTAATCGGAGCATGTCACAAGAGCTTGGATTTATTCAATCTTGCACCCATGACCACAAAATATAGTATCTTACAAAATCTCACTTTTGAAGATTGAAGACCAGCAGACAACCGACTTTAAAACTAGTTCAGAGAGATTTGTAGAACTTGAAGAAATCCCAATACAAAAAAAAAAAAAAGATTTGGACCACAGTGCTGTTCTGCATTCCAAAATACTGAAGTCCTCTTCACAGCCTCCCACTGCCCACTTTTTGCATGGTAGGGATGCGTTGTGCCGCCCCTCTCCCTCTTCTGCCTCTGATGCCCCCTCTGAATCCACGGCCCCTCAAAAACCTGCCAGGAACCCCAAACGTCTCCACATTGAGCTTCCTCTCTTCGGCCCATGTTGTTCGTCTGAAACATGGAGATTTATGAAGTTACAGGCATTGTCTGCATAAGCCAAAATGGCTACAAGGAGGAAGGCACTATAAAAAACTTACATAGCTACATAGAAACGGTAACTTCAGATAGTTCTTTGCCTACAGCTTTAAGGATGCACTTTCAAAACAGACTTTTCATCTGGTTCACTTGTTTGGAAATGTGCACTAGACATCCCAGACATTGTTGGTATTGGTTTCCCACGGGAAGAAACAATTGTCTTTTGAAGTTATTTCCCATTTCACCATTCACTGTTCTTATTTATGCTGCACACAAATAAAGCTGCAATAACTTTTCAGTTCTAGTTTAGCGTGTAACGTGTTGTGTGTGTATATATACACACACACCTTGATTTTAGTTCTGAAGAAATGTTGTCAAAGAAACACTTTGTCTTGTCATAGTAGCAGTTTGGCCCAAAGAGATCATCTTCCACTGAGTTCTCAATGTTCCCAGTATCAATTTCAGAATCCCCCTTTTCTTCCAGATCACCCTTCACATCTGCAGAAGAGCATAGGAAAGTCTTTTCAAAAAAATATGCGGGTACTATTAGAACTTCATGCTGACCAATACATTTTGCCACCTAATATCCGTGTACATTCCTTAGTGAATCTCAAAGGACAGACCTTTGATATTCAGCTTGTTCTGCATTTCCTTCTCGAGATCTTCTTTGTTGAACTGAGCATTTGCTGTTTCAAAATCAAAGTCTGCATCGAACTGGAGGGTACTGGGCTTTGAATTTCCCACTAGAATTTGTCCTTTGCCACGGTTTCTGGACCTCCTGTTTGCTGTGTAAGGAGAACAATGCAATGATGATCAACTGCATTGTTAAAAAAGGCTTATTAACCAGTATCAAACTTCAAAATTCAAACTGTTTGAATCATCTAATCAAAAACGCTTTGCTCGACATCCTAAACATTTAACTAACAGTGTATGCAAGCAGTTAAAATAAAAAAAACAGTCTGAACTACTGACACTTAAGAGTATGATGGTTGACATTTCAAGAGATATACAAGAAACATTTCCAGAGGAAATTTGCTCCTGAACCAGTCACATCCATCTGAGGTGTATGCAACTCCTACTTACTCAAGACTGTAGGAGTGTCCACTAGTAAAGCACACTTGGAAACCATGTCCGTATTCCCAGATGCAACTGTACTACTAAGGTTTATGAGCGTGCCTTCTCATCTTTACCTTGCCTTCGTCTCTGTGGTCTTCTGTTCACATCATTGCTTTGCGCCATTTCTTGCACTACACCATGCTCAGGTACCACAGCATCTTAAAGGGATGAGACAATCTGAACTTAAAAAGGAATTCAAATATTCTATATATACACTTTATATAGAAAGTATGGGGTAAAAAGTGCTAGATTGTGCACAGAAAGTAGGAATGCATTCTGTATTAGAAACCCATGGAACATGCATCTAGCCACTAATTAAAAAAAGTAAGCCTTAGAATTTCTCAGATGAAAACTGGTTTGTATAAAAATGGTTAATGTCAGTGTCTGCTTCTTCTCCACTCGGTTTTTAGATTTAGTTGTCCCTGCTTCATATTCCAAGTGCATTTTAAGAAGTTACAACTTGCCAGGTCACTGAGGATAACACTGGCTACCACCTGAACCCTTTGCATATGCCTCTCCACTTCCATTTGACAGAAAAGGGCAGACTCATTTACTGCAAAGGAGGACTATAAAAATTAATCAGGTAGTTTTGAAACCATGTTAGTGCACAAGTTAAAGTTTACAATACACCATGAATACATAGCTACAACTGTACTGAACTACTTTTAACATTCCAAATGCAGGACATGACATCCAATGGCCACTGCTAGACAACCAGCAACCAGAGTATTCCAGGTCACCTGCCAACACTGTTCTTACTTCTTTGGACCTGGGGAACCTCCTGTCCCATTTGCTGTGGGGGTCGTGGAAGATCTCTGTCCTGTTGCGGTGCTGCTTGAGGGGGCTTTTTGTATGCAGAGGTGTCTGGTGGGACAGTCTGTACAGCTTGCTCTACCGTAGGGGCTCGCCTCACTGGCAAGCTGTGAAACCCTGTTCCTGCAAGACACCACATTGGGAGTGGCAAGAGATTCAGAGTTGGAGATAATTTGGAGTAAATACGCTACAATCATTGAGGTTCCCACAAGCAAGACCGTATTCCCTGCAAATACTTAAATTATGACGTTTTAAAAAATTACTCTTAAATACCGAAAAGGCATTTCTACAGCCAGACCTCTTAGGCTTTGTCTAGAAAGACTTAAGACTATTAGTAGTTCAGGTGGGGAGCTGCGTCAGCATGCGCAGGCTGCAAAGGAACAAGTAATAGGTTTATTCCATGCTGAAAAAAAAAAAGAAGAGAACACAACGTTTCGGCCGTGGAGCCTTCTTCAGGTGTATTAAGAATATTAGTACAAGCAGTGTCACACCTTGTCCATTTACCCTGGACACTGCTCCCCTTCCCCTCTTGCACGCTGGAAGATGAAATGGAACACAGCATGGATGAGTTAAAACGCTACAGTTATGGAGAACTGACCCCACTGGTTGAATTAAATGGGTATAAAATTCAAATTTTCAGCTTAGTATCCCGTTTCATCACTGAAGAAAAACAGAAAATGCTGCCCAGCCATTGTTGAAAAGTAACCCCATGTAGCCGTTTCTTGAAGGATGTGAAGTGTCCTAGGCAATTTGCTACTTGCAGTCAAACACGTTCCAAATGATGACCTCCATTGTGACTTCTTACGATTAAGAAAAATGCACCTCCACCCAAAACTTCAAGAAGTAACATAATAAACCTGTAGAATATTACACTTTTCTTAAAATGGCAATGGTTCATGCAGTCAGCTTTCATCTCAAAAGGTAATATCTTACAAGAGAAATGAAGCCATACTGTCCTGAACTGTGCAAACCCATTCAGTCACCATTACCTCAAACTAAGAGCTCAACACTCAGTGGCACTCACCCAAGCCCAGTGCTGCTGCATACTGCTGATTGAGCAAAGAGCTTGCTGCTAACTGGCTGTATGTGGGCATCATACTTCTGTAGGGGCTGAAGGGAACCTGGTGCTGGTAAGAGGCTGATGATCCACTAAGTGACGACTGCAAAATGAAGAACACAGCTATACGTTTAGATTAAATGCTAAATGATAAAAAAACATTTTCAATAAAGCACTTATAAATGCATTAACACATCAAACATTGCATTATTCGTATAAACTTTGGATGTCTGACGTGCAATGTTATTGAAAGCCATTGCATATTAATGACACCCAACAGTACAGTTATTCGAACAATAAGCAGAATCAGGCGCACAAACTTCGGCCACGAACAAGTCGCGTCTGACATACTTGCACAATCGCCGGGTCCTGGGGTAAGGCATGGAGAGGCTTCGGAGGCTCGCACACCGTTATGTCTTTAATATCACTTCCCCTGAAGATGATGTACTCGTAGATCTCGTCCCTGGGAGGCACTGGTCTATCTGTAGGGCGGCCCTCCGTCCCGAAGGATCGCACTAATCCAGGGAAGGACAAATGGCATTAAGACCGTCGGTTCCCACTTCATTATTTACACACAGGTAACAGGCTAGCACCTAACTCCTAAAATAATGCCCATCCCGAAGTAGCATTCTTAAGAAAAATAACTTTTTTTTGCTCTTACGCCGGTAAAACAATCTTAAACTTGTGAACTAGTCTCTTAAAAGCTTTCGCATTCAAAGGTACCGAAAGGTAACTGGTTACTGGCGCCACCACCTCAAACGAGGATACAAACACCCCGCCTCTCAAACACAATCATTTCACGGGCACCAAAGAGCGTCTCGGTTACATCTCCTAAAAATAAACACAAATAAAAAGGGATGTAAATTTCCACTGCAAGAAGGAAAGCAACTGGTACTCACCTTTAGCTAACGCCACGGTCGAGTTCTCCGTATCTATGGTGTACAAAATACCCTCATATCGGATCTGGGCCTTGGATATGAGGCCAATTTTGCTACCAAGGTAAGGTGTTCCGGTACTCATGGCCGGTATATATGTACTTCCTTTACCAACTTGTAATTTTCAGAGGAGATTTTTTTTCCTCCACTCCTACGTTCGACCTTTAATTGTAGCAATGTTAACTTGAACACCGATCTTAAACATCAAACTCAGCCGAGTGATCCGCCGCCCCATCTCGCACGGTTTTATAGAGAATCCGGCAGAAGAGGCTGAAAACAATCTATCAATCAGACAGT
This sequence comes from Lepisosteus platostomus, assembly GCF_059453375.1. NCBI lineage: Eukaryota > Metazoa > Chordata > Actinopteri > Semionotiformes > Lepisosteidae > Lepisosteus > Lepisosteus platostomus. The sequence continues at coordinate 19,526,080 of NC_142625.1, forward strand.
CAGACAGACAGACAGACAGAGGGTGCCCCCTGCCGTTTGGAAGACAGAAGTAAAGACTCTAGTAATGTTTCACGTTTTGCTCAATGTCGTAACCCCCAACTTTGCACTTGAGCCGTAATGCGGTATGTTGGCTATTGGCCCTTTTAACGATTAACTGTACAGCAAAGATCCAAGGACAGCGTTAAGAGGAATTGCATTTAGGACAGAAACTAGCTGCTACTTCTTTACACAAAGAGTTGTGAAGATCTGTAACACAGCTAATAAATATTTCCTTACATTTATATAGCTCTTTGCTGGGCACTCCACTCAAAACGCTTTACAGATAATGGGAACTCCCCTCCACCACCAGCAAAAGTGATGGCAGACACATATCAGCTATGGAGGAGAACACAGTAATAAAGCCAATTCATAGATGGGGATTATCAAGAGGCAATGATTTGATAAAGGCTGGGTGGATATTTGGCCAGGACACCAGGTTAATATGCCTACTCTTTTCATGAAGCGCCCTGAGCTTTTTAATGACCACAGAGATTTAGGACCTCGGTTTTACATCTCATCCAAAGGAAGACGCCCTTTTACAGTCTAGTGTCCCCGTCGCTATACTGAGGCATTAGCACCCACACAGGATGCAGTGTGAGTGCTCCCTACTGGTCCCAGTAACACCTTTTCCAGCTTCCCCAGAAGGTCTCCCATCCAGGTATTGGCCAGTCTCAAACTTTTGGTTTGCCAGCTGTGCGTTGCAGGGTGATCTAGCTGGTATCTATAGCTGCCTCTACACAGAGTTGAAACACATTTCCCGATTCCTTATGAAAAGGATTTATGAAATCTCTTGGTAAATAGTAAGATGTCATCACCCAAGACAGATCAAACTGACTCCTAGCCTTTTTTACCCTCAATGTGTAATGGAGTTTTTCTTCAATACAATTAAAATGTCTTAGACATTCATATTAAAACTCCCAGTCTCACTGAGTAAATTGTATTCACACCTTTCTCCTCTGCATGTAGGGAGATTTAGGGAGATGGTCGATGGCACAAAAAGGTAGAGAACGAGTTTTAGAGAACCGCTCAGATTTTACAAGTCTCATTTTATGTATTGGTGACTTCACTGTAACTACTGCATGACTTACTATGTAAGTATACATGTATAATAAGAATCTGCATCTCCTCCATCAATGTAATTTTTTTATATAGCCAGCACCTATATCACTCTGCAACTCACAACTGACAACCCACTGAAGCTAAGCAGGTGTGAGCCTGGTCAGTACCTGGATGGGAGACCTCCTGGGAAAAACTAAGGTTGCGGCTGGAAGAGGTGTTAGTGGGGACAGCAGGGGGTGCTCACCCTGTGGTCCATGTGGGTCCTAATGCCCCAGTATAGTGACAGGGAGACTATACTGTAAAACAGGCACTGTCCTTTGGATGAGATGTAAAACTGAGGTCCTGACTCTCTGTGGTCATTATAAATCTCAGGGCATTTCTTAAACAAGTTGGGGTGTAACCCTGCCCAAATTTCTCATTTCTTATTGGTCTCCTAATAATCCCCAGTAAATTGGCTTCATTACTCTGCTCTCCTCCCCACTGATAGCTGGTGTGTGGTGAGTGTACTGGTGCACTATGGCTGCCGTCACATCATCCAGGTGGATGCTGCACATTGGTGGTGGTGGAGGGGAGTCCCCATTACCTGCAAAGCACTTTGAGTGTCCAGAAAAGCACTATAAGTGTAAGAATTATTCGTGAAAAGACAGATGACAATGCTAGGCATGTTTGAGATCAAATAAGTATATACCTTTAGGGATAAAATGGACAAGCAGCCTTTCAGGTGTGTGTTTAACAAACAGTGAAAGATACATGACAACTAGTAAAAATCATTTTAAAGGGCTACAACATATTGAAGGAGAGACAGCTCAGAGGAGAGAATACACCTATGTAATCCATGTGCTCTGTACATTTTCAGCTTCTTAGCAGCTTAGTTGCATATGATCTTGATTTTCCAGTGTAGCTTATTCCGGTCCTGCTTCCTCTGGCAATGTCTTGTTATACAGACAATACACATCATACCTGCACTGAAAGATAAATATATTGAAGTTGCAGAACCCATTTAAAGTTCAGATTTTGACAAACAAACCAGTGAGCATTATTTTATTCCATATATCATTGCCAACCGATTTAGCTGAGGCTCTTATGCATCGCAATTTAAATTCACACATTTGTCTTTTTTACCGCAGTTTGTTTCCTGTATGACTAAATTTTATAAACAGTCCTGGTTAAGTGTCTAAGCAAATCAAGGAATAAAAAAAAAAAAAAATAAAGTGGTGTAATCAAAAACATACCCGTTAATAAATTAACAATACAATAATCACAACAGTACAAGATAACTCATTTTATGTGGATTTATTTGTATGACAATTTTGTCCAAAGCGATCTACAAGAGGAAAGGAAACGAATTACAAATCTTAATTAAATTCATACAAAATGTACAAATTCACACTGCGGGGGGAAAAAAACCGAGCAGAATACGTGCTGCGAATTGGGGGCGTGAGCATTTTGAAAAGCTGCACAGCTCAAAAGATGGGAAGCAGGACGTACAGCTACAGCTTGAAGAGGTCGAACAAACGGAGAGAAAGGAGCAGCCCTCATTTTTACTAGGACTGGGAAATGATTCGGCTTCGAACAAGGGCTAAAGGAACTTTAAAGTCAGACACGGGAGACTGTCAAATCGACACCCCGAAAAGCCTGGCCGTGCTTCTCAGGTTGTAAATGGGAGCACAGGATAAAACCCAAGTTTTCCTCGTATGAAGCGTCTAGCTTGGGTACTGCCACCTTTCACTAACGCTTCACATCTCCGCTACGCGGGTGTAGCATCTCAGAGCCACGGTCTGTAAATAGTCTGTTTCATACAATGACAGTTGCACTGACAGAAATATACTTTCCCCTTTTGTTTAGTGGCGGAGTGCAATAATTCATTTATCAACAGACAAAATCAGCCATGCCCTCTTACACTACCGCAACACAGGTCAGATACGATTTAAAGAAACAAAAAAAAAAAATCAGTTCCGGCCTAATAAAGGAAACCGCTTCTAACTCGCACCCACCGCTGAAATACACTTTACAGTACTACGAGATAACCCCCCAGTAGTCTCGACAGCATGTACTACACGCTCTTGGCAGCACTCTCAGGTGTGGCGCCCTCACACACTCTCTGAACTTACTGAACAAAAACAACGCAGCCATCTTGAAACGCAAGTACAAAAAGCCGAAGCGCCAAAACAGAAAGTCTCTTCGATTTTTGCCAGATTCCCAACTCCAAACCAGCATTAAAGACTCATAAACATCACTGCCTGTAATTTCCAGTTGGGTCCGTTATTTGCGATAAAAAGTAACGCGGACACAGCAGCGTAATACCATTATACTTAAACCCCACCAGCTCCTCAACCGCCGGTGCTGTATCATCCTCTACTTTCTCGATAATGACGCTTTCAGCCATTTGTCCCGCCCTTTAAATCTGGAAACAACCAATCAGAATACGCCGGAATCCCTATCCCCGTGACGTTTCACACCATTCGCGCGTGCGTGAGGCCGGGTAACCCCCCCTCAGCTCATAGCAGAGTAAGATGGCGGCGGGCTCCGATTTGCTGGATGAGGTTTTCTTCAACACAGAGGTGGACGAGAAAGTAGTTAGCGATCTGGTGGGGTCCCTGGAGTCTGAGCTAACCGGCTCGGGTCACGGGAACACCGACATAAGAGGTCAGGCGGTGGGGAACCACATTGCAAGCCCTGGGGTAGGAGGCAATGCCAGTGTCCAGGAGAGCAAATTGGGACTTGCACAAGATCTGGCAAAAGCAGGTAATGTAACATAGTAAACGTTGTTTTGGTTTTTTTCTTTTCTGTTTCCGAAAGAGAAAATGTAAACGAATGCATTCATTGCCATGCCTTCCAATGTGCTGTGATATTTTTCCCACTCACTCTGGTTTGTTTCCGTTCCAACAGGGGCTGGAGTGCAAGGGGGTGTTATTAATAATACGAGGTCCCAGGGTTCAGATATGGATGCAACAACAGGGATCACATCATCGGCGGGGTCGGAGGCATCAGTGGGGCTTAGCCAAGGCAAAACTGTGGCTGTCAGTGCCATGGTAACCGCTTTGCCCAACCACGGAGCGGGCAACGGGAAAATCGGGACGTCTGCGGTGCAAACTTTGAATGGGAGTAATGTAGTAATGAACTCTCACAATTCAGGAAGTGCCGCTGTTTTCCCCGGGACGCCAGTATCAAGTGCTACGACTTGCAGCAGCAGCAGCAGCACTGCACCTGCTGTCACAGTTGTCAACAACGGACCTGGATCGGTTGTGAAAGGAAATGTAAACGCTGTTTTGCCTTCAGCCTCAAGCACTGTCATACAGACCTCTTTCGTGAACGCGCAGAATGTTGTTACTTCGACAGTGATCTCGTCTCAGGCGACAAGTTTGGGAAGTGGACCTACAGTGACTCTAGTGCGGCCTCCGATGCACACGACCGGACCGGGTACGACGCAGAATGGGAGTACGAACAGTACGGTCTTGACTTCGGCGGTCAGTGTAGCGAGCCTTCCCGCCCCGGTGGGATCTGGAATACCTTTACAGGCTCCGCTTTTAAACAGCAGCCCGTCGCCCGTGAGCGTGTCCGTGAGCGCCGGGGCGCAGGTGATCAAGTCGGAGTCCCCCAAAACTATCATCCAGACTACAGCGCAGGCAGTTGCGCCCGGTGTGGTGGCGAACGCCGGTAGCTTGACTCTTGGTCAGCCTATGCAAAACGCCCTGCAGCCAGGACCTCCACCGCAGCCCAGTTCGGCCGCGGCTATCGGGAAGAGTCCGGTCTTGCAGAATGTAGCCAGGACTTCCACTCCGGGAGCAGTCGTGCCCGGTCCGGTCGGAATACGGACTATAGCTCCGCAGGTGTTGGCTCCCCGCCTGCCCCACGCACCGCAGAATCAGCCAAATATCCAGAACATCCAGCTGCCTCCAGGTAAGCCTTTAAAAGTTTTTTTTTTACTATTGAACACCCCAGCAATTCTAGGGTTTTTTTTTTCCTTGAAGAACTTTTAAGAGCTGTCCTTAATTCTAGACAGGATCCTAACTCCTTCATAACTTAATAGGGACTGAATCGCTTTTAGTTCATGATTAGCTCAGCGTCTGAAGCCCAAGACACATTTCATACACACATGCTGTCTGTGTAATTATAGTCACGGTCTTGCTCGAGTAAGTCAAGAGACTGCACTTTTTTTTAACCTTTTATCTTTCTCGATCATGTCGGTCGTTTTATTTTCATGAACGATAATGTGCGTCTCAAGAAGAGCGTCTGCTGATGCCCCTTTCGGAAAAGTCTGTGAATATGTGTAATTTTAAAGTTAGGGAACTGAAAAAAAGCTTATTTATAGCCTAAAGACCCAAAAGCTAAGCTGGTATCCAAACGTTTTTGGTTCCAATGTGTACGTTTTATTAAGTACTCCGACTTTCTTTCCTTCTTAAAGTGGCTGCTGCCACTACAACCTAGCAAGTAGAAAGTTTGGCTTGGCAAGTCCTTAAACCGTGACAATTGATGAAATATAAACAAAGACAATGTATTTTGAAGTTTGTAGAGCAAAGGTCATTATTGCACGTTAACTGTGTGTAACAATCAAAATACAGCAGCTATACCACATAAACCCATTATGTGAATCTATCCAAAGCTGAGGCTGGTGTTTCTCTCTTGGAGAACTTTTCAGGAGAGAGGAAGTTTGAGCAGGAACTTTGCAACTTATCACTTTGCAAGATAAACCTCTCAGTAAACATAAATGGCAGTTTAATTTAACAATGTAGTAGTAATAAAATACTCACAAACTGTTAGAATCAGTAACACAGGTGGCAGAAACAGTGATGACTGACAGAAGCAGTCCTCTGTGTGAAGTGTTTATTTTACACACTAGTAGACATGACTGAAGTTACCCTGTGTCCTCTGAGCTAATCAGTGTTCCTAGGACCTCTTGTGCCTTAGACAGAAAAGTGAATACTGTATTATTTGTCTGTATGTGTGTTTGTTTTTACTTTCTTCGGTCCTTTCGAATCTAAAGTGTTTAAAAGCTGCTTGTTGCCGTTGCTCTAAAGAGATAAATGATTACAGTGAGAAAAAGTATTCGAAAGAGGAATGTGGTAGTTAGCTCCACTGTGAAGAAAGTTTTTAACAGTAATTCAAAACCACAGTTAGTCTAGTTACGGCATCTTCTGGTTTTGTTCATTTTATTAACAAACTGCATACCTTCTTGAACAGTTAGCCCACACAGAGGCACTGACAGATTGCATCGGTGGTCTCTGATTTTGTACCTAACTATGACTATTAAGCATGAAGGAGGCTTAATTTCAAGCAAGTTGTTGCTGTTGTTAAACTAAAGTCTGGATTAGCTGGTGTAAAAACGAAGTTCATGTATAAAGGGTTGTTTAATCCACCGACGTAAAAAAGGATGAAGTTGTTGGTGGTATGCTAACAGCTCCAGCTCAGAAATTGTGGTGGAAGAAGATGCGATTTCAAACTGCCAGGCACACTTACTACTTCACAGCACTCGGGCTATATATTCACTTCTCTTTATTTATAATAGTGCAAAGTAGGCCTGAGATATCCCTACATTGAATACTTCCTTTCTTTCTTTCTTATCCATCTCCCTGGGATATCAAAATACTGAGCTCAAGTCGTGTGATTCCGAAAAGTGCTAGGTGCTAGCGGAGTAAGAAGTGTCAATACTATATGATTTAGAATGGGTTTAAGTAGCAATGCAATACGATGATTTTAGTACCTGTAAGTAAAAGATATAACCGTGCCCCGATTAGGTGATGAAGATTACCAGATTGTGTCAGTTGGAATAATCAAAGGTGGCCTGTGGACGAGAGAGAGTGCCTGAAGAATGAGATGCTCTGTATCAGCATCTGCAGTCCCGTCCAGGGAAACCAGGAAACCGGCCCTCCGAGGTCATGTCTTGGAAAGCTGTGGGTCTCCTCACTGGCCCGGGACTGTCGGCTTCTTCTGTGTGGTCGTCCCTCCACGGCAGAAGCTACAGCACGAAACGTTCCGGAAAGAAAGAACACGCAAGATGTAACACGCTGACAGCGGAGTGACAAAACTCGCTGTCTTCTGTGGGCCAGAGAACATCTGAGGGGGTGGCACGGTAGAGTGTTTTATTCGCCCTTGATTGCTGTTTTTCCTGTCCGAAAGCAATGTGCAGAGCCATCGTGTTGAGCAGTATGCTGGCTGTTATATTTTTCGGAATCTCACACCAACGGGCAGACTGGTGGAAGGGCGATGTTATTAGGAGGAACCGTCTTTATTATTTTTTAAATTAGAACTCGTTTTTTGGGGTATACATTTCCAAATCGGAAAGGGCCAGTCATGAGTTTTTCACCATCCCAGCTCCAGCTCTCAGCTGTACCTTCTGCACAGGGGAGAATGAGAAAGTGAAGATCAGAATCCTCTGACACTTTCCCGCCACTTGGCAGTTTACATATAACAAGCAATATAGGCAGAGGCATGTTGCTATACCACCAGCTCTGCTTGCCTCGAGCACCCAGGAGGTCTGCGCAGAAAATCACTGGGACTGAGCTACCCTCCATTGACCGGCTATATCTCGACCGCTGCCACAACCGGGCACCAGCTATACTTCGGGACCCAATTCACCCTGGCCACGATCTGTTTTCACCCCTGGGTTCTGGTAGGAGGTATCACAGTATCAGAACACTGACAAATAGATTCAAAATCCGTTTCTTCCCCCCAAGCAGTCCACATCTTAAACAGCTCAAATTAGCACCTGTACATATTAGCACCTGCACTTTAAGGTACTGCACTGTCTTGGCATGATTGTAATGTCTATTGTCTAAGTTTGTGGTCCATGTCTGTTTGTTATTTGTGCCTATTTTGTTTTCTCTAATGTTACTGGTTACAGCTGAACAAGTAAGCATTCCAAAACACTTGTTGTATATGGCAAATAAAGAAATCTTGAATCTTGAGGAGAGAGCTTTAGATAGCTGACTCCACTAGGCCCTTGGTGACACTCAGTCAGCAGTGCATCATGACTTGGGAACTCCAGGAAAGCCTAGTGTTCTGGCAACAGAACATCCATGGGACCAGCTCGCCAGTACCACCCTCAGGAGAGACACCTTTGCCAGCTTCAATGGGTGGGTGGCGGAAAATCCCAGGGTCATGTATCAGACCCATATACATAGCTGCTCTGCCGGGATTCAGTCAGTGCTCAGAGAGGTCAAGTCCGATATTAACTTTGAAAGTTTTTCATTTTGACAGTGTCACGGCTCATACTGAAGACCTCTACTAATATTTTGATCATTGTGCTCGTTTTGTGTGATTTGCCTTTTCTGTTTAAAATATGTGATTAAATTGATTAGTCGTAATGGCATTTTTTCAGTATATATATATAAAAACGGATCTGTACAAACACTGAACTGAAAAACTTCTCTAATTCTCCTCTACTCTTAAGCATCTTGTGCTATGACATGTCACCATGTTAATTTATATAGATAAAGGTCTTGAATGAGCTGTTTAGATAAACATTTGTTGTGTAAGAGACAAATCTGAGGTTTATGAGGTCAGATCCTGTTTAGATGTTGTCCCTGTCTGCAGTGCTGTGCAGTGGTTTGACTGGTTTCAGTGAGAGTACGCTAAGCTAGTAGTTCAATTTGCTCACTCATGTGCGTTTAAATAGGCTGTCAGTGATAGTGCTGTAGCAGGAGTAAAAACAATGTCCCGCTGTGTTGCAGCCCCAGAGAGCAACTTCCAACTACGCTAAACTGTAAAAGCTATCTGGGGAATACCATTTATCAAAGCTCTTAACTTTAGTGTTTGAATTGCTTCTTTTCACATAAAAAGCAGTCAACTAATTTACTTAATGTCCTGAAAACAAGTTTGTTTTATTAGTTTGTAGCACAATTACTTTTGCCTACTGTTTTGTGATAGTGTCTATATTGTAGAATATAGTGTATTCTACAATATACCAAGAAATGAATATAGTAAACAATATAGTATAGATATAGTAAACAATAATGTACTGCAGTTGATATTTTTAAATTCCATATTTGTTTAGTAGACTAATACCAGAATTTAATAAATTTAGTTGACCTAATTGTTTCATTTTATCTCCTGGGCCTCGTTTTCTTATTCTTTGATCATCATTGTTTTCTTACATGAAAAACATGCTGTTTTCTTTTTTGTCTTAAACAGTAGAAAAGTAAAATAATTAGTGTTCCTAGATCCTAGTGCTAAAGATACAGGACTTGAAACTTAATAGTGGATATTGTGGTTAGATTTATAACATCTGTGTTAAGATAATAATTCAAAGTTTTTTTTTTTCTGGTTCTGGATGTTGTCCTACAAAAAGTAATTTTTTATACTGTATTTTGTGTCAGAATATTTGGGTTTTCTGATGGGTTATATGGATTTACATATTGCGTACTATAGTATTGTCTAACTGATTTTTGAATCCTTTATTAGTGTGTATCTTGAAGTGCTCATAAAAGTATTGTGATGAGGGTTGTGTGTTTAATGTAAACATTAGAGACTTGGATATAACTAGGGAACCACAGTTTTTCTAATGTAGTACAGAGCTTTTAACGCTTGTCATCATCTACTCATTGATCAGACTAGAGAGCAACACATTTTATTTTGAATAAATAATCTGAATATGTCCTCACAAAGCATGCTTTCTTAAAAGTCACTTTGTATTTCTTTTAAAAAGTGTGTTAAACTGGATCACCTGGAGGTAATTTGCATTTCGGTGTGTAAAAAAATGCAAAACAGTTATATCTTTGGCTGTTTGATTTAGTTTATTTTTCGATTGAAATAATATTAGTACTATATCTAAATTTTGAACTATTTTATTTCTGTGATATATCAGGTTTTAAAGAGATTGTGCATTCTCTTAACAGAACATCTGTTAAGGCAATCTAGTGTTTTATTAAATAAAATACCAGTTTGACTTTACAGCAGCGAGGCATAAAACAAATAGCTCTCTTACAAGAAGATAATAAAATGTATGAAACACAGTGACATTTTTAATGCAAGCCTGATAGACCAAAAGACCAAAACACTAGTGAGCACACGTTCACGTGTTGTGTAAGTAAGTAAAATATCATATGGTTTTATGTGGTATAATTTTCAATTAAATTAAATTAAATTCAATTAAAATAAGGATGACTTACTTTAGATTTATAGTTTAATACTAGGTTGCATAATAAAACTATTTTATTATATAGTTTTTATGACAACTGAGAAGCTGGTGTAAACTTACAGTTGCGTGCAAAGGTTTAGGCACAGTCAAATTGTAAGTTTCGGTAAATCTCTAATCTTTCTGCAAATTTTAATGTACAATAAGAATTTATTTACAGTTGTATAGATATTAAAAATAATAAAAGAGTGAATATGACAAGTGCAAACATTTGGGCATACTGTCAGTCAGTACTAAGTAATACCTCCACTAGCATTTTTTTGTTTTATCTGTCCACAGCACTTTGTTCCAAAAAGTTTCTGGCTTATAAAGGTTTTGTTTTACAGACTTTAAACATTGACTTTTGTGATGAGATCGTAGGAAAGGTTTCCTTCTGACAGCTCTCTCGTGCAGATCATTTTTGCGTAAACAACACTGTAGTGTGGACCTGTGGACAGCTACTTCAGTGTCGGCTAATCTTTTCTGCAGATCTGTGGATTCTGCTTTGCAGATCTTACCAGTCTTTGAGCAGTTCTATCAGAGATTTTTCTGGGTCTTCCAGATCTTGCCTTGACTTCAACAATTCCCTTTAAGTTCTCACTTAATCTGTTTCTTAATAATGTTTCTCACAGATGAAATTGCAAGCATTTGGAGATCTTTTTACAGCCTTGCCCTGCTTTGTAAGACTGAGTTATCTTTATTTTCAAGTCCTCGAGAGCTGCTTAGAGGAACTTTTGGTTGTTAAAAGCAGGCAGAACAACATCGCAGCCTCAGAGGTTAAAAGGGTCAAAGTGTTTCAGAATTGTCTTCACCAGACGTAATTTAAGGCCTAACGAGCCATAAGAAATGAATCGACTGGAAGGGTGCCCAAACTTGTGCACATGCCACATTCACTTTTAATTTTTTTTCTGTTAAAATCAGTAAATAATAATTGTCCATTGCTATATTTAGAAAAATGTCATGTTTGAATTTGTACCATGCAGAGGTTGCCCAATTCTTTTCACTTAAAGATTCAATGAAACATACAGTTTGGACGGGACTGCCTAACTTTCTCACACAATTGTATAGTGTAGGATGATACATAACACTCTGTGGTGCTGTTAGTTCCCACTGAAAGCACCTGCTCTGCATGATATAGGGACAGTTCCCAACTACTTTGGAACTATGAAGGGAAATTATAGTAAATTCAGGTTGCATTGGAAGATGTTTTTCATTTCTTATTTATACTATTCTTTATTTCTAAATCAAGAATTGCTGCATTTCAAGATAGTTGTCTTAATTTGAACGTCATGAAGAAGTACAGTAAATTTCTGTACTTTACCTTGCCTCTAAACACACCATCTGATCTGTAGGTCTTTATTGTAGGGGGTGTAGATCAAATACAGTAAACCCCCAGTTCAACAGACTTTGGATTTAACGGACAAAATCTTCTGAAAGGGAATTCTGTCTGTAAAATTGGAAATACCGGACTTTCCAATAACTGTTGGTGAATTGCTTATGATGGGTATTGTTTGTGTTTCAAATGCTTTAGCATATGCATAAAATGAATATTTTTTTAGAATAAAAAATACGAAAATGTTAACACAATGCAAATAAGTTAAAAGTAAAAATACTACATACGTTTAAAATTCAGCAATTTCAAAGGTGCCCTATAGAGATAGGCCAGTTGCTTGTGATGGGTGTTTGTTTCATATGCTTTAGAGAATTTTATATACTTATGATTTTATATAGAAATAAAGGGCTTTGGATACAATATGATAAAAGGCACAGAAACCATTTTAATTGCAATTTTTTAAAAAGATAAATCAATAGAAAAAGAAAACATTTTCATATAATTGTGTTTTTGGGCTGAAAAGATATCTGTCTCTTTATATTTAACAGAATATTGAATATATAGTAAGGTTATTTACCTTAACAGCCAATGCAGATAGAAAATACTAGCTTTCACGAATAAAACCCACACTTCTATTCGATTTATTTAATAACACTTGGTGCATAGTCATACCATTTGTAATTATCACTCTGTGTTTAAGAAAAGAACACATACCCCTTTCAGAAGGTCCATTCACTTCTTACGTATGAACAAAATAGCGTGGAATGAACAGTTGACCTCTCTCTAAATTGCATGAGCACATTGGGTACTGCTGGTGTATTAAGCTTGTTAAAAACTGCTACCATTTTATCTTCTTACCTGGAGCACTTTTTCCCATACTTTAATGTTTTTCTGTAGCTCGTAAGTGGTTACAGATGGTGATAACTCCGGTTATGACTGTGTCCTGTGCTTAAAAGTTGTACATCTGCAGCTAAGCAGAACAGACTGGCTGGATCAACACTATGAAGCAGATTTTCATTTTTGTCATTGTGTGTAGTTTTTCTTCAGCTGTACAAAGAAGGGGATTTGTGACAATATTTCAGTTGGGTGTTTTTTTTTTTTTGTATTTTTCATTTACCGTACATATACTGCACATGATCTCTGCAAATCAGTCATTTATTTTAAACCTGCCTTTCCACACTCTCTCCTTTAAAAGATGATTATCAGGGGAGTGTCCAGAAAAGTGCAATATAAGTGTAAGGAATTAATATTATTATTATGTTGGTTGGGTTAATTGAAGTCACATTTGAAGGGTGTAATTTACCCCCCAAAAAGGAAACAAATATTAGCAGCAGCAAGGAGCTTTTCCTCCTTAAAAAGGCTTTTTTTTGTGTCTCTGTGTGTGCCTTGCAGGTATGGTTCTGGTGCGCAGTGACAGCGGCCAGTTGTTAATGATCCACCAGCAGACTCTGGCTCAGATGCAGGCCCAGTCCCAGTCCCAGAGTGCCATGGCTCCTCGCCCCTCCACACCCACCAGCACTCCCCCTGTCCAGATCACCTCAGTCCAGGTAACTACCCCCTAGCCGAAGGGCCCATCCTGTCCCTCTGACTGTGCTGGGTGGCAAATGTCTTTCATTTTAAGCATGTGTCCTCTATCTTTTTCTCAAAACTTTAGGATAGACTTACAAAACAGTAGAGCTGCTTGTGAGCAACTCAGTGTCTGTATTTTCCTTTTAGGACTTGTTGAAGACTAGGTGAAAGTCAAATCTGTCTTAATAACGATAACTTAATAAAACCATAGAATCCAAAGAGTGTACTTTCTTTATCATATCATATCTTTTTTTGATGTAATGATGTTTTATTGAACAGACATGGCATAAGTAATGATAATGATCATTTGTGATCAGTAGTTGATTCACCAAGGGGGCATCTGCTTAAGCAAACAAACTAGTAGCATGTATGGGTTTTTTTTTTAAAGAAAGTTGTGCATCTGCAAAGTGGTTTGATCACAAGTAAAGACATTGCTCTACATGTGTTTTTAACACCTAGGGTTATAGAATATTTGAGTGCAGCATTTTTGCTTAAGGCAGTGTTTTGTTCATTATAACAATACCCTTTCTACACTTAATCTCCAGGCCCCTGGAACTCCAATTATTGCACGGCAGGTCACACCAACGACGATCATCAAACAGGCCTCTCCTGCACAGACAACAGTGCAAGCTACCACTACACTACAGAGACCTCCTGTCCTACAGGTACAATGCAACACTATGAGCAAAGGGTGATTATGCAGATTATGCAGACCATGTTGCAGAGGTAACAGCCATTTTACAAAATAGTTTTTTTGTAAAATCCCCCATGTTTCTCTCACCTGGGAGACAGAGGAGGGATTTCTTCCTTGTGTTGAATTACTTGGTATTCTTGTTAGGGATCTAGTTAATTTCTAACTGTGTTGCCTAACAGCCCTTTGTCTCCAAATCAGATATTCAGTCCTCTATTCAAACTCACTACAAGTATTGTCCCCGAAAGGATTGTGTGATAAAAAAGTTATTATTTATTGTTGTGCTGGCCGGTCCAGATCTGATTACTGGTGGGCCTTATGTGTTTTTTCTATGGATGTTTAGCTCTTTAAATTTTGTATTTAAATTGAAATGTTTTGATATCTGAATGAAGGCCCAGATTTAATCAGATCTTTGACCCTATCACCAATGTGAATTGTAAGCTGAGACTTTTATGGTAGGTTGCATTCAGTGGGTAGAAACAAGTTGCCTCTGGCAATCAAAAATTCAGAGATCAAATACTGGATGTGCAAAAATTATTGGAAGGTGGATCAAAATTTGGATCATATTCAGGCTTAAATCTGGATTTATATACCAGGAGATTTGTGTATAAAATATTTACAATGGCTTCCCAGTGATCCTGAATTGGAAGAAGCATTTAGAAAATGGATGAATGGAAATTCTAATTTCAGTTTTATTTTTTTACTTTAGAAAAAATAAAACTGTTTTTAGGCATAATGAAAGTTAGCGTGATGATCTTTGTTTTTGCAGAGATTTTTATATGTAAAGACTATTGTATACTTTTTATTAGTATGACAGCACAGGTTGAAAGTTATGTGGTTTTTCTTTAGATACAGATTTTACCATCTTTCTTGTAAACTTAAAAAGGGTTCCTTTTATAGCTGTTTTATGGAGGTGCAGGTGTATGTACAGCGAATTTAAGAACACATTACGTTCTTAGCTTCAGCTTCCGCTAGGTTTTTTCATTTAACAAAAACCTTTAATATTCTCCAATGATTTCTCATAGAAGCCTCTGATGCAAGAATACATCTTAAACTGTTGTAGACAGTTTATTTAATCCAAATAATGCTTAACATGTGCATTCATCCCTTGTCAAGCAGGAAGTTGACATTGCTTGCAGCAGTACTAATGACACTTATTTAGGAAATCACAATGACTACCACTTCTTTGCACAATCAAGTATCAATAACCATCAAAGCCCAATGTAATAATCTACACCAATATGCGCAGAATTTAAGAATGTGAGAGAAATTCCGGAACTGTCTGAGGCTGACTGAGAAAGAGCGAGATCAGGCCGCACGCGTGCTCGCACTCTCTTTCTCATCCTCTCCTCCGTGAGGGAGCAAGCACCACAGCTCACAGATCCTTCTTAAAACTGGGGGTCGTGCAAGGTAAAATGGTATACAGAAAATTCTGTGCGAATACTCAAAAGTACTTCAGGTAAATTTGTGTGTAGCAAGGGATTACTGTATTCATCTTTTAGCTCTATAAACTCAACAATGTAAACCCAGCGTTGAACCGTTCAACTACTAGTGATGGGACTAAAATAACCTGCCAACAGCCCCGGGACTGTTCAGTGTCTAAATTGTGTTTTTTCGTTCAAGAATCCCATTGTGCTTGGGGGGACAGCCACAGCCACATCAATAGGGGCCCCGTCTTCAGTGCAGCCAGGGGCCACCCAGCGGACCGTAACAGGGGCCACTGGGACCCCAGCCACCACTGCAACGGTAAGAGCCAGGGTTAGCGCATGCAAACTTCTACTTGGGTTCGTGCTTCCTTCTTTTCTTGTTTTTTTTTTTAAATATTGTTCATTTCCGGAGCTTAGCACTGGACAAATGAGCTCAGTTCAACGAGAATAAATGAGCACGTTTTATTGTGCCACCCTTAGTGAGGGGAAAAAGTGGTGCTGAGAAAGTGCCTGTTACTGGTTTGTACGGTCGAAACCTGTTACTTTACACAAGTATCTCATTTACACAAGTTTTCTTCATTGCGCCCATCTACAGTGATGCATCTCCTTCACTGGGAAGCAAAGCGCTCCTTGCTAAAGCAGTAAGTTGTGTGCCTGTTGTTTTACATCAGTTTTGTGATGTATGAGCAATTCCTCTTGTGGATCACAAGGATTAGGAGTGGTGTGTGTGTTTTTGGAGGGGGGGAGTTCAATGTTTTACTCCAGGAATTCGACTGACCTAGTTTGAATCTGCACTGTGTTAAAACTGAAAATATGAAAAATGAAAACTTTCTTTTCTAGCGCTATAGGGTACATTGTTTTTACAGAGATGATAAGCAAGAAGTGTCCCCAGCCACCTGCTGCAATTCATTTTTAAATTATTTTGTTATGCCCATAGCCACTTTCCAAGTTTGAATGTCCCTGATGGGACGTGGTTTGGAGAGGCTTCTGTTATGTTTTCATGTTTTCTTTTAAATTCTGTTTTCAAAGTCAAGCGCAACATACTTACCATTTTAAATAAGAGTCCTGTCTGTTTAAGTACTGTACATGCTGGGTCTTTAACAGTGAGTACTCATTGTCTGCTGTATCATAATATTTGGGTGATGCCTGTTGCCTGACTTGAGGTAAGCACTATTTGATCTGACAGGATGACATCTTTCATAAGATTAACTAGGCTTCAAGGTGATCTCAGAACACAAGATGAAAGAGAGTATTTTCCTCACATCTGGCAATAATTGCTTATCATGTTAGTTAACCCTTTAATGGAAAGAGACTCGGTTTAAGATTCTGAATCAATGGAGTTGTCGTATTAGTAATGTGGAAATTATTTTGATTATTTTGATAATTAGTCAAATTTGTCTGACAGTAGTTAAAAACCTTTTTCCGACACACTACTGAGAGTGGATTCTATGTTAATTTGGAGGTAAAGATTAAAATATAAAATATTTAAAAAATAGGTAATTGCATCTAGAAATTTTAAAATAAAAACATGAGAAAAATGTGTCTGCGCAGTGATGGAAATGACAGCAATACCCATTGTATCCGTGTAGTATGTTTAATTTAGCAATTTAACAAATCAACATGTGGGCTGTTGACTTCTTCATACATATCTGACCAAGTGTTGTTTGCTTTGCAGGAAACATTAGAAAATGTGAAGAAATGCAAGAATTTTCTTTCCACGTTAATTAAGCTAGCCTCAAGTGGGAAACAGTCTTCAGAGACGGCTGCCAATGTGAAGGAACTGGTGCAGAACCTTCTGGTAAGTAAAACTGGTGCTCCTGACTGCACAGAGCTCAGGTCTTATGTATAGAACAATATCTTAAGCTTCAGCTAAAAAAAGCTTCCTGGAAATTTCCGAACACATTTGTGTGTTGATTTGAGTATTTTCTCAAGTAGGATCTAGTGGATCTGTATGTTACCCTGATTCGTAGTGCCTGCACACTTGACTGCGCTTATTTTTTTTCAGCCTTCTGAATCTGTAATAAACAGGCTGAATTTGTAAGGTTTCACATTGCTCTCCGTGCTTGCTTTACAGGAAGGAAAAATCGAAGCTGAAGATTTCACGAGCAGGTTATACCGGGAGCTCAATTCCTCACCTCAACCATATCTTGTGCCTTTCCTCAAGGTAAGGGTGGTGAGGCGTATATACAGATAATCCAGGAGTAGGAAGAGGACAGAGACATACAGGGACTGTTTTTTTTGTTATTATATTCAGTAACTCGTTCAAATGAATTGTATTTAACACAAAAACAAATATTTCCTCCTCATTGTTGTGCAAGAAGACGGTAAAATGATTGGCTTTCTTCAAGATTCCTTCCATTTTTATCATACAGTAGTTGAAGTGTGTGATCTGCAGTGTTCTTTCAGAAAGAGATCCACAATGTATATAGGAAGGATGATAGCACCAATGTAAATCAACTATTTGTTTTATGAATATGAAATACTTGATATCCTGCATGTCCCGGACTATCTATCTGGGATACAATGTGGGCTGATGCTGCAGCGTCTCTTTTTTTTCTTGTTTTCCAGAGGAGTCTCCCTGCTTTGCGGCAGCTCACCCCTGACTCCACTGCGTTCATCCAGCAGAGCCAGCTCCAGCAGCCCAGCACACAGGCCACCACCGCCCTCACGGCAGTAGTGCTGGGCAGTACAGTGCAGCGGACAGCTGGCAAAACCACTGCCACCGTCACCAGCACCCTCCACCAGCCCGTCATCAGCCTGGCACAACCCAGCCACACCAAGCCAGGGCAGCCGGCACCGCTGGTAATAAAGCATCTCATACTGGAGGGGGCTTGGGAGTTACCTCAGTTAACTCGCTCTACGATCCGAGTCTCTGCACCACTTAGCCTTTTGAAGATTACCTCCTTTTTAAGCAGCACATAAGATATTTTAGTTTAATCCCAGAGTTACAGGTTACTCCACAAGAAAAGCTTTTATCTTTATCTTTATTATTAAGTACTGAGTAGCTTGTGTAGTAGGCATGCTCACTCAGGTTACAGGTTGGCCCTGTAGTCCAGATGTTTGTGGTTTGAGCCTGGGAAGTATCCAGGATTCCCCAGGTGATAGTGAACAGGTGGCCAAGCACAGCTGCTGCTGAGTTGGCTTTTGTAAGACGGGTTTTCTGAGAGTGCTACCCAACAGTGACGTCTGAGATGTGTTGCGCACACCTGTGTATTTGCAGAGATGATGGTGTTCCTAAGATGATAAACAATGTCAATTCCATATCGGACGCATTTGATGTGTGACTATAGCTATAATTATTTCCGTTTAGTTTCATTGTAAAGTTTTGGAACATCGCTATCATAAATGTGTTCTCTATTAACATGTAATGCTCGTTTTTGGCAGATTCTTCAATCTCAACAGCAGGGGACAATGGTGCGGCCCCAGGTGACTTTGACACAGACGCCCATGGTAACGCTCAGGCCTCCTCACAGTCGGATAATGCTGAGTCCGCAGCCGGTCCAGGTGAAACAGCTTCAGACAGGTAACGTGAGATCGCAGGGGGTCCCTCACCTGTTCGAGACATCAAAGGGCAAGGTGCCGGGGTCAGGATAGGACGATGAATGTGGGGAAAAAAAGGTTAAAAAATAAATCAAATGCTGACTCATAATAGAATAACCTTATATCACACAGTATCGCGTGTTGCTGAATCAACCCAAAGAGCTAGTATTAAAAATATGAACCAGTATCTTTAGTTTACACTGTTTTAAGAAACATCCTCCCCCAAGGCCAGTTCAAATATTTTATTGTCCATTTCTTTCTCTTAAATTTGTGATGAAGTAAACTAATTCTAAGTACAGCATTAAAACGCCAACAGCTCCTATATTCTAAGTCGTGGTGGTTCAACAGTGTTATTTACAGCAGCATCATTTTTCATTGTGTAACAAGAAGACTGGAGCTACTTCATTGTACTGGCGACCAGATCTGAAATACTATCGTTAAGACTTGAATGTGATTTTAATAAGTTATATAATCAAATCTCTCTATATATATATATTATAGTTGTCCATTGACAACTTCCTGCAAGCCACTTGTCCTCCTGGTTTCTGAGTTTTAACCGATTTTCAGTAGATGGAATCTCATTTCACTTTGACAGGCTAAGCTATGAAAGAACACAACTGCTAACTGCTAACTGTTCAGTTCCAGCAGTTCCAAAATTCATACCATTTTTTGTGAGTCCTGAGAAATGCTGCCACCTAGTGCTTGATTACACACCTGCATGAATGTGCACTGGTGGGCAGTAAACTACTGTACTAAGCTCATGGCTGCAGCCATTACTGTCAAGAACTAATTTCATTAAGAGTCAAAATATGATGTTAGATTAGGAATTTATATTTAGATACCTATGCAGGGTTTAATTAAAGTGAAAAGAAATTGCTTAGTTTTAAGTTACAAAATGGTATTTCAATAGATGTAGATTGTAAAGCTTTAAAAATAATTTTATGGAATTAGCTCGCAACGTGACTTTAACATAAATTAAAAGTTTCCAGCACACTTAAGAGCACTTATCTAGACTTTAAACAAGATTAAGTCTTGGAACTTTTCTTGGTGAAGCCGTGATTTCTGAGTCTCTCATTTTAGAATTTGCTAATAGCAGCTCTTTCATCAATCCATCTTTTGCAGTCCCCATGGTAAAACAGACAGTATTACCAGGTACCAAAGTGTCTCCTGCTTGTCCAGCACTGACATCAGCAGCTCAGAAGAATAAAATGAAGGATGCAGGGGGAGGGTCTTTCCGGTAAGCAAACAGGAGGCATCATACATTTCCTAACAGAGCCCCAGCCTAGTATTCTCATCGCAGTATTGCTGGTAGCTGCCCAGTGTGGCTGTACCAGTCACAGGCTGAGGGACAGTGTATACTCGTCAGAGAAAGCAGAGTGTCAACAGCTCTTCAGTTTAAAAGTGGAACATACGTACTATTTAGATCTTACAAGAAATACCTTCCACGGTTATGGTATTTTTTAAGAGTAAGCAAGTTGCTGTGAGTTAAGGTAATGTCGATATACTGTATACTTATCCATATATACACCTGTTTCACTGGTGAAAATATAGCGCAGCTGCACTGATAAGCTGAGAAATAGAGGGGAAACATAAATCCGTGACTGCTGACTTTCATTAGTGAATTGCTCTATATTGTGAAGTATATTAAAGCTTAATTATTCAGCATGAATATGGCCTGTGTAGGGTATCCTCAGGTATGAACTTGCTATATTAGTAAGGATTCCGACTCTTGTGAGGAGCCTGGCTACGTCAGAGTTTAGAGGTTTCTCAGAGTGCAGTAAACCCAAGCCCTGTTAAATTGTGAGTCCCAGGCACATCTGTAACTGCAATACTCACTGAGGCAGATGATGTAGCCTGATCCAGAGCTGTAATTGATGGTGGCAGGAGGCCTGTCTTTTCTTGATTAAACCAATCAAATGTATGTGATGCACTTAAGCCTTTCCAGATTCTACTTTAACTATGTGGTAAAATCTCCTTGTTTTTTGGGCTGTAGAGTAAAGGTTCATAAAGGCAGGTTTTTCTCTCTTAAGATATTCACCGTAATGGAAAGAAAATGAAATGTCAGCGCATTTAAATATAATTGTTTTATTTTCATATTCTCTTATTATTTGTGATGTTTAGTTTTTAAGGATAGAGTGCAGTTTATATATAATTAAGTTAATTGTCTTCTGAAGACCCTTTTTACCATTACCATTTTACAGTGCACTAAAGAACCCTATTTAATACCTTAAAGGCAATATAAGATACGCACCATACTTAGTCTGGTGCTAATTCACACACCTTGTACACACCAGCCCTGCTCATAACTGCTATTTCTTCCTCTTCAGGGATGACGATGACATTAACGACGTGGCCTCGATGGCCGGCGTCAACTTGTCTGAGGAAAGTGCCAGGATACTGGCTACGAACTCCGAACTTGTGGGCACGCTGACGAGATCCTGCAAGGACGAGGCCTTTCTCTTCACATCCTCTTTACACAGAAGGATATTAGACATAGGTAATAGTCATCTGTCTTTGGTCCATGCAGTATACATTTAAGATTTCATCAAAAGCATTATTAATTTGTTGACCAAAGAACTGACTATTTCATTTTTTTCATGACCTAACACGTGGATCCATTAACCTAAGAGAAGGACTTGAAAGTACTATTACAAAGAACATATCATCTTGACCCCAATAACTTTTGACAAATTTGATTATTCATATGGTTAACTGGTCAACTGTTACATACATGTTTGTGGTATAAAATATGGAATACTATGATACCTTTGTGCCCCAGCTAGCTCTGTTGGTAGAGCATGAGACTCATACTCTCAGGGTAGTGGGTTTGTGTCCCACGTCAGGTGCCAGGTCCTCCATGTTGCAGGTTGGGCACATGACTAACAACTCTGTCCCGTAAAAACCAAATGTTATGGTAACATCAACAGGACGTTGCTGCCACTATTTGCTGGAAGGCATAACAGGCAAACATCCATCCATCCATAAATGATACATTTGTTTAGCATAATGCTCAGAGTATGTGGTGGTTTGATAACTAACTGTATATTTTTGGGAATGAGATACAGTAAAATTATAGCGAGTCATGTCCTCTGTTGTTTGAGATGATAAATATACTTTCATATGATTTAAAACATTTAATTTCTGTGTTTCTCATGTCTTAGTTACGTCTTGATCAAGGAGATCCCGTAATTTTTACCCCTAGCATATAAACTGCTTGCAGATATTACGTGTGACCCATTATTGTGATGCACACAGCTTATTTAGATATGGATTCAAAATCTAAACTATTTTATTTGTTCTCTTTAGGTAAAAAATATGGAATAACGGAACTTGGTCCAGAGGTGGTAAACTTTGTCTCACACGCAACACAACAAAGGCTGCAGAACGTAATAGAGAAAGTGTCAGAGATCGCACAGCAGAGAAATATGTCGTTCAAGGTAAGACTGGTACATCACTGGTACACCTTTATAACTTGTAAAAGCAATGGCTATTTAGACCATATGTTATTGAATATGAATATCATTGATGTACATGTTGGGATCATGTACAGATCTGTATAGTTGATGTAAGTCTTAGTTAAGAGCATTTTTTAAAATACATCCAGGGTACGTAAGTCACAGGTTTTTTCCATTCTTTTGTAGAATTTTGCAAATGATCCAATGCCATTTGTATGATTCAACTAAGGTGAGCACTGTGCAGTTTTGAGTGCGCGGCTTGGGTCCTGATCTCTAGCGGTTCTGTTGCAGGAGGACGATCGGTACGAGCAAGTCAATGATGTGCGCTCCCAGCTGAAATTCTTTGAGCAGCTAGATCAAATCGAGAAGCAAAGAAAGGAGGAGCAAGAAAGAGAAATCTTAATGAAGGCAGCAAAGGTAAGGGAATGGCCTAAAACAAACAGGTTTTGTTTTAAAATTTTAAAAAATGCAGTTGGATTTTGCCTTAGAGTCGTAACTATCATGACCTTGCAGTGGAAAAACTTTTTTTTAAGAAAAAGAGTTTACACTCATGATGTTCTATTTTTTGTGCCACGTTGCTCAGAATCACAAGTTTAATTTAAATTTGGATTTCTTTTGAGATTTGTTTTCATTATTCAGGATATATTAATCTTCTTGGGAAAAGTCATTGATTTACAATTTAAAAGCGCTACATTAAGTATATCTGACTCCAGTGTGTTACAGTTGAAGCGACAGTCCAGATCTCGAATCAGAACACAAGCCTGTCTTTTTCTAACATTCATCTGTGAAGAGCTGTGCGAGCTGGTGATGATATGTTTGTACTGTGCGTTGTTTGTTTGCAGTCTCGATCTCGACAAGAAGACCCAGAGCAGCTCCGGTTGAAACAGAAGGCCAAAGAGGTAAGCAGATCCTTCAAGACGATTGAAGCGTGTGACGTGATTATCTTTCCTGCTTCGAAGTGAGTGAAGAAAAACAGTTTTTAGTGAAGGGAATATTGCTTCACAATTTCAAGTGTACATTTTCATTATTTTCTAACTTCATAGATAACAGAAGTGATTGTGTGTCTCCTAGTGATGTACTGAAACACTCCTGATGCAGTCTCTGTCCTTGATGGAGCTGCGAGTTAAATTCCCTCACTCGAAACTGTATTGTGAAAGGGTGCCAGGGGTGCCAGAGCTAGCGTTGACGCGTGTGCGTGCTGTTTCACAGATGCAGCAGCAGGAGCTGGCCCAGATGAGGCAACGGGACGCCAACCTCACAGCACTGGCGGCCATCGGGCCCAGAAAGAAACGGAAACTGGACTCTCCAGGATCTGGGGCCGGAGCTGAGGTACGGCTTTTCCACTTTTGTGTTCCTGTTTCACTCATGTAAGAATCAGCACACGTTATAGGAGTGTAGAATACTGTAGTAGAATAAGTCAAAGTAAGTATCAGTTTAATCGGGACAAATCAAATCACGTTGAATATCCTCTACAAACAAGCAAAGTGTATTATGGATTGCATCTCTCACCCACTCCACTGTAAGTGCACACTTCTCCCATCTGGGAGACGCCTCTGTGTCCCCAGGTGTCGTACTAACAGACACAGGAAATTTTCCATCCCTACTGCAGTCTCTTTCAAACAATGTATCGTAACTATCTTGCTGTAACACTGTTGCACTGACTTCTTGGTTGGTAAAAGTTTGTCTGTCATTGTGTTATGTTGGGAGTGTGCTGTAAAATCAATTTCCCCAAATGGGACAATAAAGCATGAATAGAATCCCGGTTAGTGCACCCGAAAACTATACCCATGATGAGCTGCAAGCGCTGTAAATCAAATTTAAGTTTTATTCAATTTTGTCATTCCCAAGATAATTGTTTTCCACAGTGAAACCAGAGCTTTTGAATCTTGGAACGTGTTTCACGTTTGTCTTTTTAACTTTGTCACCTTCTATAAAGAGCGGTGCTATACTGTTCTGTGCTTTCTTACTGCACCTGATATTATCTTGACATTATATACAGTAAATTATTCTTACTGACGTACTAATAAATATTGAAGCTTGTTAAAGGTTAAACTGTTAATTTTAAGAACAAAGGAAAGTTTTGATTCTATTGTGTATTTTATGCCCCTGAATTGTCTTAGTTTATGGCTCCCTCTTCTGGGTTAAATGTGTTACTGCATTGTCCTTTATTTTTAGAGGTCCTGCCTCTGGTAGTATTTTACTCTTGAGGTGAGGTTAGTGGTTACAGAAATGTGCTAAGTAAATTAATATTCAGAAACATTTTCATATCTATTTTTTACTAGCACTGTAACTTCTTTCTCATGGAAATATTATTTTAAGATATTTTGTCTTCAAAGTGTTGCTTAGAACTTATAAGGTTCAAAAAGTGGTAACAAACTATAGCAAAAACAGCATTAGTTGCAAAGGAATTTGAAACAATTAATTAATTAAAACAGCAGACTTGTACTTGATAAATAAGGAAAATAAGTAATAACCATCATTACAGAACATATGTCTATATTATTAGAGCTTGTTTACTATTATATTACTCTGTTCATGGAAAACATTCTCATTTACTCAATTCAAGTGACCATTTCATGCAATTCGTGCTGAATAAACTCAACATTATCAGTCTACATCCTTACGAATTGGAGTGAAACAAGGCTTATAATATGGCACGCAGCACATCAACCATGTGGAGATTACATAGTGCTAATAGACTGTAATTTACAATCACCTGTAAGTACACATTGTTAGCATTGTTTATAAATAATTCATACAGAAGACAGTATTATCCAGGGGGACTTAGAAGAGTTGACAAGTTTAATGCAGAAGAAAATCTGACATAAACCCTGATTGGATCTAGAATAGCTGTACTATAAAAGACTCCATTTAGTCAGGTGTTCAGTCAGATTTTAGAACTAAAATGTTCTTCAATATCAAGATTCAATTATGTGTTCATTTTATGCATTCATGGGACTTTGTTGTTTTTCTATCTTTTAATTCATTTTACAGAGCGCACCTTTTTTTAGCGTGCAAAAAGTTAGTGCTCTTTTTAGGTCCATTGCCTTTCCATCTCTTTATCACAGATTTAGATTCTAGTAAAGTTAACAAATTAGTGAAACACATGGGGAACAAATAAAGGTAACAAAGATGGAAGCAGCAACACTAACAAGCAGACTTAGAGCCGTGGATGGAGCAGACACTTTGGCAAATTAAACCTAACATGGACAAAAGTGACCCATCCTGAATGTATGCAGACAAACGGAATGTGTTATACGGGTGACTCTAAACAGCTGGAAGCCACATGTGAAAGGGCTCTGGATTTTTATATGGATACCTCTGTATCCTCAACACTCCAATGTGGGGACGCAGCAAAAATAGCAGAATGTTTGGTCCAGTTTTTCAATGCTTTTGTAAGACCGCATTTATGCTATTATGTTCAGTTCACGTCCCCATACCACAGAAAGGGATATTTTAATTGTAGAAAGAGTATACAAAAGAGGCGGTAATAATGAGTCTTGGTATCAAGGGATTATTATATGCAGATATGCAGAACTTAAACTCTTCAGTCCAGAACAAAGGAGGGAGAGAGAACATTTGATCTATGTGTATCAAATGGTAAGAGGGATCTATAGATAAGGCCAACCCAAGAGACTTTCAGTCTCGGCAATGAAACCAGGACACTGGGTCATAAATGGAAGCTGAAAGGAGATTCATTTAGGAGGGAGAACACGTAATGTTGTGAATCTGGAACAGGCTTCCCAGCCAGGATGAGAGGAAGGCCCAAAACCGGCTCTTTTTCAAAAAGCAGCTAGGGGAAAATTTAGCCACTAAAACTAGAAAACGAGCGAGATGGGCTGAATGGAGTCCTTTCGTTTGCAACCTTCCTTGAGTCCCACGGTCAAGGGGCGGGCCCTTCGAGTGAGCGGCAGGCCGTGCGGGTTGTCCCGCTCGCGAACGTATCGCCGCGGGCTGGCTGCTGGGCGTTCTCACAGGCGCTGTCTCCCCCCCCCCCCGCAGGGCTCGGGCTCCCACGCGTCTCTACCGGGCAGCTCCAGCGCGGGCGCGTCACGACAGTTCACACGCCAGCGGATCACTCGCGTCAACCTCAGGGACCTCCTCTTCTGCCTGGAGAACGAGCGGGAGACCAGCCACTCGCACCTCCTGTACCGTGCTTTCCTGAAATAGCACCGGCTGCTGGCTTTCTGTGGGCAGGAGGCGTTCATGGGACTTTCCTCGTTTGTGTCTTTTAATAAATGATATATATAAATTTTACAGATAGCGCCTTTTTGTAACACGCAAATGGACAAATGTACAAAATTATACATAAAGAAATCCATTTTATATTTCTGTTTATTCAAAAGGTTCAGTTAAAATTTCTATAAAATTGTTACTGTTTTATTATTACTATTATTTTATTACTTTATTATTATGGCCTGTGGATTCTTTTAACTGGACAGATAATTGTTACTCATCATTTACTGAGTTGCCTTCTTGCCAAAATAAGCCATATATTCGTACCTGATCTTACAAGGCTAAGCAATTAATCAGCTACTCGTTTTACTGATTTTTTTCCCACTGTTTTGACCTCAGATTAATTTAAACTTTGTCTGGTGTGTTTTTTGTATTTAAGATTTTTAATCAAATTAACGATTATTTATCTGTCAGTTTGCTTTAAGTGTTTGAATTGAGAAGATTATATAATCTCAATAGCTATTGTCAATTTAACGCATGGTTTAAAGGCCTCTTGAGCCTACACAATTGTCCATAGTTTGAATAAAAAACAACAAATTTGATACATTTCCTAAAACATTTTTAAAGATGACTTTAGTAAATTCTTTGCATAAATCTAATTTAATTGCACTGTTTTGGTTTTTCTATTAAAAACAATTTGATTCAGATATGAAAGATGTGTCACTGAGATTGACGAACTGTTTTTAAATATGAATCAAATGTAGAAGATAATTTCTGGGAATTATTGCCAGTAATTGTATATAACTTTGGCACATAAAATACTATGTACACCATAATTATTTTGCTAAAATGGACTGCATTCAATTACAGACCTACTTTCAAGCAAACAAGAAGCCAGAGGATAGTCCCCCATTCTTACCTATTTTTTTATTAAATATACTAATTGTTTCTTTATATTTTTCTCAAGTATTGTATTACAATTGTTTATCAATAGTACTTTTATGATTGTAAATACTTTTGTTTGTAATTATATGTTGGTTATTCAATGAACAAAACTTTTCAAATGCTATGTTGTTCAATGAACATTATGTGTAAAGTCAATGCTATCCAGTATTTTTACCAATGTCTGGTAACTGTTACACTTTCCCCTTTGTCTTTTACAGAGAAGAAAGAAAACAAAATTCAACTCGTATATATCCCTCTTTTCATGTAAATTTTGCACAGTCACTTGTTTATATGTAAATATTTTACCTAAAAAAGTTTTTAATTGCTATTGTTTTATATAGGATTGAAAGAGAATTAACTCCTTCATTAAAAAAAACAAAAACAGAATCTGTCTGTGATCGTTATGTACTCTGTCATATTTTCCTGTTGCTCGAGGTAGAATGACCTGTTCTAATACCATTAGCAGATATAAAGATCCTTCAGTTCGTGTTTTAATGTGGGTTATGAATCAAAAACTTAGAATAGTTTGAATTTCTGGGCGTAAAATGAATTTATTGTTAAAATGGAAGACACAAGGTGCACACGAGGTCCTAGTTACTATGATGTACCATTTCTGTAAGAGGAATTAAAAACCCTCCCTGCAGTGCCAAGATTGAGACAGTAATTTTAGAAAGACGCTAGATGGCACTCATGTTTCAGGTCGGTTTCCTCACCAAGTGAGTTTTGTCGCTTCCCTTAGCTAAAAAAGCTTGCCTGAAGTCTGTTGTGTTTGGAGGGGAACTTAATGACTTATCTCAAGTCCTCGGCTCTTGTTTGTTTTCCTCGATACCTGCAATCATGAGCTCATGCAGCATTCTGTAATAGACTTCAGTAACACAGCAAGATAATCCTGCCTTCTGATTCCCATTGTTAAGAAGGGACCTTTTCATCTCAGGGGCTCCACTGCTGTGTGAAGCAGCTTCTGTGCTCGGGTTATAATAAGATGGATTCAAAGTTCATATCTGCCGCAGCAGAGATGATCATTGTAGGAAACCAGGGGAAAAAAATCCTCACCCAAACACGCTGTCTCTGAGCCTGTTCAATTACTGTTTAAATACAAATCATGACTTCAATACATTTTAACTGCGACTACATTTTAAATAGAATGCCAATAAATGCCAAATGTTAGCACCTCCTTTTTGTTTTACCACCTTGCGGTCATACAGTATACTGATGAAATATGTCAGTGGAATGTATAAAAGCAGAACTCTTCTTGCACAGACAGGAAGTAATTTGAGAATTCACTGACCTTAAGTGGAAGACAGGGGCCATAGCCCTCAAGGAATCAAATGACAACGGTTATTTCTTTGCATTTCACATTCCAGTGCTGTGTAGTTGTGAAGTTGTCAATTATTATTAAATGCCCACCGAGTCTGGAATTGCCTCTTGCTAATGACCGCTTCCTGTACCCATACGAGTGGGATAAGCACTGGCAGACACATCTCCCACATACAGTACCCACCTGCCAGCGCCATTCATCTCTGAACAGCCTGCAAGCTCTACAGTGACTGGCAGAAATGTTCATGCCGATTGGATGAGCAGTGCACACTTTCGAAGTTATGACACTGCAGGCCTGCAGGGGCCCAGGAAGTTCCTGGAATGACTGTGTCGGATGAGGCAGGGCTGACTAATACCCCCAGCAGCGCTCTGACAGATGTGCGCTGCTTCATGGAAAATCCTGGTCACAGTTGTTTAATGACACGACCCAGGATCAATTATATTATATATATAATTATTATACCAGTATGTAGTATAATCATAATCACTATGAATCATAAAATAATTCACCAACCTGGACAATATCTTATCTCAGTACCAATTTTGCTTAATAAATTATGTTTTAATCTTTAGTTTTCATGTTAATATTAAATTGCAGACAGGAAAAAATGTAGTAAGTAAAAAATATATATATTGTAACGCTTACGGCCGACAGGCACTGTGTAAGAGCCGGCGTACCAGAGCAGGTGACGTCACCGCCCTTCCCTGTGATAGCAGGACTACAGCTACTGGGCTGTAGAGAGATCTCTCTTTGGCTCACCGGGCTGGGTCCCTGCAGATAGACGCGGGAGTCCCGGGTTCGAGCCCCCGACGGTGGGGGGCCGACCTAATGCGGCAAGGGCGCCCGCCTGAGCCCCCGTAGTGTTACAATATATTTGACAAAAGTGGATGTAAAGTTTTTCACCCCAGAATAAAGACTTTTGTGAGTTTAAAGCAGACATACTTTTGTTAGATTATTAGTTAACATTATTTAAATGCAAAGCTTTATCTAGTGCTGTACATGATGTTTCAAGTATTGCATGTTTACAACATATTTAAGCTTTTCTCAAATTATTAGCTACTCTTTGAGACAGCTTTATTAGAATACACATCTCAATAGACCTGTGTCAGTTCTTTCAAACCAGACATTCATTATGCAAAATCATCTCCCAGTTAGCAGATATTGAAAAAGAGATATTGATTTGGGGAAAAGAATAATTTCAATGCAGAAAAGAAAAGTAAAAGGAAAGGCCCACTGTTGACTGAGCCATGGAAACTGGACCAAATGATAATGAACCATTCTTGTCATGTCTGGTGCAATAAACACTGTTAACATCTGTGAGATTTTATATAACATTGTAGAGATGTATGCTGTTTTGAAATTAAATTTGTTCTATTTGCAATGAGCCACATTATGCAAAGACTGACACAGGAGAC
Source organism: Lepisosteus platostomus (assembly GCF_059453375.1). Taxonomy (NCBI): domain Eukaryota; kingdom Metazoa; phylum Chordata; class Actinopteri; order Semionotiformes; family Lepisosteidae; genus Lepisosteus; species Lepisosteus platostomus. The sequence continues at coordinate 19,556,159 of NC_142625.1, forward strand.
ATTTGCAGAGGTAGATAGTGTAAAAGAGTTTAAGAAAGCTATGTTTTTGATTTACTTGTTGACTTCTTTCCTGAAATAAAAACCAACAAAAGGAGATTTTGTTTAGTATTAGACTATTAAGATCAGGTGGTTAGGTTCTACTCCACATTGTTCTAGATGGACAAAAGGTTTTTGCCTAGATACTCATCAGTATCATTACTCCTGACCTAGCTTGAGTGCATTTTAAACTGACACATGTTGCTGAATGTAACTCAACATAATCTCAGGAATAACTGAAAAGCAGGGATAATATATTTTCTGTGATTCGAATACATTGTTAATGGTAACTCAGAACACCCATTCATGGTAATAACATAGGGTGACCATGGCTGGAGATGATAAAATCGCCTGTAACACTTCTGACATCTGGGATACTGTGGGGGATGCACCTTGTGTGTCTTCTGCCTGCGTTTACAGGAAATGGAGATAATTGAAACTTATCTCAGACCTGCACTGTGATTTCTTGCATCCCTACATGAGTTTTCTAAGCACTGTTAATGCTAAGCACAGGGTAATGCAAGGGTGAGAGATGCATTGCCGCTAATAAGAGATTTAAGTTACAAAAGTGTTCACCGATTTCTAACTTTAAAAAGACTAAACAGTATGTATGTTAGTTTTCTATTGAATTGACATACTTGCATAACTGTCAAATGTTTCCATCAAAAACAACTCCTTTGCCATCTAAAGGCAAACCATGTTTCATGTTCAACCATCTTTATTCATTTGTTAGCATTAGTCCTTGAAATGAGTAAGTGGAAGACATTCACCTGCACTCAGTCTTGAGACTAGCCCTGATCATATGAAGAAATGCACAACATGCATTTATTCAGGGAGAACCTTGACTTTTATATGCTGCCTTTTATATGAGGATGATGAACTTGATAAATCAAACCCTGTTAATTTAGCAGTGTGTCTGGTAGCCGAGTGTCAAACAAAAGCCTTGATATCACAACTTCAAAAAGACTACTTACTGTAAGTTGGTCATGAGTTACTACATTTATCTACTTCTTTTCACTGCATACAAAATATTATTTTACCGTTTCTCCCCTTTATAAAAAATGGTGCCACAGAGGAAGAATTGCAAGGGATAAACCAAAAATTAAATCACTGATAAAAGTTTGGATATGTTGGTGGCCAGCTACATTTACCAGTATAGGTGTAAGTAAGGACTGCTTAGTACTAGAATTACATACAATCACAGAAGGTCTGTCCACTAATCTCACAAGGAATGTTGACATAAGTGACTTCGGCAGCTGCAGCTAATTAAGAATGGCTCCCTAGTGTACCCTATTCCTGCAAGACCGTCAACCTCAGCCTCCCATGAGCCTAATACCAAACTAACGCATCATGTAAAAAATTCAAATTTGTGGATATCCACTTCAGTAAGGCTCAACTGATGGCATACTTTTGCAGTAATACCACAAATATGAACAAAGACTATAAGATTATATTCAGGAGACATTAGTATAATTAAATCAACAGGCATAAAAACTTCTCCTCATCTTTGAAGATCACAGACCACGGATCAGCAAGCACATAACCAAAGGTACATTTTCGTAAATTGTTTGTGCTTGCTCACAGTGATACTAGGATTATGTAATTCTTTGAGATGTTCATGACATCTTTGCTATCGGCTAATGAATGCAGAAACCTTACAAACACATATGTCTGAACTGTTGAATTATGCCTGTGTTGCCTCTTGATAACTTGAAAAATTATGTTTTTTTCAACTTTGGAAGCCTTGCCTCCTTACTAAACTATGTTAAATGGAGACAGTATACCCCCAGCCATTCTGAAATTCTGCTGAAAAACATCTTTTGAAAAATGTTACCTAAAAAGTGACTCAATAATATTATTCAAGGTAAAACATTCAAGAATGAGGACAGTTGCAAACGCATGTCAGCTGCTGTTGTTGTTTTCTCTGCTTATAGTGCACTGGTGCAAGCCTTGCTCTTTGGGAAGACGAAAAGAAAAACACATGGAGAGCCTATTCCTGCCACCTGATAGAAAACACTCTGTAATCAGGAGCTTTGAAGCACCACATGCCCTGAAGGGAACCCCACCAATTACCTCTCCTGAGCTAACACTGGTGATGAATCTGAGGGAAAATTGCTTCGCACGTTGTCAGTTACAGAAGGCCATGCTAAATGAACGTCCAGGGAGATATGGAATACGGACGACTGGGTCCCGCGTTTAATGCTCTAGGGGCGGTATATAATCCTGCAGGGGCTGTGGAGAAGGTCTGGAAAGGTTTTAAGATGAAGGAGGGGAGAGAGAAGGAAAAGTCTGAAACGCGATGGCAGAAAACTAAAAAAAACAGTCCAAAGATAAACTGAGCAAAACTCAGAATCGGGTGCTTGGTCAACAGTTTGAAATCAAATCTGAAGGCAGCCTGTTAACATTTCTAATATCTGTCTAGTAAATGACTTTCCTGATCTGTTCATACTGAAGACCGACTTTTAGTCACCTCATCAACGAAACAGAGCCTTCATTTCTATTGCGAGACCGAGGTTTATGTGGAGATATTTAAAAGCAGCTTCTTTGTTCCTCAAGGAACAGGAGCACTTGGCCGTTAATGGTGATCTAACATATTCAACATATACAAAAGCAGCAGATGAAAGGTGTATAGTGGTACATTATATAAAGTGTATCACGTGCAATTCTGAAGACTTTGAATCATCCAGTTGTTGTTTTTTTCAGAAATAAGACGCTTTCAGAAGCTGATCCAGAAAATACAGTAACTTGACGTTCTGACACATTCCAAACACTAAAGAGCCTCCTTTTTTAGGGTTTTAACTGGGTTGGTAGTAGTGGCTGTGGGGTGGTTATAAAATACAGTTTATGCATTTCCCTGTACACTCTAGCCTGTGACATTCTATGGAAGACCTCATTTATGTCTTTCTAATTTGAGGTTACAATAGATATATCTAAACTAAAAAAATATATTTCGATTTCTGTAAAACCCTATAATTCTGCAGTTTCGGTTTATGCATTCAGTCTTTTTTAATTTCACTCTGATTGTTTTAGAGCTTGAAGAAAATGAAAAGAAATATCAGTTTCAGAAAAACAAAAACATTTTTAGAATCAATATTCCAGCTTTAATAAAGCCACCCTACAATGGATGAGACGCTTGAAATAAAAGAAATTGCTGTGTGTGTGGAGGGGAGAAAGGTAGTAGAACTTTTTTTTTCGTCTCTTTTCTTAATAGAAACACCCATGGTCCCAGAATCAACCTAAGCCTGCGGTCTATTCTCTTAATTGAACAAATTAGAGGGGAACAGCTGTTACCTGTTAAAATGACCTGCTTTCATTTTATATTCTTGGACATGAGGGCTGATAGCATCTGTACTGTGCAGCTGTCAGGCATTCTGATTAGCTTCTGATTCCTGGCTTCAATATATCATGACAAACATAATTACCAAGACATGCCTTTTTATGAATTCTACAAATCTCCAGATCTTTTGCACATGCCAAATGTCCATCATTACAAAAGGTTTGGCATAAACCTCAGTCTCAGGCTCAATGTAGTTTAACTTAGCTTTTTTTTTTCAGTGGCATCTGAATATAAGCCAAGAATAATTCACCGATTTGAAAACTGATGGAGTTAAATGTTATTGAAAATGTTATGGTATATAAAAATATGTGGGAAATTTAAACAGTATTTCAATCACACTGTGAAAGTGAAGTTACTCTATTGCTTTTGTCTTATTACAGTTGGACATTTAACACTTACCTTTTATTGTTACTATCTTATCACTAATGCATTCCTTATCCCTAACATTAACTTCCATGCTTGCTAATGTGTTAAATTCGACAGTTTGTTTATACTATTAAACCTAAGGCTTCCAAGCCTTTGGAAACTAGAGCATTCACCACTTTTTTTTATCAGAGATAGGCTGTGAAAATTGGAGTAATGTAGCAATTAATAAGGCAAATAACAATTTTAAAATGTTCACTAAATAAAATTTTAACAGCTTTTGAAATGTACTTTAATTGCTTAGTTTGCGACACAGTTGCAACATCAATTATCAGGAGTTCAGAGTTAAAATTATTCATTACTTTCATTCTAAGGGCAAGGTGTAAAACCCTTCAATGCTCGGTCGGTTGGGAGCATTATCTTCTGAGCCACCCTGTGGATCAGTGACTGCAGCAATTTTGCTATGATTCCTTCCACTTGGGGGCGCAATTCACTCAGAAAATGAAAATAAAGTTATACCTTGGAACTTGTGAAACACAGGAAAAGGTTATGGAACTGACCAAACTCTTAAAACATGGCATTTTATGTGCTGCAGACAAGATTTGGCACCATATATCTATGCATGCATACTTTTAATTGTTTAAGACTGCACAGCAGTGTAAATTTTTAAAAAAATAGTTTAAAACTAATATATCAAGTTTATATTATAGTTTATATGTATGTTTGATAACTTATTTTATTAACAACATTTTTTATGTTAACTGTGTATTTGCTGTGATTAGATTAATGTTAAAGAACTCAAAATTTGCAGTATTTGTTTCTGCTTCATCACTTTTATTGAGAAATTCAATGAGGAGGTTGATTCAGAATATTTTACTGTTGATACTGTTATGCTGGGCTAGGAGGCACTCTAAGATGAGAAGTAAACCTGGATTGCAGATGCATTAACCAAGGTTTATTATCACATCTTTAGACAGCCAAACCTACATATACAGTACTGCAGTAACCGTGTGCTGCATCATTACAAGTATACTGGGCAGAGGCATGTTAGAATACAGTATATCATTCACAAAAGATTCTAATGTGATTAGAAATGTATGAGAGAAAGAAGGGCTTGAAAGCTTTAGAGTACATATTCACATATACTCTACACATATGTAGAAACCAACACAATGCATACATTTTCACCTGCTGAATGTGCAAAAAGCCTGTTAATGTACGCAAATTCACAAAGTCACAAAGACTTTCTAACTGCATGGCACTTCTAACTCGTGTGTACATTTGCGCTGATAAAGAGTAGGCGTAACCAGCTGAATTCCTTGTTAACAAAGGCTGTCTTGCAGAATAGCTGGTTTATACCCACTGTTTGTACCCAGGGAAATATACAGTATGGTTATCATTCAAAACATAGAGGACTTTCACAGCTTGTTTTTTCTGTATTTCACACATTCTCTACCCAATCCACTATGATCAGTGGTGCCTATTGTATGTACAGTGACACTGAGATACTACTCATCCTCCAGTGTACCTTCTGATAAGGAATGTCTTACTAATTTACTTGTTTAACACTTTTACAAGGAATTTACATTTGCTCCCATGTATACAATTGGCTAAGAAGAAATTTAAACACCTTGTCTCCCACCTAGGATTTTAATCCATAACCTTCCAGTTCTAATTCTAGAACCCTAATCACTGCTCCACACTGTTACCGTCTCACATGACCTCCGCTTAAGACGAACAAGCTCATTTATTACATTTTTCACTCTTTGGAAAGGTCTGTAATGTGTAAGACAGAATTGGCAAAGCACTGGCCAGCCCTATAACTTACTTAGTTTCACTTACATGTAGCATTTGGCATTATTGCTTGGATGATATTTGTCCGATTTTATTCATTAAAAACTCAATCATTTTTACACTTTACATGGAGATACATTTTCTTCCCCTGACTTTTATTTAATTAAATTCCTGCTGATCTCTGATGAGACAGTCGTGTCTGGGCCTAAAGTCAACACGTAGCCCTGCTTAAGCTTCAAGTAAATCCAGGAGTAGAAGCCGCAGGAGTTGTGCGGTTGCCTAGTTACATTCTTCACTAGTGGCAGCTACTGATTTATTGGTGCGCTGTTTGGATGCAATTGGCAACTTCCCTTATATACAGCAAATGACTTCCTGCAAAGGTTTAAAACATTTCTTTCTCCCACTTATTATATTAAGTGCTGTCATCATTGCTCAGCACTTCTCTACTGTAATGACAATTCAGCAATTTCTTTTCAATATGTTTCTGTCAGAGCAAATACAGATGCATCTCCTTTTTATAAGGGGGGAAGGTAAAAAGAATCACACTAATCAAGCTGAACCTTGAATAAATCAATTGGTCTCTCATAGGACCTGACCATACATCCTCTGGAATTTATAGCATTTAGCACCAGAGCTCGAGGAGGAGCTCAGTGTTTCTAGGAGGGCATGTGAGTGTTCACGCTGCCATAGCAAATTACTCCAAAACCTCAGAGATGGCCGGGGTTATGAGGCAGGTCCTAGGGAAGTAGCACCTGTGAGGATTAGCCACCTGTTTCATGAACTTGGAAGACAAGAAAAGTACTTTTAACCGCAGAGACTGTTTTTGTCTGGGAGGTTAATGGGATACTCAATAATCTTTTTTGCTGTTTCTTTCACAGCAACAAGAAGACACACACACCCTTCCTTTCCAAAAAGAACTTGGGAGGATTGTGATATGTTTGCGTTAATTTCCACTTCAGTGCTGGAAATCAACAAATGGACTTCCGGGTTTGTATCCTCATCTGAAGGAACTCACTGAAAATGTATTCCCTTGACCTGATCATATTCTCCCTTTTCCATCCTTGAACGTAAAAGTGTAATAGGTCTCAGTGTAAGAAAAGAGTTTCATGGTGTTGAAACGCTCAATGACAATAGTTTTTTTTTGTTGGGGGGTGCTATAGGTTTGATGCTCCTCTGAGCTATGTATGCACTTAAATACTACTTACTTTACCTCATAGCCCGGTGGTCTTCACTGCTTTATAATAATGTCCCACTTTAAAAAAGGCATCGGCTAAGGGTCACACAAAATAATCACCAAAAAAGCATTTCAAAACATAAATCCTAAACACAATGCACTTCTTGCATATTGCTCAGTGAACTGAGAAACTGGATAATTATATTTTTCTGAATAGAACTGCCAGGTGTTTATTTTTTTTATTTCTCCACATATTAACTAATGTTGTTCCAAATTACTGCTTGTAGTACAAAGATATTTGTCAAAGATATGCAATTTTCTAGAATCATTATTAAGTATAAAGATGTGTTGACCTTTCCTGAAACGCACTGTGCTTACCTGTGCTGACTGAACTTATCCCTGTTTTACAATAATTTTAACTTCAGACTTAGTTTCAGCATGTTCAATATAATCTCTGAAACTTCTCCTAACAGGTTTGTTATACTGTTCTAATTTTTGGTCAAATAATTTGATTTGTTCTTCAATGGGACAAAGTTCCTTTAAAGCTACAAATAGTCATATTTCACCCACTTCCTTTACCTAAGCAGTGGAAGTAAGAATTGAATAAACTACATTTCCCAGGATTCTCTTTTGTTTCTTGCTCAGCTACACAATTAATAGTTAAGGATTTCCAATTTCAACAACTCTTTGATGGCTCAGGGACTCATTTGGAGAAGTGAGAGGCTTTTACACTGGACAAAGAAGATAATTTCTACAACTTGTGGAGTCCTGTTAATTTATATGAAACTATGACTGTGGTTTCCCTATTTTTTATTTCCCTATTTTTGTCTCTTAACTTCTATTAAATAGATACATCTTAAGATGTTGGTTATATATAGTGAAAGACTGCTTTAAAAAAATTTGGTTTATTTTTTCTTTTCTCAAAGGATGCTGGAAAACACATCTGCAGACTAATGTATTCCCCATATCAGTCCCAATTGTAAATACATTCTTCTAATTAGGGAACATCCATCCTTTCATTTTGGTGCAGATGGCTGTAAAAATAGGACGGTTCCCTCTAAATTAAGGAGAGCCATGTTCTGGGTATATCTCCCGAGTGCTCATACATCTCAGAAGTTGAGTGTTCATATAATTTTGCCACAAGGCATTTTAAATGGGATTGTTCTATGAAACAAGAAAAATACAGTTGTGTAGAAACTGACATGGCTGCAGCAATAGTATATTTTCACTATTAAACCAATAGTTTGTTCTAACAATCTAAACCCATGGATTATCAACCCGCTTCTGGATTTGCTTTATCTTACCTCCACTCAGTTCGTTGTGCTACCATAATTAATTTCTTTTTTAAGTTAAAGATCTTTAAAAGAAAAACCTTGAAGGACTACCATCCCTCCCCTGTATGAGAGAGGTTGTCTGTTTGAATTTGAATAAAGGGATGTGTGTTACACTGCCTATATATCAAACTCAGAGTGCCATCCTGAACATCTAAGTTATTTTCCTGTTTTTCCCAGCCTTGAAGTTAAACTGACTATAATTCTTCCTTGAGCTGGGTTCTTTCTGATTTTGATGATTAACCTCCACGTAACAGAATTAACTCTGAGATATTTTGGTCGGATGTTAATTAAAAAAATGCTGCCATAGTTTAGATTGATCCAAAGGACTTAATATATGGAAACTCTCATTTAGATTCTAAGAATTACAGTATATGCCAGTAAACTTACAGTATACACGAGCGAATGATTTAATGATAGAATTTGGCCATGTTATATGTCCACACATCCTGCAAACTCCTAATAGACAAAATTGAGCTTTTAAGTTACAAAGACTAATGTAAGGTACCAGCATAGAAGGTATATCTTCTGCAAAAAAAATGTATTACATGAGAATGTAATATTCAGGAAATCAGATCATCTCAGCCTTCCAAACACTAAAAGGTCTTAAACGTAGGAGCATGTAGTATGAACTAGTGATGTGTTTTACTGTATAAGCTGCAATAAAAAACACATATAGATAGAAGGTAAACTAAGAAACCACAGTTAAATGGTGAGCTTAAGGGCAGTAAGAACAGAAATGGATCTTTTGAGAAGCTACCACTAACACATTTGTCTTTTTTTCCAGTGCATACTAAAGATATTTTTCCAATTGTTTTTAAAGTGAATATCAATGCAAGCAACACTTTAATCTTAATTTTAGGGGTTATATGTAATGTAATTAGCAAGACAATTAATCTCATGTTCAGTACTACACAGAAATATTATTATTATTATTTGTTACTTGAATTGTTTTTTTCAAAAGCAAATTTAACTACTTACATGTCTTGGAAAATAAATATTCTTCTGCTGGAACCAGGAAAAGGAAAGCCATTTGAAATATACACTGCTTGTTCTGAATGAATGCCGATGTGCCATTAAAATTTCATCAGAAACGTAATAGCTGGCCAAGCTGTGGAAGGCAAAGCAATGAAAACTCTGACATTTTAGTTCTTTTTTTGTTCATTTGACAACCATTTGCGGAAGTAGCAACTTCAGAAAAACAACAACAACAACAACAACTGAAATGAATATAATCAAACCAACTCTACAGATAAATAAAAAGTAATATGTTTCAAAACATTAGATAAGAGTTGAGAAGGAAATATGCACATGACAACTAGTTTAGAGAATGAAGACGTATCTAAAAAGCAAATCCCAACATGTCGGACCTACATTAAAATTCATTACCTCGAACAGTCACTTAAGAATGGATGAAAAGGGGATGTTGTTGAATTAAGGTGACATATTGGCCTCTCTGTGGCATTCTTTGTGTATCTTTGCTGCAGCCTAGTGTTCAGTCGGATCAATCCGTGTTTGCATTGTACTTGGCTATATTTTCAGATTTTTCATTGGAGTGCTTCAAAATTAATGTAAGCTGCTGGTCAGTACTTTTTTTGAACTATAAAACAGTTGAAAATCCCTGTACAATGGACAGCGAAGGTTGAAGTTAACCATTGATGTTTCTTCTAGTACTCTCGGCTATAATGTTCCAGTGCGTTCTTGTTCTTTTCGCTGTGTATTTGTCCATTGTATAGTTGGAGTCGTGGGATAGATGGTTTTTGGAGTTGTCTCGGGTTATATTTGAAGGTTGTTCAGGGATGTTCACAAGTCTGACATGTGCAAAAATAGTACAAGTAATTTTTACCCCCAACCCAAAACATTCTCTAAAAATACCATTAATACCAAATCTGAGCACTAAAATTATAAAAATTAGAATCGTAAAAAGAACAATTATTGAACCTGGGCAAACATATCTTCAGAATAAAGCATGATTACCAATTTTCACTTGCTGATCTTTTCTGGGTTTGTATTTAATTTTAGATTTGCTTGATGTGCTGCCTATGCAGAGGTATTTCAAGGAAAATAAGTAAATGTGATTATATACCCTTTTTCATCATAAGAGCTTTGCTTTAAAACAACTAGTAAATTGAACATTTACAGTAGGTTCTTGGAGAATCTGAATATTTTTCCCATTACTGTAATTTTAATCATAATCACAGTATGAGTATGTATAGTTGGAGTTAACCATAGTGCTACAAATCCCAAAGGCAATTTCAAATCTGACCACATGTTTTTCATTCAATTTAAACCATTTTCACAGTCAGACTATGAGAATCCCTGGAGCTTAAACTATTACTGCTTGAACAGGATGGTTTTAGTACGCACTGGTATTTAACTCAGAGATATTTAATGCAGTGAAGTTGAAGTACCAGGACCATGCAGCCAGCTGAGAGCTATAGGGAGATTACCATGAAAGTGTTGTCAAAATGGTGCTCTGTTATTGGTTTCTGAACAGTATTGACCTGGTTTATCACCAAGAAGTGAAAGAAATGGAGGCTGATCATCTGAGTAACACCTGTGTCTGATAAGAAAAACTTTTTAATTGACTCAGAAGAGACATAAAAATTATTGATGCTAGCCAAACTAACCAAGAATTTTGTATAAAGATCTGTACTTCATTGCTTTAGTTGACAAACATTTGTAATATACTGTACTAGAGAATGAGTAATGATGTGGAAGAATATAACAACACCTGCTGTGAGTCACCTTTTGGCTTCAATCAAACTTTATTTTTATAAAGCACCTTTCAAGGAAAATATCCTTCACAAAGCACTGTGCATTGAGCACAATTGAGCACAAAAGAAAATACATAAAATAACACAAAATATGTTACGAAAACACTATAACAGTGGATAAAGTTCTGCAAAATAATATTCTTTGCATATGCCAGCACATGAAACTTTCCTACATATGCAAAATTAACAAGAGACCAAAAAAAACCTCAGGTGATTAGGCAATCACCAGCCCAGAACATTTAATACTCATTTTATTGGCAAACCCAATGAAAAAAGGTGGGAATTAAATCAATATCTTAATGAATGAAGGACATGAGTCTTTTGATTTGTAAAGTGAAAGATAATTCTAGAGAGCGAAAGCTATGCATTTGTCCTTTGGAATAACAAGGAGACCTTCTTTCAGGACATAATGTGACAGTGGGAAAGATGGGTGTTAAAGGCTGGACTTCTGAAATGATTTCTAAGTGAGCAGCAGCATTATAAAAACATGGTGTCTTACGAGTAACTATTGAAGTAGGGCCACTTGTGGAACAATGCGATCATGATGATTGCTTTTGGTTAAAAATTCAGCAGTATTATTTTAGTATTTTAGTATTCAGTAGCACAGTATTTCTCAGTAGTCCAGGTGAAAGGTAGCAATAGCATGTCAAATAAATGCAGTATCAGATAAAGATATGAACCAGACTGTAGCATTTTTCAAAGTGGTAAAAGAATGATCTAACTCCCGGAATGATTCTGGGAGTTGAAGGTAACTTGACTGTCCAAAAGAACTCCATCTCTCCTGGGTAGTGTTCACAACTTGGGCAATGTTTTCTGCCCAAGTCTTTGCCATTTTTCCACAACCCTGCCAATTTCCTTTTGGATTCATATAGTACTTATTAGGTTTTTGAAAATCATCAGTACAATTGAGGGTTACTTATGTTTCACCACCATGTGTCGCTGCTACAATTAGTTTTTAGGCCAATGTCAATTTTTATTATTTAGCTCTTCCTGTGGTGCAGTCCCAAATGGCGTCCTCTTTGGATGTGAAGTTGGAACTTCAGGTAGTACATCATGCGTAGGAAGTGCCTATCCTCTCAATGAAACCAATTCCTTGTTTTAACAATGCACACATGCAGGAAATGAAAAACAAGTATTCTAGCGCTAAACCCGAACATCTGGACGAGGCTTTATAGCTGTAACCTCTGACAGGAAAGTAACTAGGCACGACAAGGGAAATGAGACGCTGTTTGGTAATAACGCTAATCTCTGCAGCCACCCAGGAGCTCACTCCAGAAGCTTTGGTATAACAGCCCCACAGGCTGAGCCTGGGAGACTCTGCAGAACTGGGCCACTGCTGAGAAATACATTGATAGATAGGTAGACAGATAGAAACCATTAAGAGAACATTCCAAATAGAGTCGATCAGCAGGGACGAAATGAAGTGGAATCTGCTTCAGGCTCCTCCAGGCTGTTTTTTTTGCACATTTCTGCTGCACCACTGCCATGGATCCGTTAAAGACGCAGATTATTATGTTACATTTTTAACAACTTTCCTGAGCTGCCACTGGCACGGCTTGGTTCCAGCTGTGCGGTGCGATGAAGTGGCTGTTTCTGCGATTGTCTGCACCCCAGCCAATACTCAGGCTCATCAGCCTGCGCTGTCAGATCAGATTAGAATGAGTGGTGGGTGGTGGAAATGTTGTTTCAGATCCAGGGAGGTACTTAAAAGTAAGCTTTTATTACTTGATTAAAATGCCTTGACATGGACAGCCATGCAGTAGTGAGTGGGTGTCAGAGGATGGTGGGTGGACTTCATACTCCATTTATCTTAAGCGAAAAGCATGGACTGTTATAATTAAGCCATTAATGGTAGTTATTCATACTCCAAATGCATTGGCAGCATGTCGTTTCGATAGCAATCGTCATTCTGTTGCAAGGATTCAGGGTAAATACTACTGTAGTTTGTAGGCTGATGATATACTGTGTGGTCTATATCTAACTAGGAATTCCCATTTATTTAAAAAGATTGTTCATGTTTTTTTGCAGCTGCCCCATTCTTCAAATCAAACAGATCAATATCAACCAATAATTTCCCAAACACTGCTTCTCTTGTCCTAGGATAGTCTTCTTAAGACAGTGGTTCTTGCATTCCCCTGGCATCATTGGATGCTGTGTGATTCTGAAATTATCCACAGTATTTGGAGTTCACTGCTGCTCACATGGTGGAAGGAGGGGACCAGATGGAAGCTTGTAACATTACTACTTTATGTGGTCAAATGCTAATTGCACAGTTCTTCTACTATAGATGTCTCACTGTCTGTCACTGCTGGCTGAAGAGCAGGATGAGTGTGAAACAAGATCCATTATGCATCTTTATAATATATTATTTTTAATCAATAAAAATACAAAAAACTCAAAAAGGTGCTCATATTTGGCTCTGAATATCAATATCTAATATGAATATCTAACCCCCAAAAAACCTATGTATATATCAACATATTTACTATGCAAACAGTTTCACCCTCATTTACAGTATGTCAATGCCCTGAGTATGTGTACTGTGGAGTCTGCTGCAGTAGTGCTTTCCATTTCATGTTAATATCAGTTCTGCAGCATCAGAGTTTTAAATTACATTCAATTTCCTTAGGGTATTCAAAAAAAAAACTTTTTTAGTGACTGGGCAGTTTTCACAATGATTCCTTACTGATACACCTATGTATCTCAGATGTCTCCGGATAAGACAGACTCTGTGTCATATATTGTATCCATACAGGTGCTAAATTTTCTAATTCATTTTTTTGTGATCTTGAATATGTAGTTGATAGCAAGTTGATAGCATGTTTCAGCAGATAAAAAGCAACAAAAAAAAAATACACCCATATACCAGTGCTCTGGAGAGTTTTTTCTTTCAATTGCTCAGAATAATTCCAATTAAAACTGCCAATTGACTGTAATTATTAAGCTAACATGTTTCCTTTCTTTTGAAATAACCTTCCCCTGCTTTGATGAAAACCAGCTGTGTTGATGGCTTTGCACATATAAAGGGCCATTATGCAGCAATCTGGTTGAGTGTATTAGAGAGCAATAGGTGTCTTAAAAATGAATACAAGATTTTAATTAACATATTAATTGGTACTATATTTGCAACAAGTATTTGTAAAATCCAGACCTTGTATCAGAAGCATATAAACGCAATAGAATTTGTTCCGTTTAATTCTATTCATCCATCAATCAATCAATAATTCATTCAATGAAGAAGGTTTATGGGAGTACATATCACACTGGGAATAAGAAAACACGTACCAGAGAGAACACATGTGCTTAGTCTATTCTTGTATGAAGAAATGTCAGCATTCGTGGGCATTTATGTGACATACAGTAGCTGAACTATCACCTCTCAGTTGTAACTCTCACAGGGACAGACGTTATAAGAAGGATTCCAGTTACTGTGCAGAAAAACAAGGTTTCAGCAGATCAGAGAGGCAGTAGTAAGAACCAGTGATATGGAGTACCTGGGTGGTACTGTCGCCTTGAGACTGATTGGTATACACTGTATGCAAATGTTGCTTGTTCCCTCACTAATCTCAAATGCATTCAGTGCTTAAAATGGGAAATTAGATATTTAGCCAGAGTGCCATGGTGATAATGTATAGAGTATTCATCGTTCTCACTTCAATGGGTTTATAAGTGGTGCTGAACCTGTGAAGTATTGATTCTGAGGTTAATAGCCTGTTGGCCTCTTAATATGCATTTGCATTCAAGATACTTCAAAAAGCAATGGAAGTTGGGTTGACTAGAAATAGTTTTGTACCCAAGAACTGATTTCCCTCAATAGATTTTAAATATTAAACTAACATAAGTGTATGCATGCACTCAGAAAGTAAACCTGTAATCTCCAGGATAACTATCCTTTGGGGTGATTTGAATTGATTTGGGGTCAATTCAACAAAATTCTTCAATAGGGAAAAATTGTTAAAAGTTAAAAATTCATGCATCATCATAAGGCATCTGAAGCTTTGCTTTTGGCAGGCGGTATCTTGGTTGCTTAAAATTAATAGAATTCTAGATCTAAACATACCATAAATTAGTGGTAAACAAATATGGAATGATTCATGAACAGACAAACCAATTTCAATATGCTTTGATAGAAGGAATCAGAATTAGAACTCCCCAGAGCATGTGGTATGAATTATAAATGCACCTCTAAATGTATTTTTTGGGCCAAGATAAACTCGAAGATTGACTTGAGACTTATAATGATGAGCACTTAGTATTCTGAGATTTAATTTTGAAAAAAGAATGAATCACACTCAGTTTGAACACAATTAACTCATTAAAGAGGAGCAGATTAATCAGGCAATGTGATGTAAACAAGTGAGTGCAGTAAATCTAAACCCCCGAATGAACAAACATTTGCTATGTAATGTTTTAAAAGTCATGAAATGTTTGGAGGATGCATGAAAGAATGGAGTGTAATTTTTTTCGGCTGTCTTGAATGAAGACATCGTAGGACAATCAGAGAAAGAAACTCACTTCTTCATGAAAACCAGAAAGACTTTTCCATCTTATCTTCACAAGAAAGAATGTCTAATTTAAAACCTGAGATAAAATGTGAGAGACCACAAAAATAGCAGAGCACAGTTTTATGAAGTTCAGAGTGTGAATGTGTTGTGTCATTAGCTGCTTTAATCTCAGAATAAGTAAATCACTGCAATTGTGAATATCTATGGAAACCATGAACAAGCCCTCTCTCTTTCAAAACATGCATCTCAAGTGCAAACTCATGCTAAAATAGGAAAGAGGACACATAACTTAAATATTATTCTGCGATATGTTTTGTACTCTGCATCAGATAAATAAAATCTCTTAATAATAATAAATAGATATGTTAAAAGAAAAGGTTGCGCACTAACCTGAAAGAGGCTGTACAAATTATAATTGAAAATCTGCAGATAATTCATAATAATCAAATCAATGCATGAGTGAATATTCCTGCATCCAAAATTATCCACAGAGGTTTTCTTTTCAAATGAAAGTGTCACAGCAAATGGGAAAATCATTATAGTTTTTTTTCTACACTGACTTAAACATTACAACTTGACAGCATTGGTTAAAAATGCAGACTTCTTAAGTGTTAAAAATAACACAGGAAACATATTATGTTTATGCATAATGTTCTTAGCACACAAAAAAATCAGAAGCATGATATTTATTCAATGAGCAAACTGCTGTTAAAACTGAGTTCTTAAATGTTAAAATTTGTGATATTGTATGTGGGAGAAGAGGAGAAAGTATCATGATTGTTAAAAAATGAATACTTGTATATCTTTATGTGAAATACTTGCAGTCAAGATGCTGACAGCAATATTTGACAGTAGTTTTTTCTTAAAAATAATGAGACTGGAATACATAGGCATGAATGATATGTATTTTTTTCTCTTTTCCACTTGCTTCATTTGAAGTTCAACAGTGCCACCTTATTTGCACATTGCCTGCTGTTTTCAGATTTGAGCTTTTTTTGTTTTTTTATCATTATGTTATAAATGCTTCGTGGTAGATGGAACTGTCACTATTACGGTATCAACCTCAGGACTCCAAAATATTGAGATGATTTTACACAGTGTATATTGGCCTATATTAGAAAAATGCAATAAGAGCAAAAAATAGTCACCTTAATGTTTCAGTTGTGTTGAGAGACATTGGATTTTAATATGAGACCTGTGTGGTCTACTCCGATTCTCTGCACTCAGCAATTCTTACAGTTCCTTTACTTTCATCCATTGGATATAGAAATAGAATATCTGCACTGCTCAGTCTTTTCTTTTAAAATGGTGGTGTTTTTGTTAATCAGTTCTAAAAGGAGACTGGTACTGTCAACAGTGCTGTTGGATTTTGTTTACAAAGGCCTCAATATTTTTCCCCAATCCTGAACATATATTTTTAATTGAATGCCAATTTCTAAGCAGACAACTTTTTAATTCTTCCTTTTAAAAGTCTGCTGGAGGTTCAGCTGATTCAAAGCTGGAGAGCTCTTTTATGTGCTCTGTAAATCTTTATATCACTAAAACGGTTATTAGATATTCCATTAACTTTATAAGCTGATTTTCTATCATGATCAAATCAAAATTCAATAGATGTTTAATAGGGGTATTTCACTTATGTACAGTTTCAAAAGTAACTGATCTGCAGTTTACTTTAGATCAGATATCAATTAAACTCTTGCAATGTGAGAACACTACTCTCTCATATATAAACTAAGATCTTCAGTGTACAGTTTATATATGACTGCATTCATACAGACATTCCAGCTACAGTATTTAATGTGCGGTACAGTAGTATAGAAATATATTACAGTCATACTTTGTGACAGCTGGGTGGCACAGCGCTGAGCTTGTTTGGAAGTGTGAAATAGGCTACGACAGCAATGCTACCTTTACATTTCTAATGAGAATACCTCAGACTTGCCTTTCATTGCATGTCTTTTTTCTGGTTTGAAAACTTTTACTTTTTTTTAAATCCCAACAGTTTACTATCTCAGTTCCAGTCTTTTTTTTTTTCCTTGGTGCTATCATGATAACTGAAAGCGACAGGCAGGAGAACGACAGGAAAAAAACTGAGATATTACCCTCGAGATACCTGGCAGAAATTCACCCCTGTCATTCAGAGACTGACAGATGATTTGAAGAAAATCATTTCCTAAGCAGTAGTATCTGTTTGACCCTGAAAGTACCATTCCAACGTGGAGGGGAGGGGTTGTGAATTGAAATGACTCTTCAGAAAGTGATAAAGATCAAGGGCCACATCTAGGTGAGAACAACTATTTCCCAAGCATGCAAGTTGTCCAGGCTTCATTAGCAAGAAGGATGTGTGAGCTCTTGTAGACAACAGAAATGATGTAAGTTTATGGGGTCTTCAAGAAATTAGGTCTTCATGTTAATTTTAATGTAGTAATGATCAGAATGTTATAATGTTAGAAAAAATAGTTTTTTCCATGTTAAAACAAATATCCTATCACATGAGTGACATAGGACTTGGTCGCCCCAGGCCACTGTGGCATTTCCATGAGCAACCATGGTCCTTTAATGAGTTTGTTGACTTAGACAGGCCACCTTTTGATTAAACCCACATCCTACCAATCAGGCACCAAATCAACCACTTAATCAATCCATTTCAGGTCTTCTGTTTATTTCCTAGACTCCAACAACGAAATGCTCTGTTATTGAGCTACCTAAGGGTGTACAGCTTGCTGCACAGCTCTGCGGTGCTTGTATGCAATCCCAAGTCTTCTGAGTTTCTACTCTTCTTTAAATCTCCTGCTAGGAATCCGCTCCCTAAAGCTGCTTCTAAACTGGGGCACTTCTCAAACATATTAATTTCACCAGTGTCCAACTCGTGCCTGGTTCTGTATCTACAAAACCCCCCGAGTCCAAGCAGTTGGGATCCAGGTTGTAATACTCTGCAGCTGGCTGCAGTGCACAGCCAGTTTAACCAACTGGGCTGTACTGCACTGTAACACTTGGAGAACACTCAGAGAACATGTAATAGGTTTATTCCATGCTGAAAAAAAGAAGAAAGAAAACATAATGTTTCACCTTGGAGGTTATTGATAAGGCCAATACTGGATCCTTCCACTCTGTCACATTGAACTCTCTCTTCAGCTCCCTTGCCTTGTCGTGACACCTTTGGGTCTTAAAGTGCTGGGATCCATCCTAGATATTCTGGAGCTAATATCAATGTTGCATTACTTTGTTTGCTTTACCACATTTACGAAACACGTTGTCATGATTGTAGTCCCTCCCCCTTAAGGGTGCTCCGGCTCTTCCTTGTTTGCCTCATTCCCCGCAACTGTTCCTTGTTCTATCTCCTTATAGCCCCCCTTAAAAGCTAGGCGCTGACGTTAATCCGGGCTCTGCATCTGATTCTGATGGAGAATTTTGGTCTCTTGAATGTTTGAATTCTGTAATGGAGTGATTTGTGTGAATTACTACATTATCATGAAGCAGGCAAAAGAAGCTAATCAATTTTGGAGGACATCCATACTATTCACCGTCAAATGACCTAGAGTAGTCAAATCAAAGAATTTTAACTAGAGAGGTTGGTGTTACTCACAATTTCCATACTGTAAACCTGATCCTACAATCTTCCAAGTTATTATATTACAAGTTCCACAGTGAGGACAAGAGGAACGATTTTAGGGCCCAGAAGTTTTGCCACTCTTTTTTTAAAGTTCTACTTTTTTGCTACCAACATTTCTTCTAGAATACCCACTTAAACTGTTCATATTTTACTTTCCAGATCTTTAGTTGACCATGTTACTCTACTCAAAAGCCTCTTCTTAAGCCCTCCACCTTCCAGCCAAAAAGCAAGTCAAAGGAATTTTGATCTGGAGACTATGGCAGCCAAGACCAACAATGCACAAAGTGTTTTTTCTTTCACAATGTGAAAGAATTTGATCCTCAAAATGTAAATTTCAAATCAAACACTTTGACATGGTTGGGATGAAAAACAGTTCGTAGCATACAGAGTGGAGCCAATCCCACATTACACTGCTCTGTTAACACTGTATGACAAAATCATCACCCATTTTTCCTTAATGTCCTATTCCTATAGAAAGAAAGGGGAAAACAAAAATGTGAATTATCCTCCCTTTCTATCTTTGACATGTGAAAAATAGTGTGGTCATAATAATACTGGAAGAAATCATGTGATAAATACTTATGGCCATGTAATTGTACAAGACAGAAAGGAGAAATGCATCCTTTGGTCTTACATGTTTTTTAGATATTTTTGCGGCCACTGCAAAGTGTGTCGAGAATATTCTTGTATAAATAATGTGGCATAATGGTACAGTTTGGATAATAAACCTTTGAGAACATGTTTAATGCTGTAAAGAGGTCACAAAAGTGAAATGAAGTGCATTGATTTTAAACACTGTGACTTTCTCAATGCAGACATGCTGAGTGAAGAAAAAAGAAAATGCATTTGAATGAATCAGGAAGCCACTGCAAAGGTGTTTCTTAGGAGATTAATAATTTACAAATGACAGCAAGGGTGAGCTAAATATATGAGATTAATTAGGTCTGAGTCTCACTGCTAGAAGGGACACGACAACTCATGTGGCCTCAGTAAATATACTTTAATATTGTATGTTATTTTTCAGACAGAAAAGCTGTAACTATAGTTTTTGTGGAGTAAAATGTAACACTTCAAAATATGCTGTATTCTTTAAAATGGGCTGCCACTGGAAAATCTACATTTAATATTTAAAGGAACCATTTCCTAGGAAAAAAGATTGTGGTGGTCCCATTTACTTTCCTTTATGTACTTAATGCATTGACATGATTTCAATTTATATTGTTTTGCAGTATTCTTTTGTTATTCACAAACCTTATCCTTGTTCCAGTTCCGTATGTGATCATTAGTTGAACATAGTTGAACCCTTTCCCAAAGCTGTGGACTAGTTTATCCCTGTTTTCCAAAGACCAGCAACCGAAGATGTTTTGGAACATGACCTCTGATATAAGAACCAGTTTGATATGAATGGCATGGGATTTAATATTCAAAATGTTATATGAAATAGAAGATAAATTTATCACTTGATTCTTTCCTTCTCCTTTACTGATTCACATCTGTGTTGTACATTTTCTTAGTGAAAGCTTACAAATTATTCTAGACATTAATTTAATGGTGCTTATCTGACTGGAAGTACTGCCTAATAAGAAGATGCACATTTGAAATCTTGTATATAAGATACTGTTGATGTACAAGTGATGTTTTTATGTGCTGAAATTGTTAAACATAATTTGGAGAAAAATTAACTGGTATTTTACTTTACATACATGTTCATTATTATATGTTCATTATTATTATCATACTTGCACGTCTGATCCATAAGATTAATCTCTGGTGGAAGTCCTTTGTTTTAAAACTATTTCTGGATGTGAAAATCCATCTGTGGTATATGATTTACAAAGAACACAAAATACATTTTAAATTTATTAATGTTGTGATACACCTGCTGGGTGCCACTGACGCCATGAAAAGGGACAGAAAACCCAGTAATGTTGTAGTACTTTGAAATAAGTTATAAGTGGTGGCCGAAGGTGTGCGTGAATCTGAACAATGTGCTGACTATGGTTTAATGCAGTTTCCCTCATAATGTTAATACTACAGCTCTGCACTAAGTCACTCTGTTGTGTCAAGAAAGGTACGGAATATCACAGGGGTTTAATTTATTGCTTGAGCACAATGCTTGAAACAGTATTCACATAATGGTAAATACAACCCCCCCAGAACAGAAACACGCTGGCAAATTGGTGCAAAATGCACAAAATTTGCTGAAAACCTTACATATGTCACACAATAACAAATAATGCAATCAGAACAGTATAACTCATCATCTGGTTAATAGCTCTTTGCACCAGCCGCTTCAAAATGACACTGGAAACACTATTATCTTCGGAATGACACGCAGCCAGGGGTACAGCAATCTTGCCTTGGTCTGCTCGTTGATAATGTAACAAAACGAAAATGTGACAATTT
The DNA here is from genome assembly GCF_059453375.1 of Lepisosteus platostomus. Lineage (NCBI taxonomy): Eukaryota > Metazoa > Chordata > Actinopteri > Semionotiformes > Lepisosteidae > Lepisosteus > Lepisosteus platostomus. Next base: position 19,577,495 of record NC_142625.1, read on the forward strand.
TAGTAACGTAAGTGTAAACCATTGTTTTCATATTGTCATACATGAGAGGAAGAATTTGATTTAGTAATGAAAAACACTTGGACAAAAGATTCAGTGAACCTACTGTTTACTGAGCTTTCCAAGTAAAAACATATCAAATCTATCACAAAGCAAGAAATCAAATGACACTGCTGTACAAAAATGGGGGAAGAAAAGCACATAAAAAAATACAGTAGTTTAAATTGTTAGCCCCAACCAAGAAGTTTTATACAATATATAGAACATCAAGAAACATGATCCGGCATATGGTGTTGTGGGACCCAACTCTAGGCATGTGGGGAAGGACATCATCTCTTGAGATACAGTAGCTGCACTAACAGTTATATTTGGCCAGGCACATTAACTACCCTATAACCTATAATGTTCCTCCCACGTCTGCACATGTTGGTCATATTGAACCAAGCTTCAACCACATAAACAGATACACATGGCAACACATTTGCTTCTAACTCCATTTTACTCTAAGGGGACAATAAACACAATACTGTATGTTTAACCATTCACAGTAAAGTGTCTACAATCAAATACAGCGATACTATGGAAGGCAGAATATAACTATGGTGAGTCCTTACCTGTACATACTGGTACCTCGTCTCCTTCACTCTGTCACTATTTCTTTCAAAGGGCACTGTGTAGAGCTACTTCATTCTGAGGTGACGTCTCTTCAACACCCAGTCAATTGTTGCAGTACTGACACTAATGCATTAACGTTTGAAAAAACAGTATCATCTCCAACAGTAGTTGCCTAGATTTTCCACAAATGTATGGCATTGTTTGTAAGCACCACATCAGCAATTGCAGCACAATTGAGTGGCGTTTTCTGTCAGTTCTATTAAGGATAACAATACATTTCTGCTGGACAAAAAAGATAACTCCATAAATATCTGAAGAGAGATAACTCCATACATGCATTTCATACAGTAATGTGTAACTGTGCATTGAAATTATACATGATCTACCTATTCTCAATTTAACAGTTAATGCCACAGTAAATAAAGAATTGTTATTCTAACAATTAATGCCACAGTTGAACGAGTCCAATTGGGCTGCATCCTTTGGTCAGTCTCACGCGGTGAAAGATCATGATTCATCACATGGTCAACAATAGCTGCCTGTATTTCATTTAGCATCTCATATTTCTGCTGTCTTCCTCAATGTCTTTGAGCAGTTCTTCCACTCTGGGCTTGTGGTATCACTCTTCATCCTCTTTAATCATCAGTCTCCAACCAAAACCAACCCAATATAACAGTATATGTGATTATGAACTGAGTGATAATTTAACACTCAGGGAAAGATTATTTGCATGTGTGTAATACGTTTTCACCCATGTGGGAGTAATTGTTACCAACTAGGAGAAATTGAATTTTCTTTGACCAGATATTTCAAATTAATTTTTGTGTCGTCTGTAGAGCATTGTTTTAATTGTTTTGTTCAAGAGGTGGTTGGCATTTGGATTTTGTGTAAATGACTGTTTTTTTTTAAATGTGTTTGCTATGCTCATTTGGGTTTTAGTTTTGACAATGTGAGCCACAGTTGCATTTGAATTGTCTTATCAATGAGGAAACTGTAAGACGTGGAACTTTACTTGTAAAAGCTTTTCAGCCCATGACACTTAAACGTTGCACATGCAGGGATTAACTGCAGAGCAGCAAATGTCACAGCTGCCACTCTTTATGAAAATAGAATAAAAATAACGTGTAAAACCATTCACAATGGCATGCAAGTATCCAATGAGTTCTCATCCTTTTGCACTATCTTTAGAAAGTTAAAAAGAAGAAGTTTGGCAGCGTGCCTTTGAAATTTAAATCATTGGTCAAATATCTGCCCAGTGCTGGGCTGTCAGTGTTTATCCATCCTGGATAGGTTTTGTCATTGAATCCATTGGCATTTATATTATCAGCAACATAATAAAGCCCAGTTAAGGGCCCTTCTATTTTGCAATTTCCATTGATGAAGCCATGTCTCTGCGTTCTGTGGAACTGCAAAAGAAAAAAAGGGATATCCTCAGCAGAACTTTTTATACTGTATGCAGTTTTGTTTTGCCTGGAGCAGCACTTGTATTTCACTTCCGGCTTCTGTTTGATGTATTTTTCATTTTCCTTGTTGTGTGTATGTGATTGTTACTGTAAAGTTCATTATATGTGTTGTGTCTAAGGACAAGAAAATAAACAATGATAACTTTTTGCTCCATGTCAACTGTAGGAAAAGTAAACAAATGTATTGGAGGGATTGTAGTGCTGTGGTACAGCTGGGTATCACAGCTCACTGAGATAGATTATCTCCTAAACACCAAAATGTCTTTCTGTTCTTGGATTGATAAAATGTGAAATTTACATTGTTTGCATATTATAAAAAAGATGTTAGTCCCAGAGGAACACTGGCTATATTTAATAAAGACGTTTGATTCTGATTTCATTCCAATCGTTTAGGTAAAAAGGCATTTTTCTTCTTCCAACAACATGTTTTATATAATATTATTTAATTGCTTTAAGATATGACACAATTACTCGTCAGTAAGTATTTTTGCTTCCTCCACTTCGCACAAACTTCAGCAGTGCTAATTAACAGAGCCTCTGCTGGAGTATTTGAAGCAGGAATCAAACACTAGCAGTTTTTCATGGAGAATTATTGGAATTATTTTTATAATTTCATGCAAGATAGAGTATATTAGGGATCTAACTGATTTGATTGTGTTTATATTCATGGTGTTATTGAATATTTCAGGTGAAGGTCAAATTCTGATGTTGTGCTCATCTTTCTAGTATTTGGTAGATCACTTCATTGCAAAAGGACATGTTTTCCATTCGATGCTGCTGGGACTTTACCTTCATTGCATTCATCCAGGACTAGAGTTGCCTTTTCAGGTCTTCAGCCTCAATCTTCCACCACAAACAAGCTGCTTTGTTCCCACGATGCTGTTTGCATTTTTACAGGTCTCCTGATGTTGGCAAGCCTTCCAGAAACTCTGAACAACTGCGTCGGTTATGTCCCACCTTTCCCTTTGCTCTCTCTCTTCCTAATTTTGTCTGCTGTATTCTTCCTACCCTCCCACAGCCTATATTTGTTTGTTTCTCCCCTATCCTCCTTTTTGCTGTTCTTGCATAAAAGACCAGGGAGTGGAAATTAACGACTGGTAGGAGATGACTTCTTTCAGTCACTGAGTTTTGTCACCACTTTCGTCATTATCATAATTTAACCTAACAATTTAAATGGTGTTATTGACCAAAAGTTTGGGTCGAGTTCAAATTCTAATCTTTCACTGCTTCCCTTTATATTCTAGCACCCCTACCTCCACCCCAACAGCACTATTGCAGGACTTCTTCCCTGACTTACACATTATAAGTGATGAGCGATGTGACAGGGCTGGTCGTAGATGATTTCCTCAGCCAGATGTGTTAAAGCCAAGGTATTAGGCACTTTATTCCTTTATATTCATCGGTTCATTTCATCGTTATAAGAATTTGACCAAAGAACTGAATGTAGAATTGGGCCATGGAGTGTTGGCTTTATCATATACATATTTTAAACATGCTCAGTAACACAAAAAAATTGGATTTATATTTATATTCTGATATGCAATGGCTTTTTTTTGTTGAGGTACTTTCTCCCTAAGAACTGTGATAAAATATTATACTTTTAACATTCATGACTATTTAAGATCATTGAACAGAGTTAAATAAACAGCAAATTTTGAAGTTTGATGAAAGTCATAATTCTTAAGTTTTTTTTGGGGGGGGGACATTAACTGTGGTTTTACTGAAAATGTTTCAATGTTGTTGCTCTCCTGATGGATCTTTTTCCTCATGATATACTTCTGAAACCCCCCTTTTTCCTTCTTCAGTTTTTGTAAGATATTAGCATTTCTAAGAAGGTTGAATCGACTTGGAAGAATTGGTATAAGAGAAAAGGTTTTCTTCAACTCCTTAGACTGTTATAGATTTTGTGCCTCTGTGACTGGCTAACTTATTCTTTACCATTGATTTCTCATAATTAAAATGTTGGTGCAAGCTGTAATTTGAGCGCAAAAGAAATTCTTAATTTCAATTTAATTAAGGCACAGGAAAGGCAAGCAGCGCATGGATGCATGAAAGTCATTTTTAAAATGCCATGGATTCAAAATTAACAAAATCAAAGCATTTCATCAGTGAATAATGGAATGTAGCAGTTCCAAGGTTTATTAAAGTTGAAAACAAAAAAGAAAGAACTCACAGCCCTATCTGCACTGTGAACCTAACCCTGGTGCTTACACACCTGCTGTTTGTTTCCAACTGAGCTCTCAGTTTTATAATTGAACCCTTTGTCTCACTAATTCTAGGATTATTTTTGAACAATTTTAATTGTTTGTGGTTCTTAAACATGTTGGAGATCTCCGTTATATAAAATTACCTTTTTTTGAGTAAACAAATTTCAAAAGTTCCAGACAAAAAAATCTCAATTCACTTAAGAATTCAATTACATAAAAAGGTCCATTGGAATGAAGACAAGCAGGTGTATGGCAAGCCAAATTATCATTTAGAAATATCTCTAAAAACATATAAAGATATATATATATAAATAATCTGAAAATATGATGAAATAGAAATATATTTAAATCATGTAAATAAATATGTAAATTAATTAAAGATATAATTTATACCACATTATTTAAAGATATTTATATCTAATTTGGATTTACAATGGAAGCTTAAGGTCTATCTTCCATGCATCGATTTTCACGTCTTACAACTCAGGGTTGTGGTAGGCGGGGAGAGGGGAGTAAGCCAGAGCCTATCCCAGCAAGCACAGTAAGCAATGTGCACAAGCAAGGCAGGACATACCCTGGACGGAACACCAGTCCACACACAGAAACAAACACACACTCACACCAGGGCCAATTTTCCCAGAAACCACTGTGCCGCCCTAAGGTCTACTTCACCGTATTGAAAGATTGTTATATAGAGGATGGGTCACTTAAACAATTTATAACTGGAAAGTTTTCAAATGTATCTAATAAAAATAATGAACAAAGTCACATGCTTACATTAAAAAGCATAAGAAATTGTTAAAATAAGAAAGTATGAGGTTAAATCCACACTGAAATGTAAGAACAAAACAATACAACATTTTTTTCAGGTTTAAAGAACTAGATCAATCTGGAAAGATACAATAAAAGGCAGATATCAAAAGCTATGCTATATTTGTTCTTCATTAAACAGAAATCTTAAAGACACATTCTTCTGCTTCATCTTAACTTCTTCAATTATCTTTTAGCCCAATTATCAAATCCATACAGTGCTCCCATCAAGCTACATGAAATTGCAGTATGGCCTTCGTAGAGAGCACTGACCCCTTGTGGGCAAAGCAAAACTATATTTTATTATAGACCGACGTCAAGCAGACTTTTCTTCATCTTTTATTAAGAGTCTTTGCCAAAGTCTTCTGCTTAGTTAACTGGTTAACCTTTAATCCATTCAATAACATTATCAAGCAGTTGGTATTACTACGAAAATACAAAATATTTTTTAAAGGTATTTAAAGGTTTTGCAAATGAAGCCTTGGATTGGGGGTTGTGGAAGTAAGCAAAATCAGTCAGTAGTTCTTAGCTGAACGTCCATTAGAGACTTTCCACAGGCTTTAATTGACTTTGTGGTCTTGAGTCCATTCTGTTTTTTTTCATGTACTGAGATGCTTCTTTTTTGATACATGGTAGAAATGGGAGGGTGGTGGTGGGGTTGACATTAAAGATACATCAACACTTTACAGTCGTCATGACCGCCAGCGAGCGGAGACCAACTCTTAAGCGATCTAATCAGCATCAGCAAAGGTTATTATTAACAAGCGCTGCCGCACGCGTTAACACACCTGCAAACGTTCAACCGTGCGGCACGCCGTGTTATTTATACCATCCTAACCTGCTTCCCATTGCTCGGTATTGAGTCTACTCTTTGAGAGCTCTACCTGGCGTTTTTCCCCGTACCTCGTTTATTCTGGATTCTGGATTCTGGATTCTGGATTCTGGATTCTGGATTCTGGATTCTGGATTCTGGATTCTGGATTCTGGACTTCCCTTCTGCCTTTTCGACTTCGGACCTCACCTCACGTCTCGGACTGTTTGCCTCCTGCGTTCTCCCCGGATTACTACCTGCTTTACCCCTTTTGACCACGACCTTGCCTCTTGCTTCGGATTGTTCGCCTTTATCGCTCTTCCTGGCTACTGAAACACCCTTCTCCTTGGACTACGTAATCGCCTATCGTATTGGATTCGTCAACTACCCACTCCTGCGTCTGCACAGGATCCTTGAATATTTCCACCAATGATTCCTAACAACAGTGGAGTGGAGGTCTTTGTGCTTTTCTGGTGCACTTTTCCAGCTGTCATGCAGACAGGGAGAAAAACATAGCGATCTCCCTTTGTACAGCCTTCATTCAGTAATAGTTAAACTGAAACACATATGGCTCCAAGGCTTTCTTTTGATTTAAGGAGCTGTGCATTCATTTCTCTCCTATTCATCATGGTTATTTTCACTATATTGTTTTCTTTAATGCCCACTATGCACCACAATCAGATATCAGAGTCACTGTTTACCTTTAGAACAGCACAAACTAAGATCCCAAATACTGTGCTGTTACAGTTCTGCAGCATTTTGATTTGCTTTCAACACAGCAGATGAACATTAAAGGCAAGTCCAACAGATTACTCCCATTTCTGTTTTCTCTTGGAAGGCCGTGTTAAGGTCAAAGCTGAGGGATTCATTTAGAGCTGCATCTCAACTTTTGCCAAACACAGTGAGAAATTAAATCAAAAGCACTGCTCCCAAAACCCTAACATATTATATAGAAATCTTAGCCCAAACCAGATTTTGTGCACGTCTGAGCTAAAAAGTGCTGTTACCGATAGGAAGTGATATTGAAGAGTCTGGAGGAAAACAAAGATGAGACAAACATTTAAAAGGAGGGGAACTTTATTTATTACACAGGGGAGCTGGTGTCTTATCACCAGCTCAGCTTTTATTTTTACACAATAAATCAGCAAGGCTGTTTATGTATTTGGAACCAAGATCGCAGTGGCACTATAAACACACGCTTAAAACAAGAAACTCTCTTCCCTTTTTTGTTATACTTTTTTGGTACAAAATGGTACAAACAACAATACAAAATAGTTGTGCTGTTGACAGTTTACAAAAAGTATTGAACTTGTTAACTGTGCAATGATTGTGTTTTTGATTTTTTTTTTCAATGTGAATATGGTACACACCAGAATTTTTTCGAAAACAACCACAGTCATGCGGGCTGCAACACATTTTTTATCATGATTTTATCATCATTATTATTATATCATAATTATTTTGTCCATTATAAAAAGACATGCAAAAAAATCCAATTTTACATGTATATTTTGCCTAACTTGATCTGTTTAGCTTCAAGCAATTACTACATTATGTACACACTAAAGTGAGTAACATCAGGTGGTTAATTGTGTGCCTGTTGACGCCAATTAGATTTTTTTATTCTTTGAGGAACATGTTTGCCCTAATGCTAACCTTTTCTTTTTTGAAGTTCCTGGTGAAGTATTCTATACAGTCCTTAGATTTTTGTATACTTTCAGGATTGAAATCTGCAAGTAATTAATCTTTTGCTTTTACTTTTCAAAGACAAAAGCTACTCTAAGGGGCATGAGGACTGAATGCTTCTTAGAGGTTTCAAAATGATCAGAGGACATAGGGCAGTGGACCACCCAGACTGAAGCCTCTGAAATAGGCCGTTTGTCAACAACAGGTTATGTTATGACTTTGCATTGTAAAAATAACTCTGTCTTAGCAAGATAATTCAAATCAAAATTTGAACATTGTATGTATATTGCTGTTCAAAAGTCTTAGACATCTTACACACAATCAGGAGTTACAATATACAGTATGTGTTTTATGAGCATCAACAATTGACCCAAAGCCTCCACTAGCATTTTCTACTACTTATGAATAAGGCTTGGTTGTTGTCATTTAGATATTTTTTAATTAATATTGATCAGAATCATAAAAAAACTTGTTCATAGCAAAGCATGGTGCTGAACTATACTTGAGCAGCCAATGTGAACTGTTCTCATAGCTCATCCATCACACTTTCCAGACATTCTCAAGTGTCAATGTCTGGTCTTTGTTATCAACATAATTTGTTCTGTATATCAATAAAGCTAAAAGGCAACCATTTGTACAACAAAATAACTTTTAGCTTGAAACAAAATGCCAGAAAATTAGCAGATCTTTGCCACAGTTGAGTTTCTGCACAAAGAAGAGAAAAGTTTGAAAATAGAATAAAATTCAACATGTCTAAGAATTCTGCACAGCTTTATATAGAAATATATAATATATGGCTTACATATCAGATACCAATTAACTAGAGGTCTACCAAATGCAACCCTCTTGTAACATATACTTACATACACTCAATTGAATCAGAAATTGTAATGCTTGTGTTTTTAAAATCCTGTATTTCTCAAGAAACACTTGCTAGTTGTATCATTTGAATTCATATTCAACAAAACCTTGAATGTTAAATTTTGCAGGAACCTGAATGATGGCCTCTAGGCCTTTCTGGTCTGCAGAATGTATGTCACAGAAACACGAGAATGGTGGGAAATGAATGTTCTCACGTAGTCTTGACAATTTCTGGTCCTGGCCAAGGTTCTTCTAAGACTCTGATGGATGACTGTGCAAAGTCCACATCAAAATGTAAATATCTATCCTTGTTTCCCCTACATACAGAGTCCAAAACAAGAGGAATGTAAATATAGTTTAGAGAGCATTTCTTAATTTTAAATTTGCCTTCATTGTAATGTAGCCATATAGACAATTAACTGTTGAAAGTATTATATTCCAAGCACAAAAGGAATCAAAAGGAGAAGCCACAAAATTAATATATTCCGTACTACTGTACCAATAATTATTAAAGCTGTCAGATCCTAATGCAATATTATAGATTTTGGGGCAAGGATATAATTGGGCATTACATGGAAACAAACATCTGAACATAAATTACTGGTCAAGGTCAATATTTTCTTTAGACACAACTGCCTGTAGGTACTTTAATGTAGGACAGAAAATTTGAAACTGGTTTGATATTTTGTATAAAACATAACAAGTGTGAATATGGTAAAAAGAACCATTTAAAAGGACAATTGAACATTTACTTATTGTATGTCAAAACATTATTTTCACTTTCACTAGGGCGCATGCAAAATATTCTCAACCTGTTAGCAGCTTAAAAGTCTAGGCTAAAACAATGAACCAGAATAAAAAAAAAAATTAAAATGTTAAATGCATTGTCAAATCCCTTCAAATCTGTATGGCTTACTATGTTGTATCTGCGATCTTGGGAAAGAAGGCGAGTTCTATACTGGTTGTATTGACAAACATCCATCTTAAAAACATGAAGAAATTGAACTCTATGATATTCGGTTTCTTTTGCTGGGGTTCAGAGCCACAATGGGGACTATTTGTTGAGCACAAGTCAGACTCCAATTTATGAGAATCACTATGGATGATCATCCTGTTCTGAAGAGCAGAATCATCTGAAAAACTAGAACACAGTACAATAGCTCAGCTGAATAATGATTAGGAAACCTGTCAAAATAGAAGCAAAACAAGTAGGCTACTGAATAGATTCTGAGGCCTTGGGGGGTACACTTTTCACTATGTCAAAAAAGTTTACAGTGTGTCCAATACTTAAGAAGAAAAAAAACAAAAGATAGAAGGTAGTCTTGGAGTTGTCTCTCAGAAAGCATCTAATTTACAAGTGCAATCCATTTTTGGGTGAATTAATGTCTGTTGATTTAAACTATGCAAGGAATGTCAAGTTTTCCTTTTAAATGTTGTGCAACATTTAAATGAATGTACAAAATATCTAAAAATGCTAATGTAATGTTTAAAAAATGATGTTTCTTATATACAGTTTTTGTTTTGCGAATCATATATGAAAAGCAGCAACTATTTACCCTGTACATGCATTCCAATACACTGAATCATAAAAAAACAAGTACAGTAGCTTTATTTTTTTTCTATTTGATAACTTTGCCAAAGCTGGCACTTCCCATCTCTTAAAGTTGCTGCTGTATGTCTTAAACTATAAATCAGACGTTATGACCATTCTTGTTAATCATAATGGCTATACGACAGCACCTTCAGTGTGGTTCCTAATTTGTCCAAAGGCATCAATGTCACAGAACAGCATCATCACATCTCATGCTGTGTTCCCCACGCTGTTCATGATTTTGGTGATTGCAGCACTTCTGCTTTGTTCTGGAATTAAAACTCCATTCATGAGTTCTTAGAATGGGCCCAATATGTCGATCAGTATACTTTTCCTGTTTTGCTCTTTGCTCTTTGTAAGGCTTTTTCAGTGGAAATTACAGAGGTAAAGGCTAACTCTGTCTTGTGTCATGTCCTCTCTCTGTCCAGCTTGCTAGGGACTTCAGTCCAGTTTTCACTGATGTATTAAAAAGTCAATTACTACTATGATTACCTCAAGGACTTTGTTATCATTTGACAGATAAACTACCATAGGATAAATCTCCAGAACCGAGCAAGCTAACTGAAACATTATAAAAGAGACGACGTTTCCAAGTGTATGTAGAGGTTTCTAGTATTGAAAGGAGGTGATCATTTCCCAGTTACACTGGATTTGACTCCAGGGAAGTTTTGCTATTGAAATGGATTCAAATGGATTTTCATGAATCCAACCAAACTAACCAATGCGCCAGATACCACGAACAAGGGAACACCACTGACAGGTATAAATATTTGAGTTGCACAGAAAAACAGGGAATTGTGTTTCCTCAGGTCCAGAACAGCTTTTAGAGTAGATTTATTTGAGGGCACTAAACGTTGAAGATCAGATGTGAATGAACGAATGAAATTGGGACAGCAAGGCAAGAGCAGTTTGCATATCAAGTAGTTATGGCATCACAATCCTTTTTTCGACATCAGGCGACAGAGGGTGTGATTCCTTTGTCCCCTGCCTAAGTCATTAGATTTCATTTTGATGGCCAACATGATCAGACCATATACAAAAACAAACTGGTTCCCCAAGAAGTAAAGTGCAGACTCTTTTTTTTAAAAAAAATGAAATATACAATACACATATCTATTATTTAACTGAATGAACAGCAAAGCAATGTCCCATATCACCAGTCATGATTATAAGAATGCCATTTCAGTCACTCACTGGCTTTTCGATGAGTGGGCGCTCTTGCACTGAAACTTGGAGGATTGATATTGGAATTTGTTAAATGAGACAGGTTTCTGTAACGACTTGGTATGCAATGGAATCACATCAGCAGTGTCAATACCTGAATTTAGAACACTTTAGCAAAACTCACAATGAAGCAACCCAGTATAAAACACACTGATGCTCAATAATATGTTGAAGCTTCGAGCAGCAGGGCTCCACGATGCACGATTTTGCTGGTATGCACACCAGGAAAGGAAAGCAGCACAGACCGCTTGCGATTTTCTAATACTTAAAAAAAATACTTTACATTTTTTATAGTATATATTTTCCCTAACCACATTTACCAGTCTGACCACAGAATTACACCTGTCACTTTGAAACCTTTGGAAAATTCATGCATTTTTTTCACTTCATTAAACAAAGAAAAGTCACCCTCTTGAATCCAGATTCTCCACAGCTGTTACTTCTTTCTCACTTGTACAAGCCTTTGAAAGTTTCTTTCTTACATCTCAGGTCATCAGGAGACAAATGAAAGTAGAATCAATTAATATTCCCCTTTTCTCCTCATCCTACATCCTCCATGTCTGGTTAAAGACTTGCAACAAGTGCGAAGCAGCACAGACAGGAACGTGTTTTCAAAAACGGTACAGGACAGCAGCTATCCAAACTCAAATGCTCGGTGATCCAAGGTATCAAAGGAAGAATGACTTCCAAGAGTTTAAATTCTTAAGATAGAGCATCAGGTATTTCAGAATTGTACAAATGGCATTGAAGACATACGCCTCGTGTTTTTTTTTAATTCTGAAATAGCTGTAAGTTGCACATGAGAAGAAGTTTACGGACTTCTGCAACAGGAGCGAATATGACTAACCCTAACCCTGCAGCAATGCTCCACAGACCTGGGCATTTGAGTTTGGATCTCTCCACAATGAAAACACGGATTAGCTCCCATTGAAAGATAGTTGTATTATTTGCACAAAGCTCTCTGTTTTCCCTACTTTGTCTTACACAATACCCAGTTACACAAGAAGCAGAATCAAAATGAGTATTTGTACAGACAGATTTTACTTTTTTGTTTTTCCTACTTTACTGACCAGAGAGTTTTGGGGGTCATCGAGAGAGAGGGAGGGAAAGAGAGAAGCGTGCCGCCCGATCCATTCGAATGGCAACCAATCCTGAGATAGTGGGAATCCGATTAAACGCACCAAAAAGGCACTTTTTAACAACAGTGCTTCTGTTCTAAGGAATTCAAGTTAAGAAAGAGTGCCTTTCACTCTCTTTAGTGATAAAGCAAAGGTTTTGAGCAAAAAAATAAACAACATCCCTGCTGGCTGCACTGGAACCGAATAATGGCACAGAGACAAGGCGCCTTTTCTCTTTTTCATGCTATTAGACAGCTTATGTTCTAAAAGAGTGGAAATAATCATAATAATAACAACCAAAAATCCAACTTAAAAAGAAACAGAAAACCTGCCACTAAAAATAAAATGCTATTGTTTTTTCTTTGTTTTTACAGTCAGCAGGGGAAATTCATTAAAAAGCTGCCTTTGTATCGTCCTCACTTGGGTTGTTGTTGTTTTTTCTGTTTTGTTTCTTAAGTGGTGAAGCGCGGTTGACACGTCTTGCGGCCGAGGGCGGTTAGTCTTCGTCCCCGCCCCCGTACATGTCGGCAAGCTTCTTGAAACGAGGACCCCAGTCGTTGAGATAGTCGTAGTCCTGGTCGCCGGTGCTAGATGAGTTGAGCGAGCTGACTGAACCCGCAGTGGAGCCGCTGCCCTCGTAGTCGAACACCAGCAGGGAGTCGTAGGGCGGGGCGGTGGGGTCATTGTCTGCAGCTCGCAGGCCCTGCGAACAGTCCAGGTACATAGTGAAACGGTATTTTTGACACATTGTATTGGTGCTCTAGGCAGGGATCTGATTTGTAAAAGGAGCTTCTTTTGTGATCATGCAAAACCCCCACAACACACAGCACTACAAGAGAGCTTGATTCTATTTAATTTTGTGGGAATACCTTCTACCTTAATATTGTTGGAACACAATGACAAATGAAAAAGGACAGCAAAACAGACCCAGGCAGCGCAGCTGCCAGTCCCTGCCAGGTGTACATCTAGCTGTAACACTAGTTTTAAAATCATGGGATTAAGAAGGATGGGTGAGTTGTTCTAAAGCTCTTGCCATATGTTTGATGCCAAAAGCTTATGCCACTTGTGACACTTAGGATACATCCTCACCAAGATTATACTTGCTGACTACTGCATTAATTAGGCAATTTAAAGAAACGGAAGCTATGACAGAAGGTAATGGGATTAGAAGTGCATTAAGACTGCTGCAGGAACAGTATGTGTTTCTGTACCTCATTGATGAAATCCCCAATGTCTCCAGGATGGGGGACAACTGGTCGGATTGGGTACTGGGATTCGGCCACAACAGGCCTCTCGTCCACCCGCCTGATCCCAGGGGGTTTGCTGATGATGTGATCTAGCGATTCCGGCTGCTGCAGCTGGCTCAGGTCATAGTCCTGAAACACGGAAAGGAGAGCAACAATGGCACTGAAAGTCAGACTCATAGGATATTCATGACCCCTGCCTTTAAAACTACCGGATTTTGTGCGTCTAAAATATAACATTTGACAAAGCCTTTATCACAAAACAATTATTTATTTTTTTACGCAAGATCTGGCGAGTTTCTGAATTTCAAGAATAAGCAAGAAAGCATCATTTGAAAACTCCAAGTACTAACTGTGAAAGTTTATACCAAATTTATCTTGCTTCTAGTTAGGGTCTAGTTTAGTCTGTTAAAAAGATTCCTGTAAATGGTAGTGCAGCAGAGGGAAGCTTCACATAAGCTGTCCTTATAATATGGGCATTTAGCTGGCATCCGGAGCAAGCCTAATGTTAACATTCCTTCCCTCCCTTTACTTGTCAAAACACCAACTCGCCTAAGTGCCTCTTCTTCATTTTCTACTAACCTGTAATAGTAGAAACCCCAACTCAATCAATTCCCTTTAGGCTAGTCTGCTCAATACCCAACTCTTTTTACTGGCAGGCCTGGTACAGCAAAGATTAAGTCTGCTACTCAGTCTAAAGGTAAGTATAATACCCAGGTTTTGTCAGAGCCATATTATTTTCCCCCAACCGTCTTAACTACAAATCTCTCCCAAGATGTAAGGTCACACCATCTCAGAGACTTGTGTGAGTCTGAGTAGACAAACCCTGTCTACTCTGCGTGACTATTTATAGAGAACTGTGTCCACAGGTGCAGCCCACTCCTCGATTTCTTTGCGAGAATGTCATCCTTACTTTTTTAGCAAATCTCGGCATCACCCTCTGGCAGCTGTGCCTTGTTTTCCCCATCTGGTCACCCTGGTCCAGTATTCCTAATTTCATTACCTTAAATGGGCTAAACTCCCTTAAGAAAATGGTATTATTGCCAACAAAGTCTAAAAACCATGAACTATACGATATATCATTTACCAGAATACTGTACCTTCTGAATTCTTCAGATCCCCAAAGGAAACACAAATTCAGAGTGATATTGTACCTTTCAGTCTTTTTCTTTGTTCCAGGTGGAAAACAAGCTAAAGGAATGATATGAAAATGAAAATACTCTGACCTGGTCCTCCTCTCCTCCACCCTCCTCATCATATTTCAGGATGTTGTCACGTACATCATCTTCGGGGTCAATCAGCAGCTGCTTGGTCTGCCTCTCCTTCTCTCGTCGCTTCATCCAGACCACAAACAGAAGCACCATGGCTGGAGGATGATAGCACTGGTCATTTCTTGTTTCAAGGCCATGATATTAATCTAAGATCTCATGGCCCCTTATATGTAATGCATAGAATCCCAGTTTTTAACAACCGCTCATCACTCTGGCAGCATAACCTCCTGTTACTGAATTTGATGAGCAAAATCATCCCATAATGTATTGTTTTAAAAGCTAGTTTCAATTTAGATCACAACAAACCATAGTTTATAAGTCCTAAAGCAATACCTTGACTTTCAAAAGCCTTCAGTCACATACATAGAGTAAGGTATTCAGGGCAAAATAACCCTGCAGTAAAAAATACCCAATTCTGTGTGTAACAGGGCCTCAATTTCAAACATGACCCAAGCCTGACCCAATTCCATAAGTACGATTCCACCTCATTCGTCTTAAAAAAAAAAAGACTCTGTGGCTAAGGATCTGCACCTGTGGCTGGAAGGTAGCCGGTTCAAATCCTGCAGAGCAATCCTACTCCGTTGGACCCCTGAGAAAGGTCCTTAACCCCAGCTGGTAGGTTGACTGGAAAGTTATGGAACCTATCCAGTAGGTGCATCTACTGTATGTGTATTACCCATCAGGAGTGACCTAAACGAACCAATTAATGAGTATTCACCCATTTTCTAACCGTCCCTTCCAATTCATGGCCATTGAGAAGGAAGAGCCTATCTCAGCAAGGAACAAGCACAGGACACTTATAGACCAATAAGTCAGAATTCCGTTACATACAAGATCATCTGAACAGCAGTAGGATTCTAGTGGTTAATCTACAAGGATTTAAAAAAGGCAGGCCTAACTAAATTTGAACAAGCAACAACAGTAACGGATATCAGTAGAGCATATATAAATATATTTCGATTTTCAGAAGGCTTTTGGTAATGTTCCTCATAAAAATCTTAAATTGTAGGCAGTAGTATACATTTATATCTTTTGGCTGAGAACAAGTTAATGAATGGAAAGAGAGACTACAGATAAGAGGTGAATGCCTAAATTGGGATAATGTATTTACCTTTAAATAATTAATTTCAAATGCTGTTTTAGTATGGTGTTGCAGGACTAGGAAAATATTTATGTTGAAAAGGAGCTTGTCTAAACATTTTGTATCAGCCAGAACCCAGAGACCACAACCTTGATTTGGGTCAGGTGTTGCAAAACTCTTGTGTGATGGCAATAATAAGCACATGATGCACAATACATTGTGTCAAACCCACATGCTGAATATTTAAGCTACGACTCTCGTGAATGTTCATGTCCCATTTTACCTGTTGACAAGCCTCATGTATCTATAAGTCTGGAGATAAACACAGCTATTAAGCACTTTTGTTTTCAGCTTAGAGGAAATGGAAAGTAGTGTCTGTGTGTTTCAGTTTCATTTTCACGTGGTCAGTTTGTTTTGAGTGGCATGCGGATGAAGAAACTACCTTGTCTTTTGACTGTTTGTAGGTCTCACTGGTCTATGTATTTGTGTCAAATAGGTTCTGAGCTGCATGTCAGTTAATGAAACCTGAAATACCATGATTACCGTATGTTTAGTATCTCTGCATGAACTCAAAGCCGATCACTACAATATAGCGATACATTCATCATCCTGCTTTTATGTGATTTTGTGTGTTTATTCATTGATTAACGAAAGATACCCCAGAAAACCGCTGTGATATGGCAAGTATTGCTCTTCTGTTATGTGCCTGCATATGCAATGCCAGACACTCACTGAGCAGTATGATGATACAGATGAGGATCGCAATGATGGCACCAGTGCCCAGCCCTGCTGCAGCCACAGCTCCAATGGTGGTGCAATCACCATTCTCATCACAGGGGCACACCTTCACCTTGATGATTGACTTGTTGGACATGGTAGGGTTCCCTGAGTCTGAAACAATGATCGGCACATCGTATACCCCAGACTCCAGGTACTGGATGTGCAGACTCAGCTGGACATAATCACCTGGGAAATCAGAGACATGGGCACATGAGTACATGCATAATTATTATTATTATTATTATTATTATTATTATTATTATTATTACAATTTCTTACACTTTGCTCAAAGTACTTTACAGGTTATGGGGACTCCCCTCCCCCACCAATGTATTGCACCCACCTGGATAATGTGATGGCTGTGCACTAGTAAGTTCAAAACACATCAGCTATCAATGAGTACAGAGTTAAGACCTCGGTTTTATGCCTCACCCAAAGGATGGAGACTTTTTTTACAGTATAGTGTCCTCATCACTGAAGCAAAGAACAGTCATTTTGTTTCTTTTGTAATGATGCTAAATATTTTCAAAATGTACTGTACTAAAGTAAGAAGAAAATGCCCCTCACCATTAAGACGGGAGATCGTCCAATTACGCCTCACACTGGGAGGGGAGCTTGGCAGCTCAAACACAAAGGGGCCAACATTAGGCTCCACATCAGAGTCAGAGGCAGTGATGTTGATGGAGTTGGTATTGATTTTCTCGCAGATCTGGGCCTCTTTGGGCAAGAGCTCTGGCGCATTGTCATTGACGTCAATCAGGTAGATCTGTAGTGTGCCTGTGCCACTGGCTGGAGGAAATCCTGCATGATACCAAGACAGGAGAAATGAATTCAGCCCCACCTTCACTCCCTTTTAACATAATAATTCATATTGTGTTCTATGTTAGGGTTCCCTATAGAAACATATGCCTAATAATAAACTTATAATTTCCATCCATCCATTTTCAAAACATTTCTTCAATTTAGGGTCACAGGAGAGTCGGAGCCTATCTTGGCAAGTAATGGGCACAACACAACCACCCTTATTGATCAGGAATGAACCAGGGAGGCAGCTGCAAGGGTGCAGTTGATGTGAAGAGAGGGAAGCTAAAACAAATGATCGTGGTTATGATATGTGGGTAGCAAGTGAATATTTATACATGGGAGAGGAGAAATGCAAGAATATTAATTTTCCTCCTCCTGAACTTCTGTTAAATAACACCATTTATTGTATTTGTGTTTGATGACCACTTGCATTTGACAGAAGAGAGCAATATAAATATTTTCAAAAGAGGAAGAAAATAGATGGAGACAAATTCTGTAGATCACTAAGATACCAAAAATAAATGATAACTTGGTCATACAGTAAAACCCATGTAAAACCCAAGTAGTACAATATATCAATTTACAATATCCTTAACTACAATGGTTAAAATAATTATTTAGTTTATCAGGACCAGGAAACACATCACCGTACAGCATCCAGTAATAATTGCAATTTTACAATCAGAGTGATGTGATTTAGCTCTGATTCTTGAACCGGTTATTGAGAAATAACGTTATCACATTAATCATATGAGACATTACTTTTGGTATGCATTACTGCATTCATAATAATAAAAAAATACAATTTATGAGCACTTTTTAAGACACTCAAGGTACTGTACAAAATGATACACATACAGTAATACATATACCAATAGCAAAAAGAGAGAAAAAAGGAAAAGCACAGCACATTGACCTAGTAAAATCAAGAATAACACTAAATTATACATTAAAAGCTACAGTAAAAAGATAGATTAAAACATGTCTGAGAAAGTTCTACTACCTCATAAAAGAAAATGATTGAGATAGTCACTGAGTTCTATGTGAACATTAATATCAAATGAACCAAATGGAATGTTCCTCACACTCAACTGTGTGTGTTTTAATTCACCTAGGAATTACTAAATTGGACCACGCTTCAAATGAAACATGAAAGTTGGAATGAATGCAGATGATCTTAGCATCTTTACTTGTGTTTACTTCTAACACAGACCGGTCTGCTATGGAGTTTTTATGCTGTCTTGGAGACAGCAGTTGTTGAAACAAATGACCAAATTCTGAACCCTAGGGAGTCGACCAAAGCTTCCAGTGAGAAAAAGAGAGCAATTATGAATTTGTAAAACTGTTGACAACTTCTTAATTATGTAAATTATGCTACTCTGGAAGGAGCTTGCTGGGAGCAACACTGTTAGCAGATGAATAGATGTTGTGGGAACCATTTTCACGTATTTATTTTTTAAAGTAGAATCTGCTCTAATATGCCCTGTTCATTATAATCCTTCCTAGAAGTTTTTTTAATTCACAATTTTCCTTTTATTTATTAAAATTGTATGCATACTTTTTTTCTTGTGTTTATAAAAAATCCTAGTCATATACTAAAGGTTACTAAAGCCCTGTCCTCATCAGAATACATTTTTACATGGCTGACAAATTTTCTCAGATCTTTTTTTTTTTGGTCAATAATCCACTGAACTGGTGTAGAATGTGAACTCCATACTCCAAAGAACAGATTGGAAGAAACTAAATCAAAATGTTCGTGCCACCTGGAAACTAATACGTTTTCACATCAATTTCGTGAAGCACGTTCGAGTCAGACTCACCTGTTCAAATTCTCTCAACCTAATACGGGTGATTGATTGTGTTGTTCCCCTAGCAGTGCATTCTAATGCACAGATCTAATGTTCTACACTGCGCCCTACAACTTGTTTTATTGATTCCTGCTCTGCTCATGATATAAATGTGTGCTGCTTATGTTTCTTTGTAGGAGATACTAAGAAAATGTTGTGTAGACTTTTTTTACCATGACTCTTCTATCTGGTTTTCACTGGAGCAACATTTTCAGGCTGGCCTAGATATAAAAAGTAGATATATTCCTTCCTGAGACTGTCTCACAGATTTGGAGAAGTTCTGCACACAAAAACCTTTTAGCACTTAAAATTTATTACATTAACTCCAGTGAGGGAGCCCTCATTCCTAAGGTGATCCTGATTTAGAAAGGGTCTAATAGGTGGCATTTCAAAGAGCTTGATCCACAAAATGGCAATTGCTTGCTATAGGTCCACATCTGAACAACTCTTTTAAAATCAAACCTAGTGTGTCATTTTTGCTATAAAAGGTTGGAACAATAGTGAAAGAGAAAAGCACCTTCTGACAGGACTGAGCTGGTCGGGAGTCTTAATTACACACAGCTGTAGTGGGATCTCTCATTATCATCCCCTTCACTTACTGCAGCTGTGCCTTAGCCTATTTAACCATCTTTTCTCCCTCTATTCAGCAGATCACTGATGCGTTGGCAGTTTTCTGTCACAGTTGTAACATTAAAGAGCATGAAAGTGTGGTAGCTGACTAAACTCCATTTCTTACCTGTACTTTTTGGGTGTTTTACTCTTTATTTTCTCTTTGGATTTGGCCTCATGTGAGGTAAAGCTTAAGTCCTTCTAATGTGGACCAATTGTTTTTTATTCCCCTTTTCTTGGTTAATGGAGCCTTAACTCCTCTAGAAGGATTATTTTTTTTAATAAAAATAATGTCTTTGGGTTTTTTTTTTTAAAAGTTTCCTTCACAACTTGTTTTGCTCTTTGCCAGGCTTTTGTCTGCTTACTTTACCTTTGTTGTGTTAACAAAGCTGGAACACAGATGTTTGTTAAAAAAAAAAGCTTTAGGTTTGAGCTTCGCTTACATGAAGTTTGTTTAAAACTTAACATTTATTTTAACTTTAAAACTGGGAAGGATTTTTTAGTCCAAGGCTTACTTCTACTACTGCCTACTGCAACCTTAGAGCTGTGTTTTCTGGAAAAAGACTATATGAGAAACACAAAATGCTTCAAAAGGATTTGTATTTAAGATTTGTTTGATGTTGGCAGAGAAAAACCTTCCAGCAAGCTTTCATGATCTTATTCTAGCTTAAAATCCAGGTTAAAACAAACTATTTATAGGTACAAAGACAGTGGCTCCTAAATACTGTGTCTAACGGATTATGACAATGATGGCTGAGATTTTAATGTATTCTCTCACAGTGTTTACTCTCCAAATGCCATCACCCCAAGCTTACATTTCCATAATCCCTTTAGCATTATCTCTGCAGACACTCCCACTACACTGATACTGTCTGCAGACGGGCTGCTAATTCATAATTTAATGCACATCAAAACTACATTTTTAATGGTTGGCAAATTAATCAATTCAAACCCCCAAGTGAGAATCAATACCACTGTAACTGATTCAGAACCAATTACAAAGTAACTTTACCTCTGAAAAAACTCTTCCAAGCTTACTTTCAGTTCATGAAGATAGTAATTAAACATGGAGAAAGCATAGGCAGCCTTAACATAATCTTCAGAAAGTTCAGGTTCAACTTTTATTTATTGAGAATGTTTCGGGTTTCTATGGCATTCTTTGTTTCAGGAAAAGAAATTATTTTGATAAAAGTAATTCCACAGTAGAAGTTGTTTTAGAATGTGGTTTATTAACTCAAATGCTAAAACGTAATGAATGCAGGCCCTAATCTCTTCCAAAACCTACAAAGTTTCATATTCTGGGCCTTGGCAATGCGAAACAGGTTTGAATCTCATTAAACTTTAGGTAAATACATAATGCACTGCTCTACACTGATAAGGCTATGCTGAAAAGCTATTTGTTTCCAGTGCAGAAGAGCTAAGTATTTCTTTGCTGTTTGTATTTTTACTCCATTGAGTTCATGCTTTGATTTTATGGAACAAACAGCCAAAATTTAGAAACCAGGATCTTACCCAAAAAACAAAGAAAAAAGGGAAATGCTTTTCCAGTAAGTTGGGGTGAATGGCCCTCTCTAAAGCAACCTTTGTGGACTACAATCCTTCATCTTGGAGCTGAAATGTGAATTATATGGTGAAAAAACTATCCTTTCACGTATTTTGCATTTTATTTTTACAGATTTTTTTTTTTAATTTTGGGGCTTTTTGCATTCCGCAAGCAGTAAGAATAACATAATTTGCATTTGAATGAAGACAATAATTTTATGCACAAAATTATTCATCTGTTCAGCTGGTCCTGCCTTGGACAACATTCACTCATTCATACACATTGGCGTTTAGGTTTAGTTTAAACCAAATAAATTGGGATTTGTAAGGCAGCCTAGTGAATTTATCCTATGTGGAATGGTAAAATTACATTTTGAGAAGATGGGAGAGCACTTTCATAAAAACATAGTTTTTTTATATACTTCCTATAGTAGTTTCTTCCTGAAAAATAAAATAATCTGACAATGTCTTTCCTTTTCAGGCTTTGACAGAACTCCAAATTCTCTTTGGTTTAATCCCCACTTTCCCTCTTGGACCTTTTCACTGTATTATTTCTGGATTTATTTCCTTTAAAATGTTTGAATCCAACAGGCGTCACTCAGAATAGGCTGAATGTATTAAAAATAGTGTGCCTATTAGTAGCACTGGGACCCTGGGTTAAATTGCTGGGATGCTATCTAAATAGAGTTTGTACTGTACGGTCTCCTCATTTTCATGTGGGATTCCACTGGGTGCTCCTGTTTCCTCCTGGTGGGTTAAGTGACGTCTGGGAGAATTGGCCCTGGTGTGTTTGAGATTGTGTTTGTGCCAATCTGTCCTGTGATGGACTGGTGTCTGATCTAGGGTGTACCCTGCCTTGCACCTGTTGCTTGCTGGTATAGGCTCTAGAAACCACTGCAGCCCTATATTGGATAAACAGGTTAGAAAATGGATGATCAAGTGTGTTTTTGAAAATGCATTTTCAGGAATCAGAACCATCACTGAAAGCAAACTTTTGTCTCATGACTTAGTCTTAATCTGTATGAAATCATATCTATTTGACGGGGATGGTCTGCCCACCTCTAACCTTTCATTTGGGTATGGTATCATTCATACTTGAGAAAATGAAGCCTTGAGGTGATCCCACGCCTAAAACCCAACACAAAACATGAACGAAACCTTGGCCTGGCTGCTAATCATTCCCAGTTTTTCCTCCTCCTGCCACAACACGCACAAATGTAAACAACATGTTTCAGCTTCCTCACTTACACGCCTCCTCTCTTCCGATTTTTACGTTCTTTTGGTTGGACACCTTGGATTGCTAAGAAAAACCTACAAGCCTGCCATGACCTCAGCTCATATGGGCATCGTCACATTAGAGTGGCAGTAGAGTAGAAAGCAGTGCAGAGGCAGGCGCTTACCATTGTCAGCGGCAAGGAAGGTGGCCTCATAAATGTTATTTTTAACATAGATTGACTCCCGATCCAGGACTGCTGTGGTGATGATTTGACCATTCGTGGCATTTATGTTCAGCCAATTTGCTGGATCTGACAGCTTGGAGTACCTAGGGACAGGAGAAATTAATATAGATGAACTCCCTCCCTCAGAGTGTGTTCCAACATGCTGACAATTTTCCTCCACAACTCCCGACATTTCAATGAAAGACTGGTTGAACCTCTTTCTCGCCCACCCTAAGCATGTTCTCTTCAAGATAAAGTGCCACACGCCCCATTTTCACATTTTAAGGCAGCATCAGTGTTACAGTACCTTATAGAAAAATAGATTTTTTCGTATTTTTTAAAGCCGCAAGACGACGAAAACAATTCTATTCCAGATGCAGTTAGTAGGCTTAACCAAGCTGTCAATAAAGTTCTTTAAATGTGGCCAGAAGGATGAGATGTGAAGTGCTGTTAAAGGCGAACTGTAATATACAGTACTTTCATAAAGCTGAGCTGTGTCTTCCAAAATATTTAGTGAAACAATAATAAATCAGTACTTATAAAGATACAATGTACCAGTAAATGTAGTATTTTTTAATATTTTGAAACGGGATGCTGTAGAACAGTCTCTCTGATAAAAAAAAAAAATGAGTGAAGTTAAGTATACTGTAGGTGGAAAAAAAATAAACATTGCCTTGGGCTCACCCACTTACCTCATCTTTTCATCTTTTGAAGTCTGAACTTTTTTACTGTGGCTCGTTAGTCTTAACTTGGGGTATACTTTGATATCGACCAACTCCCAGGTGGATAAAACACAGTGTACCACTGATTAATCTGTTGTCAAACAACCATCAAGCAAGTGACCTTCACACTTTCAAAGCTACATTGACTTGAGCTCCGCAGCCTTCAGCACAGTCAATTTCACCTCATTTTCCACTCTTCTGTACAACTCATTGGAAGCAATTACTTCATCTGTTTAACAAGAGGGGCCATTCCCAGCACAAAGAGAGTGCAAGTAAGAACGGATATTTAAATATTTCAAGAATTATTTGCTCTTTTCTTTCCTTTTCATCACTTTCTGTTTTTATGAAAAATTAGTCTTTCAAAGAGTCAAATACAGTACATGCAATTAAGTTTGTCTGCAACATATTTTAGTGCACGTATTTAAAGAGTAATACATTCACAGACCAACATGCAGTGAGGCACAGCCTGCTATAGTAGGTCCATTTGTGTATAGGAAAAATGTAAAACTAATACATACATATATTTAAGTATTCATATAAAAAAAAATTATCTGATATATATATATATTAATAGATCCCTATAGTTTGTTTCTCTTATCTTGAAAAGACATATCAGAACATTTATTGTGATAAAGCCTCAATCTTTTCAATTTTAAAAATATACTCACACAATACAATTTTATACAATGCTCCTAATATGATGGGTACAGTGACCTGTCTGAACAAAACTGTATTAATGCTTAAATTAAGAATTATACTTTCGAATTCTATTTAAATTCAGCCCTGCTAAATTCAATATTGTTCCGCAGTTACCCTGCAGAGAAATTAAAAAAATAATAATTAAGCATATTTTGTATTTGTTTCTTTTTTTAATTTTGGTGGGGTTTTTTTTTGCAATTACTAATACAATGACGTTGCTGGCTTAGTCCATAAAAAAAAAATCAAGTTGCAAAGTCTTGCCTAAACAAATCTGCACTGTTCAGTATTCACTCATCCTGAGCAATGGCAGGAATACTGATCAGATGATGGGTATAATGAGTTTACTGAGCATGGTCATTAACCATCAATATTAATTTCAGCAAAGGCACAATGATTAATTCACATTCATTTTTTTCAGTTTAAGGTTAGCTTTAAAACTCTGTCTCGAAATGTCCTGGTGAACATGGAGTCATATGGATATTATAATCTTTTAAGATCCCTTTCAAGTGATGGCGTTTTGGTGTGCTATGGAGCAACATAGTAAGTTAAAAATAGGATTAACACCTCAAGAAGATAATGCACATTACAAATAGTCTAATCCCCATATTAAAGGACTGTAGCATTAAAGATTGCACTTTAATTATGCAACCCAAACAGCACTTAATGAAGATCTAATAAAACTTACAGTATATTAAGTGAATTAACACATAATGTTTCTCTAGTGGATGCCAATTTTAAAAGCATTAAATAAAGTGTGTAATTATGCATTTTTTCATATAAAAAAACAAACTAAAAGATTAATGGACCGTCTGAAGTTCAGTTTTTAATCTTTTCACTTAATTTGTTCCAAACCTGTTAGTTTTTAAATAAAGACCAGTAGATGGTGAGTTTCCCACTGCACCAGAATTTCCAGACCAATGTGGTCTGTGACACTAGGAGGTGTCAAAGAGAGGACACTCTAGGAGGTGTCGTGTGGCAGAAAAGATGAAGAACTTGTCTGTCTGTGCCGTAGTGAAAAGACCACAGCTGACAGACCTGTCAATCAGACCGTTGCCATAACATCCAGGTATGGACAGAAATCAATTCCACCTGAATATATCTAATACATGATATTAAAGACTTGCCCTGGTGATAATATGGGACTGAGTCTTAGTGTGTTTTTCGACCGGTCTTGGCAGTTTTTCTGTAAGCTTCTTTGTGTCGACTGACCCTGGCTTTGGACTTTTGGATTGCTCTCCGGCTTGTTACAAGTGCTTGGTCTGGCTTTTGGACTTGGCTTCCTGCTCAGTGTTTGGATTTCTGGATTTTCCTTTGGTACCTTGAGTTTTAGTTTCACAGCTTTGACCCTTGCCTGTTTGCTTCGGTCTGTGTTTCACTGTTTCTTCACTTACCTGCTGTTGGACCCTGTCTTCGATTTTGAAGCATAACTAAGGTCCTGACCTACACAGTCATTGAAGCTGCCATGTCACTTTCTGTAAGAATATGGGTATTAATTCTAGTATCCTGGCTGAACTGCATTCTGGGCTTGATCAATCCTGCCTCCCTAATATTAAAATTGAAATGCTGAAGTCATTTCTCATTACTCTACTAGGTCTGCTTTGTAGTAGTGTTGATGGAGCATAATGGATGCTGCACATTACCCAAGAGGGAACAGCATCTCACTTGCAGAACCTGTCATTAATCCACCAATTTTAACCTTTTCTATTTTAACTTTAGTGAATACAATCACTCACGTTTTAATCTATTAGAATAATATATTCACACAGTCATATGTGTGAATTTGTCATGTGTCACAGTCATATACTTTCAGTGGCAAAAAGGAAGAGGATTCTGGTGAGGAATAAACAGTCTAGAAAATGCTTTAAGATATTCAGGAGTGTATGCTAGATGCAGAAGGAAATAGTGACCTAAGGCACTCACCCTAATTAAACAGAAGCAGATAGTGAATAAAGTACTAAGAGTTAATTGCCAGGTTTAACACTCAGTGCTTTTCAGAAGGCATACTTAATCATTCCTCTTGCTAGAGATAAGCTTTATAAAATCAAGACAATCTACCGGAAGAACCTGCAACACTCTTAATCCTCACAGCCTCTATATATGTCTACTGGGCTGCTTAAAATTCTATGATCTATTTATCTATCAATAGCTGGAGAAGTTTTGGGCAATATTTTAATTATTTGTTTCCCAAAATAAAAAATAATTTTTCAGTTATTTATCTGCTAAATGCAGTTAAACCCGCTTTATTTACAAAACATATGCAGTATTGTATATAGAATTATTATTCATAGAACTCAGTAAAAGGTTTGGTATCAAAAGTTTTTCTCGCCTTCTCTCATGCAACAAAA
This sequence comes from Lepisosteus platostomus, assembly GCF_059453375.1. Classification (NCBI taxonomy): domain Eukaryota; kingdom Metazoa; phylum Chordata; class Actinopteri; order Semionotiformes; family Lepisosteidae; genus Lepisosteus; species Lepisosteus platostomus. Next base: position 19,604,261 of record NC_142625.1, read on the forward strand.
CATAAGTTTGAAATTTCACAATTATGTTGTACTTCTTAATATCCTCAATCATTGTTTGCTATGCTTATTTTCTTTCACTTTGAAAATGGAATATACTATAAATGTACTCCCTTATATAGAGTTAGGAAATTCATTTTACAGCTCTATTTAAAATGATTATCATATATTTTCAGGCTTGGCTGAAACGACACCAGTTCCTTTAAAAGGATTGAAATAATTATCAGAATGTAGAAACCCTCCATCATTTGGTATTAGTTTTACAGCTGGGAGAAACAAAGAGGAATGAAATGACCCCCCACCCTTCACACACGCTAATAATTTTGTCAGCTAGGACCATAAAATGTTCTTCATCCATGATATCAAACTGTGAATATGTTGCCTCATTAACGCGTGACAAGCCCCCCTGCAAGATGACAGATGGGCTAGAGTAGCATTAGACTAACAGCTAAAGAAACTGAAACACAATGGAAAATTCAAATGGGAGTTCAAAGTGACTTTTGCACTTTTGGATCCCAAGAAGCTAATGACATAGGTAACAGGACTGACATATTGTCAATAGATCAAATCAGTGAGAAAATTCATAAACAGATCCTAATGAAAAAGCTTTTTCAGCAGAATGGGAGCAGGTACCTTTTTTGTTGAATTATTTTTTTTTGTCATTGAAAGTAATAGGTCTTATCCTCTTCAAAGAAAATTGAAACAATACAGCTACAGATATTTCCGCACTCCTGTTTCTCTGCATTCCACTGTTACACAAGCACATGCAGCCTCACAGTAATCTATGGTAGCCATACATGGAATAATAATTGTGTTTAACACGTATTCCTCTGAAGTGCAATGATTATGGTCTCTTGCAATTTGCAGGAGGGGTGATTTTGAAGAGTTGCTCTGGCAAAGCACTGAGAAATGTGTAGCTTCACCTCAGGTAATTTTAAAAGAAACGTACAGTCTTGAATTCACACAGCTCATACACATTGTATAAAACTGGCACATGATAGGTCTGCTGTTGTCCAATGAAGAGAAAAGTGTGTGTAGGAGCAGAAGAAATACAATGCTAGGTCATCTCTGTGTGAACCTGAGAACAAGATTTTTGAGATTTTTTAGATGTCTTGTGTTTAAAGTGCAGAGTCAGTGAGCCTTTGTGTTTCACTGACCTTTAGTTTATTATACTATGGGAAGGACACAACATCACCTGTCAAACAAGACTGACAAGACATTCCATGTGATTGCTACAAAGGGAATAGATAAATAAGAAATACACAGAGAAGCCACACATCCAGTGTTTCCATGCATTTTTTATACTGCTCCTGGGTCTGCTGGTTGTCATATTTCACAGAGTTGATTTTTTTCCCCTCTTCTGTCTTTTGAACTGATTCTCTATATACATACCTCTGCTGGGGCCAGCGATTGATGTAGGCTACATTGAACACTGTGTGAGCTTTCGGGCTAAAAATGTAAAGGACATCAGAAAAATCCACACTGACTCGGCACAGAGACTGGGCGCTAAACCTGAACACTTAACAAAAAATTGGATGTGATAATGGAAGCAATTGATCAAAACAAACTCAATAGTTTTCACAACAACCACAAAGCAAAGTCTTTCAGAAATGAAGCACTGGGTTTTAGATTAAAAATATGAATTGTATTAGAAACGCGAAAGTAAAATTGATAGCAGAAAGAGAAGAAAACTCCAAATTGTAGTTAAATATATTAATGCATATCGTATTTATAATGACAGGTTGCCTCTGTGGGAATGAGATTAAGAGTGATACCACCTAAGGGACAGCCACTAGGGGCTGCCAAAGACTCTGGAGGGAGAAACATTTCTTGTAAATTGGGAAATTAATTGAATGGAATGTCTAAATGTTCACCTGGGTATTAATTGGAATGGAATCAGCCAGTTGACCATCTGTCAGATGGGTCCAGTAGACCGGAGAGGTGCTGTTAGCCACATTGTGTATAATGTCTGTGTATTTTGTATTTCTGTACTGGATCATGCCTAGCTTTCTTAACCTGCTGAGTGTATCTCTGTGTTGAGCTAAGAGCTTTAATAGAATGGTTCTATGTAGCTCTATGCACTGAGAGTTTCATGTGCAAAGGTCTCCAAGAGCTAGTATAAAGTGGGGATTCTGCTACAATATTTACGGGTGTACTGTATATCAGGGATCTTCTTACTACAGTACCTCTGATCTTAATTGTTTAAAGAAATAATTGGACTAATTCAAAATAATTGTCTGTTTTGTAGGTCTGTACAGTATGTTTCAGAAGACACTAAACTGCAGTGTGAAAAACAAGTTTAAAAGACAAGCTTCAGACAACCCTTTTTTTTACGAAAGCCCTTCTGTACTTGTGTAGACAACACATTTATGCACCAATACAGAAAACATCCAGTCCAGGCCTGGGACATTCTGTTATTTCTTGAAAATTAAAATATGAGGTCTGAAATGTTATTAAATAAACAACCAGTGTAGGATAGTATTGCTAATAAGGAAATAGATTTAAATCTAGTCACTGTATATAATATTTAAAGTCTTTTTAAATAGTGTTCATTTTCCCTTTTATAGAGAGGTGGACTTATTTCACCAACACACGTTTTAATCTCTCGTTTCACAACAAAGAACAGGGAAAGCTACTGGCCAAAACACCAAATGAATACAAATAACTCTTTGCAAGGATATTTTGTAGTAACAGTCAATAGTTAGATTTAAATAACTACAGCTTTGTCACAGATAATTGGAAGACTCTTAACGTTGAGCTGCTAAAACTAACCCAGAAATAAACACCTCCTGTGTATCATCCAATTGTGTTTTCAGCTCCCACTGATGAGCCACTTGAAATCTAAAGGCAGTACAATGTCAGCACAAATACCTGGAATCTAAAAATATCAGAAGAAAAAACAGCCTGCAGTGTGTGAGATAAGTGATTAATCTTTACATATTAACATTATATTGAAAGTCAGTATAGTACCAGGTTTCAATGAGATTCGTGTTTAGAAATATACAGTAGCACCTTGCGAAAGTATTCAGACCTATCCTGTGGTGTCCTGGTTTGTGAAATTACAAATTGATACATTACACATTTTTAAACTTAATACTTTGGTCAAAACCTAAATACTCAAACTGAAGGCTTCTAATGGTAAGGTGTTACAGTAATTGGCAGCAAAACTAAAGGAACCAAACATGGCTTTGGACAACTTTAAACAATTGTCATCTTATATCTAACTTGCCCCCTTTTTTGCAAATATTTTAGAAAGTGCTACTGCAATTTAGTTTAACAATCTCCTCATTGCCTCTTAGAACCCTTCCAATCTGGTTTTAGACAATTACTGTATGTAGCATATAAACTGTCCTTGTTAAAGTTACTAACAATCTCCTAATAACAGCTGATTCTGGTTCTCTATCTACCCAAATTCTCCTGAATCTCCTAAACTAGCCTTTTATCAAATTATTATGCTTTTAATCATGACACTTTACTCTCCCATTTTGACGGTGTATTTTGGTGTTTTGGAATTGCTCTTTAATAGTTCAACTCTTATCTTACAGTCATAACGAACACTTTGTTAGTTAGGTCTGGTGTTCCCCAGGGTTTGATATTAGGCCCCCTGTTATTCTGCATCTACATGTTCCCACTTGGTCATTTATTAAAATCACATGGTCTAAATGATCATTTCTACACTGACGAATCTCAAATCTATGTCCATACTAAAAGTCTTTCTATCCATCCATAACTGCTTTAACCAATACCTATTTTACCCGAACAAGCAATGGGCATAAGGCAAGATATATCTTGGATGGGACATCAGTCAGTTGCAGGGCACACACTGGCACAGACACGCACACTGACACTACAGTCCCACTGCTGTGAGACAGCAATGCTAACCTCTGTGCCACCATGCTGCCCCAAATTTAGATTCTCAATTGGACTCAAATTAGGAACTTCATTGGGCCAAAGGACTTTGGTCTTGTGCTTTGGATAACTGTCCCAATTAATGTAAAAGCAGTCAAAGCTATTTAAAAACACCACTCGGCCCAAATTTCCAATTCTTATCTGACCACAATACCTTTCACAACATTTCTGCAGGATCATTTAGGCACAGACTACAGTATACAGGTATGTGGACTTTGAGATTTTTTTTCTAATGGCCTCTTTCTTGCTACACACTATACAGGCTAGTTTTGAGAAACGCTTCCAAAATTGTTGACCAATGCACATTTTACCTAATTTCAGCTATTGAATTCTATAGCTCTTTCAAAGTTCTCTTTGTCCTCACATTGGCATCCTTCACCAGTTTTCTCCTTGCCTGCGTTCACGGTTTAGAGGGAGAGCCTGATTTAGGCAATACCTGGGTGGTATATAATGCACCTTCCAATTCTTGATGATTGAGTAGATTGTGCTCATAGGGTTAATTAGAGACGTCAATAATTTCTCCACCCTTCTCCTGATCTGTACATTCCAATGACTTTATCCCTGACTTGCTTTAAAAGCCCTTAGTATTAATAGTTGACTCTTTGCTTGAAATCCCCTAACACCAAGGAACCTCACAGAGACTGATGTTTTTATTCTGAAATCACTAGAACCACTATTATTGTACACAGACAGAGGCCACTCAACTAATGATGTGACTTGTTAAAGTAATTTTGTGCACTTAAGTTAATTTAGGTTATACTTATTTTACTTATGCAATCATGAAAGTTCCATTTTTCTTTTGCATCAATTATTTGCTTCTTTCTTTTTATTTCTTCAAATGTGTGGAGTAGGTGGCATCATTCTCATCTACAGCTGGTGGAACTAACACTAAGAAAGCTTACAGCTGGAATGCTGAAATCCAGTACATTAAAATGTAAATGTTCAAGTCTGCACTCAATTCAATTTCATTTGCTGTGAAATTTACTGTTAAAGGAATTTAGCTGACTTTACAAGGGAAAAGTACAAGTGTTTGCAAAACACAAGCAGCCATACCATTAATTAGAGTCAAGATATTCCAATCTTATCCAGTATAAGTCTTTATTACAACTAGGTATTTTATTATGTAATATAATTAATCATCAAAACAATCAGTCAGTAAAGATGTGGTTTTGTCATGCTCCTGCACTGCAGTTCCTTGGAAGGTCTAACATTTGAGTACCCATGTCAAAAGGGAATGGAAAAGAGAAAACTTAAACTGCATTGTTTACACTAAATAATAGTGAGACAAACCTATTAATGTAAAATTAATTTGTAATGGATAGGAAGTTGTGATGTACAGTAATGTGATGAAGGCAAAATAGTTCATTAAAGTATAACACATCTAGAGATAGTACTCTCTAACACCTAGAGAAGGAATGGGCAACTCCAGTTCTCAAGGGTTACAAATTTCTGTGGTTGGCATTCAGCTTGTGAATTACATCTTTGTTACTTTATTGAATTCATTATTGGGGTAAAAATTAATATAAATGTTAACTGAAGACTATCTGTAAGACGTGCATGACTTCAGCCCTCAAGGACACCCATGTCTGACCTACAGTGTGACATTTTCTTCTGAGGCGCTATTATAATGATAATGTTCAGACGGGTGGACGCTTTGAAAAAAACAATGACCTCTTGACCTTTGAAATGGTGTCTATATTTGCAGGGGTTTGTGTAAAAAGACTTGAAATACTAAAAGCCTTCTGAGTCAGTGAGCACAGAACAGAGTGAGGCAAACTCAAATCAATGAGGGAGATGGCACTCAGCCATCTGACTCTGGGGTATGACAGTGAGGCACAGCGGTGAAAACGATCAAGAGAAACCTTAAAAGCACTCTGTAAATGTTAAGCTCATTACATGGTACTCCTTTAGTCTCATCGCAATGCAGGAGGAGAAAAGGTGAGCCCCCAAACCTGGCCCTCTGTAAACACTGCCTGCAAGCCAATGGAAACCATTCCTTTGATATTCTGTGTAAACTAGCCTGAAGCTGTGTTGTACTGTGTATAAGTTTCCTCTGGCCCTGAGAACATATTGACAAAAAATTAAAAACTCTCAACTTGGGAAAAGCACATTTTTATCTAAAGCACTTTATTTTTTAGCACAATATCCTGTTCATTTGCAACCTATTTTGGCATCTGGAAAATCAACTAGCTGCTTATGAAAAAGGAGTTGCAAACAAATTGATTCAGGGTTTTCAATTTTGATATAAAATACATTTTTGGACTTTCTGACTCTTATAAAGCCATGACGAAACGGACATAAACATGCTTGCACCCTGCATGAATATATTGTCTCATTGTTTGGAAAAACGTTTTGATGATAGCAAGGACTGCCGCTCAAGATCTGCAAAGCTGGAGTTACCAGAAGGTTTGCCCTATCCAAATTAAAGGGCAAGGCATTAAAAAATGATGTGGCTAAAATGTTCATTAGGCCATTCACTGATTTTACAAGTACGTCCTGAAGGGGCTATGGATTGGCAAAGAAGGACATGTTACAGAAACTTTGTTGTTGTACCTGATAGTCTGCTGCATGAAGCGGTCAGGGTCATTAGCGGCAAAAGTGGTTAGGGTGGTGCCAGCAGGGACGCCCTCCTCAAAGCGGATCTGTTTGGGGTTGGAAGGGAAGAAAGGTGCCTCGTTGGCATCCATCACAGAGATGGTCACCCCTGCTGTGGACTGGAAGGAGGACTGGATGCCATTGGCCAAGGGGGCCTGATTGGACACAGTCACTGTCAGCATGAAGGCGCGGTTCATCTCGTAGTCCACAGGCTGTAAAGACAGAGACAGCATCATTGAGCAGGTGGAGCATTAGGAAAGAGTGAATAAGACCAACAAAGAAGAACTTTTATTTGCTCTGGATTCCGACTATATGTAGTTCTTAAAACCTTTTTAGAAAATCACCTTGAATACCGACAACCTTAACAAAAAACCTAAGCAGTGTGGGAGGAATGTTTAAGAATATACCTATGCTGAAATGACATTTAATACATTCAAAGTATAAAGAGCTTAATTAAAGTTTAAGACTGCTTTATAGCCCTACCCTTAATCCTTCATAAACACAGTGTGAATGGACATGACATGCTTTAAGTATTTATAACATGTTGTTGTGGCATCTCAACAATATGAAAACTGAAAGGCATGCTATGTCAGTAGAATAAGGGTTTATGAAGGATTATACACTGGAATATAAAATACAATGACAGTTTTATACAGCTTTTATTAAGATGCTATGATCACAAGTTCAAAGGAAAAGAAAAGTAGGTATAAATAAAATACAAACAATAAACTGATTTGTGTCTTAAGATACAGATTTATTTTAATAATAAAGATACTTCTGCACATGTCACCACTGATCATGATAGACAAAGCTGTGATATACTGTAAAACGCAGCTCTAAACTAGCTATGTGGATGGTGAGGGATTCAAATTGACAGATGTGACAACACTGCAAAAGTCTGAAGTTAACACCATAAGAACTAAGACGGTGTGAAGCCTGAACTGGGCATGCATACATATTTAAAGGGTTTTCTGAAGGCATTTCATCATTTTGATCCACCTTGTCAGGGAGACATTTTTTGATAATACCTCCTCATGTGTTTGGTCTGCAATTATAGGATAAATTGAGTGGTTAGTTGTTCTTCAATAAGAATGAGAGAATACAGCTGGGCTCTCTGTTCAACCAAACACATTTTCCTCAATTAATCCACTTTTTGAGATTTACATATTCATTCTGCGTTATGATTTACATATTTTAATTGCTAATTAAAAGTGTGCGGCAGTGTGAGGTGTGAGGTGCATTAGTATGCAAATTTCTCAAGTGCTAGAAGAGCGGAGATGATCCACACTGTGACTCCAGCCCTGAAGGTGAAGCAGCAGCCAGAATCCTGGCTCTCGAATCCATTTCAATTGGACTGTGACCCTCTGACAGCAGAGGTAGTCAAAGCTATCAGGACCCATTTGCTGTCAATGTCAATCAAGCTAAATGATCTGCAAGTTTTTAGAATGCACAAGTTGGGCTCCCTATTCAGTCATCAGAGGGAGGAATGGAAAATATGGTTAAATTAAGGAGGATTTCTATTGCATCATTTTAGAATTTTTATATTTTTTGATCATTTCATCCATTTCATGGTCGCGGGGGAGAATGCTAGCAAGGAACGGGTGCAAGGCAGGATACGGCCTGGATAAGACATCACTCCATTGCAGGGCAGACACATATACACAGACGTGCACAGATTCACACCAGGGCAAATTTTCGCATATTAACCTGCCAGTATATCTTTGGACATTGGGAGGAAACTGGATCATCCAAAGGAATCCCACGCAAACATGGGGTGAACATACAAACTCCACGCAGATACCACCCCAGATCTCACCCAGGAGAGGCAGCAATGCTGACCCCTGTGCCACCATATTGTTCATTATTTTGCATAATTATAGTGTATATAATTATAATATAGTGTATATATTATAATTTGGTTATATAAATATAACTAAATCTTTTAATAAGGTCCCATTGGAAATGAAAGGGGTATATTCTGAATCATCTACCGCATGCTGTACTTTTGACACAAGACTCTCCATACGAAATACAGCAAATGGTTGCTGTTGCTTTCTTTTAGAGAGGTTTTTATTTTAATAACAGCCCTGATTGGGCTGACTCATCGGCCATTCACATGTTCCAGTAAAAACTACTTCCGCGTACCTGCTGTTAGTACATCGTTCACTGTTTTGTCTTGGTTCATTTCACAGCATGTTTTCACTTTACAGGACCTTCGCATACAATAGCTGCCTCTAAACCCCCTCAGCCACCCCACCCACCATGAGGCCAATTTCTATTTTTTAATGTTTTCATAACTCACCTGAGGATTTTTTTCCAGTATTATGAATTCTTATTTTAGAGGAAAATACATTAGGGGAAGTGCCAACGAGAGATAACAAATAGAACTTAATACAGTACATGACACTTCACTGGGGTAACACGTGCCTTGAAATCAAAGGGTGAATAATCAAGACTATTCACCAAGTTGCTCTTGGGTGGAGAAGATCAAAATATAAAATGAAGAATAAGGACTCATAAATATAGGCAGGCTTATGACAGAAAAGTGAGACTGCCATTAACATGCACACAACCATGCTCTCTTTCTCTGTGCTAACTGGCTTGAAATGGGGTTTAGACCTTTCAATGGATCCTCATTAAGAGACTCTTCCCTACAGTAGTAAACTGAAGGAGGCTATATCATTTTGCTGCAGAATTTATTACAGCAGATAAAATATTACGGGTGCATAAAAGCGAACATGTTTATAATTGAGAAATCAATATTTAATTTGCAGCCATGGTCTTAGTGTTTCTCCCCTTATGAATTCAGCACTGCCTTCAGTTATTTTCTCATTGACACCAACCTCACAGTCCTTCCACTTGACTGCACTCATCGTGGCTCTCAAATGACATGAAATTCCACCGCACAGCTCGCACTGCAGCCCACAGCAAGAGATGTGCAAAATAAAATTCAAGGTTTCCTCAAAGAGGAAAAACAATGCTCAGTGTTCCCTTACAGGTTTCATTGTGATTTAAAGTTTTGCAGTAACCAAGGCATGTTGTTGTTGTTGTTGATTTACTGGATTTTTGCATTTGTAATGCTTTTTTTCTTACTTTTATATTGTATTCTCGCAAAATGTACAGGTTTACATACTATATATACAGTAAATAGATTATAAGTAGAGATGCTAAAGAGACAATAGTCATAGAGAGAGAGAGAAACAGGCGCGTTTCAGCCAACAAAGCTTCTTCAGATATACAGAGGAGAGAATAGAAATATAGTAGAAAGATGGTCAGAGGGAGATAAATTTTATCGGACATGAAAGGAAAGAATTAAAAAGAGATGAATGTATCATAAACACAGACTGAGGATGAGGCTGGTCTCTGTTGCTTTCCTTTCAAAGAACATTTCTTCCTTTCAGTACAGAATTAACCTTTACTCGTTTCTTCTGAAGCCCACATGCTGACGCAGCTACTCATTATAACTTCCATTATAACTTAACAAATAGTTTGCTATGCCACAATTCAAATAGCAAAGTGAATGCTGGAACTCCTGGGAAGGAAATAATACACAACAAGCTTGACAAGCTTGTGGAAATCAAACTCTTTACTAAATAAGGGTTACATCACATGATCAATTCCAGGCTGTCCTCACGGCTCCTCTAGAGCTGTATGCAAGACTTCTGATGAAGATACGCAAGACTGGTCTTGTTCAGACGAAGCTGAAAATTTCAATTCCCCGGAAATGATAAGGCAGGGTGTGCTCCCTACTAGCTAGGCGATAGTAAGATGGTAGATGAGACATTCCTCACACTATTAAATGCTTATATACACTGAATTGCCCTAAAAGGGAATGTTCTATGAATTTGCGCTAAAAGCACATGTTTGAAAGAAAAGGAATAAACTTTTCAAATTCCTGCATTTGGTGTTCAATGAAGATGAATATCAACAAATAAACTGAGAATTTATTGGGAATTCCAGAATCTAACCCTAGTTAAGTTGTGATGGCATGGCTGTGTTTCAGGACAGAAATTAAATGTAGGAAAAATGGTATTTCCAAGTTATCTGCACATTTTTTTTCTTATATATACTGTACATCTGTATGAGGGAATTGAGGAAGCTGCACCAGTTCACAGCATCTGATATAGAAACACTGCCTTTAGAGAAAGAAAACCAATTAAGGTTAAAACTAATAACCACAATCTCCAATGGTCATAGCCATGTTAACTGCTGGTAAAAAGGAAGAAGGCATTTGGCGAACTGGTCCGACAGGGTATGGAGTTTCTGGAGACCTGTATTCAGCTTGGAGGACTGTGTTCTGGTTCCTGACTAGACACTTCTACAGAGAATTTATGTGCAGATTTCCCCTTCATGCTACCAGATCAGGGGGTGGTCTGTTTCAATTATGTTCAGGTAGGGTTTTTTCTAACAGGAATAATTTGTTATAGCAGCATCCTTCCTGCAATGACAGTTGTTAACGATTCTTATAGAACACTAAACACTAAAGTCATGTCAGTGTGCTTGTTTCGTTTATACTTTTTTAATTAGGTTACATTTTCTCTTTAAAGGCAGCTACACATTCTCAGAGACAATTTGCAAGTATTAAAGCACAGCAGTCTGCTGCCTCCCAGTATTCCAATGTAATAGCCTACCTTCACCACTGTAACCATGCCATCATTGGTTATAGGGTCAGTCCGGATGGTGAAGTGGCCAGAAGGATCCCCGCTCACTATCCGGTACACAGCATTCCAGTTGGCAGTGTGGGGTTGGTCCCTGTCGATCACAGTTAGATTGGCAACCACAATGTTCACTCGGTTTTCCGGAACCTCGCCTGAAAACTATGGGAAATATACAACAGACAAAGAAAGAAGGCAGTCAGCAGAAATCTGGAATGGAGTAAGAGTTCAAATGTTGTCTGAAAAACACATTTATCATTGTGAGAAAGCAAGCTTTAACTGGGTCTTAAGGCCTTTTTGGAAACTAAGTTTGGTTTCTGTATTTTATATCTGAATTAAAAACTGATACACAAGTATCGCTCAAGATTGCTCTGGTTTCACAAAATATCCACACCTCTACACTCTGCAGGCAATGTTTTGCATTCTCATTTACAGACCACTTACCACACATAACTCTTACTCAAACTGTAAGCTCTATTCTTCTTGCACTGTGTAAGCCATTTAGAGAACACTTAACAAACGCCATCTGCTGTGAAGTGTAATAATGTAATAATCATTCTAAAGTTGTTTATAAATTCTTGCAGATACATGAGACACGTAAACAGTGCACAAATACATCGTTTTTTTTTTCTTTTTAGCTTACTTTGTGGGGCTAAAAACCTTACATTAAATTGGTATTACATTGGCTTTCTTCAAGAATGCTCCAATATAAGCTTTGTTTTCTGTTACCAGAACGTGAATCTGAGTTAAAAGTATTGCATCTACTAGCAATGATTAAAATTAAACAAACAATCATTAAAGATGTTGCAAAGCATTCTTTTTACATTGTGTATTTTCTAATTTTATTTGCTTAATGTCACACATAAACTTGTTATATACACAACATTTTGCTAAGTATAAGATGCACTTTTTATATTTCTGCATATGCAGCATTTAGCAATAAGGGTATATAAGTACTCTATACAAAATTTAACTTTGTAAAATTTTGCACCATGCCTCGTGTTGAAGCACTCAAAGGGAAGAACAGAAATAGGCATCAAACCACTGTTTATCGATTAATCATCACCATCCATGAACAATATTGCAGACTATCCCAGAAGAGGTTGTCAAAGTGACATCACAGTGGCAAGATTATACCATTGTCCACTCTCATTTATGTGACCTTTTCACTATAGTCTATACTACAGTTTGACAGGCCATTGGAGCACAACAGAGACCAAAATCTATTAATACTGTCCCTTTCCTGGGGCAAGTTTAACCCAACATGGACAGACATGACTGCAGTGAGCAACACTTCACTGTAAGTGCTGTAACAGACAATGGCAGAAAATTGTTTTTCCCTAAAAAAGTATTTTTGGTTATAGACAGAAAATAAAGTAGAATGTAGAGGAAAAAGTGAGCTGTAGAAATTGGCTATTGGGAAGGAGGACATTATTATGATACAGCCATCAAGTATCACTAATTGTCTTTCAAAATGATAGGTAAACATATGGCAGTAGTATTACAGTTGTACAGTTATTTGCTAGTCAGCGTTTTTATTTTTTGCAGTTGCACACACTATAAAGCTGAGTATTTCTGGCATTGAACAATGTTAGAAAAGTAGACTTTTCCACCCTTCACTCAGATTTAAATCTCACAGAACACAATGTTGGACAGAATTGTGCACATCTGACCATGTACCATACTATTCCTATACCGTAGTCCACTTACTGTATATCTAGCATTACTATGTATAGTAGCTTAAACAAAGGGAGACATGGATCTATTAGGAACATTGTTCTCTCAGTGTGCAACTGGCATTGTGAGTAATGCAGGTCATATTTGTTTTCAATCTTTAGATCTTAGTGTGATCTATGGGTGAAACAGCTGTCTGTAGCTGTTTCCTTTGGCTTAATATATTGTATGTAAAACAGAATTAGGTGTCCTCAGACTATTCTATCTGTTAGATAGGTAGAGGGCTATTGTGTTGCACAATGTTACATTGTCTTTTATAGTGAACATCTAGAAGACAATGATGGTGATACACTGCAGTTACTGTCACAGTGATTGGTTACTTGTAGACTTTCAGCCATACCACTGTAAGAGGCAATACAATACACAACTGATTGATCCTATAGTTTAGCTATATGAAAGAATGTCTAAACAAAAGATGGAAACTTTTCCTTTGAGATGCATTGAATGTCAACAAGGATCTTTATATATAAAAGGTATAATATTGGGAAATTACACTCACACATCATAGTCAGTTCCACAGAATACAGCTTTGAATTTTTAATTGACTCTAAAAAAGATGGAAAAATGCTCAAACTGGAATAGATATCTGACACAGACCAAAAGACTAGATTTTCTCACGTTAAGGTTGATTTACGGACCCAAACCTTCAAAGCCAATATCATTCTAAAGCGTTTTATGTAATCCTGAAATGAGACATTCATTACATACTGTATGCAGTGCAATGAAACTTTATTTTCCATATCTAAAAACAGAATGTAAACGTTATACAGTTCAGAACATTAAAACCCAACAAAGCGATTACATAGTCTTTATTGAGAACTGTCACTAGGAAATAGTGGTCCGTATTTACAACCTAGTTTTGGTAATTGGAACAAATTGGGGGATTGTCAACATTTAGTTATGAACTCTATTATATATTACATATGGCCACCATTACCCGTCAGTAACTAATATTTAGAAAGAAGGCTAATAAAAATATGGAAATGGATGAGAGTTTTTCAATGCTTAATACCAGATAGTGGTTTAAGAAATTGAAAAATGTGCGGTGAGATGTAGCTGAGAACATCCCATTAGTTAAAATTACATACTGTATGAGTTCACTGATTGTATTAGGAGCTTTTTCAGATGTTGCATTCACCTCTTAGGAGATTAAAAGACAGTGTACGTTCGAAATGTAGGACATGGTTCCTATTAGAAGCTTAATCATAGTCATTAGTCATAGAACTGGAATCTAAAGTCCAATATATGTTCACATATCAGTATCGCCATTACAAAATGACAAGTCATTATCAGCGTATTGCCTTCAAAGCACATCATGTTTCAGTACCACTTCCACAGCTATCCCTAACATTGGCTTTGGCCTGGCACAAGTCAGTGTAACATAGAAAATGAGCCATCAAACTGGTATGTTTTTGCTTGTCCTGTGGAGACAGCATGGCTACTTGCTGCCCTCCATAAAAGATACTCTATTAACAGGAAAGCCTTGTTTCAAATGTGTACATAAAGTCTGTAACATTTTTATAATATAAAATAATCAGATGTGTCTCTCACCATGCTTTTGGTGTACTTGACTATGCTGTTTAAAAAATAATTTGATAAGAGGAACTGAAAGAACACTACAGGCACCAGTCATCTATGCACACACCCAATTTGACAGCTATGTAAATACATTTTAAATATAAAAAATAGAAGAAAATAGTCAACAATAAAAATAATAAAGGATCTCTTTATACACCAGTCAAGGACCATAACGGAAGGCTGCTTTTTAGAGTGATTAGTGTCATCAAGACGGAAGCCCACTGAGCTTCGCAGCAGCAATCAATAATAATGGAGGGAGGCTGAACAATTTCGCTTCCAGGGGATGGCATCGTCAATCAGAGAAGTGTGCCGCTGGAAGACAGAGCTGCATCTCTTTCAATTTCTTTAGCAAAACTTCAAAATTTTCATTAATCTTTGGCACGAACTCCCTCTTTCCTGTTTCTAATAGTGATGGTCCAAGATGAACAACGCAGTGGTCGTCTCTTTGTCACATTTTTGGCAGCGTGTGAGGCAAAAATCAAAGTGCTGCACCGCTAGTACAAGAGGTAGGAAAAAGAGATCCAAAAGAATATTACTGAAGAACACAACCAGAGATGCAAGGCTCTCATTATCTCAGTTACATTCATTTCTCATCTGAATCAACTTATACACAGTATAGCAAAACAAAATGTACCGAATTAAAGCAAGAGTGATCTGCTGTAGGGGAAACTTACATCACTTTTCATTCTTTGAATCCCCATCGTGATTATCTACAATACCTACTGTACAATATCCTTTCCTTTACTTTCAAAAATCAGACATCAAATGATAACATACAGTAAGATCACCTTGAAGACTCCAGCAATAACAGACTACAGTACATTTGCCTGTATTAAACAAAATCAACAGAATGGTTAATTTTACATTATGCCTGTGGAGGTTTCAATTTCATAACCATGGCTTGATAAAATATTCATTATGAGTGTTTAGAAGAAATCCACATAACTTTCCATTTGATCCCTTTATGATATTGTTTCTAGGTTTATTGCAAGCAAATATATTTGCATAATATGTTCAGTTATCAACTAAATCGCTTTTTGTTGCCTACCGCCAAACAAAGTAATTTATTAATAGTTCTAGTGAAGGCTTCTTTATTCTACTTGTATAAATAAAGGATTTTTTTAATTTATACAACTGAAAAATAAATCGTACTGCTTTATTATTTCTGTTTTTTTCTAATCTCTAAAGCTGTAAATTATATAATAGGATTTCTTGAGAAATATACAGTACATATATTTTGCACGGATATACAGTATACATTTGCAAGTATGCCTGTTGCACTTCAAGTAAGCTACAAAACAATACTTTACAAATTACATACTGTACCACACACATAATATTTCCTGTATGAGTCATCTGCCTTTTAAAAATCCAGTAACACCTTGCAAGTAACACCATGTAATTAGTGCATGTAGAAATATGTAAAGATTCTTAGAGTTACATAAATATTTGTAATACTTGTAAGTCCTTAGCAATGTTTCCTTAACGTATTGTAACTACATAATACATACAGTTTAAAACTGATAAAGTTGACTTTTTTCCATGGTAAAGTAATCTTGCTTTTCAAAATATTCATATTGGTATGTTAATTTACATAAACGTCAACAACCTACATCTTTATAGACAATAATTAATAACTAAGCCATGTCATGGCATATTTCATATATTTCAAACCTAATAATAATAATGTCACAAGAAAAACCAATACCATATATATTTACAATACAGCATATGTTAGAATGTGGTACTGTATGTTTCTCAAGTACTTTCATCATGGACATGTTAAGATATCCTGAATTCCTTTTGCAGACAAAGAACACATGCAAAATGGTTTTCCTTGGAAGAACATTTAAAAAATAAACCATTTTCTATGATATCATCAATAATAAATAGGCACCAAAATACACATTCAGATGTGAATGTGTATTCACTACATGCGGTTTGCCTAAATGTAGATTCCATCTTTATTCCACACCAGGTAATGAATTAATGCGTTACAGCTCTCTGGATTAGAACATTGCAGGTAACCCGTGGAATTCTCCAACCATAACCTCGTGCAGCAGTGACTGACCCCAAGAGCTCTGTTGGAACCTTAATCCAACGCCAACTGACTGTGGCTCCTACTGGCACTGATGAAAAAACAAAGGAACAACACTGCCCAGTAAGTTATATGGCAGAGGTTATAGGGTCTCCCGAGCCTGCTTTGAGTTCACTCTGTGCAGTTCAAGCTGAATGGAAAAAAAATTACCTTTGACAAAATGGTTCCTTTCTTACACTCCTTCAGTTTCTTGTCCTTCTCGCTACAACTAGTTTAGACTGAATAACATAATTCATTCTTATAAAATGTCTAACAGCATAAGGGTACTGCTGTGAGGTGTGGATTACTAAAAAATACTTTCTGCTCATACACAGACTCTAAAACACTGAAGCAGTGAATTACTTTCATAAGCACTGTTTTCTCCTCATGTGCACATGCATACATAAATGACGTGCATGAATATTCAGGTGACAGTTTTTTTTTGGTTGTACTTTAACAGCAAATTGGTGTTCTCGTTAATATTTCAGTCATTATAGCTATTAAAATGAACATAAGAAAATTATATACAGTAACAACACCTTTATCTGCATATTCACACTGGAATGTATAGAGTCTCATTGTATACTAAGTAGGCTCATTAGATTTTCATTGAATGGCAGCTCTTATTGCTTGAAAAACAGAATTTTGTTTAATAATTATTATCTCTATCAGTCTCATGTGAAAAATCACCCACTCTATAAACTTTGATAGTGGAGTAACCCTGCTAGCTAATTCACCATCACAATAACAAGACACACCTTAAGGGATTTAAGTTAAACATAGTGGAACGGCTCAGGCAATTAACATTTTTCCTCAATAGATAAAATATTCGTCTCTTGAAAAAATCCACAAAGAAAATACACTAAACAATATGTTTATTCTGCAGTTGCACTCTTCTCTTACCACTCTGCCCCCAGGCAATTTAAAATTAATTACCAAGACATGTTTGTTCTTTTTCAAGAGGAAACCATATTGGTAGTGAAACAAATGACCATTTACATTAAGTTTTAAAAAACATTACAAACACTATTTACAATATTCTTGTAAAAAACACATTTGTTTTCTGGACATTATTATTATTGAACTGTGCAACACAGACTAAATTCATTTAGGAAAAAATAAAATTAATGCTTGATTAAAACTGGGAAAAAAAGCCTTGTGGATCATGCTGAATTTTTCTAGCAGTACTTTAAAGGATAGACAATTATCTACTTTATTCCTACAATTTCACAGTAGTTGCCACCATAGCAGCCTTCCAAGAGGGCACTAGGTTTACAGCTCCATGGAAACCTTAACATTAGCATTGTTCACTGTATAACTATTCATTTATCTGTATGGTTTTCTACCAACTGACAGTAATTTATTTTATTTTAAGGTTTTCGAAATATACTGTAAAATGTAACTCCCTTTTAAGCCCATATGAGCACAACGTATGAGCTCATATAAAACAAAACCAAAAAATAAAAATAACATAATACAGAATCTACCGGTTTATAGTAGATTAGCAAAGCAACCTTTAATTGTTTTGTTAATGGGCAGTGAAAAAGACTACTTCAAAGTAAGAAATATTTAGCACAATATAGCAATTATATATAATTAATATATGGCTCTGATGAAGTTCTGAAGTAAGCTGCATAGTATTTTAACAGTAAAGATATGCTTTCCCGTGTGCAGCTGCAAGATTAATTAAAAAATAGTTATTCAATCCCAAAAAATGATATTTGGTGAAATCTTCTAGCAGTTAGTAGACATTTTTTAAATTACTGGAAAAACAAACATGTGATGATATAGAGAGCATCTCAGTGTCAAAGATCATGTTTGACATTTTGCGCACCTCTTTTAATGTTAAAGCATGTTTTTTGTGTCTTTATGCATATTATCTCTCCGTTAACAGTGCTTTATGGAGGAATGCATTGGCAAACTTACTATGGGAAAGTTATCATTTGCCAGTTTATAGACTACAAGCAGACTCAGTGCTGTCTAAAAAAGGGGGCTTTTTTTTTTTGCTCAAGAACTGGAATAAAAGTGAATTACTTACACCATTTCACTGCACCTGATGCTTTCTAAAGTGTACCGAAAGGCTCACTGATGAGCTCTAATGTGTACCTGGAGAGACACGCTAATTCATCACATGAAGTCTTAATGGCCCCAAGGGCCAGCTTGAACACAGCTGGTGCCAGAGTTCTCAGGCATTAAGCACCTTATCTCCCCTTCATGCTCAATCCATTGATTCGCTTTCCTTTCAGTTTCAAGGGAATCAAGTATTTTATCAGCACATTAAGTGAAAGACACAAACAGAAAAAGTAAATAACAGTCTTCAGCAGAAAAGGCCTAAAATATCCACAACGTTATGAAAATAACAGATCAAGAAAAAAAATGGTTTCTGTGTTTTGAGGCAAAGTTCCCAAAACAGACTGCATAAACATCTCACTTCAGTGCAAAATATGTATCAGTTTTTGTACTGTACTGTCAGCACCTTTAGTTGGTATGAAATAAGCAACACATATACTGTAAGTACTTGTAAGATGTTATTATTCAAGGATCTATAGAATACTGTACTTTTAAGAGGATGATAAATGACCTTTGTCATGTAAGCTTTATCAAGGTAGAAAGATATTTTCGTAGCAACAAAACTGCATGGAGCAGTACATGGAGCGGAACGCGTTTCAGTTCTTTCCTGGAGTGCGTCCTGAGTTTTGTGGGATGTTAACAGTCCTGTGGTAATCCAAGCAATGGCAGTCTAAGTACTGTACTAATCCTGTGCCTCTGCTGCTAAAAATGACCTGTAAGCAAGTTATGTTATCTAAATAGGCTACTTCATTGTATATTATAGTAATAACGATTAATTGAGAGCATATTCCAATGAGTCCCTGTGGTTGAAGCCAGTTAAGTTTGGGCAGTGTGTTAATCAGTTAGACCTGCAGGAGTGCCCCTGTGCTGCTAGAGTTCTTGGAGCTCACACTGGTTGAGAGCACCTTTATTATGGTTTTTAACTTATCTAATTATCTTTTTTTTTCCACAGAAAATTGTTCCAGCAATTATCTAAGTAGGAAAATGAGTTATGTCAATTCTGAATGCCTTTACCTTTAGAGATTGATTAATCACATTAGAATCTGGAGCTGAGGGTTGTTTCCAAAGGGGACTTTTAATAATCTCATTTTTATTCTGTGCTCTGTTACAGAGCAGAGATAATTCCTGCTCTACTGCTTTATCTTTCTTTTTTCTTTCTCTCCATCTTTTGGCTTCTTTCCATTTCTTTTCTGTACTGTAGATGAAAAGTCCCATTTAAAAAATAGACAACACAAACAGGTTCCCAATAGCCTCCCTCCACTAAAAGAACAAACACAATCAAACAAAAAAAGTGCGAGCTGTAGAATGACATAATAGGTTCCTAAATTTTTGAACATTTTCTTCCAGTCAATGAAAGAAGTAAATAAGTGATCACTGCAGGCTCTTAGTGAGTCAAGCTGGAAAAATGATGGCAGGTTCCTCTTATCAAAACATATGCCTAGAACACAAAGCTTCCTGGTAAAGATGCTACAGAGTGATTACTGTACATTCTGAGAAGAAAACAGTGGATACATTTTAATTTGAGTGTATATTTCAGGCTGTACTAGCAGAGTGGTTTAGGATAGACAGGAGGCTCATAGTAATGCAAGGGCTTCACTGGAAGAAACTTCAACAGAAATTGGGTAAAACGTTCATGAACCTACCTGAATGTGTTGCAAAAATAAGTTGTGTTCAGAACAGCACCTGCTATTTTCTTTTCTCATTTTTGGTGCTTTCAATTTGTCTTCACTTTTCCTTCTGTGCAATGCTATATCCCAGAAACATTTTTGTCTACCAAAAGGAAAGGTTTCCGATGTTGCTGGAGCCGAGAATATAAGTATTTTTGTGTGATAAATGTAGCAGGGCAGTGCCGATAAACAAGCAGATTAATCTCCCTGACAGATGAGGGGTCTGACCAACTTTATGGTTCCAAATTCTGTCAAGATGGGACTCAAAGCAGCACCAGAGAATCTGTTAAAACTTTAGCTTCCTCAGCAGCTCCGATACCAATTCTCTGTGAGGGCACATGATGTACTAGCCTCCTGTGGAGCAGTCATCTCTCACAGACATACACTGGGCAGCCCCAGGAGGGCTCAGACTGCACAGAGGTCAGAGAGGGGTCAGGCTGTAGAAAGAAGAATAGCTGCAGTTGTCATAAACCTTCAAAGGGAAATTGAGATGTTAGACTGAAGCATAGCCATTGGACATTTTTGAAGTTTAAATTTAGTGCAAATGTCTGCACCATGTAAAGGAAAGCTGGAAGATATTCATATGATATCTGCCTCCTGCAGCTCTGCATCTTCTCATTTATTGTATCTTACTGGTCAATTATGATCCCTCAAGAAATCAAATAAACAGATAAACATACTAACAAGTTTAACTGATCTCGTCACATTAAATGAGACTCTTGTGGTGAGGTTTCTCCCCAGGACTCCCGATAGTGTTTGAGTCTTGCACACCAGAAGACTGGCCTTGTTTGTGTAATGAACTTGCCTATACTCGTATGGGCTTGTGTCTGCGAGATGGAAAATTGAATCCCACGTCCAGCTACCCTGCTACACATGTCGCTTTGAGCATTGTTTTCAATTTTCAATTAACCTCATCTCTGACTTGCTGCCTGTACGGATATCCGAGAACTGTCTGCTTCTCTTTGGGTTTGATTTTTCTGTCGGCAGTCACCTCACTCCATCTTCAACTTCAGCCGCGGCCTCCACAGCAGCCCTCCGCCCGCCTGCCTCTGCAGCGCTCCGATATTCCTAGCCCTCCGCCCCTCAGGCTGGTAAGCGCGCTCACCTTGCTCGCCAGCCACGCTCGCCTGTCTCATTTAATCCATCACGATAACAAATTACCTTCTGAGTTTTCTCATTCCCTTCTATCACCAGGATGCTGCTATGTGCCTGCATGCGTCTGCGTTCCTGGAATAGGTATCATTTACTCTGTAAGAGAACATCACCGCTCTTTGCCTCTGAGGCATAGGGGGAGTCCCATTAACCACCAGAACGGACAGGCACAGCTAAGGAACACTCAGTACACAGATGCTTTATTTCTCAAGAAAAAAAAGATAAAGATAACATATGGCAACATTTGCAGTAATGTTGCATTTGCTTTGAAGTTATGTGCCGGTAAGTGACCTTTTATCATAGGTATAACCATTATGCTGTTATTATCGCAGTTATGATTATTAATGATATGATTTCAAATGTGTATTATTTTCCCCTGCTTGACAGATCAAGTGTCATGTGTCTTTTCAAATGATGGCTCTGCTTATACTCATCATTCTAAACAGCTGAATACAGCTCTGACAGTGATATAGCCCCTGCTGTGACTGAAATAGAACTGAGTGGAGCTAAGTTGACAAAACATTTTTCTACTTTGGCTGTAAATAAGTATGGCTGACAAAGCTATGCTACTTAACCCAGTTGCTTTCTGTGCCATTAAACATTTTGATTGAAGGCTTTCAGTACATCTGCAGATGAGTGGAAAAATCCACTCAAATTAAGAGTAAAACCCTGATGTGTAAAACCGTTGAGAGGGCCAGAACTGCCAAAATATCTGTTGGCTGGACTTAGTTTCCCTTCAGTTTCACTGCAGTTATGTGACAAAGAGAATTCAATGCTGGCTCAATCACCATGTGAGTCATTAATAAGCTTGTGTTTGAACCCAGAAAAAAAACAACAACAAAAAACTTCACATCCTGTTAGAAGCATTGAAAAAGGGATTAATGGGAATCAAACATCATTTCATTAACCCACACAGGATTAAAAGCAAACCCCCGAGCAACCCTAATCTCTGACAAAACTTGGTATTTTACCATTCTTTATATGAGATTTAGCTTATGTATTGCACACTTATGATGAATTAAGTTATTATTAAGTATTATTTTGTTACTTCCATTGTATAGACCTTTGACAAACTAAAAAGATTGGCTGATAAGCAGGTGCATTAATCTAAAAAGCTACCTGACTGGTGAGAGATCTCAGTGACTGTATGCCTTTACTTTTAAATTCCTGGGACTGCCTGGTGGCTCCAAGGATTTATTTCCTACTCCAGTCTCTCTGTAAGGAACCATGATATACCTCTGACCAGTAAAGTTGTCATCACTCATAGGCACATGCCAGGCAAAGGAAAGAGGTGAGAGAGAGGTCAGGTTATTACCATATACACTTGATTAAAGTAAAACAAACACGGTAGGCATCCCTACTCACAGTGCTGGCAGTGAGCTCTGGAGGGTTATCGTTGACATCTGTCACCGAGATAATGGCAGTGGCAGTGTTGGACAGCCCAAAGTTAAGATTGCCTTCCATGTCAGTGGCTTGGATAATGACGGTGTACTGGGACACTTTCTGCAAAACAAAAGAAATGTTCATAGATTTTAAAGGACTTAACTCTTACCATCAAGAGTGAATCAATAAACACAATAGATACAATTACATGCTTGCACAGTCAGATCACCACTCAACATTAGCGTGCAAAAAGCACAAGAAAGGAAACCCAGGTATTTTTTTGGATTAAGGGTGGGTTTTTCATTTTTTGGTTAACAGTAGGTATTTAATGAAACTGTTGATTTAAAACTGTGAATGGAAGCACAGATACTTTGAACCTGTAAAAATGTGTACTTTACATTGACGTAATTGGTAAACTACATAATTTGCACAATACTAAATAATAAAATATACCCTGAGAATAGTTATAGATCAAATCTAACTAAACACCAATTGGCAGAATGTTATAAATATAGATCCCTAAAATGGTAGAATGACAGTTTTTGTATTCAGTGCAGCACCCAGCACCTCTATGCTGGTAATGGTTTTAAAATACATCACCGTGCGTACGTGAAGTTAGGGGCTATAAAGCAAGAGTGTACGTTATGAGAGAGAGGGCCATTTATTAAAGCCTAACTGTCCCCACAGTGAGCTTGTGGTGCGAGAGGATCATCAGTCATTTTAATGGGAGCAATGGCACTTTGAAAAGAAACACTCTATTGGAGATATTATTCGGGGTGAATGAACATTACTTAGTCTTTTAACACGAAAAATGCCTAGGAGTTATCCAAACCACCTTTTTGAAGTGCACAGCTGCTACTTCCTGGGTTTCACTGTACTGTGGATATGATTTGGAATAAGAGCTTTAATTTTCAATAAATACATCTTTATGATTATTCTGGATCAGCACAGCCCTGGTAAATTGTACTGACTGGGGTGTTATCTTAAACTGTTTCAGTTTACCTGTCACACAAATAAGGATGAACACAATATTAAATTCAGTTAAGAAAAACTCGTCATTACTTCCAGTTATGTGTTTTGTTCTTCTACATTTAGCTGCAAGAACCCATTTATGATTGAAAAAAAATACAATAACTTGTATCTCAAAAAAAGGTTAAAATTACACTATTAAATTGTTAGCATTTCTAAGACACTTCCTTCTGTTTTTCCTAAGAAAAGCTTGAGATTGAACATTTTCTGGTACAGACTTTGAGTGTAATACAAACTGGAGATGTACAAGCGTACTCAGTAAAAGGTTAGTTGAACTATTGCATATTTAGTTTAAATTGTGCAAAATGAATATACCTGTCAATGTACTGTTAGAAACAAAACAATTTCTGAACCCCACTTCAGCAAAGTAAGAACTTGAAACAAAAGAGGCAAAGTGGAAACAAGGTATTGCATGTGGCAGGAGTAGGTCTTTATGTTTTTGACAGGCAATGGTTAATATTTCGAAAAGACAAGCACTTCATCCCAGGCTAGAGAGAAATGCTTTTGAACTGCTAAGCATTCACTCCCTTTCCTGAAATATCTATCATATAAAATAAATACCACCTCTTTGAGCCTTTGTATAGTCAAAGCTGCGCAACACAGATCACTCAGCAATACTTTCTGAAGCATTTAAATCACACTGACACTTAGGCAGGTAGCAGCCATTAATAACCTGTCTGTGGGTAATATGTAAGCCTTTCTTGCTCTATGTATTTTGAACCTTCAGTTGCATAGCCTAAAGTTATGATTCATTTAATCACTTCTGCATTTTCAGATATGAAATGTTTCCATCAAGGAGAAATTGGGGTTAGTGAGGAAATCAAATTGTCCCAGTTGTCATTTCAAACCTTGTGCAGAGTTCTGAGGTAAAACCCAATGATTTTTATGAATGTAGTTACACAATACTGTATATGATAAGATTGAGGCAGGTCACCCATGGAGCACGAGAAGACTTTAAAGTTCAAGCAAAGCTCACAAGATCAATGTCATACTCAATAAGTTGCATACCGTACATCAGCACCTCATCAGATTACATCAATTGAATGCATTTTTTGACAAAAAATTGCTTTGGAAATTTAATGTTGAAAGTTTATTATAGAGAAATAATCTAAAACAGTGTAATTTTCAGATATGTAATGTATTAATATATTGTTCATTGTACGAACAGAGTTAAGGGTAGAAATACCTTGCAGTTTTTACTCCTATATTAGAATACATGAATAGGATTAAGATTAGAAATGTCTGTTAAAGTTCCTTTAGCTGTAATAAAAAATGAGAACTGTTTTTGCTTGAGACATGTTGAAGATCTTATTCCCTTACTTCCTCTGAAGGCCTTAGGCAAACCAAAAACATTTTATGTAGCACTCAAACATACTCTACTTGCTGTTATATGGTATTTATTTTTATTTGGCTATAATGTGATGCTACAGTAATTTTCTGGTCTTACTTTATTAGGAAATTTTCAAAACAAGAACACAGGGATTAAAATTTTGAAATATGTCATAAAGACTGTTTTGGAATAGACTTTAGAAGATTATTGTTGGGTTTAAACTTCATTGACTC
The DNA here is from genome assembly GCF_059453375.1 of Lepisosteus platostomus. Taxonomy (NCBI): domain Eukaryota; kingdom Metazoa; phylum Chordata; class Actinopteri; order Semionotiformes; family Lepisosteidae; genus Lepisosteus; species Lepisosteus platostomus. Next base: position 19,629,670 of record NC_142625.1, read on the forward strand.
TAATTAACATTTTTTATTGCAGTGGGTTTAATGCATGTAAAAACAGTCTGATGAATGAAGTCCAAGTTGTCTGCCATTTAGCATTATTCATGCTAAATAGAGACCCGGAGTAACAGAAATCCTGCACAAAATCTGTGCTGAAACCAGTGCCAGAGATCTGGAGTTTGACTTCAGGCGCAGATTTTCCAATCAACACATCCATTATCCACTCAATATACATGCACTAACTGTGCTCAAAACAAAAGAACTGGGTATAATGAGTTTTATAGATCTCCTTTATAGATCTCCAGTACTCTTAAATCAGGTCACAGGGAAATAAGTAATATTTTCTGCTAGAACAAAAATACAGTCTTCCAGTTGCCCCAAGACATAAGGTTTAAAACTGTTTTATATAAAGACACTTGGGGGTTCACAAAGCACATGTGGGGTGTTTCATGGTAGGAAAGAATATGATTCTACAGTGCAATTTTCAGTATTGCTTAAAGAAAAATAAATACATTACTAAGCCTGTGAATCAATGAGGTAGATCTGTATTCATACAAGATGAAGAAACTCAACAGCCAAAAGAGTCTTCTGGAAAATCTCGGTTATCTCTAACTGTGATACTAAGAAAATGTATCAAAGGTGAAGATGGTTATGAATAATTTCAGTTATCAATGTTAAAATGACTGTAGAGCAGAAAGGTGTAATTATACATTAATGCTGCAAAAAAGGGGATTGTAGAAATGTATGAAAATACCAGTAATGGTTACAACCTGTAATAAGTCATGTTACAGTTACTTTTAAAAAGATTAAGTTGTTTTGATGTCAATAAGAACAAAGTACAATAATTTAGTGTTACAGGACAACTGTGAATAGACAAAGCACATATTAAAAAAATGGCCCTTTCTTCACAAGATTATAGTTTCTGACATGAGCAAAGATTTGTCTGTCTTACTGTGAATTTTCATTTGGTCCAAAAATCCTCTGCTATAGTTTAATTAATAACAAACTGGCACAATATTGCCAGAGGTACAGAGAGGTCAGTTTCTTTTGAAAGGGTTTCAGTTTGCATTCCAGCTTATCAGACACCAACTGACTGCAGCGATCATATTGTCACTTGTAATCTGAATCAAAATCACATTTACTTGAATTAGGCCAAAGCTTTACAAAAGGTAGTTTCAGTAAAGCAGGGGAGAAGTAACATCAATCGAGAACTAATTTAAAGCAATATATCAAGGACTGAAAAAGAAAATAAAGGTTTTATATTGTACACCTGGTTTAAATGATTATTACCTATTTGTTACAGAGCCTTTCAGGCAATGTCCTTCGTCAACTGGTTAGTAAAACTTTTACCATGATGCTTTAAACCTGTAGCTGTTTAAAGTGTACGTACTGTACTTAGTAATTTGTCATCCCAAGGGAAATTCACATTAATGATGAAGTATCCATAAGTCAGTAGGTTTCATATATATTTTAAAGCCTTTTCGAGAAGATGAGCAATCTCAGTACTGTCATACATTGTAGAGACTGTATTTATCATAAGAATGTTTTGTTTTGTTTCCCTTTATTACATTTTTATGGATTGAACTTCAGTTATCACAAATTGGAATCTTCCATACAAATATCCTGCTTTATATCTAAAGTAGCTAAAAAGCTGAAACTGAATCCATCAAACAAGAAAAATGACAACAATAAAAAGACCTCCTTATATCACTAATTCAGGTTGGAACTACCGTAGCAAGACCATTTAGGTTTTCTTTCCTCACCATGTCAATGTTTGGAGTCATGGTTTGTAAAACACTGTTTTGCGAGTCTGTGTGAGTCTGTATTCCTGGAGGTGTGTATCCTAATATTAGCTTTTGTAAATAAGGGAGTAAGTTCTATTTAGATCAGTGATTGCACCTCTTCATCGCCTTGGCGAATTATGCATTGAAATATGTTGAATCCTATTTGAAACTCACACATAATCAGAGGTGAACTACCAAGAGGATTTTTTAAAGGTATTTAAATTGAGGCTCAGGACTAATTATCCCATAACATGTGACTGAGTATACATATGACCAACCTTTATCCTTCCCCTTCCATCCACTTGTTTTGTTCTGTGGATGCTTGAAATTTGAGGACAAAAGAATTTTGGTTGATATGAGGATGATATTGTCTCTACAAACAATCAGTCATTTTAATCACAAAGCACAGTGAAGGTATCTCCAAAAGCTACAAAAGAAGTGTAGCTTCTATTGTACAATAGAAGATATAATAAAAGTGTTTTACTTTCTCATTGAATCCACCAGAACATTTCAAAAAGTTTTTGTTACTACAATACAGCACTGCTCCCCTTATGCTGACAGAAACCCGAATAAAACTGTACGCTGTTATTTAAGCCTTGTTTCACTAGACTTCCTGCATTTTACTTTTTTTAAACTTTAAAGCTCAGCAAAGAAATCTGTCACATGATTGTGCTCTCAGGCTGTAAAATGCATTTGCTGTGTCTGACAGCAGTGGCAGCCTTGCATGGTATAGATTCTACACATTTTCTAGAAGAAAAGCTGAGAGAAGCACTGCTTATGAATGGTGCAAGCAGGAATGAGATTCTGCTGTATGTAATCCTTCAGAGTTGGCTACACCTACAACTTTAATGTGGCACTTTAAGAGGGTGACAAGTACTGAAGAAGATGCACAGTGGGACCCAATAACCTGTCTGGACCAATTGCTGTGAGTCATGGCCAAGTCTGTTAATGATGTTACTACGAAAAAAAAAACATACAGTTTTCATTCCCTGGAGGCTGCATTGGTCCTGACCATGGTAGTGGCAGGAATCATTTTTTACAAGATGTTTTCTTTCAGTCTGTCCATTGAAATCTCAGGCAGAACTCAAGAACATGAGGGAAGAACCACTTGAAAACTTTGAATATTGGAATGTAAAATAATGACTGCTTACCTATGAATTTTCCTCATTTGAGATCTAATTGAATTTAAGAAATCTGCATTAAAGCTGCAGCTCTTACAGTTGAACAGACAAAGCAAGACCAATAGGTACAATAATTGGTTAAACAAAGATTGTGCATGTATTATAACAAACATTTTTGTCCCTTTGCTAGAAAAAACACATTCTTATCTTTATTGAATTTTAAGAATGATGTTGTTCATTCAAATATTTTTATGGAATTTAAATGGATTATCTAAAGACATTTTTTTTAGCTGTGACGTTTTGAATAGTCTCCGCAGTGCAGATTTTGCCAAATTATTTTGCACTGTTGCGTCACACAGCCCGACTCTATTAATTTATTCTTTGGGTCCTTCAGTGTTGTAGGGGAGTTTCTTTTGAATTGTCAAAAAATAATGAATGATTTTCTTTGGTAATCCACTTCTAAAGAGTGCTTTACTCATGGTGCCTGCAATCTGCAATCTTTGAAAGGGTTCCATTGCTTCTGAAATTCAGCAGAGCTGGAGAATATCCTTTCCAAGGCCTGGCAACCTATGCAGGCTTCCATGTGCCACATTGCATGGAAACAAGAGTAAACTCCAACCTGGTGAGCCACTTGGCTTGTATATGAACCTACCTTACCTATAAATATTTATAGTATTGAACAAACAGGGACACCCCAAATTCCAGTGTTTTTCTATTGTTCTGTGTACCACTATTCTGCAGTTTTTTCTATATCCAAATAGTGATTCCTACACTTTCACTGTTTTCCATTCTCAATACAAATAGCCCTTTTTGAAATATGTATTTTTTTTTATTTAGAAGATCTTTATTTCAAAATCTGCATCAGTTTTTATCACGATGTATGTTTGTAGTAAGATTTCTAAATTAAATCAAGAGTTTGCTTTTAGGGAGTATTAATACTATTCGCCATGAATCTATGCATATATACTGTACTTCAGATGAGATTTTTCAGACCCAGCCATTTAAAAGTTTCTGAAAAACCATCCATTACTGCGCTCTTTCGGGATCACCTACTATAACCTTTTGCTAGACCCTCCTACGTGTTTTCCTTGAAAGCTGTTATGTAATGTAAAGCTTGATTGATTGAAAATGTTGTACAACACATTAATTATATACAAGTGCCCTTCAGCATTTGTTAAAAATTGTAACATAAGAAAGTGTTTTTGGCTAGGTTTAACTCTTCTTCCTGAGACTCATATGTACAAAAGCAGGGCACAAGGTTGTTGAATGTTCACTACACGGGAGAAGTTCTGGACTTTGTTTCTGAGTCCCCCGTACATATTACCAGCAGCTTATTTCCGCTCCAGGAATTTAACTAGCAGATGAACCACTGACCCCTGAAAGCTGGTCTGTACCTGGGTTCACAAGGTGCCATCTCAACAGCATAACAAAAGCCAATTCATCTCGTATCCCCGGCCACGATCTGTGGTGAAAACCCCACCGGGATTCAGACCACTAGACTGTGAGTTTAGCATGAGTATGACTCACCCTTCACACTGTGTAAACAGATTTTTTTTAACCAGCTGAGTCACTACAGAAGTAGCAAATCTGAAAGAGACTGCATTAGGAATACAGGCTAAAGAAACACTTTTGGAAACTTCAGGTAATAAACAGCACCTTGTGCATCATACAAGCGTATTCTCAACTTCCTTTTCATCTTCCCAAGTTTGTACACGGATAGAAATGAGTGTTACATATTAATAAACTGTACAAATGTTGTTTTCTGCACTGAAAGACGCTAAAACATCTAAATATAAAGCAAAATGTTTAAACAATGTCTGCATCTATATACTGTATATAGAAATGTTAAAATTATCAAATTAGCTGGGTCATTATAGCTCAGTTTTTGTTAAACAAATGTTGCAAACAGCTCAACCAGGCTTCTTTTCTAAATTTAAAATCTGGAGTGTTTATTCAATGGTTAAATGTTTTTGCTCTGTATTAAAATGTTTGTACTGAAGTTGATGTAAGTATTCATTTATACAGAAATAAAAAAGTACAGTCAGTTATTTTTATAGGGATGCATTTCTCAGTTCTGAAAGAAATACCTGTGACTGATATTTATTATTGCAAAAAATACTAGGCAATAATCTTTCTTAAAAGATAGTGGACTTCAATAAGAAGATACTGGTAGCTTACTATATAAAGGAAAACGAATTCAATGTGGTGGTTTTCCTCTCACCACCCAGCACTCACATATCAAAACATTACAGGAACTGGTACAAGACCCATGAGCTAAATCTTTAATTGGCATGCGAGAGGAATGAAAACAAGAACTGCAGGCCTTAATGAGCCTTTTCGTAGGCCTTCGAATAAGATCTGAAGTGTCTCATTCACCTGCTAATTAGTGCGTAAATATTCTAATTAGGAAACAACTCCAGATGACTGGGATTAGCAATAAGGATGGCGCAAGCTGAGGCAGACAAGTGGCTCTCAAACCTTGCATGTCTTATTTAAATCCCTTCTGACACTGGAGTTCATGTAGAATGCAGCATTTACATAGTGCTACATAATTAGAGAAGTTAGCAATTGTTCATGTACTGTACCCAATTCTCCCTCCCCCCCCCCCAAACACTCACACCTTCACCAAAGTATTATATTACCTGTCACCTCAACCCGCGCAGGACTAAGTACAGTACCTCTCTAAGCATTAACCTGAGATGAAAAGAATCACAGCTGGTGGATCCTGTTGTAAGTGCTTAACGTGATCTCAGGCCATTTAGTTTTGGCAGAAATAGTATTGTTCCCCTTTTCCTTCCTTTTATTTTTTATTATTAAATTCAGGATTACAATGCCTTTTATAAATTAGCCCTTTTCAAAAAGTCCCAAAGTGCGGAAATACATTAAGAACAAATTAATAAACAATTGGCTCTTCCACAGAGCTGCTAAAATAAGTGTGAATGACCGGTAACACACTTCCATGATAGCAGCTGCTTGGCAGCTGTTTGGTTCAGAGAAATCTGCACACGTAGCTGGACAGCACAGTGGCACAGTGGTTAGCACTGCTTGTGACAGTGGGACATGGGTTCAATTCTGGACCTGAGTTCATGTCATCCCCCCGTGTTTGTGTGACTTTCTTCCAGGTGCCCGGCTTCTCCCAAAGCCCACATACCCATACTAGTACATTAATTGGCTTCTGAGAAAACTGGCCCTGGTGGGTGTTAGTGTGTGTGTCCCCTGCAATGGACTGGTGTCCCGTCCACGGTGTACCCTGCCTTGCTCCCATTGCTTACCTAGATGGTAAGCATTCATGCTCAATGATGATCTAAATTGTTTAGAAAATGGATGGATACAAACACAGCTGGCCCTAACAACCAGCCACTTAATAATTTCCATAATTGTTTTTACAGAAACTCCAAATTGTTGTTAAAACAACCCGACAGCGATTATTATTTGTTTCTTTTTTTTTATCTGTGTTGCGTTTTTGAGTGTGTATTTGTGAACCACTTTTCCAGACCTAAAAATGTGTACATCTGTTAGGGGCCTTATCCTCTGTCTAGTATCTACACAGGTACATGGAATGGCTAATCCCACACTCTGATTTTGCGGTTAGAAAATGGATTAGTGGTAAACTGATGAGAAACAGGAAAGGCACAAATAATGGGGAAAAAAACAAGGCTGTACAAGCCACAGTACTCGTCTTGTCTCATCACCGACTTTGATGAGCCAGGCTCGTTTGCCCTTGGCACACGAGGCAGGGGCACTGATGGCAGTTCCAAACACAGGTCCTCTGACAGCAGTCCCAGAACCGATCCATTCAGAGAAAAAACAAGAAGACAGCTGTACACCGAGATCCCTGCAGTGTCAGCTGTGTACACAGCAAGGCTGGAGATATTGTGAGGGATTATTGATTTGAAGATAGGAAAAGATCACACGGGGATGCAGGGACAATCTGCAGGCTCTCCTGGCTGTTTGTTGAAGCGATTAAGAAAGCACCTGTGGGCCCTCACCTCTGCACTTCAGGATCAGACTTATTTACCCTCAAGATGTCTCATCCTGACCCTAGCAGCATGGACCACTTGCCGTGTAGGCAGACTGTCTCCCTGGCTGACAACAATCTAAATAAATGCTGTTTTAAAAGTGGAATTCCCTGGGGGATGCCTTTTTGGTAGCATTTACTGATAAGTGCCAAATGCTTTTAGCAGTCAGAAATCATCACATCCTTTTGTCTTGGCTTTTCTAAAAAGTAAAAGTACCAGTTATTTCATGTGTTAGATTTTGCACATGGAGCTGCTAATGTCCTGAGAGTCTGTATTCAAGAAACAAATCCAGACATTTATAGCCAGTTTGGTGTCCCTAGGAGTGAACACCCAGATCTAGTTGCTACTGTCAAACTGGCCTGTCCTCTTAATGGATTTCAGCATGTAAACCGCTAAATAGGAATTTAAGTCATTTTTTATGACATCAAAGATGTTCAGCCAGTCCTGTCTGTGAGTATGCAGGGAATACTTTATCAGCAGACAGAAGATGAAATAGGTTTGCTAACATTTCAAATTAACCAAAACGACAGAGAGCGGTGGAGCTAAACTCTAAACGAAGGGAAAGTTGCCTCATTTTTCGATGGTTCATTTTCCCATCACCAGGGGACATTTTGTTCAGAGCAAATGCTACTGGAGGCGGAATGTAGTTTTTATTTATGTTTTTGGACAAGCTGTTTGCATGTCCTGTGGGGAAAAAACAAAACAAAAATGAGACTGAATCCAGATATAAGCGAAGAATAATGAGGCTTTATTCTGCTTGGGATATTCTTGTGACAAGTAAACTCATAAAGTTACCTTATGTTCAGTGGTTTCTTCTGAGGGTCAATTAAACCAGTGAAGATAAATGTATAGTTTTCATATGAAATGTTATAAAGATGTAGTATATGGGATTCAAAAATATGTAGTACATACACATTTAGAGAAAAAAAACTTGTATTTTTAATACATTAAAAACAATGTATATAAAGCTTGTAAAAAATAACATTACGTACCGTATTTATACACAGACAATGTATATACAGAAGATCAACTAACTAAAAACCAGTATTTGAGAACACAGATTTATTTGAAGCACTTCAAAAAGTATTTTTTGTGTTTTAAATTGTCACATGCCTACATGGTTTTCAAAGTATGAAGTACATTTTCAAATAATATGAATTAATTAAAACTTTAAAAAACAGTACAGTGACTTTGAAAGAGCTACAGAATTCAGTGGATAAGATGGGAGAAAATGTGCATGAGTTTGCAATATTTCACTTCACAAAGTTGGCCTCTATTGGAGAACTGACAACGCATCTTTGGTACAGACTTTTTTGAGTTTGCAAACAAACTCTTTTGAAGTGATATTGCAAGCAACGTGGCAATGATGCGTGCTCAGACAAGACAACACTGGAACTGTTAAACTGTCTAAATTAAAAAAAAAATCATCTGATGAAAACCCCATATAGTCCATAACTCAGTTAATTACATCCCTTCTGTCAAGCATGGTGGTAGCAGTGTTGTGTTATACTTACTTTGTAATAAAAACATAGAGTAAAGTAGTGGCAATTGTTAGACGAAAAGAGGAAAACCCACCTCAGATGTAAAACTTGGATAAAAATTCACTTTCCTGCAGGACAATGACTCAAAACACAAGGCCAGTGCTTCACTGTTGTGGTTTTAGAATAAGAAAGTGAATGTCCTTGAGTGGCCCAGTCAAAGTCCTGAATTGAATCCTATTGATTTCCAAAATGACATATGGCTGTAATTGCTGCAAAAGGTGCTTCCAACAGATATTGAGTTCACAGGTCTGAATACTTACAGTGTTCAATGAACATATTTGAGTTTTTTTCTCTAGAGTTTTGCAGACATTTACGGCAGACTGACAAATCTTTGGAAATCCTTAACCCGAGCATTCAGGTTTTCCATAAAATATCATTTACAAAATTGTGTCTGCATCATTTCGTAATTCCATCACAAGGAACATCTGAATAGTGTTGCCAGGCCAGTGCTGTATTACCTGTTTAAGCTCTTTATCCGACACTTTGAAAAATGACAGCATAACATCAATTAGCCAATGGGTGGTGCTGTATGCAAGGGAAACCATGACCCAAAAAAGGCTAGATGAAGCAGTGCCAGTCACGTCACAAGATCAAAAGAAGGCAAATAAAAACATTGTTGCAAGTCAAGTGTCTTCATCCGTTAGCATTCTAATTTCATGCACATCTACACTATCTATCATTGAATCTAATGAAAAGCCGCAGTTCTGATGGCACTACTGTATCGCTTAATCAGGTGCTACTGAATTACTGAGGTACAGAAAAAATGGATATTGGCCTTTATTTGAGATCCTTCATTAATGATCTCAGCTAGATAGACACTGCCTTAACAGTTTTTCTGGATATTTATGTTTTGCAACTAGAATCAAGACTGTGTGCTTAAGAAATCTATTTCATATGATTGTTTTCAATTTCTGGCAGTTTGCTTCCTTTATGCCATGAACAAGACAATCATTATTTTGTCTGAATATACAGCAATACAAATAGGCTTCTATAGGGATTTGGGAGTGATACAGAGCCCATTATCACCTTATCAGAGACATGATTTGAGATAACAGTAGTTTCAAGAGGATGGCTAGCTTGTCTGAGAAACAGTTATTATGGGGATCAGCCTTGCAGACATTCTGGTCATTTGAAAGTCATTTACGGGGATGGAGTCCGGATGAGGGCAGGGAGCTGTATATCACAATTGAAAAGATCTAAATGTTTCAGATGGAAGAACCACTAGATGACCTAATCTAGTGAGCATTAATTATGCAAGTATTTCTTTTTTATTCTGCATCACTCACCTTGATTTACAGTTTTTTATGTTCAAACTGTACGAAACCAGTTAGAAAAAAGTGCTTTTAGGTGGACACAGAATATTTAATTAATTGGTTTCACATATGTGCTATCAGGAAACCAGTCTCTTGTAATAATGTATTTATTTTGTAAATAAGGATGAGGCACATGGGATAGTGTGTGAAGCAGTTTAATCTCTGTGAGAAAATGGCTGTGAGTAAATAATTAAGGTCAATGTATTACACCTTTATTTTTAACAACAACAATTCAATAATCTTTATTCAGAATGTTCCATGCCCAACTTGATATGCTCCAGTACTTTTCTGCTGCAGATTGTCTAAAAGTGCAAACTTAATTTCTTTCTAAACTTAGGAGTCAACATGATGGGACAAAGTAATGCAGTACATAAATGAATAAACATCTTATTCACAGCCTCACTGCATTGTGAAGCATCAGGAAGTTTAAATATCCATTTTTGACATTTGAAGAGTCCCAGCATACTACTTCATGAGGTAAACAGGTGCTGTAGAAATGTCAAAATCTCTCATTAAGGGCTGCTCAGTGATCCATTGCATTCTCTATTGTATTTAGGAATTTTAAAAGAGAGGTGGATTGGTCCTCTGGGAAAATACACCATTGGTATTAATCTTCTTTTGAAGAGTTTTGATATTGAGATTTTACGTTTAGAGGAGACATCTTGAATATTAAACCCCAAATTTGTAGACCGGTTATTTGTCTTCCTCCCAATTCAACAGTCTTTGACATGATATTTCACTTGCACTGTGTTTTTCCAGCTGGGGATGTGATGTTAGGTACACAAAAGAAAGTTACAGAAAAACAGAAATACAGTGCCTTGCGAAAGTATTCGGCCCCCTTGAACTTTTCAACCTTTTGCCACATTTCAGGCTTCAAACATAAAGATATAAATTTTTTATTTTATGTGAAGAATCACCAACAAGTGGGACACAATTGTGAAGTGGAACGAAATCTATTGGATTTTTGAAACTTTTTTAACTAATAAAAAAATGAAAAGTGGGGCGTGCAAAATTATTCGGCCCCTTTACTTTCAGTGCAGCAAACTCACTCCAGAAGTTCAGCGAGGATCTCTGAATGATCCAATGTTGTCCTAAATGACTGATGGTGATAAATAGAATCCACCTGTGTGTAATCAAGTCTCTGTATAAATGCACCTGCTCTGTGATAGTCTCAAGGTTCTGTTGAAAGCGCAGAGAGCATCATGAAGACCAAGGAACACACCAGGCAGGTCCGTAATACTGTTGTGGAGAAGTTTAAAGCCGGATTTGGATACAAAAAGATTTCCCAAGCTTCAAACATCCCAAGGAGCACTGTGCAAGCGATCATCTTGAAATGGAAGGAGTATCAGACCACTGCAAATCTACCAAGACCTGGCCGTCCCTCTAAACTTTCAGCTCAGACAAGGAGAAGACTGATCAGAGATGCAGCCAAGAGGCCCATGATCACTCTGGATGAACTGCAGAGAACTACAGCTGAGGTGGGAGAGTCTGTCCATAGGACAACAATCAGTCTTACACTGCACAAATCTGGCCTTTATGGAAGAGTGGCAAGAAGAAAGCCATTTCTCAAAGATATCCATAAAAAGTCTCGTCTAAAGTTTGCCACAAGCCACCTGGGAGACACCCCAAACATGTGGAAGAAGGTGCTCTGGTCAGATGAAACCAAAATCAAACTTTTTGGCCACAATGCAAAACGATATGTTTGGCGTAAAAGCAACACAGCTCATCACCCTCAACACACCATCCCCACTGTCAAACATGGTGGTGGCAGCATCATGGTTTGGGCCTGCTTTTCTTCAGCAGGGACAGGGAAGATGGTTAAAATTGAGGGGAAGATGGATGCAGCCAAATACAGGACCATTCTGGATGAAAACCTGTTGGAGTCTGCAAAAGACCTGAAACTGGGACGGAGATTTATCTTCCAACAAGACAATGATCCCAAACATACAGCAAAATCTACAAAGGAATGGTTCACAAATAAACGTATCCAGGTGTTTGAATGGCCAAGTCAAAGTCCAGACCTGAATCCAATCGAGAATCTGTGGAAAGAGCTGAAAACTGCTGTTCACAAACGCTCTCCATCCAACCTCACTGAGCTCGAGCTGTTTTGCAAGGAAGAATGGGCAAGAATTTCAGTCTCTCGATGTGCAAAACTGATAGAGACATACCCCAAGCGACTTGCAGCTGTAATCGCAGCAAAAGGTGGCTCTACAAAGTATTAACGCAAGGGGGCCGAATAATTTTGCACGCCCCACTTTTCATTTTTTTATTCGTTAAAAAAGTTTCAAAAATCCAATAGATTTCGTTCCACTTCACAATTGTGTCCCACTTGTTGGTGATTCTTCACATATAAATTTTTTATTTTATCTTTATGTTTGAAGCCTGAAATGTGGCAAAAGGTTGAAAAGTTCAAGGGGGCCGAATACTTTCGCAAGGCACTGTATAGATGTGTCATCTATTTATCAGGAATTAAAGTTTCTAATACTGGGTAGCTACAGTATCTATGGTTTCTCTGCCCTTGTAATCTCTACATTGCTGTTTATGCAATCTGACAGACATATGGTTTTGATATTAATTCACAGAAACACTTTAGTTGCAATTTCTGAGTTACTTTACTCTTGAACTGCAAAAATATGGATTTTCACACACCACTTGATCAAATTACATAAATAACAGATCTTCTAACATATTTTCTAAAAGTAGGTGTTAGTCTAAGTGTCAAGGTGTTTGTAGAACTGGCTGATAAAATGTTGAGTGCTTCCTGTTTGCACATTTTTTTCATATCCATTGTTGAAAAACTGTGTATAGAACTCAGCTGTCCAGTGCATGTACTGTAACTGCATTAAAAGCTGAGAAAATGAACAGCAGCTAAGGTTCTATACCACCTGTCAAGCCAACAACAAAGACCAGATTATCTACACTATCATATGAAAAACAGCTAAGGGAATTTCAATGGTTTAGCACATGACATGGCAATAACTTAGTACGTATTCATTGACAGATGCCACATGCATCCTTGATATACAGAATGGATAGATGTTGACATATTGTTAACAGTTTTGTCATGGTGACAATTCAATTATAATGGTAGAATATTCCCTGCTGGTAAATTGGTCTATTTTGTAAAAATGACAAGCTTTGTTAAACAATGACAACTTATAATAATGAAAGTCACTATGTACACTGTTGATCTAAAATAATACAGGCAACACATCATATTTGTGAAATGCACGATGTAGGCTTATTGTCTAGCACTACAGTCAATATTTTTGGGATGACCCATTTTTCATTTTATTATCTAATGTGGTTGGAAGGTTAGGCTTGCTGGGATGAGCTCCATTTAATTTGCGACCCTGTATTGGTTGAAGCAGTTACAAAATGAATGGGTTGGAAGGTTATGAATAAGAGAGGGCATTCAGACCTAAACAGAGTTTTAGTAGACTTTTGATCTACTGTAAAGCTTCATTAGATACATATTATGTTCCATCACGCCACACCCGTGTGATTGATACAATAGGTGGTAAAAAATGATTTAAATATAATCTCATGGATGACGAAAAAGACTTGATTTTCGTAAATCAAAAATCATCTGAGCATTGTCACCCTGCCCCATACCAGATTGCAGACCTACCTCTCTGTCCAGCCCAGCTGCCACTGTGACAATGTCTCCCGTCTCGCTGTTGATGGTGAACATGTTGGGAATAGGGCTATGTGGGGATTGGGAGAGAATCCTGTATCGCACCATCCCATTGGCTGTTGTATCATCATCTGCATCGTTTGCTGTCACCTTCATCACGTAGGATCCTAATAAAGAACAAGATCATCCAGGTTTTACTATGTATTATTTTATATGTCACAAAGCTAGATGTACTGTATGTACATTTGAGATTTGTACTATATTGCAGTTGCATTCCTTAAAACATCAATTTTTCTCTGTTGTCTTTGCTTTACAATTTCATAGTAAAGCAAACAAAAATAAATTAGATCCCACCCTCATGCTTAAAAAAATAAATGGTGGTGAAACAAAATGTTTTTATTCAGCAGACGATTCTCTCCGAGTTCTCTCATGTTTTGTTTCTCATTTTACAATTTACATTTTTTAATCACAGGTCACGAACAGAATGTTGATGAATGCAAGAATTTAGTTTTTGACACCTGCCTCCACCCTGTTGGGAGGTTTGCTTACTCAATTTAGCAAATGCTACACATTACACATCATATTGAATTCTAGTTAGGTGGCTGATGAGAATGGATGAAGCTTTATCCTAACCTCACGTTCAGAGTTACAGGGGTTGTGAGCTCTCCATGGCTTTGGCCACACTTAGAAAACTTCAGTGCAGAACCTCACGTCCCTCAACAAAATGTAATGACTAGATAACAACCAAATCAGGCTATCTGTTCTATTTGGGATTTTTTCACATTCACGTTAGCAAACAGATGTGCGAGACAGGGCCAGTTTGCGCTGTTAGTTCAGCTGCAATCTAATTGCAAGTGATAGCACCATCATTTCAGTAACACCCCGTGCCGCACTATTACTGTAACTGCAACTTCTATTTCAAACTTCATTAAATTTCAAAGCAAGATTTGTCACTTGCCCAGAGAGAAACTCGGCTCAATACAGTGCCGGTTTCAAAGGGGCCAGATCAATGTTAAGACAACTTCACATTCCCTTCCTCTTCCTTCCCCATCAAAAGGGGAATGCAGAACACAACGTGTCAAACATCTACTCATTAATTTCATTAAGTGAAATTCTTAACACGCTTAATCTTGGCTCCTTTGTATGGGTGGGTGTGAAAATGCTACTATGCGCCTGAAAGGATTAATTTCTCAGCCCCTTAAATTACTATTTAATTTGAAAACTAATTCAGCTCTGTAATTGGCTTTCCACTCAAATCGCTGGAGCTCAAAATTCAAACTTTTATAATTCATATGCATCTCATGGATGGAGCCACACGGACTCGCTGGGCTGTGGTATTATTTCTCGGCTCAAAGCTGCTTCAGTTTCTGCTTTGCTGGCCCTGTGCAATGACGGGTGTCTTCCTTAAATGTGCACAAGTGTGTACTAAAATGGAATACCCAAAAGGAAAACAATTTCAGCTGCTAGGCTGAGAGCGGTGAAAAAGGCACCAACTGCAGCATTATAGCCAGGCTTCAGTGTTAATACAGCAGGTGTTTCACTCTGGTGTAAGTGCTGTTTAAGATCAGACAACAGACAACAGTTTAGGTCGGTTAAAAGTGGGAAGGTTATTTTAAGGACAAGACCCTCTGTAACTGCGCCTTGTAGACTCGTGTTGGACAAATAGATGTTTGTTATTTAAATCTTGGCTTTTAACCCCCTACTGCTGTGCAAAAAAAGAAACAAAATCTATTGTACCACCAGGTGCCACTGTGTGGTATGGATATAAATATCTCTTATGCCTGATTTTGAAAAGTTCTTAGAAGGTATTAGAAAATCAGCACCAAAAAGCTACTTGAAAAGAATGTATGCCTCTATGACAACATATTGGATGTTTTTAGAAACGTCTTTCAAAAGCAATTGTTCAAAAGTTAAAATAACTGAGCACCATGAAAGAAAGAAATACCTGTCTGTGCTTCCTTTTTTCCATGAGGTCTTTGCATGTGCCAAAGCGCCCGAGCAGCAATGAATTGGATTGAAACGAAATTTCTTTTTCAAGGAACAGAAGAGGAGAAAGGGCCAAACGAGACCTCGTCCAGCCAGAAACCCACTACACTGCCGTCTGACTGGAGAGGGGGAAGCTGTGAACCAGAGATGCTTTTTCACATGGCTAAGCACTATCTCGCTTCTCAGTTTACCGCTACTGAATGGTCCAGTGACTGCCTGAAAGCCTCTGGGATGGGATTTATAAGTTTGATCCACAGATAAGGTTGAGTGTCTTTTGGAATAAACCAAGGAATAAGTTGTCTGATACAGCCTAAAAGACAAAGGGTCATATTGATGAATGCACTGTGCTAATGTGATACAATTTTGTAGCTTTATCTAATGGAAATCATTGGTTATTATATTTAGAGTTTTTGATTTGCATTTGTGTTGTCCTTTACATGATATTCTCTTTCTCAAAGTCTTTTGCTCTCATATGAAACCTGACTATGTAGTAATACAATATGCAGTAGGAAAAGGAAAGAATTTAACCAGCTGAACAACGCTTTTCACTTAATAAAACAATTCTCCCTCAGAAAGTAGAATTAACAAGACCTTTGGCAGTTATAAGAGGTTGAAACCCCTAAAACAATTTTCTTAATTATCTTTATGGAAGGCCTCTTTTAAAAAGTCTTTCCTCTATTTGCTAAGAGAAAATATAAATACATTTTCAAAAAAATCAAACACGATAAACTCTTGAAGGCTGAAAGACAATCTCAAGGTAAACATGCAGTAAAACATTGTGCCTTACTTCCTCTCAGGGATGAAGAGCAGTGAGACTGACTTGGAGACATTCACTTGCCCACCTAAAGGGCGATCAATAGGTTTCGCAATCCACCATGATAGAAGCAAGAGTTTTTGGAGACTCAAGTCTCCAGGCAGCGTCGAATGTAGTGATGAATGTTTTGCTGCTGCAAAGCAGTGTGTCCTGACGAAGCTCCTTAAGAGTTTATCTAGTCTGGACTCCACAGTGCACCTTTCCCAAACATCTTACTAACGTGCAAAAGACACTTGAACGTATGACACATTTTACTTTTGTTGTTTTTCTTGTCCATGAACACATTCAAGCTTTTTGACAACAAGATCATGTTCCTCTGTTTAGCTCTTTGCTCTTTATGGAGGAACAATTAGGGTACTTCAAGACATGCCATTTGCTGTCAGACAAGCCCAAAGTTTTCTTCTGATCTCTAACTTACCTCTCTGTCTTTCAGAAATCGATCCTGTACACATCACTGCATGATATATACAAAATATATCAAAGAGCCTACTGTATATACAGTATGTTCTATATGGGGTTCCTGTAGGTTTTGCTCTTCCATTTAAGCTTGAATAAAACCACATGTAGTACTTTATAAAACACTTCTACCAAAGTTTGGCTTAGATATTGATCTTTTGAAGCTTTCATCTTATCACCAAAAGGCAATAAAGCTAGTGAGAGAAAAACCAATAGGAGATGCCACGTCAGTTTAAATCCTCAAAAGAATCTTCTTAAATGTGCAGAAATCATGTTACCAGATATATTTGTGGGTGTTCAGTAGTAATAATTTTATATAATGCTGTGAAAATATTGTGCACAGTATTCTAAATGAGGTTTAACAATTACAATATATAATTTGAATATAACATCATTTAATTTAAATCATATACTTTTAACAATATATCCAAACATTTTTTGCTTTATTGTAATTCCCCATTATGTCTTGAAGATGTAATTGATGTTTCAATTTAAATAACTAGCATTTAGTTCACCATTCAGCATTTACCATTTAGTATTGATTGTTTGCAAAAACCTGCACTTGTCTTTGTTAAACTTCACCTGCCTGGTGTTTGCCTAGTCTTGAATTTTATCTAAATCTTGTTGAATTTTATTTTCTTCTTTTCTTTTAATTTCTTTTATTTGACCCATTTATTAACTCTACCAGTATCTACATTATTGGTATAAACAAACTGGTATTGGAACAGCAGTGGTCCTAGTTCAGATCCCTGTACTATTCCAATATTACATTGACTCACTTAATCGCCAATTATTTGTATTATTTTCTATGCAATAGAAAGTCCTCAAACACTCGTGTTTCCGTGAATGCCTACAGTACCACCTGTAATTTGAGAGTTGATCTTTCAAAAGCCTTTGACAATCCAAATGTATTATATATACCGTATTTGTTGTTGTGTAAATGAAGTATTGTAGTGAAATATGAGAGCAAAGGTCTGTACTCTACTACCCATTTTGTCGGCTAGTTTATATTGACACCTACCCAGCCTCACATGTTTATCTCAACATGTGGCTTTTATATGGAATGGGAACAGGAACAGAATGGGAATGTCTGTTCTGACAATGTTTGGCACTTTTTAACGCAAAGCTTCATGGGTAACTGGAACGAGCTACCCAGACACATATTGTTGAAGCTGATACCTTGGCTTCTTTCACAAAGCAGCTGGATGAGACCCTCAGATCAATTTACCTGCTAACAACCAAATGGGCTAGATGACTGAAAGGCTTCCTCTTGTTTGCAACCGTTCTTCTGTTATAATTGAAATATTGAATATTTGGATTCCCAAGTTGTTTATTTCACAGCAGGAATCTGCACTTATGCATTTAATCAAAAACTAATTTGATTTTTTCAGGACAGTGAAACAATAGTGTAACTAAAAAGCACTTCAGCTTCTCTGTTAAGAAATACAGTAATCGTGATCAGCATGTACCAATGGATTACTGTAATATGCTGTTAAGTATTTATGATTTTTGCACTTTTTAACTTCTGAATGCAACAAACAAAATATGAAAACAGTCACATTTTTCCTACTTGTCACTACAGTGACCAAGGATAATTACAGTCTTGATAATAATACCTGTTTCACATTTTTCAAATCATGTGAGCAAATACATATACTTTATTTGAATTTTTCAAAAGCTACAGTACTCTCTTTGAATAATAAGTTATTAAGTGCAGAGTTTCAGCTTAGCCTTTCTGTGAAATTAATGTGATTTCTGCAACCTATTACCTCCATACATTTTACCATCAGCTTTGTCATCAGACTTGGGTACTTTCATTTGTATACCGACTTCTATTGGCTACTTGACACTTGCTGGTAATTTGTCATCGCTATTAATGTGCCTGTGTGATGTGATCATCATATTACTGTAAATATCATCACAGTGGTTTATTTAATGCTACCACAGAGTTTTAGCAGGGCAATACAGACTTTTTTATTTTTCTGAATAACCCCGAAAGTGTTTAGAGACAATGATTCAATTTTCATTTAAATGTCTTTGTGGGCCTCGGCTCATGTGATCACTACCGGAAAGTGAAGTCCATTTTCACACAATTCTAGCTGAGTCTATCTTGTCTGATTGCTAGTGACAATGGGTTCTTTGCAAGGATCTTGAGACAAAGATTAAATCAATGCAGTGCAAGGACCAGCATCTCTAACCCCTAATAAAATGCACGCCTATGACGATTATGTCAAGCATCTTCTGTGATTCAATATAGGTATTTCTCAGCAATTACTTGCCAAACAAAATATAATCACTGCTCAATATAATGCTGACTTACAGAGCCAGTCAATACTATGCACTAAATATGGAGAACACACAAGTTCTCAGACCTAGGGTTGCACAGGCTGCCACTCAGCAAAGAAGGTTTAGACCCAAAGCCTTGTCTTAGTCCCAGGTGGCCTACTTGTTCCAACATGAGAAGTCTGCATTGTGTGGTACAAGGTTTCAAGATGAATGTTCCTTAATGAATGCCATTGACCAGCAGTTAAACGAAAAGACAGAAGAGCTGTTATCAGAGATTTGCAAACCTGAAGGATAAATGTCCTTGTTGAGATAAACTATGGTTACATTGTGGATTAAACGGGGAGATTTTTTTTGCTTGATTTTGTATATGTGAGTTTTTAAAACCTTTTGAACACCCTTTGTAGGAGATTAATTTTGGACATAGGAATATAGGGTGTCCAGTATGGCAAAAAAGAAAATGAAAGTTCTAAACCCTCATGCATAAATAAAAAGAGCCAGTGCACAAATTATTCTTCCCCAAGTCAACAGAATTACTAAGGTAAAAAAAAATACAGAAACAAATCAAATTCAGCTTCCTGTTGATGGCCTCCAGCAAAGGTCCAATTAAATGGGTGGAAATGAGCAATTTCTTCAGGTGAGGTAGAGTAAGTGTGTATATGAGCTAAAGCACCTTGAAGAAAACATAGCTAAGGCATTCCCAATGCTGAACTCAGCAAAGCTGCAAAGTCTGCTTCAAAGAACCCCATTCTGTGTACTAGTCAGGAGTCACTAGGGGCCTGGGGTCTATGCCTGAGGAACTTGCATTAGACTGCTGTCAGGCAGGAGCGTGTGCATTGATGTGTCGGGAGCTTTTCTAGGTAATTTTACCAGCCTGCAACAAAACTTCTGCAATGTAGGATCCTGAGATCAAATTTTATACATTCACCAAATGGATTTAATAGCTTAGGCTGTTAATTTAAAGCTCCATAACACAACGTTATGCAGTTCTCCTTAAGATGATAATTTCCCTAAACAGCCATTACAATCACCTTAAGTGGAAAAGCATGACATTATTTTAAACTTTTGTTTGGAAAACGGGCTGGTATAAAGGTCTCTGGCGCATTGCTACTCAGTTTGTTGCTCATGTAATATCCTGTCTAAAATTATGATGTGCATGAATCTCTTTAACTGGTTTTCATCTTGATTAAGTTACTGATTACAAAGTACAGGGTAGGATCCTATTCAGCAGACAGGTCTTATAAGATCTCCTACTGGGATACCTTGTTGCACTGTCAGTGAGTGATGATGATTCTAACATTACCTATTTTTTAAAGCTGTAAATGACAGTTGCACATTATAGATAAATTTAGGATTTGTTCTATAAAAAGAGCCCCTTCAATCATACTATTATACAAGCAAGCAATTGCTAAGCAATGATCGGTAAAGGTATAACAGCAGGCTCTATAAAACACGGTTCTGTTTCACAAATATCTTTACAACAACAACTGCAGGAAAAGTGGAAATCTTCCATCAAGCTCATAGCTCAAAGAGTTTTTATTATTATATTTTTACCTGGCTTAGATCCTTCATCCACTGATCCATTGTAGACCTGGTTGTGAAACTCCGGCCTGTTGTCATTCATGTCTATCACATAGATGTAGAGATCAATGGGATTCTCCACTTTGATACCATTCATGTCCACTGCATGCGCCCTCAGCTGTTGGAGACAAAGAAAGACCACAGTTAGACTATTCAGAACCACATTCAATTCCCTTTGGAAACCCCAGAGCCTCGACAGGGATATTATCACAGCGCAGAAATGCTCTAAAAATCCACACGAGTTTACCAGAACAGTAAAACCACTGACCTAAAACAAAAATATAAAACATTAATTAAAACTATTGTTTCAGTTTTTCAAGTTTTTCAGCCATTACAATCACCTTAAGTGGAAAAGCATGACATTGTTTTGAAAACGGTCTGGTATAAAGCTCTCTGGTGCATTGCTCCTCAGTTTCTTGCTCAAACAGTTATTTTAAGTATTCAGGTTTTAAGAGTACAATACAATTAATTATTATTTCCCCACCATGTTTTAAGGAAATCTTTATTCCCCATAGTTTTGGTAAAGATATACAGAATTTTAATCTGTAAAAAACACAGTGCACAACAACTGCACAGCACTACTCTACTGTACATGCACTGGACTATAGGGACCTTAATTTAGAAATTGAGCAAAGGAGGCAGTTTTTTACATGAGGGGTTGTGAGAGTGGAACACGTTACCAACTTATCTCATGAAGCTGATGCCTTGGCTTCTATTGAAAACTTCTGAATGAAATCATCAGATCAATTATCTAGTAGACACCAACCAATCTACCAAGGCCAAATCATTTTGTGTCATTTGTAACCTTTCTTTTGTTATGTTTTTAATAGATTTTGACTTGCGGGTAAACTCTTGGATTCCAATCAGTTAAGTTCCTATACTGCAGTTATTAGTGAACTGCAAGAGGCAGGTATGGTCTGTTACTGGACAAACATCTAACAGATCACATCTGCAGTACACAACAGATCAAGTCTTCTGTACACTTCACATAGATCTATAAATATTGAAAATGGTATTACTATCTTCTAGTCTCATCTCAGAAGATCTCAGAAGCTAATTACGTTTTGACTTGATATTGTATGCTGGTAGACCTGACCTGAAGATCTGAATTTCCATACCAATGCCCCAGCATGGTGAAGGATGACACTGTTCCTAAAGTTGTGAGCCTTTTGAAGGAGATATTTAACTATGCTGCTGATATGGCTGCTTGGCCATTAAAGATCCCATGGCGTTGATCACAAGGGTAGGAGGGGGTGTTACCCTGGTGTCCTGCCTAATACCACTTTAGGCTAGCACAATCTGGTCTCCTTAAATGTTCCCCTTAATTAAAATGTTTAATTCTCCACCTGATTTGCGGTAAAGTGAATAGCTGTCATGCATAACCCAGGTGGATTTAGCACTCCTGTGGCAGATCAAGTAGTTGTCTTCCACACAAATGAAGTGCTGTGGATTCTTCTGGATGTAAATACAAATGTAAGCAATTACTAATTATTAAGGAGTTTTATTATAATAACATGTTCTATTTTTTCTTTACATCATCTGTTGCCATAACAATTGCCTGTAGAAATGTTGTGATGGCCATTTAAAGCATTAGGATTTCTAGATTAAGCCGAATATACGTTAGCTATACCTTCTTTCATGGCATTATTAGTTAATTACAGAGGTACAGTATGCCAGTAAGTCCAGCTGAGGAAACCTTTTCAGAAACAGGCTCACTGAATGTCACAAAAGCCACTCAAATAGAAAGAAAACTTAAGCTTTTAAAGTTTGAATCCTTCCACAGTATCATTCTACTCTGTTTTACTTTACATAAACATTCTTCAAAAGACTTGTATTCCCTGCTAAATGGAAGAATGTGAACTTTCATCTGTTTTGTCTCCAAGTGGTCTGTCCATTAAGCATCATCTTTCCTGTAGCTGCAATCATTTGCTTTCTTTAATAAGGAAAGAGGCTGGAATTACCATTCATTGAATCTAATAAAATATTTATTTTTTTTCCACACTCAGATCGACTTACTTTACACAGCAAGGAAAAGAAAGACTTTAGTAACTTTGGCTTTCATGATTTCAGTATTCTCAGCTGGATCTTTGATTCCTGGTGTTCAGATCCATGTGTTGTTCTTCCCTCTTTTGAATACACTTGATTCGCACCCTCAGGAATGTTTACGTAGATGAATATGAATAGGTAACATAATATCTTCTGCTGAGTTTTCATCTCAGTTGAAAAGGTCCTCAACACATCAAATGGAAGTCAGTAAATATTTCCTGAAGTTTCTAATTTCACTTAAACATGAAAATGTACTTAACATGTAGTTGCACAGAGGTCTAATATTCATTAAAAATTTAAATATACCACACCATAAGATTTAAGAGGAGTATAATCTAAAAGTTACATATACTGTACCATTGCCAAAATTCTTGTTTTAAATTGGAAATTACCCTCATTTTTAATTTTTTATTTAATGTTCTAATTTGGCATTGCTGTATAATAATTGACTTGGCCCATCATGATGACTCTTGTACCATGATAGGATGAGAAAAGAACATGCTCTTTCCTATGGAAATGAAAACCATCTGCCAGTTTTCGTGCCATGAACCCCAGAGATAGCGTACAAGAAAATTATTGTGGGTTGAAGGAATGATGAGTCCATAATAGACAACTCTGTGATCTTAAAGGTACCCAACAATTCCCAGTGTTTCACAGTCACAGGTGTGTCTAGGAAACTAGAACCACCCTCAAGATATTCAGGCAGTTTTGAGCCTCGACTTGAGGCCTAGCCTTACCTAATGGAATAACGTGGACTTGAACTGCCAGTACGTGGTAGATTAGGTCCCAACTCTATCTCCAAAGGGATATCTTTACTAGTTAAGTTACTCAGTTTTTAATAGGTACTTTCATCTTAGTAAGAAAGAATCCTTACCTGCAAAATTATATCCTGGTAATAAGAGAACATGAGAATGCAATCAGGTAGTAAAACATATCAGGAAAAAGCTTTCATATGATCCATAAATACTTTCTTTTTAAAATGCTAAGTTATGACAGTATAATGTACAGTAGAGCTAAAGGGCTGCAGACAGCAGCAGTAACATAAAAAGAATCATATTAATTTAAACTTCTTAAGCTAGGGATTTTTTAAGTTACTTTTCTAAATCCTAATCAATATATAAAAATATAGCTTATTCATTTTGATGTCTACATCAATGACCTCTGTGTTATACAGGCAGAAGAAAAGCTGGCACTTCACAATCAAAAAAATGCATGAAGCACAATTATCAAATATATATAAATCATGGAAAGATGAATAGATCTAGTCTGTACTAAGCATTAAATAAATCTTGAATAGGTGACTCAGAACCATCTGTTTTATTTCAGGCACAACGGTGAAAGGCTATGATTTGTTTTTCTAAGAACAGTCTTTAATTTTCCTCAATATTCCTGATTGTGGCTCTTGAATAAGCCAATAGTATTTGGGCACAGGTGTAGAGGCCAAGAGCATCAGAATCTCAGCCTGAGCTTATCCAAAAGCATCTCTCCCCTGTTGTGTTTAAAGAAGGACAAGTCTAGCTGGAGCCTGAGAGATAATGCCCGATCATCATACAAAAGAAGTGAAACCATGGGTGAGCACAGCTACAATTATGAAGCCTCTTTCAGATCATATACTTTACAGATATACAGATAATAGCAGGACTTTTTATAATTCTAATCAATAAAAGAAGCTTGGCAAAGAAATTATCCTGGACATTTTCTGGACATTTCTAAAGCTTTAAGAGACATTTAATTAATACAACCCTTGCTAAAAACAAGACCTCCTCCCCAGAATAAAGCATTTAGATATTTGTTTTCTACAGATAGTCAAACTAATCCTCTCCTTTGAGTTAAGAAATTGCTTTTTATTTAGAAAGAATACATTGTAAGACTGAATTCTTTAATGTGTGGCATGAAAATAATTGAGCAACTATACACTTTACACTTGGAGAAGAGTCTTGTTTTTCCTGATGAAAATAGTACAGTAGTTATTATGTAAAATATCTCAGGGTAGGTTTACATGGATATAAAGTTTTTAACCTAGACCTCTCCTATTTGTCATTTCTAAATCTTGCAACTCAGAAAGCAAACCTTGACCTTTTCAACTGGTGCAGCAGACAGACTGTGAAGTGATTCCTGCTGGAGAAGATCACACTGTGCATATTTCTCTGCTTGATGATTCTTTGCCTGGCCAGCACATGCAAACACAAAGGGCCTGCAGGCAAAACAGCTCCCTTTCCTAGTACTGGAAGCTTTCATTTCTGGTTTTGGAGTGTGCCCTCTTCATCACTGTGAAAGTTTTCTGATCTCTTCTTCAATCTCATTCACAGCAACATACACCCATCTGGTAGACCTCTAAGGAAAACCAAGTAAATACATGCACTGTAAGTGGTGCTGGTAGGTCAGTTTTCATATCAGTGCCCCATTATAGTGATATGTGATCTTTGGTTAAAATCGTGCCATGAACCCCAGAGATAGGGAACAAGAAAACTTGACTATTTGGTAATCTGGATAAATTTCACTCTCGGGTTCCACAGTCAGGATTACTTAAAATCCTGTCTTAATTCAACTATTGAATTCAATTTATTTTCTACCCAATCTGCTGCATACTCGCAATTCTGATGTATAATGGCTGCTACACATCACCTACTGTACCTGAGTCCCCTACCTAAGCTTTGGGATGAAAATAACTCCATAATTGTAAATATTTTATAGCTGTATTAGTTTTGCACAGGCTTCAGTCTGTAAAAGGACAACAAATACAACTGAGTCACAGATGCAACTCTAGGGCCAAGTCAAGAGGTTTCAGCATGTTTGCTAAACCTTCAGACAAATGTCTAAGCTTTGATTTTGCTAGTATGTTGATAACATGGAAAAGATCACATCAACAATTGAGCTGACAAAAAAAAACTCTTCAGTCTTTGCCACAGCAGTAGCCTTGGGAAAAAAAAATGGAATTATTTCAATTCACTTCTTCAGGCATGTCTCTCTTCTTGATTCTTTATCCATAAAAAATTGCATCTACAGGTCTTCCAGAGGTTAATTTGACTTTACTTTTTCCTGCACATTGCTTGATCTTGCCGTGCACCCAATATCCCTGCACAACGACTGCAATGAACACACTTGACTGGTGTCAAGGAAGTTATCACTTCTGCTGTTGGATCTGGTAATTCAATAACATTAGAAGTCAAAGATTACCACAGTGTTTAAAGAATGGAAAATGTAATTCTGTGTTGGAATTAAAGTTATTATCTTCAAAAGAATGACAAAATGGTCACCGTTGGCTTCAGATGGAGATCAATGAGGAATTGTGCAATATTTTGATGTTGCATATTATACAGTGTTTCCCCTTTGCAGTAATTTTGTCTGAATTTGTACTCGCCTTGGCTCAGAGGATGGTTTTTTGATACAGTAGCTTTATATTTTTCGCATTTTATTTTCAGGCTAAAGTGGAGTAGTGCAATTAAACATTTTTACAATTGATGTGTTTGTCTCTAGCAATATTAATAATCAAATGGATTCTTATTGGAAAGTAAAATGGTTTCCTTTACAGTTATTAAAAACATATAATCTCAGCCAGATTGGCATTTTAAGTTGAGTTTACTAATGCTTAAATTGAAGCTGGAACATCAAATAAATGAACAGGAATGCTCGATAATTTTTATGGAACAATTTAAGACATTCATGTGTTTTATTGTGTGACTAATATCTTTTCTGAACTACATCAGTAATCACAGTATTTAATTTATTCACTTTTATTTATTTCATTTCTTCAATTTAAGAAGTGAATTTAAGAAGTTTTTATTCTCAAAACTAAGATCCCCCTGCAATTCTACTTAATTATACATGACACACTGGATATTCATACAGACTTAAGCAAAGAAACAAACAAAATCTGTTTTCTCAGCTGTAAAGCTATAGTCTGACGTATCCTGCAGGGAAAGCATGTGAAGCAAGAACCTCGCTTGGTGCACAAAAAGTGTGGAGAGTGAATCTTTACCATTATTTAAATGTTGGCAGGTATGCTTGCTTTGCAATCCGTTGCAGAATGTGTTCCGAGTCATACAAAATGAATCCTCCGTCCTGTATTGCTCTTCTTTTCAAATAAAACCATAAAGACTCTTTGAAATAAAAAAAACTCCCCTGCTAGAAAATGTGCCTTTATGGGCACTGCTCCAGAAGCACTGAAAAACTAGCACAGCAATGTTAATGTCACATTTTGAACTCTACCACCTCTTTACTTACAATTACAGTATGCCAATTCAGCTTCTGCCAGGAGACTAGGAGTTTTAGAAAGTCCAGTTAAAAAATTCTTGAGCCTTCCAAATGAACTGCTTTTCAAAGCCTAATCATCTACATGAGGTGCTGATTCTTCACTGCTCTCACTCGGAAAACAGTCAGAACTGCTCAGTTCAAAACACCAAAGTTAGACTCAGTAACAGGATTTTTAAACGGTCGGATTTTGTGTTTTGGAATTGGCAAATAGAAAATGTCTCAGTCACCAACAAAAATAAACAAATACACTGGGGAGTAAGAAAGAGAAAAAGTAAGAGTTGATAATACTTTCCTAAATTTCCATAATGGAAAGAAAGATGACTGGAAGATCGCAAAACCTTAACCTTCCAACCCTTTAAACGATGGGCTGATCCAGTTTGGTAATTAAAACAGCAACCTGTTAATAAGAAAACAAGGTTATCTGTTCTTAGGTTTATACCTTAATTGAACAGCCGATTGTTATACTTTATTTGTAATAGGAACACAGCTGACAGGAGAACCGATGTGGCTGTGTGATATTTCATTCCTCCCCTAGTGTAATTTAGCCACCAATGTATGTGCTGTTTTATTATTGTGGTTTGGTTATTTTTTTACCCTTGCTGCCAAAAAAATCTGCTGACAAATACTATTTCTGCATAAATAGCGATGCATTTGAAATAAAATCACAAACGGCAGCATTTAAAACTGTAGAGATTTGTAGGACGTATACAAAATAGCAGTATTGAATACTTTCCCCTTCATTAGGATGACTTCTTTATGGTTTAAAGAGACTTCTGCATTTGCCTAATAAATAATGAAAACTAGCCTTAGACATACGAAGGTCACACATGAGAGGATGTTGTTTAGTCAGTTTTTCTCATCTGGTGGTGAGTAACTTACAGCTCTGCACAAATGTAAATGACTATCATTCCCTCTTTCAGGACTGGAGCTGGAGGGGTGAAAACTTTACAGCCGATTACCTAGGAAAGTTAATTTGCTCAGACTTTGCACTTGTGGTTTAAAACACCCTTGGGTTTCATTAAAGCATTTTACAGCAATGAGAAATGTGTTTAAGAATTTATTACCATGAAACCCGCCATCTATAACTTCGCTATATTTATTTTATGTGTATATTTGAGTGAGGTGAGGATAAATTCAGGTTGCTTAAAATGTTCCATTTCTGGATGATTTTAGAAAAATGCAATGGGTTTATTACATATCAACTTTAGCATCTCCCCTGCTTTGGGACAAGCTTAAGTGAGGGGAAAAAAGATCTAACCTTTACAACTGAGCCTTATTGTCCCTGACTGAGTCAATTAGTTTGAGCAGGCAAGTCAAGCCTTTTTAAAAACCTAGCAAATGGGCTGAACCTCACAAAATGCAACAGAGTAAAGAAATGGGTTTGAAAAGAAAATTCTATATACTGTATATATATGAAGTGATGCCAGAGTGCCTGGAATACTGCTTCGATTTGTACATATCAAATTGTAACAGCAATTTATTTCACAGCTACAGGGAAAAAAAAACCCATGTATAACAAAATGAGGATCTCAAGCCATGCGTGGGGGCCGTCTGAACACATTGCACTTCCACTGTTTCTCTGTTTGCAATACTGCTGTTGTATTCTGGAAGTCTCTTGTTCTGTAAAAACAGATTGTGATTCAATGATTTATGGAGACACACTATATAAATGTTGTAAGAGGGAGCAGCTGTTTACCGTCTTCCCAGCACAGTGAAAAAGCCATCAGATAAAGCAGCAGAACTAGACAATGCCTCCAGCTCAATCTGCAGGTTATTAAACCTGGCAGCAAAATAAGACAGCAGTCATGGGGGGAATGCTGACATGTGCTGGAGGAGCAAGCTCTGCAAGTCTTCCCGTTCCTCCATGTGCCAGTTTTCCAAGAAACTCAGAAGGAAACAAAGTGCACCAAAGAAAGGCCATATTCAGTGGAGTCGCTCGTTTCTGTCACACAGAATTTTACTTTGGGGCAGACGGTGCACTGCAGATTGCAAGCACTCAGGTACTGCATGTGCAGTTTACACTGTGATGTCTGCCATGCAGAGCTTTTCCAAAGCAAACCACTTTGGATCTTCAGTTTGTACTGCAGTTCAGAACCATGACTTTTATAAATGCAATAATTTAACAGACACCATTCTCTACTATTTGGTTCTAAATCAACAGCCCACGTAGTATACCAGACAGTTTGTCAGACAGCCATGTTACAGCACTACTGTAGAACATACTGTTCAATGTGCTTGAATAGGAAGCAGTCAACAGCTTTATAAACTTTGCAACCTGCAATATACAATGACAATCATGTCACTTCTTAACCTGTGAGATAATTAATCAATATAAATAATTACTTGCATAAATAATATGTTCTGAAGTTTAAAGAGTGACATCAATGATATATATATAGACAGCCGTAGACATCAGAAACAAGACTTAGTTCTGGTTTTATACACTTTTAGAACAAACAACAAAACAGTTTTTTCATTATGTCTGACAGGTAAGATGAATATACACATTTACTTTCTTTATGAAGAAGACAATACAGCAAAAAGAAAATTCTTCCTAATTGACAGCTGAGGTTCTCTGAATCTCTGCAAGTGAAGATTTTGCCAAGAAACCCTCTTATTATTTATAAGAACGAAATGAAACGAGCATCAAAGCAGGTCTGACAATAAAATTAAACAAAACTAAAGTGACGTTTCATAAAAATGCATCTCCCAAGGAAAGTGAAGTAAATAGCCTCCAGATAGAATAGATTATCTTCTATTATATATGTATACGAGGCCAATTAATGTTATAAAGTGAAAATCAAATTCCTGAAATACAAAAATGGGCAGAAGAGTATTTGAAAGGTAAAGTGCCAAATGAATCTAAAAGAGTCTTTGTCCAGTGGAATTTGCCTCTAGTATTTATATGGATTGTGAGACTTAGAGCCTTCAAAGAGGAATGATACCACAAATACAGCTGTTAGATTTTATATATAATTCCAGCATGGTATTCATCTGTATTTGTTCCTCTGCATGTTACACACTGACGCAGCCTACTCTAACCTTCACAATATACGTCCATTTTATAAACTGCTTTATCCAATACAGGGCTGTGGGGAGCCTGAGCCTATCCCATCAAGCAATGAGTGGAGGGCATGATCACCCTGGACAAGACGCCAGCCCGTCACAGGGCAAACACAGAGTGTTCTCACAAGGGACGTTTTTTTTACAGAAGCCAATGAACCTACCAGTATGTCCATGAACTGTGGGAGGAAACTGGAGCACCTGGAGGAAACCCATGTGACCACAGGGAGAACATACAGTACTACATTAGCTCAACGCAGATGGCGCCCCAGGAATTGAACCCCTGGGCCGCAGCTTGGCAAGGCCGCAATGCTAACCACCACTGCACCATGCCACCCCCTTCGCAATACACAAAAAAGGCATTCAAACAAATATGCCTGAAATAAAAAGAAGTAAAAAAAAGAAAAGACTGGGTTCCAACCATAGTTTAGAAAGAGTAATAGGATGTCCCAATTAATATGACAAAGCCATGGCAAGAGGCAGGAACCACTGCTGCACCAAGGAATTACTGAACTGGACTGCGGCGTAAAAAAACCCAAAGAGAAGACCAGTGAGTTTGAAAGAGCAAGCTAAGTGAGGACAGCCATCAGCAAGACTGCGGAAATGAATCATGGTGGGGGCATCACCATCAGCTGTACCTAAAGGCTGTTGATATAAACGGATATGCAGCTGGTCTCAATGCTGTGTTATATTAAGTGAAATAAGGTACAAAGGAGAGAAACTAGCAGACTGGAAGAGTGCATATCTCTTCTGCTAGCAAGGACCCAGAAGTTGAAAAGAAAGTGTTTGTTTCAAAAGAAAGCAAAACTAATGAATATTATCAAAGAGAAGTCCAATATCCTATACATCATCTAAGTTTATACAGTATTGCAACAAGGTACCATGTTCAAAATGTACAGGGCTTTTGTGATGAAGTGTAGAATCTGTGTGAAAACGGAAATACAGTATACCTTCATAAGATACAGAGACATTTTAAATATACTCCTTATCAATATTTTGGCTATAAGTTGTCTTTTAAAAGATATTGTGATTTTGAGGTTGGTTCAAAACGTTGATTAGAGGGAAGGCTGTAGGGTCATATGAGAGTTAGAAGTCAGTGCACCCCAAGAGGTTGTTGAATTGGTGGTGAAGATGGGGATGATGGAAGAGTGTTGGTTAGGAATTGTCTACAGGAATGCGAAGTCCTCCTCACAGACGTTCATATGAACTACATAAAAAGCATCAAGGGCAACTTAACCAGATATTGATGTAGCACGGGAGACAAAAAAAGAATGACATTCTCACTCTATCGATCTCAATTATAATTAGAATAAGAACTCATTTATCACATCTAGAAAAATGTCAAGAAATGGGCATGTGAAGTCATTGACGGATTGAAGAATGAAATTGACTGGATCCTAATTCGTAAGGAGCACATAATAAAAACTCTGCCAAAAATCATGTTATCAATTGGGTAGTGAAAATATTCAAACAGAAATCGCACTTCATAATACATTCCTTTATGTATTACTTATTTTACCATTTAATTATTTTTTATTTTGTATTATTATTTATTTTATGATTATCAATAAAATAAGGATACTGCAGATGGTGCAGAGTGTAGATATGATAATTGCCAATACTTACATGATAGGAGGCTCTTTCTTCCCGGTCCAAAGGCTTAGTGACAAACATTTTTCCAGCTACTGGGTCAATGCTGAACACCTCCATAGGGGGCTGATCAGCACCCACTCCAGTGATGCTGTACCGAATCAGAGTCTCCCTGTCTTGGTCTGACCGGATCTACAAAGAGATAAGACACAGAAGAGGTTTAGAGGCGAAGCTCTATTGATAAAGAGTCAGTAATGGCCTACCCTTTTTCACTTCTATGAGAGGTGCTATGTTGTACTTCATTAAAAAAAAAACTAAAGTGCAAATCCTGGAGACGAAATCACTCAAAATATACAGTAGTCATAATACAGAGAAGTTATAACTGATGTGAAGAAATTTGTGTACTGTATACTTTACTGTTTGATTTTTTTTAACATTACATTAAAAAATACAAATTATTTAATACTGTAACCTCTTATTTTCCTATCAGTCAAACCAAAATATGTTAAAAGTAGTGGTGTAGCAGTTAAAGTTGGTGCATCACAGCTCTCGAATTCTGGGCTCAGGGCAGTGTGGAGTTTGCAGATTATTCCTCTATTCACAAAGGTTTTTCTCACCTTTCTTCTCTCCTTTCAAAAACATGCTGGCTAGGCTAATTGGTGTCTTTAAAATTGGTCCCATGTGCTTGTGTGTGTGCCCAGCCAGTCTAGAAGAAAGTCCCACCTTGTACCCTTTGCTATCAGGATAGGATCCAGGTTTCCACATCACTTACAAGGAATAAAAGGCTTTGTGATAATGGTTGAAAGAATAAATGAAAATGAAAGAGCACAACCCTTAGTTATTTTTAGCAAACTGACTTTTCATAAAACCAGGACTTGGATATCTACAGTATCTGCTACTCTGTAACAATTTTGGTCAAGGTAAACTAATGCTAGACATCCCCACATTCTGTTGTATAGAAGAACCAAATTAAATCAGATTTTAACCACAAGAAACTGTCTCAGACACAAGCATGGAGAGTTCTGAGCCGACCATATCCCTTATATTTTTAATGGCAAAACATCAATACATTATCTATGATAGACATTGATTAATATTCGTTTGTGTTAGAGATGAGAGCAGAAACTTTAGCTCTGTATAATATACTGTATTCTACACCGTTTGATTAAGACATGAAGTAAAACTATGTAAGGTACTGTAGATGCATAGGAAAATAGCATACATTTCCAGCCTTCTACTAAATACAAGCATATGTATTTTCCTACGCATAATAAATATTCCACAGTATGTCTCTTTCTCTCTTTTAATTTAACTTCAGCTGGGCCATGGATCTTTGTTATTGGTATTCTGTGTAGTGAAGTAATGATTAACGCATAAGCGCTTGGTGCCTAATTTTAGCTTGTTTCATTACTCACTTAACTCTTTTACACACAGACACTGCTCCCCATCCAGAATATTTAATATTCACAGGGTTTACAAAGGCCAGCACTGGAAGTGTGGGTCTCTGTCACGCCATGAAGATGTTGTTTTATGGCAAGCACACTCATTATTTACAGCACTTAAGTCACAATATGCAGCCATTGAAGCATGATGCCGAGCTAAATGAATTAATATGTAAGTGGACAGATAAATTAAAGGATTATGTTAATTTTCTTACAACTATGAAGAGGCTGACAGAGAAAAGTTGTTAACATTTGATAGCTAAAGAGAGGTGGGGGGTGACTTGTCATCAAACACATATTTGCAAGACACTCTTTTGATATATTTATTTAACATGTAGTAGCAAAGATTTCCTTTTAACTTGAAAAGTGAGTCATAGTCAACAAAGCACGCCAAAGCATTTTTCTTGGTTCGAGCAAGAAAAGGATAAGACAGCTACCTTGGTTTGGTGATGTACAGAATCTTGCTGCCCTCCTTTAAAATTACCAAAACTATATCATAATATTTCTTTATATATGCATTACCTCAGTTGGTTATTTATTAACAAAATGGACTCATTTATAATATTATCTGACACCCCAATACTGTATACTCTTTCATTTTGTATAGTGTATCGAAGCATAGTGAAATATTTTAGTTTGTAGGAAACAGGGTGTCGGTCCTTATGATGTTTACATTTGTCTTAGTGGAAATAAATGTCAATGTGCATATTACCACTTATATTTCGGCAAAGAATTTTATAGATTTAATGATCGAGTTCTGAGCAAAACAATCTAGAAGAGAAACAAATATGCATGTTTTTTTTCCTGAGGAAAAAAAAGATGCTGCACAAAAGGGCTTTAAACAATAGAATGAGGATAAACTGGCCGTTAAGTACAAATCTAATTAAATACGTCTCCAAACTCTCCCTTTTTACCAAGAAATGTGTTTTTATACATCTACCACCTTCACAAAAGTCCCGTTGATTTCCTGGTAGAAAAAGTATTTTTATGTATGAAAAATCCCAATAATAAAGTGTATATGGTAAATCAAATCACCTTAACCCAGAAGGGCGCAAGTAAATCAGATCTAACTCCATGGTTATTATCTTCAGCCCTTGTCTGAGCAGCTGCATCTAAATTAAGTCTAATGCCCATATTCCATGTAAATTTCAATCCATTCAGCAAGCTCTTAGGCACCCTTTGCTCTTATCTGACCTAATAACAAATAATTGATAGTCTTCTATTATAGAGGTAGAATGAATACACCATAGAGATGTGCAAACATTTCCTGCACAATTTCATTGGAGGAACACATAGGCACCAAATAAGGAATGCTGCTTTTCAGCTCTCCAGATTGAATAAAGAGCAATTTGGTGCATTAAGTGTGCTGAAAGGTTTTAATGTGCCCACTCTTCCTCTCTGATTTTGATTCGAGTGTAGTGTAATTGGGTTTCATTTTGAGGAATCTTTAAAATTATCTTAAAATGGGTTCAAGCCCTTTAATCCAGTGATCTTGTGTCATTACAAGCATGGCTATGGTATTAATGTAGTCCTATTTTTCGAAACACATTGCTCTCAAGAAACTTCCTTCTAATTGTGTGCAGCTCTCTCCCTCCTACCAATAACATTTATGGCAGGTCTTCAGATTAATATAGATTATTTCTTGTCAGATGCTGGACGTTTTGACAACTACATCTTCCTAAAGAAAAAAAACGTTTCAGTAACAAAACTCATTTGAGTCCTGAAATGTTCCTTGGGGGAAATGTAAATCAAATAGCAAACTTAATGGCAAAAATCAAAGACAAGTCTAAAAAGTATGTATAAAATGGATATTAATTCATGATGGGTACGTACATTACTGGAGGGTACTGGCGATGTCAGTCTAAATTTCCATCCACACCTCAGACTATAGTCTGCTAAAGCCGCATATAGTCACAGCACAATATCTACAGTATATCGCTATATATAAATATGACTGGAGGATATCACTTTCCACATGAAGATATTAATCAAGAAGACCACATTAGTAAAAATCATTCAGCACTTTAAAGCTACAATGTTAAATTTTTAGTTGAACAAAGCTTCCTCTCCACAAGAAATCTAATCCTGATTAGAAATCCTAATGACAGAGGTCAAGAGGCTGACCAAGGTCTATTCTAGAAAGATGTAATACTGGATGGTATACCTGGTGATTGCCAATACAAGCCAAAGTCCGAGTCACTTTTTAACCGATTCAACATTTCACTGGGAGCTGAGAGAAAATTAAATCTCGTGGGGAAAACCCTAGCAAACACAGGGAGAACACATTAACATCACATAAGAGACTGCCAAAGTCAGGATGGGACTCAAGATATCAAGAGGCAGTTAGCAATAATCGCCACTCCACCATGCAATAGAAAAGTAGAACAAATTATTTCAAATTGTTACGTCTGACAAGAAACAAAACAAAACTAAAGCCAAGTGAGATTTGTACCTAAGCTGTCATAGGATCAAGTAATTTACACTAACGTTAATTTCATAGAATACAGATTGAGAATAAACTGAACATGAATCTTTTTCTTGGTTTCCTTAGTTATTCCAAAGTCATGAAGAAAAATGCAGAAAAATGAGTATATGCTTCATAAACATATCGTATAACATTAAGTGCTAAAAGATGTCACATTCCCTGTACATTTTTGCAAAGCTTTGTGTATAAATAAACAGCTTATTTCTCTATTCATGATACAATTTGCTTCCTGAACAAAGAGAGGAAGAAGTCAAATGTTCACACCTGTATATAGGATCACTGCACTGCTACTCTTGGCTGTATTCTAAATACACTGCTGTAACTGCTACTGTATATATTTGGATATCAATTCTGCAGTATGTGCTATACCATACAGTGTAGGTGTATCATATTTAAATTGCTGAAAATCTTCTCAGCTACATCTCTGAAGGAGGAGGGGTTTGAAACTAGCATACAACATACCACTAAAAATGCATGTTTAGGGATATAAGGCTAGTCCCCTTTGACATAACTAAGTGTTAAATATTACAGAGTGCTGAGCATACAGTACTGAGTACTGAATAAAAGAGCTAAGTTCCAACATAATGATAGCTGTTAATAGATAAACTATATCACTTCACAAGAGCAATAATATAGTAAGTGCCAAATAAAAAAATAAAAAGCATCAGATAAGTTGATGTTTTCATATTTTAGCTGTAAAAGTGCTCATCTCAAAATGGTGTATTTTGATAGCTGAAATGATCATGCTCTCAAACAGCAAATCTCTAGGGTGAATTTTGAAACTCGAATGGTGTTTTGAAAGCTAACAATATCAGTCACATAAAATACACTTACACAAGTTTTTAAGAGCAAAAACTAACATTATTTCCATTGTGCTCTGCCTCAAATACATTCAACATTTTGCATTCTACATTCTAATCTATTTTCCTTATCTATATCCATTATTATTTTCTTTGAGCTTAAGAGCAGTGAGGGGATTTAACAGTAGAAATTAATAACCATATCCTTTCTGCTGGAAGGCAGGCTGAATAATTACACACAGTGAACTGGAAAAAAATCTCTCCATTTTGGGGGTGTGGGCTAGAAACCATGCATAAAAATGAAATTAATTCAGTCTGTCCTCAAGCAAAATTTTGCATAAAACCTTTCCAGTAGGGCATGATACCATTTCTTAATTTCATCCTAATTTCTCCCGATTTCTTTCCACGTCCCATCAACTTCTCTTTTGAGAATCTGATACTTTAAATCACTCTTTTATTCAAAACAATTAACCAAATGCATTGGGGCCCTTTTAACTCGGAATGGCTGCTAGATACTTCAGTGAGCTTCTGGTCATATGTACTAATAACAAAAGAAGCTGAAACTGGAAAAGAAATCTGCATGTACACTGTATACAGATGCAAAATATGAAAATATGGATAGACAGACTTCAAAATCTTACAAAGCATTCATTGAGAGTTCTGTAAAAGTGGGACACTGTCTACAATGTGGGAAGGGAGATAGGAGTGGATTGATACTGTATACAGCAAACAGGGTTTATTCTCACTTAAGAGTTCAAATGCAAAGGCACTGTTTTCTATGTGGTAGAGGTGTTGTTATCCATTCCTGTACAACATTTAAGTTATTAAATTGTGTCTTAAAAGCATAATTTAGGCATCCTTTGAGTGTTTGATTATCTTTAATTGATAAATACTTTTTATTAGCTCATGGAGCCTAGAACTGAATGAGTGCAGCAATTGTGACAAATTGTATTTCATTGTTTCTCTGGGGAGACCCTGGGATAGAGCTGTATTGTAGAAACAAAGACAGATATACAAGCAGATAGATAACATCTTTTATGTTATTATGAAGCTACTTCCGACGTCATCACATTTCCATAATGTCTTTTATATAAATGGAATTTTAAATAAATAAAGAAAATTAAGAACTACAGATTCGCTGAGTTGTCGTGTTCCCATGGGTAATGAATGATAAATTGATTCATTTTGAAGAGTTCTAATAATGAAAGCAGAGTTTTTTCCTTGGTGGAAAAAAACGGGATGTAAAAAAAGTATAACGTCTCTCGGCACAGACCAGACACTGGTTAAATGACCTATTTGTAGTCGGATCAAAGCAATTTCCTTCATTACTGACAACTTGTCAGGTCTTAAGGAGATCTTATCAGTGAGCTTAGCTACCTCTGCAAAGCAAACTGAATCAAATGAGAAATTATCATGCCATTACCTCCCAAGGGAAAATTAAGCAAAAGGCACTGACAGAATGTATCAGTTATTTTATTCTCCACTGGCACCCAACAGAATATAGTATATGAAATAAACAGTTACAATACAACTAAAGCAGTGCATACTACCCTGATATTCTTTATATGGAATTCATGCACAAAAATAGGAAACACTTAGATATACTGTTCACATCTGATGCTCATAAATATTTTTTTCATGCTACATTATTGTTTTTATATTTTGCAATATTACATTTTTCTATTGTGTAAGTTGCCACCTCTTATGGTCCCCAAGATTAATGGCTTGTGAGTTTGTTCTTTACAGAGTAAAATATTCAAACAGCGATACACAGGAACAGTTGCCCAGCCCTGATGTTCCGCCAAAATGAGTGAACATTATAACAATGCATTTCAAAAAGTAATATTTAACACTAAAAATGTATTTTAATGTGAAGTTTCTATTGATGTGGGTATGTATCCTAAAATAGAACTGTCTGTAATTATGCATCAGACTAGCATTTTTTAGTGCTAGGGTGGTTTAATCATAAGAAGTATAACCTTTATTTTAAATAGCTTCTTTAACGGTACAGCATCCCAAAGCAAGGTATAGGAACCACAATACTTTCTGTATCTTTGCATCACTGTGGATGGTTTTGAAGAAGCTATGAAAATATTTTAGTAATTTATTTAAATATAAAGGTAAAAAGACTTATTTTGCAGCTGAAGTTCACAGTTCGCTCCCACCTAGGGAATCAAACCTAGAATAACTAGATACAGAGAACACACACCCCAGATAAAAGCCTGTATTGAGAGTTACAGTATTTTGTATTTTATGATGGCAGTGTTTGAAGCTACAGTTGAGCTCATTCTTTTAAATCTCCCGTTTCATGTGGTTAGCAAATGATTTCCCTTAAGTAGACTGCTTGTTTCGCTGCCCACTCCAGACTCATCACTCCATAGAAGTAGGAGAACAACATTAAACACCCAAGAGGCAAAGACTTCAGGTTCACACAGTTTTGAATATTTGTTGTACTTCCAAGAGACGCAAGCAACTCCTGCCGCAGGGGAGTCTTCTATTGAGCACCATAATATAACACTGTATTATAGATCTCTGGCAGGCACAATCTTGTAAAGTGCCCAGAGCTTTCTGCGTTGCATTTGTCGATTTAGGTTGAAGTGCTATTTTCTACTGCAATTCCTGATTCACTTTCACTGGTGTCTCTCGTGCTTGAGCGTGCCTCCTCTTTTGTATTGCTAGACCAAGGAAGAAGGTCACATTCCAAATATGCTGCAAACCAGATTTGACTCAGAGGAACTGTGATTTGGAAGCAAAATAAAACTGGCTTACAGTCATACAGCTGTCTAGAAGAGATACTTAACTATGTATAGAAAATGGGAAACAATGCCTCAAGTGTGGCATTTTTATTTGGTTTGTTTGTTTTCTTTAACTTTCTATTATTCTGGCAATTCCACTTTATATCAACCTTCCATCCCATTCCTAAAGGATTACTCTCATGCTGTATTATAT
This sequence comes from Lepisosteus platostomus, assembly GCF_059453375.1. Classification (NCBI taxonomy): domain Eukaryota; kingdom Metazoa; phylum Chordata; class Actinopteri; order Semionotiformes; family Lepisosteidae; genus Lepisosteus; species Lepisosteus platostomus. The sequence goes on from NC_142625.1 coordinate 19,668,819, forward strand.
GTGCTGCACTGAAGAGCTGCTGCTCTTATAGATTTCAAAATACATTTAGCACATGATGCAACAACTTTCCTAGACACATTCATGTTCAAAGAAACATTAATCAGTAGCCCCAACTAAATAAAAATGTAAATAGTAATATATTTAATGATAAAGAGTATTTCATACGCTTCTATTTGGTAATATCCTGTTAATTTGGTCTTGTTGATAATATCAAAACAGGTGGAGGGATTCAAAGAGGAAGAAGGACTGAACACTTTTTTGACACATCTGTTGCCAGGCATCTGCCATTTTGCATGCTGTGAGCTTTGCAGTGTCTTACAGGAAAGTTAGCAATGATTAATTGGAGGAGTGATATACAGTACTGTATCTGTCACTGATATTTCTGCAAGGACACAACCACTCTGCAAGTCCTACATGATCCTGTTGCATGGTAAGCAGAAGATATCCTGCCTGAATCAATTCCGATCCACCATGGGTGCATCAGGCCAATCATTAACCCCTGCTTGGGCAATCCTGGTCAGTGTTGGCTGGCAATGTAAGGAGACTATTAAACTACGATACAAAAACTGTACTAGTTAAGGAACAAGGCACCAGTCAGTTAAAGAAATCTTCACATGACAATGACTGATGAGGAAAATAAAATTTGTTATTTTGCTTTTATATGCATGGGAAAAGAAACCAATCCATACCTAAGAATAATTTTATTGAAGCACAGGTTTTAAATACAGATATGTGTATATACATGAAGTATATGTTCCATATATTTTCTACATAAAGTAATTACACTTTTCATTACAAGGTAAATGGCTTAACATACCATAAATGTCCCACTCTTGGGGAGAAGTTCTGGAAAAGCCTACAGAAGTTGCTCATGATTAAAGAAGGATGAAATGACTAATGGAAAATGAGAATACTTCTTCAAAGGTCATGTTACATGGCACTCTCTTCTAAGAAATTAAATCAGCCATCATTATGTATGCAGATTTCCAAGAATACACATGCATTTATTTGCATCTCATAAAACATCTGATTAATGGTTAGTACCAAACTTCAAAATCAGAAATTCTGTGTTTTGAAAGCAATGATAAAGCAATGACTCATGAATCTTCAAGAGTCCAGAAAATATACTAACCACATTTTTCACATTTCAACACTCATTAAAAAAGAGGAAATGTGAAATGACAAACAGAGCTTTCTATTAAAGATTAAATTAATTAATATTTTTACATAATTAATGCAAATGAAAGTATTCACTATTGTTCTGTTATTTGTTTTCGATTAATCTAAATATTATTATGACAGCTGTCAAATGACAGTTTGACACTTGCATCCCAGCATGAACTTGTGTAGACTTTGTTTTTCCCTGCCAAAGAGCACAAAAAAAAACTTATGAAAAGTATACTGTAAGAAAAATGTTACTCTGAAATGGAATTCTGTCCACACCAAATAAAAATAAAACCAATGCTCCACCCTTTGGGGGTTTAATGTTTTTCATATGACATAGTCTACAAAAGCAAGACCCCCATAGCTTCCCTCCAAGTGGTAGGGAAAACCAGAAGCACGCACACTTCAGCAGACAACAACTGAAGGGGCACCATCCCGCAAAAAGAATGTCATTTATCTTTTTGAAGTTCCCTGCAAGCCCTTCTATGCAGAAGTGATTGTGAAACCATGCCACTGAGTAGGAGTAATGACAAGCAGGTCATTGCCCACCATAAGCTAAAAGGAGATGAATAAGTCTTTTAGTAATGATAAAAGTAACATCGCTGTCAAGCCTTCCACTTTAGAAGTGTCATCTTTAATTAAGACCTTGGCAAAGAAATTCTATTACATATCAGTAAGAACTGAACATTGATTTGAAAAGAAACTGAATTACTTTGTTTTGTTTTAGATTAGAAATCACACACACACATAAACAGACTCTCTTAAAAGAACTAGCTGTCACATTTTTTTAAATATAGCATTTCTGAAAAGGGGGAAAATTCACAAATTTATCATGTAGCAAGTCTTGCGGCAGATTTTGAGTGGCAGTTCAGTCAGTGATGCTTTAATAATGTTATAATGCAGTGACAGCTAATTATATCATAATCAAAGAGGTAAGGTACCTGCTCAGAATGTCTGTAGCAGTGTATGGTCTTTCACTGGTCTCACGTTGTACTCCAGTACTATTCTTTTCTAGTTTCTCTAATTTTTTTCTTACTTTATTGCTAAATGTAGCCCAATTTCAGTCCATATTTTTGTGTGAGCATTGGTCTATTGGTGAATGTATCCATATGTCTGTAATTATGATGTACAGTATACTGGCTTCATGCACTTTAAGGGAATTTGAGATCTAACACAGCATTCAGTGCACATATACACAATTTGCAATTTTTGTAAATTGTTTCATTATAAGCACAGATACCTGAAATGTATTTGTACTCTGACATTGAATTATATTTTGACACTTACCTGTGCACTCAAAAATATATTTAACAGGTAGTATGTGCACAATTAAAAATGGCATGGATTTATTTTTTATTAGGACTGTGGGCTTTCAGCAGCCCAGGACTGTCAGCATTATTCTCATCCTCATAAATAAGCTATCTGCGTAGGTATGCTTTTTGGAGGGGATAACACGGCTGAATGGGTTTGGAGTTCTGTGACTGGTGACAGAGGATGGTGTTGACAGCTCTTCTAATCATTACACAAATGTAAAACAGAAAACTGACAGATGACTTCCAGATGTGAGCTCATTACAAACTGTGGAGAATGCAAAGACCTAGTTAAGTTCAAGTGAAGTTTAAAGCTCACTTATTCCCTGTTTTTCTAACTACACAAATATTTATCCTTTCATCCAACAATAAGTAACTCAGTGTTCCTCAAAATGGGTGGGAATCACAATGTGATTTGCAATCCTTCACAAAATGTTCAAATGAGTACAAATTTGTTTAAACTTCTGATTGTGTCCTACAACACACTGAATTCAGTACTGTATGTTGAGCTGCTTTAAACGTTTTGGGGTTATATATTTTTGAGACATTAATACACTGTTCACTGTTGAAGTATAATAATAATACATAGTATTACTTAAAACACAAAGAATGTGACAATGCTCTTCAGTGCTACTGTATATTATTACTGTATATGTATTTAATTTCAAACTTAGCGCCACTTTGATTTTATTCCCTTTGGCCAGTGCCTTACTTAGTTTTAATTACTGAGCTTCTTTAACACAGCTTGCCTTTTACACAAAATCTGTAAAGTTGCCTGCCACATCAGACACAACTGACCACATCCAGATGAAAATGTTGCAGGGTCCCAACTAGTTATAAGACATGATTCTTTTTATTTGTCTATAAAAATCACATCATTAATAAAAAATCTGGCACCATTTGCAAAAGCGAAAAACAGGTTAAGAGCTATTGCATACTGTACAGTTCTAAATATTCGCAATTTAATGTAGAGGCCTGTGAATAATTAAAAGATGATCCCATACACTTGACAAATACTGTAGTTTGGCCAACATTTATTAACTGATTGGCAATTTTATTAACTGATATAAATGTCATTGGGGTCATTTCATTTAGTTTTATTATTGTTTTTTAGCTTGCTGAATAACCAAGCACATTTTTTTGCTAGGAGCTGAACATTTTCTAGTAACACATTGTGGTTTTGTGTTTTCACTGTGAATATTGTATTTACAATAGCAATGATTTAATGGTTAGAAAGGAGAAAGAGGCAGATGCTCTTCAGACAGATTCTCACACAGTTAACTAAGAACAGTCCAGCTAATGAAAAGCCCAAGAGCATCTTCTGACTGAGAGCAAATAAAATTGGTCTCTTAGTCTGGTGTGAAAAGACAGCAATTTATACCATTACTCTACCTACCATCATAGTTAATCCCAGGAAACATATCCCTCCAGTGACCTTACTCCTTCTGCCATTTTAATTCTCATGATTGTTGCTCAGTGGCACTCTTTTTACTTTAGAGAGGGGAAAACAGACACATTGCATTTCAACCCTAGCGTGGAAAGCCAGGTTTAGGTATACAGTATGAGTATGGCCACAAGATATCAAGCGCAATTTCCCATTCACTTTGTGTCTCACACATAGCCATTACCCCTATCTCCCCTGCCCCTCAGGCCAAGACCTCTTCACAACACTGTCCTTTCTTATTCTTGAAAATGGATTTTCAAAGTACCACATAAAATGACAACAATTTCAAAATACACCAAACAAATGTGTTCAATTTTTATTTTGCTGGATCAATACAATCAGCCTCCCTTCCCTGGTAGTGTAAAGACTTAATAGATTTGTTTTCTTCTGAGAGAAGATACTGTTTGTTTTATTGATTTTTTTCATAGACAACCAATAACCTGTGTTTAGCTTTTATGTTTCCACTTTCTTAAGTCTCTACATATTGAGGCACACAATGTGTATGCAGCCAGTTTGTATTTGGCAAATAGGAACCTTGATTTTACAGCACGTAAAAGGAGGGCCTAAGTAGGAAGCGAATGGAACAATACAGTCAGATTCAAGCTCTCTGTGGAGTTGAACAAATGTTACAGTATTGGAAATATATACAGTATATAGTACTGTATGTATAGGCTCTGGCACCCCCACAACCCTGTATTGGACAAAGCATTTAGAAAGCAGATGGATATACAGTATGTATTATCAGCTTATTCAGCTTTATGTTAAATTTTTGTGATTTTAACACGACAGCATGAAATGAAATTAAGATGCCAGGCACCAAGCAATTTATAGGAAGTACTTAACATTTCAGTTCAGCTAGAAGTCCTCTAGTTGCTTATGCCAAGGTACAGCTGGTCTCTCCAATATCCATTTTATGTGAAGTAAAATTATATTTTTAAAAGACTTTCCCTAATATTGATTTTTAAGAATGAATAAACTGATTTTAAGATGATTGGGACCCTTCAGTGTTTTAAAGTATTTTATAAAGATGGAGCATGGTTCAAAACCTAAGACAGGACTACAAACAGAATGCTAAGAACGTCTTGCTGATGAAAGAATAAACACAAAAAAGCTAATAAAACCGATTAACTGAAAAGACTGGGCTGGGTACAGACCGTCTATAATGAGGTTTTCCCTCACAGTATCACATGCATCAGACATAATGACAGTAGAGGACTTGGGCTCTGCAGTGCAGCCAGGGCAGGGCACTTTGACCACACACAAGAACACACATTTCCACAGGTTAGATCGGGCTACTGCTGGCAGAAAAGTAAAGACCTGGGAAAACGAGTACAATGACAGGCAAAAGCAATGGGGGAATTCGTCTCAGCAGGATTCAACTCATCGTCTAAGTGCCAGTAATACAGCTTGATGTTTTGTTTCTTCCCAAGACAGGCTCTAGCATAAATTAAAAATTTGTTTTGCTCTCTGGAGATTGGCTAATGCTCTAAACTAAGTACCATCAGTCATGCATGAATTAATGATGAATAATAGATGAACGCTTGATGTATTATAGGGAATGTCTGATGACACCAAACATATTTTCTGTATCCGAAGGTTACATATATAATAAATATAACACTGGACTTTAACAGTAGACACTCAATTAAAGCATTGATCATTCATATCTTTTACATGGCTTTACAGACACAGGCAATTTTATAGTACATTTCCAATACATACATTTCAAAGAGAGTGCATTCTTTGCCATGTAGACTATGTATAGTCTATTCACTGATATATATAGACTGTAAATAATGTCATATTTTGGATTCCTCTGACACTCTGTCCTATCAGTTTATGGACAAACTTCACTTTCTGTGAACGTTTGTCTTCTAGACTTGAAGCAATGCCTTTGTAAATCCATTATATTCTCACATTTCCCCTTTTCATTTTTTTCCCCATTATTGTATTTGAGAGTACACCTGCTAAATTTAGTAGTTAAAAGTTTTCACATCTAATAGGCGAGCTTCTCTGAAGTGCAGACATAGCATAGTCAGTGACACTGGTTTCATCTCTGTCTATGTGACATCCAAAACTGCAGCCAGACTTCCTTTAGGTGCCAATTAGGGTCCCTTAGATATATTTTATGAAGACACATGCCTACCAGAAACTAGGAAACGAATCAAATCGCACTTCAAAAAGGCAGTCAGTAACCATTAATTCAAAATAAACTTGAGCAATGTCAACTTCAGTGGAGCTAAACAGACACAGGTTGGTGGAAGGCTCTGTATTTCACTGCCAGTTCATTCAACCTGCATGACTTCCAGAACAGCCAAGACAGGAGTCTCTTGTTAATGACAATCACTCTTTCTAACTACTAACTGACATCACTAGTGCTCAGCAATATAACCCCTCTGAACTGTCTGCTATGAATATTTCCAACAACCACTCCTCATTAGGTAACTCACAGCACTCATTTTTTTTGCACTTTCTTTGCTACAGCCCTTTTGTAATGAATGTGTTCCTCTGACTTCTTTTAAAACTTTGAGTTTTGTTTCTGTTTGATCACATACTGCGTTTTGGTTTTGTTTTTTTTGATCTCACGTATGGTACCTCTTCAAAGCGCTATCAAAAGGATTCATGTCAAGCAAACCTTTTGTTTTGAAAACAGAGGTTTCAAATATACTGTACATGTCAGGCTTTGCGTGTATTCTGTGATAGGTAAGTGAAACTTGGGAAAGCATATCTCATTTTCTAAGTGCAGAAACAAAAAAAAATTCATCCTCCTGCAATTTCATTAAACATTACTGACTGATTACAATGAATAAGAACCCACTTTAGCCTAGAAACAGTGACACAAAAGCACCATTATATGGCTTGAAATGTGCCAGGTGTGCATGATGGTCTTTGATTTGATGTCTTGTGCATTTATATTTATTGTTGAGCTTTAATTTCTTAAAGAACCAAAAACTTCTAACAAAAGATATACACCAGCTGCAACACAAGAAACCTCCCATGTTTACTTAAATAACATTTGAGTGATATTTACCTAGGAAAAATCATTTTATTAAATAAATGTTTAGGTCATGTGGAAACAGAATGCAAAAGAAAATCTGAATATTTAAAGGAACATTGAATGTTAACAACAGGGAGCAAGTAAGTCTTCCTCAGATCTGAAACTGCAGTGAGAAGTTATTGCCAATAGTATGAACATTTCTCTATTGAGTTCTACATGAATAGAGATAAGGGTGTGTAGGTAAAGGCCTGAAAACCCATCAATAAAATGTATTATAATAATGTTGAAAAACATTAAAAGTACATTAAGATATTTTTCATGCTTACATATTATTGCTTTTTTCACATTACTGTACATGACATGGTGAATATTATTTTTAATATTGCTGTATACAAATTAGAAAGGAAAAGAAAATTCATAGATAGAGCCTGAATTCAACTCTATTCACTTACTATGCAAATTCTGAGCTGTAAAAGCTTTGCTGCTATGAGTTCATGTAATCAAAAAGAACTATGAAAGACTGCCATTTAAGCTAGACGGAGATATTAAACATGAGGCATAGGCACTTACTCTAAAGACTCCAGTGTGACTCTTATCATAACGACTGTATAACTTCAAATATTATCTACATTTTCTGTCACAGCTGCAAATATTTCTAGGGAAAGGTCATTTGATACTTTTTTCAACGCTTAAGTTAGTCAAAATCAAAATGTATTTTCCTTTTTAGGTTTCACAGCTCATAGTCTGTTTTTTTAGTTTCTTAATTTTATATTTCACATTTTATATGAATTTCTTATTTGAACATGATGCTTACTGTATATTAATCCAGATAAGGTAACTTTTTGATCATGGTATTAGTAGGCAACGATGTACATGTACAGTAGATTATTTGAAAGCTGTCATCCAGACTTTTGATTTTCATATTGTTGGGATTTTTATAAATGAAAATATAATGGAAGAAAGATACCCTCTAGAAACGTAATTATGTAATTTGCATCATATTGTCAACATGATCCAACAGTATCCTGTATGTACTTTATTCTTACATTTAGAGATAAATAAGCTTGTAAGACAGAAATATATGTGGGTATATTTAATGAAAGTCAGGGTAGGTCTAGTGCATTAATCATATTTATCGAATAATATTGCTGGACATGTGTGAAAAAAAATGATTCTTTGTGTCTGACATTTCATCAACTGAGATGAGGGATGGTACAGTACACACATAACTATTGAAATGAGAATAATTTTGCTTAATATCTTTCTTTTAAGTGGATCAGTCTTATTTGGATCCTTATTTATACTTCAAGAGAGCTAGATACAATTCTGGAAACGAGTTAAATGAAAAAAATATTTCAGTGTTGGACTTGATTAAAAATGAATACATAAAATACTGTATATGGGTTAGATGTCTGCTGTCTTGTAAGTGCACCACTGTGATGGTTAAACTTTAATTGTAACAATTTTCACATACGAATTTCATTGCCTTTGGTTAATGTGATCACTTTTCCGTCCCCCGAAACTCTTTTATATCCATTGCTAGAAAGCACAGAGAGTGGGTTGATACAGTGATAGTAAAAAATAAAATAAAATGGAAAGACAATAGCTCCTATATGTGACTATACAGACATCAAATTGGTAAAGAGTTTCCATCACTGGGCCTCTTGTCTGATTTAATAATAATTATCACTTTCAAATTAAACAAGTGTTTTAAAAGGAGAGTCAAGTGTGTTGTAAAGTGTTTTGTTTGCAAGAAGAGAGAGGCTATTAGAAAGAAAGAAAAGATGAAATATCTTTGACAGAAATAGACATCAAATTCATCCAAAAGTGATACACAATCAGTCCCAACACACTGTAGCCGGCATTTATCTTCCTTTTGATTTTAATTACAGTCTTTCAGGAATGTTGTACATAATGTCAAAACTATAAGTTGTATCAGTTCCGACGTGCATCAGCTACTGATGCCTTGTGCAAAGAACCATTTAAAATAAAAGTAAAAGAAGTACTAATTTCCTCCTCCTCTTCTGAAGCCAAACCACATTCTGAGGTTTTATGCTTATTTTACAGTAACTAAAGGACCAATAGCTGAACAACTTCATCAGACACTTACATACTCCTTTGGCAAAGGAAGGAATAATTAAATCAATTTTTTACAATCACTGATAGAATCAGAGGACATATATAAATATGAATAGCGAAAAAAAAGCAAAGATAAAAAAACAACCCAAAAAACACCCTGCAAGTATTAATAGAAATTAAGAAATTAATCATACTTCCAATTTTTGCATTAGTAGAAATGCCATAATTTAAAGGAAACTGATTCTGAATTGAAAGTACTTTGCCAAATTATCCTAGCTTTCTCCTGGCATTAACAAAAGAATGAATTCCCTCAATCTCCCCAATGCAGCAAGAAGAATAGTGCAAATGCAGCCATTATATCCCTGTATAAAGAGGGCACATTCCCTGGCTCACATTAGTGAATTCAGGGAACTGAGGCTAAAATTTCTTTCTTTTTCATTAGATGATTGATTGAATCATAGAACCCAAGACAGCTGAATTGTTAAATGACTTCTTTTGTCAGTCCCAGAGGCTTTCACAAGGACAATATCAAGTCCCAATAGATCTGAGTACAAGGAAACACAATATGTATAATTAGAGTAAAGACTTGGATGCTATTCTAGTAGAATCTCAGATGATGCATTTATGCTGTTACCGTGCTTTTCATTTTTTTTTGCATTTTGCCTTTCAGCCTGCTTTCCTACATTGGTGAGAACTACGCCGCACACAAAAAAGGACTCCTGAGAAACAGTATTCAGTTTAGCACAGTTACGGTTATCAGCTGAAGCAAAGCCCCAATGGTCAGACTGAGGTGAAAGCACAGACTAATTTTGCAACCCCAATCGATTTTGCAACAAGAGGTTGTGCCTTCATGAACTGGACTGTCAGACTATTGCAACATTTACTGGCTTAAATCAAATAATTCAGAGATAATGACCCTACACAACAATTAGTATTGAAAATCAGAACCCATGACAGCCTGGGTCAGTCAATTTTCTCACAGTAACAGTGATCCAATGAGGCTGTCATCATAAAGTCCATGCGTGACCCCAACTTTGCTCATGCATAGCTCTGTAGCTCTGTACTCTGCTATTATAACCCACAAGTTCATTTTATATGCTATAAAGCTAGTTCACCTTTCACATCAGTGCCCACATATTACTATAGACTTCCAACCTTTTTTAGATTGCTTAAGTGTGATGTTATCCAAGGCACATTCCCCAAACAACATTAAAAGGATTTAAATTTGCAAAGAATTCTTTCAGAAAAAAGGTTCTTGTCTTTTGAGATTTTTTTATATGTCGGCATGTATTATTTATGGACAGGTCTTAAAAATTGATTCGAACAATTTACAAATTATAGGGATATAATCCTGCATGCTACAACACTGCCTGGTATAATACTGCTATAATCACCATCAAGGCCAGACATAATTCGCTTTCTCTAAATATGAAACCCATTTGTAGATGTTGTACATGGCATTACCAAAAAGAACAGGAATCCAGTATTTCTTTTAGCACTTCACATAGATCAGAATGAATACCTTGGAGGGGCGAAAGATGTATAGCGTTTTTGGCTGCCCAAACCTCACCTCACTTTTGTAAGGATTGAGCCAGGAAATTTGCAGGAAGAGCATGGATTGGACTGTTGGGAAAGAATGAGAGAGAGATAGGTACAGGAAGGTCCTGGGTGCGAGATGAGGATCCAACCTTCTGTTATAAATCCATAAACCATACATAGCATTCTTAGGAGTAGTGTTTTTGGTAAGGAGAGTCTTTGGATGACACTTCGATGGCTCCAGTTAGGCAAGATTCCACCCTTTATGACTGTTTAAAAGATATAAAAGTCACATCACCGGATTCATGGTGCAAAAGGTTTTATTGCGCACCACATTATTAGGTCCATAGCGGGTACTACTCTACATGAGTAAATCCAAATATATTTTGCAATCTGAGTTTCTACCACCATGCTTTATTTAGCTTAACGATTCATCTTGGTTGTCTGTTGTGTCATCTGTATTTGTCTGCTTGTTTTCAACTGCCAGGTTCAGTGTTTATTCATAGATACAGCAGTGATGACCGCAGCCATGGCAGGGTGCCCTAATAAGAGACTGTTGCAGCGTGAACTTAATCAGTTTCTGGGGGTTTCCACACTAATTCATGACAAGAAACACTATACCTTCAGCCAGGATCACAGCCAGAAGGGTTTTGAATGTCTTCAACAGAACACCGGTAGCTCTGGCTCCAAAAGAAATGCATCAAGTAAAGAAACCCAGCCATGTCCATCTAGTTGCTCTTTCAATATGTCTGGCTCAGTCCTAGTCCTACTTGGCCCCATAACAAGTGCATTCTGTGAAGCTGAAATAGGGTGACCATATTTTGGTTTTTAAAACAGAGGCTGGAGGGGGGGGGGGGATAATCGGCACTCGACACATGCCCCCAAAGTAATGAATCTTTATTACTTTTTCTAATCAAAAAATCTTTTTAAACTCTCTAGTTTTTGTTAAACTTCTTAGTAAACTTTTAACAGTTGCATGGTTGCAATTTCTCTTCCATAATGGCAAACAAGGAAAAAAAACAAAAATACTGTATAGCCCTATTTTAAACAAAGTTTTTTTTATTTTTAACAAAACAAAAGTCTTAACATCTGAGGAAAAAAATGAAGACATCATAACTTAGGAGAAGTCCTCATTGGTTGCAAAAGAGATCAATTTTAATTAAACATTTTGAAATATAATGAAACAAGTTAAACATTGTAATTTCTCATGGCCATAAAAACAGCTACACACACACAAAGACCCTTTTCAAGCTACACTGCATTTAAGTTCAAAACATCTACCAGTAATGCATGGAATCAACATAAATATGTAGGCCTATGTTTGTTTACACAGTCTGAGTAATCAGCAAAACAAAATCCAAGACAATCCAGACTAAATAAATCCCCGTCAGACCAATATTTTAGGTCTCAAAAAGAGGATATGTCTGGGAAAAAGAGGATGTCTGGTCATCCTAGCTGAAACTGACCTACAGGATTTGACAAGGAGCAAATCAGTAACAATTAGGACTAACATAAGAAGAAAGGTCAACAACAGCAGATTTCTTGTTGTTGAATCTTCCCATCAGCAAAAAGAGCTTTGATCATTTTAACTTATTTGCCTTGGGTTTGAGCATCCCTGTTGTCCAGACTGTTGTAATTCTATAATATTACTAATACAGCATAGCATACTTCAGATAAAAATTTAATGACAAATTCAAGAAACTACTTTCAGAGTCTTTCCTTTTGGTCTTGTACTTACTGATGAGCCAGTCCAACATGGCTTTTGAAGCCAACTATATTATGTGCTTAATGTCTGAAAGACATGACTTGAAGTTAAATAATTAACAACAGACAAGGTTTTTTTCATGTTATTACTGGTGCATTAGTCTAAGAATTACTCATTGCAATGTCTTCTGTAATCACTTCCACCACACAAGGGGATAATTGAAATGATGGCAGTTTTCCCTTATTTATGTTTACTTGAAAAGATTCTGCTAAACTGATGCATATCAAATAGTAAAGTATACAGATTGTTATTTCATTGTTTTCTAGACGGCTACTATTTCAGCCTTTGAAAACCCCCAAATGCTTTACATTTCACCTTGGGGGAAAACAGGCACATTGCTTGATTAGAATATCATGTTTTTAAATGTCATGATTTATCACAAAGCATATTCTTGTTTAATCCATTCTAGTTATATGCCCAAGGTCTATTTTTGTCTTTCTATTTTTTATCCTTTTGGAATATTTTCTACAATTATTGTGCTTTTATTCCAGTTCACTCATGTTGCTGGGAGATGTGTAAGCATAATGAAGAAAGGGGGCACGGGTTTTTCATCTGCTTTGGCTCATTAGAAATAATTTCGCAGCGAGAGAGAAAAGCCAGTGTTACTAATGGCCTAAGACTAATGATGAACTCCCACTTCAGAGGCTTAAACTAGATGACAACTTTTGAGGATCACATTCTTTTGCATTTTTAAATCTATAATATTTTTAATGTGCTTATTTTTTCTCTGTCTCTGTCACACAGAAGCCTCTCTAAGGAAACTTCATATTTCACCAAATAGTTTACTTTTCCCCATAAACAACTTCTCATCTCCCATTAAAGGGCACACTCCTGCCCTTGACCAAATTGTAATGCATTTGTTTTTTGGAGATTTACTGTTCTATTTAGACATTCCCAGATTCTGAAATACTCACAACCTGTATTATGTTGAATGTCTGAGGTTACAGATTAAAACATACTGTAATAAACCACTATGATCAAAGAAAACTCAAATATTGAAAGAATGTTGGTTAGTTAGTACACATTCATGTTTTCAAACATACAGTAAATTGTAACTTTGCTTTGGAAATAGGAAAACGATGTAACAAGAATGTAAAGGTCGCAAAACCTAGTGTAACTTTTGTCCTTCATTATACTTTTAGTAGTTATTAAAAGTTATAAACTAAATTAAGTTATAACATTTAGGTCATACTACAAAAAAAGATACCTTCATAAATAACTAGTTATAGAAAGCTGAATGAGTAATGAAATTTGATTAATGAACAATGAGAAAAACAATGTTTGCTATTATTTGTAAGTGCAATTTATTATTAATAATTAAATGCAATTTTATTAGTGTGTAAATGTACAGTTTATTATTGTGCACTTTTTGAAACTAAATTAAAGCTATTTATGCAGGCATACATAAATAAAAAGACAGTATCACCTACAGTATAAGACTCTGCATAGTTTTGCACCTCAGTACCTGTCTGAGGTACTATCACCCTACTCCCCACCTCGCGACCTTCGCTCTTCTGATTCTGGTCTCCTAGCTGTCTCCCAGGCCTGTTTACACTCTATGTGTTAGCTCTGGAGCTCTATCCTCAAGGATATCAGAGAGTCACCTTCTTTAAACTCCTTCAAATCCAGACTCAAAACCTTCTTTAGAAGAGCCCTTACTTAACTGATTCTGTTCTTTACCCCTCTGCTCCCACTAACTTTAGTACCACCATCTACTGTCTCCTCTAACTGTGTATTGTCATCATGCATATCTTGTGTATTTTTGTTTCTGTAATTCTGTAAAGCACTTTGAGAAGTCACCTTTAAAGATGCTATATAAAATAGATTATTATTATTATTCAATTATATTCACTTTAAAAAAATACTTTTACAGTGATTATTAGTATATTCAACCAGATATTTGCTATCATTTCTGTCCATTAAGAGAACAAATACTATCCACCACACACTGACCAAGTGTAGTGTAATATTTGGTGTGCCGCTTGTAAACTTTGAGAATTGCCCTGCACCTCCTATTACCCATTTTCCTTTGTGTGAAGAGGATTATTACACATAAAAGCTTTGTTCAGACACTCTCCCATCAGGGAGGGAGAGAAAGCATTTTCAATGAAACATGAAGAGACAGTTCACCTCCAGGACACAGCGTAGCAGTTACATAATCCCTTTGTTAGTCCCTTGTGGCTCCTGTGGCCAGCTTCTTCAAGGTGTGACCTAAAAACACTGTCTCCAAACAACTGCCATCACATTGACTGTCACTGTTCTATTTTAGGGTCTCTCTCTCCCTCTATCTCTTTCTGTCCTTCTCTGTGCCACTGCAGGAGTGAACAACTCAGTCCTATCAGGACACCTTCCTTTTAATACAAGAGGAAATGGTTATATTGGCCAGTAAACTAAATGCTTTAATAAATAAAGAAAGTTAAAGGAAGGCTGTGGTTTTAGATTTGCAGTTCTAAATGTATTTTGTAATATTAATTCCTTTGAAATTACGCTTAGAATAATGCCTTATGCAATTTGACACTGAAGGAATTTTTCATATATATACACAGTATATATGTTCTAGATGTGTATAGTAATAGCTAACGACCCAAACACTCTGATCCATTCTTTAGTGTAACTCAATTATCTACAATTTGTAGATGTAAGAAAAGAGGCTGCATATACAGTAGATTCTATCCACAAAAGCATATTTCCAAACTTGATGGAGCAAGAAAGGCACAAAGTTGATGTAAAGAACATGATTTCATGTTCAACATTTGGGGCAGCATGGTGGCTCAGTGGTTAGCATTTCTACTGTACCTCACAATGTTGGGGTTCTAGGTTCGATTCCAGACCTGGGGTGCTACAGTATTTGCACAACGTACTGTATGTATGTTTTTCCTTGTGTTCATGTGGGTTTCCTCCCATAAACCAAAGACAGACTGTACTGGTAGGTTAATTGACTTCTGGGGAAATTGTCCATAGTGTGACTGTGTGTGCAAACAAAAAAGGAAATATGCACACAATGATGGCACTTATACATAAAGGAAAAAGTGCCTAATTAAAAAGCTTTCTAAAGTAAGATAGTAGTTAATCAGGAATTGTTATTGATCTTAGCAACACTGTGACCTTCAGCTCTCCCCCTTGACTAATATTTTCCTTTATAAGATTTCACTGCATTCTGCTTTTTATAACATGTTATAACAATAACACTTATAACATCAATTTCAATGGACATTTAAAAAAAATAAAAAGAAATTTTAAAGGGGCCTTTTTTTAATTTCTAACCTGGGAAGACTAGAAAAGAGGAAATTGTTATTGCACAGTTATTGGCACAGTCTGACCTTTAAAGCTTGCTTAGTTCAACAGTCAGTTTAAATCCTTCTTTATAAATGTGAGGTGAAAACGAAGAATGGGATTTAGACAATACAAAAAAACAGTATGGAGTAAACACAACTGGATATATTTGGAAAGCAGAGAAAGAAAATGCTTTAACATTAAAACAGCTGAAACAACTGCAATCTGTCAAATTACAGAAGGTCTTATGAATGTGTGAACAAGAAGGCAAGAATTCACACCTGGAATGCAGTTAAACTAATTTCACATTAGATTAAAGCAATGGTAACTCACCAAGTCCAGACTGAGTTCCAGACATAACTTACTGAACCATTTCCCCTTCAACACTACGCTTAGGTTTTCGTTTATAGAGAAAATATTGCCACAAAAGTAATATAAAAACAGAAAGATTTTTTTTTTTATTTTGGTAAAAACATAGCAAACTAATGTAGATCCTATCCTGATTTTTTATTGATAAAAAAGGGATGTAAAGCAATCAAGAGAGAAGTCCTAAGGCAGCAAAATATGCCTGCCAGGAATGAGACTATCCCAGCAACCCTAATTATGATTTTTTTTTTCATTTCCCTTTTTGCTTAAAATTATTACAGCTCTCATAAAATTTAACAAAGCAGTCCAATTCACATAAAATGCATAAGTAATATGTTTTATCACATATATTTATCCATCCCTTCCTGGCTAAAATGCCCTTTGTCCAATAGAATTTAACTTTATTTAAACAGAAATAGAAAAATTATTCCACTGAATTTTGTAGGCATCTTGGAACATTATAATCTTGAGCTTTTTAATGGGCGCAGTTCCTGGAGTCATGAGAAGGAAATTAACTTTAAATAGTCTTGCTCCCAGGAGTCTGCAGTTCTGTGGCTTATGTGTCAAGTCCGTTTCAATCAATACGAGACAACGTGCTTGCTTTGGTTTTGATTATCTTAAAATAAAACAGAGTGAGCATATAAAAACACCCAGCACACATGAAACACAAATTCCTTTTGTTTGCAGTTCATTCTGAGAACCATGGTTCTAACATGGTCCGTGCTTAAACACATGTCACACCAGGAATGCTGGAGAGGGATAAAATAACGGATTTAGCCACATGATCTTGGCAGAAAGCTAGGAGATAGCTGCCAAACTGGTCTATTAGGCCTACTGGGAAGATGACAGATCCAGAAGCTTGAGGAACTCTATCAGCGACAAACACAGTTACAGTATTTGCTCTAATCCATCAATTTGGTTCTATGGTTGTGTGTCTATGCTCGATGAACTGCACTACGAAAACTATAAGCATTAGCCATTCTTTTTTCTCCCCTTTAGGTTCTCCCCCAAGACAGTCATTGGAATATTTGATTTATTGATATCATCTTCAATTACATTACATTTAAAATTGCATTGAGGAAAATACCACATGTGATTTTGCAGTGAAAGATTTTTCACATTCTAAATATTTACATAGTTTTATGAAATTGCAATGTTAAAAGAAATAAACACACACAGAACTGTCACAATTTTATTGGCAAGCAGTGATAGCTGAGGAGGAAACCCTGTTTTATTGCATAAATGTTTAGTTCTGTACAGAATTCTAAAACTCTGTCCATCTACTGCAGGGTGGTTTCTCTTTGTGGCAAACTTGGCTTGCACTAAAGCATTAGGAAAAGGCGATTTCAGTAATCTCTTAACATAAGCTTCTGCTGTACAAATCAGTGTGAAGGAGTGCTTTCTAAAGCTTGAACTATCAATGCCACAGGATGTTCCTCCAAGACTCAACTGGTGAAATGGTGATAAGAACTTCTATTGAAACGGCAGACCACCCAAACACCTGTTCACTGAAGAAAAGCAACATGATTGCCATTTCATCTTCCCCCATCTGAACCACAGGAAAGTCTCAGAAGTTTCTTTCCAGGATCTGTGTTTTGATCATGCTGTTCTTTGTTGCATGTAAAGCACATAAAACCTTTGGCTTACCTATTTTTTATAATCCCAGCAGTTGATATTATGCATTGAAAATGCAGTTTCATAGCAACAAATAGTCAGCAATGCAGAACACTATGCATAGAATCAATAAGTACATTATAGCACCCTGTTAGACAGTGCTCACTTGTGCCTCCACAGATGTTACATGTTTGGAGCCTATTGGACAGTGTCATACTTTTAATCCCATTTGACCTTCTTAGAATGTCCCACAGCTCACCAGTAGATTACTGTATATTGTACCTCCTGAGAAAAGCTTTGGTATTACATCTGATATAAGACACAATAATACAGTAATACAAAACAGCATGTTAAAAAGTAATAAACAGATAACATGCTTGCAGTAATGTTAATATCATGATCATTGCTGTTTCATGATTGTGGCTACATCTCCTGTAAAGAAAATGACATTTTTCTTGATATTTTACAATTAGTATGCAATAAAATAAGGCATTCATCATGATGCAAACTTTTAGATTCATGCCCCGTTTTAGAAAGGTTTTTTATTTAGTTTGATCACTACTTCTGCAACACAGTGTAAGATGAAATTGCTACAAGACATCACTCTACTGGATTCACAAGCATACACAGACACAGCGCAGCAGGAACTCTTTTGGCACAGTGTGTTTGGTGCTTTTCAGGGCTTGTGTAAATTGGGTACTGGGAGGCGGAATTAAAATCTGGAGTGTACGCTCATGTACTACAATGCTAATCAAAGTCATGACTAGGATTAATGAGACTGACACCTTTTTATTGCAGAGGTTGCTGTAGAAGTTACAGGAAAAGAGTGCTATGGCTTTCATAGCAACAGATGGTTGCATTGTACAACAATGAAACTCCCTCAGTTAGATATTGGTCTTTTGGTAAAGTAGGTCTGGTGCTTGTCTGGGCTGTGTGGATCAGATCATTCTAAGATAGTCTGAATCTTGAATTTGACTGCCCACAGTACACTTATGGCATATTTCTAGGTTACTGTAGCTTGTTTGTGGTCCCTGTTATACTCCAAGGTAAACCTTGAAGAAATCCAGAGAAAATGGCAATCTGAGAAACAAACTAGGAGATCCTGGGATCTGTTTGTATGGCAAACATTATTTTAATAATCAGTAATTTTGAGAAGTAAAAGGCTTTAAGGCAAACCCTTTACTTTGCAAAGTAACATATGGATAAGCCACATCTGTTTTGATGGTAACGGTCCACTATGGTTTGACTTTTAACTCATCAGTACAGGACTTAGATTTACCTGTTTTATTAAAACAATTCCTTAAATAAAGCCAAATTTGAAGAACTAATGCTCCCTCTGTGCATAAATTGTTTAGGTCCACTTCACATTTGAACATAATACTTGTTCAGCTGTTTGTTTGTACCATTAGAAATTGCAAAAACAAAAGGAGATTCATGTTTTTAGGAATGGTTGGACAGCTGCTCATGGCTTACATTCTCAGCTGCTGAACTTGAATCTTATTGAGCTGATACATTATACACCAGTATTGTGGCACTGTGAAAGAGCAAAAAATGGCTGAAATTTCACCTACACCTACCTACTGCATAAAATATACTGAGGAACATGACAACAAAATAGTGAAAACAGTGATGTTCTAAACTAAAATATAGCTTTGTCAATAGAAAAAGTGATTAACAAGTTTAGAAACTCCACAATTTAGAAAAAGGATATTGTAACAGGGCAGTTTTTTTGACAAAAGAAGCTTAGAAATTAATAAGCTTACATTCTCAATTTATCCTCCAGATATATGATAAGATCACACACAGATTATGTTAAGAAACAAAAAAATGGAAAACATTTGCTGGTAATGTTTCAAAACACTTAGGAGGGCAACTAGAAATGGCTGTCTGTTTATTGCCAATGAATACAGCTGCAGGCCAGCTCCACAAGGAGTCTTTGGCTCATGTTGTCACTTCACCAGCTATTGTTCGGCTTTTCTGATGACGATGCTCCTCATTTAGCTGCGTGCTGCAGGTGTCTGCGTTTGTTGAAAGGATTCTCAGCTAATTTGTACTGTATATCAATATGCACAACAACTTTGTATAGCAGTCTACAGTATGTTAGCTCTGAATAAACAAAGACACTTGAATTCCTGAACATTTCTGGGGGGTAGCTGGGTGGGAGAGGGACGACATGAGTGGGTCTTTTTTTGTCACCAAGCAAACATCAACAATTCACTGATAGATACTGTAAGAGGTGTAAAGAGCAATTTACAATTTATGCAGCCTTTAAAAAATTAAAAATTGATGCTTTGCTAGTTGACTGTGGGTAAAAAGAGAGACCACTGTTTTAATCTTTCTGTCTTTCTCTTCATTCTTTTGTTCGTAAAGACTGTTGCAAGTGGCAGAACTGAACTCATTTTTCATGAGAAATTTCCACTTAAAACCTTGAACAGATATTAAGGATGTATCATAATACCATTTGAAAAATCTGGAGGTCTGTAGTAAAGTTAATGTGTGAAGAGGCTTTGTTAATGTTACCTTTTCCTGAAGCTATGATGTGTCCTATATGGGTGCTGTGTCCACCTTAATTCACTTGCCAGACATGAGGCATGGAGCCCAACATAACGGCCATTACATCAACAGTAGAGATCTCCTGTTGACACGAGGTAGCGCCATCTCTGAGATGTCATTCAGTATTCCACAGGATGACAGAACACCCCATTACCGTGCGTATTGGCTTCACAGGTCATTAAACAAGGTAAGTAGCAACGTGTCGCACAGCAGTGCACAGTGAGTAATGGTGTCACAGTCTCTTACGTCTAAAGTTTCTTTACTGTTGAGAGATGTTCAAAAAACATGAGCACCTCTGTTTTACTTGTAGAGTATTTTGAAATGTGATTCCATTAAAATGCAACTAGTTAGAACTTGCCTGGTGTAAACTGAATGGGCCATCATTTTTCTCATTTACAAAAGTTGCTTTGAAATATGTTCTTGTTATCATGAATCACATTAGATAAATGAAAGAGTTCATTTGAGAAATTTGCAGCCTACAAAAATGCTTTCTCTGCAGACATTTACTCTGTTAACAACGGCATTTGTTAACAATTATGATTTTACCTTTGACTGAAGTACCGATATTCCAGTCATATTTAACATGTCATTGTTGAGGACAAAATAACCTTTCTGTTTTGTGCATATAAAATTAATACAGTACTGCAGTATATAGCGTACATTACCCTACAGACTCCAGAGACAAAAGGGTAAACTAAGGATTCAGACAAGACAGAATGATCATAAATCCTTAATGCAGTAGTCCTGAATATACAGTATGTACAGTAAACCACCTCTTTGTATTTGTATTTAGAGCGGAAAAAAGTGGATTATATTTGTTTCCCACTAAACTTCTATAAAATCTACAGATTTTCTTCAGTCTCGGGTTTCATGTGACCCCAACAGATGAAAGCTACCACATGGGAACTGCAAAAATGGGAGAGCAGCCAGTTCTTTAAATATCCTTCTTACTTGATAGCAAACGGAAAAGTTTTTTTTTTCTTTTTTTGTTTCCTTTTCCACAAGATTCTTTTAAGTTGCTCTACTGGTTGTTCCCCAGGGATGGCAAAGAAAAAAAATGCACTTCTGCACAATTTAAACCAAAGGCAAAAGCTGAAAAGGGCTTGTAAACAGCGAAAAAAGCTGATTGTTTGGTACTGTAAAAGGGTATTGCTAAGCCAATAAGAATTTCTGTTCTGAACAATGCTTTTATAAACTTACCGATAGGACTGAATTAGTTTCTGAAGTTTCTAAAGACTTCCTGACAATTAAATTTATTTTGGTCATTTGTGATGGGATTCTGTTAAAATTCAGTCTTTGGCTGTTCGCCAGTGTCACTGGAATTACCTACAGATAAATGGTGCAGTAGTCAAACACTGTTCAGTACATAATCACAAAGCTCTGGTAAAAATAATGAAGACAAAAATAAGAAGTCAAAGCTTCACTCATTTTCCTTGTAGGCATTTCTACACACTGTTGAGAGCTATTGCAATTTTGATAATTGTGTGAAAATCAATATGAGTATTGATCAGACATTTGAAGATTGTCCTTTGAGCTATTCCAAAAACAGAAGTAAAATGAAAAAAATATTAATGCTACTGATAACAATAAATAATAAAGAATAAATATCGTGTACATTTAGGTGTACCCAGTACAGAGTAGCAAAAAGAAACATATGTATGTATTTATAAAATCCTTTAAAACTGAATTATTTATTATTTTCCAATAAATGTTTTTTTTAAGTTCCATGAGGCTTAATTAAAGAAAAGAGCTTGGTGATTTTCTTTTCACACTTACTCTGACGAGCATCTGGGGGAACGGCCCTCTGGAATTTTCTGGCACATTGATTGGCGGGATGACCCAATCGCGTTTCCGTCGTCTCAACCCATTAGAGCTCAGCTGTTGTTTCCAAGGAAACAGGGTTACGCTCAGCTGAGGATCTGACTCTGGGGGTGTATTCTCTTTCCCTATTAGCTGTGAAGAAAGCGAGAAAGTAAAACAAACATTAGGCAATTCCTCATCCAAAGACTTCCACTTCCAAAGCACATAATGGGAAAGAATTTCCTACTCTTATGAGGAAATGCTAAAATGACTAGACAAAGCTCAATAAAAAACAAGAACTCTATAAGAACTCTAAATGGGTGTGGTAGACATACTGTAGTAAGAACAGTAGTTTCAGCTGACCGGCCACTAGAGGCAGCTGAAGCATATATTGTTTGTATATAGGTTTGCACGAGGTGTATTGTCTGTTTAATTAGGTAATTAGTGAAGGTCTGAGAGCCACATTTTCACACGGGGTTAATTTAGACTAGTTGATATATAAAGGGACTCAGGAAGGTAGCTGGGGCTGGAATGATTCACAAGTGTATGTTGAAGGGAAGTTAGCTGAATAATGTCTCCTAGTACAATAATTTTTTTTTTGATAGCTTTCAATGTACAGTGACTTATAAGCCTGCCAGAAAGCTTTAATTAATGGAAGACCACACACAAGCTACAGACCTAAATATGTGGTCATAATGCCTGTTTTGAGTTTGTCCTGATGACTTTCTAACTCCGATAAGACACCAAAAATCGTGGTATGCCAACATATGATTCACTCAGAGAAGTTCATAAGACAAAAAAGAATTTGCATGCTTAGAAATACATGGTGCATTGATACAAAATTACATGCGTATTACATGCACATTCTCTCTTCTTCTGCACCATATAGCCTGATGGATAATATTGTGATGGTCAGGGATTGCTGTCTCACAAAAGAATATTGTTTAATACACTCAACAAAATCTCAAAGAACAATACTGTTATGTCACAATTCTGTGACATAATGTGTGCAGAAACAATAGAGAAGGCAAAGCAATGCTGAGGGTTAAAAAAAAATAGAGTCCAAGTATTGAAAAGAAATGATACAAGCAATACATTGTATTGAAAAAATATAATGAAAAAAAATGTATTCAGAGCAGAAAACATTTTGCTGGACAATAAAACAGGAGATATCCAGATACAGAAAGCTGGCACTGCAAGTGTTAAGCATGGAAGAAGGATGAAATTCAATATTATCACACTCCAGGACAAATGCTGAACATTCAGCTCAAAACACATTCTCCAATTTTTAAAATCCTTTTCTGCTAGCTGATCTCGGCAAGCAGTCTCAATAATAATTCAATACATCTTGGGGAATTTCATAGTCTGTTAGAGGCTATGCAATTTAGAATAGGTTAAATACTTTGCAGGATCTGGGATGAAGATGATTTAGATCTAACATCTTCTCCCAGAGGGCTGCTGAATCATTTGTTTTCATGTTTTCTTTTGTCAAAAGGCAGAAAATGAATACGAATTATGTTGAGCTAAATAGGTGAACTGGAGATGGAATCCCAATATGATAATCTGTCAGAGAGCTATATAAAGGAAATCAGCTCATTAATTCTCAGTGTTATGCAAGAGGAGCCAATCACCATATATTTACATATAAAGAAGGCCTGTCTTAATACCCTTTCCATTTTTTAAAACTTTTTTCTACACTTCCTTGCAGCTAGTTAAGGAAAGGCAGACCAGTAAAAATCAGGGAACAAGAAAACTTAAGGCAAACAAATTATCATTATATATGAAAACTGGCCTTCTCCATGGTAATCCATGCTAAATCATGCTTTGATCTTTCTAGGCTTGATTACTGTAATGTAGTGCTTGCTGGCATATCCACATATGTTCTTAACAAGTTGCAGCATGCCCAGAGTCAGCTGATATTGGATCTAAAATGGAAGTTCTTAACTAAAGTTTGGGAAGGATAACAACAAACAAAGCCAGTTTCTTCCAGCTGTTTTAAACCATAATCATTACTAAATATCTCTACAGTATTTCTCACACAAGTGCCTCTTTTTGCATTTTTGTTGCATGCCTCTCCTTCATCACATTTCCACCTTTTGCACCTACAGTACCCCTTGATTAAACTGTGTCTCTGAATGGGGCTGTGAGCTTCCTTGTCCTGTGGCCAGTAGGCTGCCCCTTAACCACACAGGTTAAGCCAAAACTTTAAAGAACTCAACAAATATTCACAAACATTTAATACTTGGATGCTGTTACTCCTAGTGAACTAAAACTAAAATGCATGAGCATAGACAGTATCTCCTGTTTTAGCTTCCTGGTACTGACTCCCTGTGGATTTCAGAATAAAAGTTACAGTACTGCTGCTTGTTTTTAAGGGATTGAGAGGTTTTGCTCCTGACTACAGTACATCAGTGAACTGCAAAGCTCTGTAAAACTACATGTCTTTTGTGCTTTTTAGACTCTGGCATGCTTTGTTGAATAATCCCCTAGCCCATATCAGATCTAACAACTAAATCAGCATTTTTAAATGGTTTTATTTATTTTTTTAATTAAAACTCTCTTTTATATACTGAGTTTTAATTCAGTTTCATTTCCTGTTTTAATTTGTGTGTGCTTGTATGTATTGTTTTTGCTCTTGTCTTACTCTAAAGCACCTTGGAATAGTATACCATGGAATGCCATATATAAAATAAAATGATTACTACCGGCAACAATGACAGCACACTATGCATACTAGATTCTAGGTAACAACATTCCATGCTTTGAATGACTTGTAGCTTGTTGGGTTGGAAGGCTTTGCCAAATGTTTCCTCATTTTATTCCACAGGTTTTCAGTTTTTTTCAAGGTTATGTGCTGGAAAACAAGCTAGCAGATTGAGCTGAGATACTAAACCCATTTGAGATCATGTTCACCTATCATGGTCTCATGCTGTCATCCATAAAGAGGAAGTTCAGATGATAGTATCCATGAAGTGGATTGATCACAAGATTGATGATGTTGTCAAGATAGTACTGGCCCATGACCATACCCTACACAATAATAAGCTCTGGTTTAAGGTCACTAGACACTCTTTTCTTCATGAATATATAGCCACTAACATGTCTATCTTTCTCTAGGAGTTTGATATGAGTTTACATTTAATAAAAACTCCTCCATGCCAAGTTTTGGCCATCTCGAATTGGCTTTCATTCTTGAACAAATCTTCCAAATCAATTACAACCAACACAGTGAAATATCTACAGTACTACAGTCTTATCTATGCCGGTTATTCTGTACCTGCTTGCTCTAAAAATGAGTTTTGAGTACTATTTTGAGAACTACCTGGCAGCCCCCCCTACACCCAACTTGGAGAAAACAACACACGCAGATGTGGTTCTCTGACACACCTATATCCAAAAGGATACCTGCTATGCTTGATTTCTGTATTGCACAAAGTCCATATGCTCTTCCTTCGGTTACTGTAGAATGTCAAACAAACTATGTACAAGCTAACATATTGATGAAAGCATGCTGTAGATTGTCAACATGTGGGACTCAACAGATGCAAGCATAACCGGATAAAACGTATACTGAAATATTTTGTTTTATGCAGGGAGGGGGTGTTCTTTAGGTCTGACCATAGGGGTTGATTGCTCCAGTTCATACACCGTATCTGTTAATTCAACCAAATAGGAGAGGCAGGGGAACAGATGTGCTCCCTGTTAAAATTACTTATGCTCTAGCTGCTCTCCTAGGGAAATATTGCCTATAACTACCTGTACCATGGTCTCTGTGGATTTGTGGAAATGGTATACAGGCCTTTCTTTGATGGGTGGCAAGCTGCATTAATGAGAAGTCCAAATGGATCAGGATTGTTGCCAGTCTGCACCAAAGTGGGGTTTAAACATCCTCTGGCACTGAACAGCAATGAAATCACAGAATTTATCTTCAAATACCTGAAACATTAATCTATTCTGGTATTATTAAGTATATTTTTTATCAAATAAAAAAAATATTATAATTATAATATCTGGTTTATGCCATCATTTTTTAAATGATTGGATAAAGCTGTGCTCTACCTGATACAATTCTACCAAAAATTACATTCTCTAAAGGATTCTTCATTTGCACATTTCTGACATCTGTTGTTGTTGATTTGAACAGGGAGTCAAACTAAGCATTCAAAAGACTAAGAGCCATGCACTTGTGTCTGCTTATCTAGATATGAGCAATCCTCAGCAGTTAGTAGCTGTTAAGCTGTGAGCTTCTGAAAGTGGTTATAAAATCTTTGTTTTCTAAATCTTCCTTCTTCTACAAATATTGTAAATATTTTAATGACATTTCACTTTCCTCTGCTATGGTGTGTTTCAGCATTATTTTATTGTAGGAACAGGAAAATCTTCATTAAAGAAAATAAAATTAAATGTTCCTAATACTTGACATTACTGATAGTGTTGATGCTTAACAGCTCTTTGTTCCCAGACGAGACTTTTCTTAAAACCTAAATCATCCCTGTGTAATTTCATTGCAAACTATACCCTGGTGTCCCAATCAGAGATTTACTGCAAATTATGTCTTATTCATCAGGAATATAAAATAAGACATAATTATATGATAGTTCAGGTGGGTAGCTGAGTCATCATGCATAGGCTGCAAAGGAACAAGTAATAGGTAATAGGTTTATCCTATGCTGAAAAGAGAAGAAAAAACACAATGTTTCGAATGTGGAGCTTTCTTCTCTTTTCAGCATGACATAAACCTTGTCACGCCCTCTACAGCTAGAGGGCGCTCCTACTCTGTCCTGTTCCTAGTTTCCCTGTGCTTTGTTTGTCCTTCCAGTTCGTATTTGTTTGGGTCTATATATTTCCAGGTCACCCTTTCCTCCTCGCTCAGCATTGAGGGTTCGGATGTCTTGAAACCTGCCTAGTATCAGGTCATCTTCTCCGGAGCCTGAGAGCATAGGTTTCTACCTGACATCGCTTGACGTCCTGAGCCCGGTCTAACCTCCGTTTTGTTGCTACGTATAGGGTCTTTTTTGCTCCCCTGACCATTCCATGGCATGCCCTTTCCGACATCCATGAAAGAATGCTGAGCCATACTTTGACCCTGCAAGTGGCGCTTTTTGTTTTCCCACATTGCTTTGGGCCTTTTTATTTCCAGTTCTCCTATTCTAATCACGAGTTGCCACTCCCGACATCCGTGGCTGTGAGTGAGTAATTCAGCAGTATGCCTTCCCGACATCTGCGTACGAATACCTGGCTTTCCTCGGGTTGTCACTCCTGGCATCCATGACAGCATGTTGAGCTTTTTTTTTCTCCTATTCTTGTTATGGGATGCCACTTCTGACTTCCGTGTCTGTGAGCGGGTCATTCAGCGGTATGCCTTCCAGACATCCACGTACAAATACCTGGCTTTCCACGGGAAGTCACTCCCGGCATCTGTGACAGAATGTTGAACTTATTTTTTGCCCCGTGTGCAGTGTTTTTCTATTTTTTGCACCTGGGTTTGTTTTTACTTTTTACTCTTGGTGTTTGGTTTTCTAATTTCCTGGTTTCTGTGTTTCCTGGTCTATCTGACCCCTGTTTCCCTGGACTCTTGGTTCCTATCTGTTTTGAGCCTTTCTCGTGTGGTTTATTGCGCTGGTCTCTGAGGTTTATTTTTGTTGCGCCTGCTTTTTTACGTGTTTTGTCTGTTTTATTGTGACGCTCCCCCGAGCCCTGCCCAGTCCCCCCTTCCTCTACTCAATAAAGGTTTTTACCCTGGAGGAGGGGGTGGACTCCCCCGTGGACTCCCAGAGGTTTCCTTTCAGTTAATTGAGGTTTTTCCTCCCCCCAGTGCTGTGCAGCTCATTTGTTTTTTGGGCGTCGGGAGCTGCCCGTAAAGGGGGGGATACTGTCATGCCCTTTACAGCTAGAGGGCACTGTCCTGTTCCTAGTTTCCCTGTGCTTTGCTTGTCCTTCCGGTTTGTCTTTGATGGGTCTATATATTTCTGGGTCACCCTTCCCTCCTCACTTTGGGGGTTCAGATGTCTTGAGACCCGTCTAGCACCATGTCTTCTCCTCCGCAGCCTGGGGGCATAGGTTTCTACCTGACATCGTCTGACCTCCTGAGCCGGGGCTAACCCACTTTTTTGCCGCTACGCATAGGGTGTTTTTTGCTCTCCTGGCCTTTCCACGGCATGTCCTTTCTGAGATCCATGACAAACCTATTACTTGTTCCATCATTATATGGTGTTATGCAAATGTTTTTTCATGACTATTTAAAAATATAAAACAGGTTTTATGTCTGCCACAGTGAGGCAAGCTAGCTGTGACGTGGCAGTTAGTTATTTCACCATTATCCCATCTCTCTACGCTGTTTGCCACAGAAACCATTCACTTAGAGACTTGAAGCACCTGGAGATGATTTCCAACCATATGCTTTCCAGGTACAAACACGGTAATTATGGATGAAGAGCAGGAATAACATTTTAAAAATAGAAATATGACTAAAATTAAAAAGGTAAACCAGAAAAACAGTAGCTATATGTACCCTGAAAACGGCAACATAAAGTCCACCAATTTTCTCAATGTATTACTCCCTCCCAACAGCCCCCACCCCTTCATAGTCAGATCAGGAATCAGTGACTGTGAAATAATACCACCCTTCAGCTCTTACTACACTCCACAGCAACCAGTCAAGCCAGCTGGCTCCATTCCCCTCCCAGCAAAGCAGTCTTTGATATTAGTCAGCCTTTAGCTACATAGACATCTGGAAGTTATTATTCAACAGAGCATAGCGTAAAACCCATCTCCATAATAAAATAACATATTGTGTTTAGTTCCATTTGCTGTAGAATCCCCTTACTATGTAAATCATATTAATTTCTGGTAAGAGACACTTTCTACCAATAAAACATCCTTCCCACTTCTTATCTCCTTTCCTTCGCTTTATATACATACTTCGATGAACACGAGTTGTCCCTGTTTCATGTACCTTAACTGCTGATTTGGAACAGTCCGTCCAAACTCTGACATATGAAAGGGCAAAATCCTGTTTGGAAAGCAGCATGACATAGCTTTATAACACTTGAATGATTTTTAAATTGTTTTAACAGTTTTTAGAGTTTCCTTTCCTGTAGAAAATATAGAAGAAATGCAGCTCACAAAATGGTTTGAGGTATTTCTTTGTAACTGCAGAAGAAAGAAAGCAAGGATTGCACCTGCTTGTATGCTGATTTTACCTGAGCAAGACATTCAGCAAGATGAATGATGGTGCCAAAGAGGTGTGCTGAGCTCGCAGTCTTAAAAATAAAAAGAACTCTTTCCACACAGGAAGATGAGTTACAGAACAAGCCTTCCTACTGAAAATCAACATTCCCAGCTGGGGCTTTTGCATGTGGGAGCCTGACTTTACTCAGGAGAATAACTCTTCTCTCTGCACCCTTTCAATCAACATATTTCTTTCAGAACGATACAATAAATTACAATTCAATAACAAAAGCAAATTCATTTTGTAGAAGCTCAGTTTATTTATCCTTTTGGTTTTAGTGTAAAACAGTGTAAAAGGCCACCTATAATTCACATTTTTACTGGAAATAATAAAATATAATAATAAAATATAATAAAACCTGTTTTCATCTAATAATAGAATAAACATGTTATGTGTTTCTCAGATTATTTTCCTTTTTTTATTATTCCTGTTTAATTTTTGGGGGGGAACAAAAGTTACTGTATGAGTATGGCCTAAAAGGTTTGGGCTCAAACTGTATCATATCACAAACTGTAAACAATTTTTATGGCATTAAAATAATTTAGGAATTAAAAGAATCCTGGAGTGCCTTGCAAAAGTAGACAGACCCTTCCAATGTCTCCTTTTGTGACAATAAAAAATGATGTATAATTTTTTAATTAAAAAACTGAAATATGAAATAAGAATTTAGTCCCATTAAATGGTGTTTATTTAACAGAAGTTTGGAAGTTGGTCAAATTGTAATGTCTTTCGGTATTGTCGGAGATCAACATTTTTTTGCACCCAGCATTATCACAGCATTACGTTTATCTCATTCACCCCATAAAAGTCACTTCATATACAAAAAACAAGCAGCTCTGCTGTGCCAAATGCCCTTTTCTTTAAAGTTTCCTGACATCATCAACTCTCCAAACAAGTGTGCCTACTTAATCTCACTTTTCCTTCCCCTTTTCTCTTCTAATCTTGACTGCTTCACTCTTGTCCTCCTTGCACATATTCTCTAGTCGAGCATCCAGCCCATCATACATTTGGCCTCAGTCCATATTTGTTGTTTTGTCTCTCTCCTTCTACCAGCCCTTCTTTTCGCTGTCCCATTGGGAGCCTTCTTGGTTGCTAACTCCCTCTCCGTCCCGTAGTTGTGAATGCACAGCGTCAGTGTGCGCTGGATCCAGGTCTGCTTTTTCTGAGCCTTCGCTGTACCTGATACCCGCACCCCAGTTTCAGCCCTGGTTATAATGGATTGGGCTTCCTCCTGCTGTTTACTCCCCCCACTCCCCAGTTGTTGTACAACTGGTGTGGTGTCAGCCCTTGACTCTTTCCCCTCTAAAAACTTCCTCCCACAACCTTGGCTAATCTTTACTCTTCTTTTCTACTTGAAATATGTTCTCATCTAGTTCTACCAAACATCAATAAGTGATAGTTCACTACCCATTCCTTCCTACTTCCACATCAGACTACTTTTCCTAGTCACTTCCACTGCCCACTACAGAATTCCAAGCTCAAGCTTGGTCACTGTTAATTCTAGTGTTGCAACCTGTTCGCTGACTTGTGTTCCTTCACCTGCACCTCATGCTCTTTTCATTCACTTCCTTCTGCATCAGTGTTCCTCCAAATATTACATTTCTGAATCTACTCTGCAACAAGCTGACAACAAGCACACATACTTCTCATCTGTGCCATTCTACACGTACATTCTCTTCATTTCCTGCAAAACGTTTCAATCAAACCAATTTGTTCTTAGCCCAGGTTTCAGAATACGTGTTAATATTTTAGGAATATTTTGAAGTCAGGGGGTGTGGGGGTTGTAGCAGGGCTGATCTTTAGTTAGCGTTGTCATTTCCTCAGCCAGGCAAATTAACTGCAGCGATTTAGGTACTGTATGCTATCACTCAATACCCTTTTTCTTCCATCTCAGCTTTGTAGCTCTTTGAAAGTTTTTGTTGGCTGCACAGCGACATCCCTCATTAGTTTCCTCCTTGCCCAGCTGCTGAGTTAGAAGGGATGGCCTGATCTAGGCAATATCTGGTAGTACTATGTACCTTCCATTTCTTCATGATTGAGTAGACTGTGCTCACGGTGCTATTCAGAGACTTCAATATTTTCTGTACTCTTCACCTGATCTGTGCTTTTTATCCTGACTATTTCTGACATGCTTTGAAACCTCCTTAGTGTACATGGTTAAGCATTTTCTCTACTTTCACTACCTGATCAAGAAACCTAATAAAGACAAGTGTTTTTATTCTCAAATCATGTAAAGTACTATTATTGAACACAGATAGATGTCACTACACTAATTTTATGGTTCATTAAGGTAATTTTATGCACTTAAATTAATTAAGGTTTTGAATATTTATGCACATTTTTCCATTTTTTCATATTTTCTATTTTTGCTTTCTTTTTGTTTTGTTCTGAATGCAATACATTTTTAGTATAACAATTATTAATTGCTACTTCAAATCAGCAATGGCGGCAACAAAATGTGTAACCTGTGCAAGGATCTGAATACTTTTGCAAGGTACAGTATTGCATAGAAAATCCTAAATTACATAACACAGCTAAATATTACAATGCCACACTTTAAAGAATTGTATAGTAATAACGTTATACAGCCTAACGTAAAACATCTTGAGCATTACATCTGTTATTGTGTTACATTTCAGACAGATCAAATCCAACCTCAGTGTACTTCTTTAGCATGTTACAGAAAAATAAGACAATGCAACACTACAGTATGTCAAAGACAACACTTGCTTGGTTCAGGAAACAATTTCCTGTTGAGAGTACCTGCTGGGATAATGAAATCGACCTGGCGGGTGAGACTGGAGTTATTCATTGCTACTGGCAGCCCATTGTTGTAATTAAGGCGAAAATCTTAAAGAAAAGGCATGAACAAAGGATTTAACACACCCCCGCGGTGCTTTTCCCATGTGAGACACGAACAACTCCTTAATTGTCAAAAGTTTTAGTTTACAACATTAGAAAGTCAGAATTAATTTTGGAACCCACAACACATGTTTTTGTATCAATAAATGAATGCAGAACCCACAATTTTTGTGAATGGTGAATTTGTGCCAATCACAACTCACAAAAGCCAAAAAGAAAAAGTCATAAAACAAAATTAATCAAATTTAATAGGTACTCTTTTCAATGTAGATAAAAGTTGCTGGTAGTGTAAAACACTGCAGGTCGAGATACTGTACAGTATATTCAAGGGTGTCTATTTAAGGTTTAATACCCAGTATGCCACTAATAAAGATGAAAATGTGAAATTGGTAATTTGGGACCAACTGGATGCTTGAGAGAGAAGGTTTGGTAGAAAAAGCTGCCAGTGTGTGCTGCAGACTTAATTAGATGACTCCCATGGCTCTGTGCAGAAGAAGATGGGGTGCTAGCAATCTGCATGTTGAGGACAATAAAATGTCTACTGCCCTTTCTCAGAATATAACAAAAAGTGAAGTTGGAATCTTCCAAGGCCAAAGCTTTGTGCTTTAGTTGCAAAACATCAATGATAATGTCCTTAAAAGGTAAACTGCTGGTTAAAAAGGAAATAAATTAAGTAAAATAAGTTGCCCACTCCATTTTCCACTTTAAAATCAAATATATAAAGCACTAGTGCATGATAAAAACGTCATTGCCAGTGCAATGCAAATCAAAGCAGCGTGAAATCAATTCAGGGTATTTTTAGATTCCCACCTGTGCTGCATGATAGCTTAAGTAAATAAATTATAGCACTTTCTGTAACGGCGATGTAACTCCCACTTTATCAAGTTTAGACACAAACCATTTTAAGGAAAAAAAATTTACAGACACCCTGACTTTGTAATATCAGTGAATAACTGGGAAAATCATCCATCCATTATCAGAAACAGTTTATTCCTAGTAAAGGTCATGTCAACCCCAACCCATCTCAGAACGCATGGGACACATGGTAAAATCAGTCCATCATAGGGTGCACACACACAAGCCAAAAGGACCCCATAAACCCTGAGGTTGCATTAATGGTGATGTAGGGGGGTGTTAGCATGATGAATGCCTTTCAAATGACGAACAAATTTCTGGATTAGGACAAACTGAACACAATAAATCTCTTAGGAAACCATATCATGGGAAGCATTACTTTTCTTAATTTTGTCGAAAACTCTTAAATGAATAATGTTTTCTGGAAAACATATACTGTATTTCTGTTGTCATTTTGAAATGTCAAAAGAATTATCATTGTGTATTGCTGGAAAACTAGAGCAGCACTTGGCACCAAAAAGAGTCATTGATAAAGCTCGGTGCTTGCCTGACAAATCAGGGTTAGACAAAATAGATTTTCAAAATGGTGTATTCCACAAGATAGGAAAATACGTTAAAAGGTTAATCTACCACCTCCAAGGAGCCAGTGCTCCACTGGAAAAGAGGTAGGAGCTCTCTGCTGGATACAGCAACTGCAGCTGATGGTTCAGGCTGAAGGAATGCTGTTAAGGTTAAGGAAAAGGAAAAACTGCATCAGACAGTTGGTTACAGATCAAAGTAGGGAGGGCCAGTGTTGGTCCTGGGTTGGCCTGGTGTCACAGTCAGCTACAAGATTCCCTGTAGTTCAGGTGGTTAATGTGAATAGGTAGTCCTACACCACACTTAAGGAGTATATAACACTTTCGATGGTAGCAGTGGAACACCACCACGATGAAAGGTAATAGTAATGTTTTCAGTCAAATCCAGTGTGTTTGGTAACTGTAAACTGGTACGTCTTGAAATCAGAAATGATAGCAGGTGTTGACAAAGCACAATAGTTATAGATAGATATATACTCTATTGATCCTGTGAGAGAAATTGCTGATAACTAAAATTGCAGTTTTATGTATCCCAAAACTAGGCAATACCTCTGGACATGGAGATATTAGGGATGTCTTACCTACAGTACCTGTGCAAATTCAACATTGTACATACTGTATAATATGTGGCTGTAGTGCCCAGGCACCCACACTCCATGGTAGAGATTTACCATATTTTTTCAGATTTAAAAGTTACAAAAATTCTCTTGGGAGAAGGAGTCATTTGGAAGGAGATCAGGGTATTGTACCCTCTAACTGACAAACTGTTTGGATCACTTATCAATCGACAAGAAGAAAAGGCTTGTGAGGGGCTAATTAGGCCTGTATACTATGGAATAAAGAAGTGCCTACCCATGTAGAGGACCACAGTAACTTACCAGGATTGAAGGAGTCTTTGCTCTAACAAGGGAGGAAATTACTCAGAATTCCCTGAGAGAACAGGAACTGGGAAGACTTGCTGAGGTGTATCGGACATAATATGATAACACCAATACTAAAGCTGCACAGGACCAGGAGGTATTGCAAAGATTTTATCAAACTAAAGTTTCCAAAATTGATGTGTGGCCTATGACCCGAGATAAAGACAAATACCTAACTACTGTGGGTTTGATTTAATATAATGACAAATTCCTTTCACAGATCAGTCAAAGGAGAAAACAGTGTTTAGAACTCCCACAAGGCTCTATCATTATACAATACTCCCTTCTGGTTTGCACACAGTACCTGCTATATTCCCCAGATGTACTGTATGGATAAAATTCTTTCTTGCACTTGAGCTTGCTTAAATGAGATAATAATTTTCAGTGAGATTTGGGAGACACAGTGTTACACATTAAACACTGGGATGCCAGGTTGTTGATTAACCCAGAGAAGAGTTGCATAGCATACCTGCAAACGAATTACAGTATCTGGGATAAGTGAGTGGTAGGAGTTAAAACTCACTAAGGTAGCAGGTATTAAAAACTGAGCTCATCTAAAAACACATTAAAAACAGAGAAGAGCATTTTAATAAATACATTCCACCTAAATAGATCTGGCTATTTAATCCCAAATAATACTCCAATATAATAATACCATAATTTAATAAAACACTAATTGCAGTGCTGAAATATTATTGCAGACACAGTTATAAACAGTCGTGGAAAGGTGTGTTGAAAGCTCTAAGCTTCTTCAATTTTCTTTTTTGCATTTCATGTCTGCCCTAAAGTAAATTACATTCTTGACTCATTTTATTAGTGTAATCTTTCGGAACAATGCGTCTTTGGGTATCCAAACACTGACATTCATGGTTTTATTTTAAAACCTGATTCAATAGAAATTATTTATGCAGCCCAATTTCATTTATGAGTTAGCACACATTCAAAGTTAATGTATATATTTTAGTGTTTGTGCACAAGCCAATTTATTTCTCTGGTGGCATGCTTTTAATAGCCCTTACTTTTCTGCAGAACGTTTTTCTCAGGCTTTTTTGCCTTAAACTGTACTCATTAAAAGCCATTTCTCTGAGACAATTCTGTTCTAATGGCACAGTTAACACGGACACAAATAACAGTGAATCTGGTAATGTTGCTCTGGAGAGGTAGTGATTGTAAGCAGGACTGTAATTCTTCTCTAACTTATTTAAATATTATTAAATGTGTGTATGTAGATAAAGAGTCTCACACTCAAGAATAATAAAAATTAACATTATTATTTTAGTGAATTATAATTCCTTAGTTTAGTTGTTTTCTTTTTCATACCTTTTTCATACCTTTCTCTTCAAATTGTAATACATACTTGGCCTCATTCAATTTTGCTTAAGTGGGTAGAGAATTTCAGAAATGTTTTACGACCAGTAGTCATGCAAAGGTGAAGTGCTGAAAGAACAAGATGTATTACAAATTACTGCTATCTTCTGTAACACATCTTGGTTCAGAAGGGTTGGAAAAATGCAATCATTATATTTCATCACACCAATTGCTATTCTTAACTGTATTTTAATTACTGTTAAGGTAGGGCTCAATTATCTTGATATACCACTGTACTATGTAATAAGAAAACATTTGAAAATAATAGGTTTCTATAACAATAGCCTAGGGCTGTAAACATATTTTAAGCATATCCTTTTGATTGCATCCACTATACTAATGAAGGAGAAAATGATTAAAAGATTTTAATAGTCAAATGAAGTGAAGCATATTTATGCGTGACCCTTTCTTCATTAATTGTGTTATGTCTTTTGTAAGAGATGAGCAGTTCAAATCCATATCCACTGCAATGAGGCTATCCGTTCATTCTCTCCTACAGTGGTCAGATGTACTAGAGCCACTTACCATCAACAATCAGAGTGTCATTCGAATTGGAAACTAATGCTGATAAATAAAATGAATAAAGAATAATCCCCTGCTCTGATCCATTTGCATTGATTGTTGTCAGGGGATGATGACTATCTTTTATGATGACAAAAACATCACATAACCCAACTCTTTGTCTATTTTATGGTATGAATTCAGTTAATAATAATGTATTTATAATGTATAACGTACTTATCAAACATCCCACATAAGGACATCTGGGACATTCAATTATATTGAGGAAAAATATGCTATTAAACCATGCCTTAAGATGATCACTTTTTTACTGGGACAATGGAGTTGCATGGTATAAGCTGAGCTCTTGAAAGTCTGTTTAATGTGTCCTAAGGGTCTTCATCTCAGAGCCATGCTGTTTGTCTTCTTA
Source organism: Lepisosteus platostomus (assembly GCF_059453375.1). Taxonomy (NCBI): domain Eukaryota; kingdom Metazoa; phylum Chordata; class Actinopteri; order Semionotiformes; family Lepisosteidae; genus Lepisosteus; species Lepisosteus platostomus. Next base: position 19,705,466 of record NC_142625.1, read on the forward strand.
AAACCTGATGACAGGGTCACTTTGAGTCTGAACACCATGGTGCCATTGGGAAGGACAAACCAAGCTGTCTGTTTCTCATGGCAGTGGAAACATTGCCACCACTGGGAATAGCATGGCTGGGTTAGTGAATTACAGAGATTATTCCGGCATTCACACTGGACAGCTGTTCAGCAGCTGCAAGGGGTCCTAGCAGCTCAAGCACCAGCATGGCAGACTGATGTTGTCCATTAAGAGCCTCTGGTCTTTATGTGTTTTAGAATAAGAAAGCCTGGAGGTAAAGCATCCCAGTGCTGCAGAATAAGAATACGTTTTTTTCACATTGTTATGTACTACTGAGGTTGCAACATAGTGACTCAGGGAATTATCTCCAGGAACTGTGATAAAAACTGCTTTTATAATACTATAATACTGGAATACTATAAATGTACAGTACAATCGACAACAATACAATTATATGGCATTGTGCATGAGCATTATCCAAAGTATATCTGATCCCAGAGTTTTTGTCACATATATTCACATGGGCCACTTTTCCCAGTATCTATATTTTAATAACATTTTTGAACATAACTTCACTTTAAGAAATAAGAAAGGCTGTAAAAAAAATCTATTATGTTTTTCTTTTGTAGAACTTCCCTCTGTAAATGGTGAAAAATATACTCAATTACAACCACCAGGATGTAGCATTATCTCAATTGATGTCAATTATTCACCTAGTCTTCATTATATATACTGTACATTGAATAATGCATTGGGCTTCAATCCCAATAGTCAGATCACTGAAACAGTTATCAATGAAATATTAAAAAAATAGTGGAATTCAGTCATTTAAATACAATTTTAACTTGATTTTCCTTGAAAACTGAAATAGGTGCATTTCAAGCAATTAGGTAAAAAGCAAGAATATATATTGAATTTGAATAAATACCTTCACCAGAGAGGGAAAGGGTGTTGTTTGTCCAGCCAAAGCCAGTTTGACGGTTGTCTCCCAGATCTGCATGGTAGGTGGTCTCTTGGCTGTGACCATGAACTGGACTGGCTCTGACAGGCCGGCCACCTCATGCTCTGTATAGATTGAGCCATCTGTCCGTACGCTGAAGTTCGGGTCACTGCTTTCAAACCCGACCCTCTGGTTCCCTTGGCAGTCATCGAATTTTACTAGAACAGCAAAGAGAAACAAGAAAAAGGAGACAGGGCACGTTGAGATCGGAACCAGATAAGAGAAGCAATCAACGTGCCTGCTTCAGATGGTTAATTTTCACTTTTTCGCTTTCTATCTTGGGGCCTGAATCAAGGAAATGAATCGAGCGCTCATCGTCTCTGCCCTTTTCAAAGCAGGCTATTGCGGCTTATCTACTTCCCAGTGGTAAGCAGTCAGAATTGTTTTAAGTATTTGATGCTGTTTCATTACTTGTTAAACACAGCTGCTCCCTATCTAAATGGATTTCTCTACTCTCCTTCATTGCTGAATTGAAAGTACAGAAAAGACTAATAAAGCACAGACATATTCAAAGGGGCACACTGTCACAAAAAAACAGACATTCATTCTCTTGCTCTTTCCACCTCTTTTCTTTTCTTTATTCCCTCTCTGTGGCTGAGCACTAAGCTATCTCAAGAAGTATCACAATTTAAGTAGCATCACACACACACAGCTGGGGAACAAAAGCTTGTTAAATTGTTCCATATCTTTCATCAAATGGAAGTGAAGCTTTTTAGTTACTGAATGTATTTTTAAGGGTGGGTTCTGCATAAATAGCCACATGTTTAATGGTTTACAGTGATACACTTCAGAATAGTTATCTTTAGCCACCTAAATTTGCCCCAGTTTTGGAATCAAACATCATGAAGTACCCCAATAGACTGATATATTTATATACCATTTATATGCTTTTTAAAAGATGTAAGATTTTTCTACCTGCATCACTTTCATTTATTAATGTAGAACCTTTAAAAATGTAGTTTTGTACTCCATTAGGATTGCAGCAGGAAGAAACAATGCTGAACTATTATGAAATAGATTTAAATATGCCTTCCCCTTGCATGACTGCTCTGACTATTGATTAAAATTAAAGGCTAATATGCAGTAAATTTTCCCGAAACTGAAACATTGGCCTTTCCCTGACAACACTTTATTAAAGAACAAATAGATATTAATTCCATGCTGAAATGAAAGAAACATTTCTGCAAATTTTCAACTGTGGAGCCTTGTGTGATTTCAGCGAAGACTTAACCTCTTACTGTTCAGGTTACCAACTCAGAATACTTATTAATTAATAATTAAGGGAAGACATTCTGAATGATAAAATCTATACTTTTCTTATAAAAAGCAATAGAAAATAAGACACCACAAAGTGAACATCACTTTCCTTAATCTTAATTTAGTAATTATTTTAATCCGAAATAAATGCAAAAAATGGACGGCCTTTACTTTGCTGTTTATATAACATATTTCTTTGAGTTCACAGACCACTACAAACTGTTGACAATTTTGAAAACAACACAGAAGAGTACATTTTATAAAACTCAATTTGAACACACCAGAGAAAATACACTGAAATATGAAATACATATTCATCAGCACAGCCTATGAATAAAATATATGATAGAAGTGGCATCCTTTTGCATTTTAGTGACTAGTCACCAACCGATGGGTTATTGATGCCCCCAGGGTAAAACACTGAACAGATACTGTACCATTGCCAGCCTCTCCTATGGGAATATAGGACTAGCACTTCTCATTCATGTATTCACAAGGGTTAATGACTGAGCTGTCAGTATATCTCTATCTTAATGAGTTTGTGAGTCCAACTGGAAGCCAGCAGTCGTCCTGTCTTTAGAATTGTCTGCACTTGATGTCTCTCTACTGAAGGCAGAAAAACAGCTCTATATAAATCTTCATTAGTTTGGGTTGCAGGTTCAGGTTTGCCATTCCTGCCCCTCCCACCACCAGCATTTTATTTTAACCTTTGTTCTTAGAAGAACTACTCTCTGTTCAGGTTTGGAAAGTTAGTTAATCTCTGTAACCCAGCATTCCTCAGAGATTAGCCTTCAAATTCTTTCAAAATCACTTTGCAACCAATTCAAAACCACTATGCTGTTTTGTCAATGAGAGCAGGAGATATGCTATCCCTACAGCTCCTCAGAAAAGAATGCTGAGATTGGGCATCTTAACTTGATCTCGACTTTCCCGTCAGCAGCATTGATATTGCCCAGTCCTCTGCCCTTGGTGAGGTGACGTGGTTGGTGGCTACTGCTTTCTTTCAGAGGACCAGGGAAACTGGACTAACTGCACTGAATTCTCTGATATGCAGGTCAGCTATGCTCCCTTGAAAATGTGTGTGGTGTGTGCATTAAACCACTACAGATGATTACAAAAAAGTGTTGGGCACAAACATTCTAAACCAATTGTTATATGAGAAGCCAGAAACGTACAACACATAATCAGATTTACTGATTTATTGATGCTAACACTCAATCGATGTTCTGCATCTTATGGTACACTTTTAAATGAAGGCTTTAGATGTAATTCTGATCTCTAGCTTGTGCCCCAGATCTAACAAAATGTGCTGGTACACAACACGACAAGAACTTTATGAGACCGCTGAATTAAATCTCCTAGATCCTTGATGCAGACCAAAAGTGACAATGCATTGAGAATGTTGTAAAATTAGAAGTGTCAGACATACTAAGTGCAGTGATAAATGTGAAGTTGTTGAACAATTAAATCTGTGCTTTCCCAAAAGAAGTTGCCAAAATGTATAAATTAGAGTTTTCAAATAATTAAATGAGATTAATTTAAGCCACTGTCCTTGATGCCCTTACAATTGTGTCAATATGTTAAGAGCTCTTAAAACTATGACTTCAACAGCATTCTTTAAAAAACACCATATTCATATTCTAGCAACTCTTATACAGTTAATTGAGGACTAAATAAGGAACAGGTACAGGATCTTAAAGAATTTTAATTCAACTAACACCTTTGTTACATTGATCCTATTGATTACCAATTTAATAGTTACAGTCCTGGTTGGAACAAATTTCAGCAATGAACTGCACTGAAACAGACTCATGTTGAAGCCCTAAAGGATGACCTGGAGCCAAAGAAACTGCCATTCCTGCAGTAGTGAGGCTGGTATCCACCTTGCATGTTCATCAAGAGACTGTGATATCTTTCAGTTTGCTTTTTCTACTACATTATCATTTCTGCTTAGTGGTTTACTGATATGATTGCTCAAAATTCCTATTTTCTATTGAAAGCAAGTTTGAATTAAAAGCTTTGAAAACACATTTCTTTGGCATTTCTAGTTTCCTCAATATGTTCAGTACAATAGATTGTATACAGGTGCTGCCTAAAACACCCAACTCACTCCTAGCCTGTACAAGAATTAAGAACCATGTCTGGGAACAGATCAGAGTAGAGACATCGAATCACCAGCTACTCATCAGGAAAACAGAGTCATTTTTTCGCCAAAATCGCCAGATTGAGGTTCTGGTGAAACAGACTGGGACCAGATTTTTGTTTCAGTTCCATAGCACACAAAGTTAGTACTTAGTTAACTTAGTACTTAGTGTAGTACAATAAGCTACATACGTCATACTAACATCAAGCCATCTACAGTTATCCGTTTGGAAAAGTATCACTCACTAAGATATTTATATCAGATACTTAAATCACTATATTGTGTGTCTTATCAGTAACAATATTTCTTTAGTACATATCATGCTCACTTTGGAGACTGTTACAACACGGGTGCGAATGTCATTGTTTGCACTGCAAATGACCTTTCTTAGTAGATCTGAGCCATTGGTTAAGATTTGTCAAAAGCTTGTGACAATGGAGATGGACTGTGATTTTCTGAGGATTAATGTAGGACTCACTTCCTGTTTTAGAGTCTTGAAAAGAACCCAGGAGATTTTTTATACCACTGCCACTTTTTATCAAGCTTTGTTTGAAATGCAGGAACACACCATACAACACATTTTCCTGCTTGTTTTAACCAGTTGACACAGAATGCTTTTTTGGGAAATGCTTTAAATTGCACTACTTAGCTGTTCATGCCAGCTTTTGTTGGAGCAATTATGGACTCCAAGTCCTATGCTGGCTTATTGTACCAACACTGGCTGGTGCTTGCAGCAGATTTCTTATCTCCCAAAGCCCTTATTAGTGTTGTATTTTCTAGCTGTATAACCACATGACACATTTTCCTCTCTATTTCCAACCTCCATAAAATGCACAAAATGGGTCTCACTGACATTTTAGATGCATGGAGTTGTAATATTAAATAAATGTGTATCTACATGTTAGACTCCAGACATTTTTACAAGGAAACTGGACAAGGAACATTTTCTGTATTGCACTAAAGCAAGTAATGTCAGCTAGTAAAGATTATGTACAGTACTGTACTATACCACAAGCTGAAAATAGATTGTTTCAATCAAAAAGGGGGATGCTGTCTATATTATATAGACATATTATATGTTTCTTTAACATGCTCATAAAATTTACTTTTATAAATTAAAGTTAATTTTATACCACAGTGCCCAATCTGATTTTACAATAAATCATTGGAATGGTCATGCATGCATTATATAATTGACAAACCCTAGAGTCACACAGTAACTGATGTCAGTCATTGAAGGATTTAATAAGCCTCTGTAGACTGACTTCCAAATGCCTTCTGGTGTTAATCCACAGCAAATTAAAAATCAGATGTTTTCTGTGAAAAAATAAATGCTTTGGGAGAAGGGTGTGTTTTAGGAGTAAATCTAATGTTTCTTTCTCATCTTTTTTTGTGGTTGAGGCATATTAGCATGCTTCCAAACTGTGGAATTCTTATGCAGATTCGAATCTGTACAGTATGATTGTAATTTAGAAAATGAATAACAGTCCCCGACTCAGTAATCCTGGTATAGAACCATGTTGTGAACAACACAGATGATCTTACATACAAACCATTATGAATGGGATGCAGTGTATCCTAGCAACAGGTGTCATCTGATTAAGTAGCACATATTCGTTTCTGACTGGCAGAGTTCTGTGCCAATACCTTTTGTATCTATAGATTTATATCTTCATATGATTTAAATGGCTTTTTGTTGATTTTGTCACTAATTCTTTCACTCAATGTTGATTAAGGACACACTCTTTTTGCTTGAAACTTTATGAACCCATAAGCAAAAGCCAATTTCTTAGATGGTTTCTGTGATATGAAAAAATGATACAACATACATATACAGTAACCTTCATAAACTATTTAACAAGCGCAAATACCACTGTCAGTACATAGGTCTCCTTTACATCTCAAAAAGTTTCAATATCTGAAACTTTTCAATGTGGAAAGCAGGCATTCAGACTCAGTCATAAAAAATACTTTTTTATTGGTATGCTTTCCACATGGAAATGTTCCAAATGTTGAGAGGTCTTAAAATTTAAGGAAAATGGAGAAATGTTGCAAGGATAAAAAGCAAAGGAGTTCCTATAATGTTGCTCTCTCTCCCCTACACCTGAAGCATGAAGAAAGAAAGCTCAACAGCCAACATGTTGTGGTTTTGCTTTTTCTTTTTTCAGTGTGGAATTAATCTTTACTTGTTTGTTTCCAGCCAATGCATGGTGATCCCTCTTTCCACTCAAACTACTTTCTAGTTTGCTTAAAAGAAGAGATAAAAATTCAGGAAACACAGAAATTAAACATCTCATTAGATTAACTCGGGAAAAAAAACCCCCACTCAATTCCCTCCCTACGTTGCCACACCAGTTTGATCTATTGTACACAGTGTTTTTAAAAATCTATCCATCACATTTTCAGAGCTTACGCTGTTTTTTCAGCAACAGAGATTCTATTTTCTAAATGTAATTATGAAGGCAGAACAGTTTTAGATCACTGTTTCTTATAAACATTACTTTTGCTAAAACACCATTCCCTTGCTTTTTTATCACTATTATTTTTGCAACTGTAAGAGGGGAGGAGGATCTCGATGAAGGTTCATCACCAGAAAGCTCCTGCATTTGGGTGTGTGTGTGGTTTTTTTTAACCAGGACATGCCTGTTAAAAGAACACTGCTACTGTACCCTGACCCCAGGTGTGCCACGCACTTTAGTCAAAGATAAAACTGTCATATTTCTTGCTTCTCTAAAATGGTCAATGTTCAGGAAAACGGGCATTTCAAATTAACTATGTCACAGATGTTAGATAAAACAAAAAGATGTTTCTCCTGTTTTCATAACGCCCTTGATTTCAGAGAATATGTTAGGGCCCTAGCCCAAATTTCAATACCATCTGGAATGTAAGCCTTTTATAGCATCAAATATAGGATGGAGTAGTTCGATCCAGGAACAAAAACAGACCCTTTCATGAATGATTTGAGATTGAAGGTGTCAAAATCATCATTAATTTTTATCATATTTATTATATACCTGGTTATGGCTGTGCAATATGGTAGAGCAGTTAAAGATGGCTCCAGTGCATTATGTTTTATGTTATTTGTTAAGTCAATTTATGGTACAAATGAATATTAATTTATGTAGAGATTCATTCAGAGTGTAGTGTTTCCCTTATTAGACTAAAATTCCTGTCTCAAAAACTTAAGATCTCTCTTGATGGAATATATGACTACAGATCAGTACTGTACATTAGACCTAGGAAAAAATCATAAACTATTGCATTAGAAAATGTACGGGTATACAGTACATGTATTCCAGAGCATTACTGTCATGTGCATGGACTAAGTGTATATCAGTCTTAATAAATCTTGTAGTTTTTTCAATGTCTTTACCATACAGTTCTATACTATTTAAGACTCTCCATGGTTTGTACCAGAATAAGTACTGTAAAAGTACTATAAGCACAATAAAAAGACAACTGGCTAAATTTTACATTAACAATTCCATTGGAACATACAGTACAAACAGTACATATTTCCAATACTGAACAGATACATTTTAATTAATCAAATCATTCTATAAATTGTGTTGTTCCCTTGGGTTAAAATAATACTAAGCTCAAGTCATGTGATTTCATAAAGCCACCAGTTTTATTTGAGGTAAAACCTGCCAAAACGAGTACTACTGTACATTGACAGACCTGACAGAAGACAATGAGTAATGTGATGTTTGGGTTTCCAATTCTATAAAGAGGTCTGTATGGCTTCTGTCTCTCTGAAGGCTAGCAATGCCAAACCAGTAGAGTGAATCATGTCCATGAACTACACAACAAAATACATGATATGTACTATAACTGTGTTTCTAGACTGTTCTAGACTGGTGTGGTTTGGTGAATAATCAAACAGAGGGATGAAAAACATTGTTTTATAACTCTATTTCCATTTATCTTGACCCCTACACCCTCTTGAATTCTAATTGTATTGAACACTTGAGTTTTTCAAAAATAGAAGATGTTAGGCTTCTTGCTAAAAAGTCCATAGCCAGGCGCTTCAAAGACAATTTTTCAAAATAGCTTGTTCATACCTGGATTTCACAACATAGACGGATCTGACCATCTTCCCAAATATTCAACTTTTCTCTATAGTAAGTATAATATCAGTAAGGGTCACAATATTCAAATTAAAATTAGATAAAGCAGGAAGTCCTTAGTCAGTGAGGAAAAAAAATGAAAAACAGCATCATGTTAAATCAATGCTGTTCTAGTACACAGACCACAAGCATTGAGTGCAATTTAGAAGCCAGCTATTTTATAAATGGCAGGTCACAGTCAACTGGAAGTCTTGTCCTGCTGTGTGAGCTCTAATGATTAACCACCTGCCGTTGATGTGACAGATCTGTGACAAAATATCTTTTGGATTTTATGTCATTCATATCTCTTTCGTGTTTTGTATCATTAGACCTTCCATTTTACTCTTTTCTCACTGTGTTTATAGGTGTGTTATTGCTTCTTGCCTTTTTCCACTAATGCATCCTCTTTTTAAGGTGGCAGAGATTACACTGAACTGTAACCTTTTAGGAAGAGAGAAGCAGTATTATATTCTACAAACAGGGCAAAAGGGTTCAGTAGCTGGCGTTCCTAAGGGTAGGCACCTCTGCTCATTAAGGGCCAAAACTCTTGTATGGTTTAATAAGTGCTTGCCAAGAAGTAACTAATTAAGATCTGTGCATCAAGTCTTTCTAATTGTTATTTAAATCATAGTTCTCTTAGATAAGATCAGATGAAGAATTCAAGTCAGGTTATCGTCTGTACCATGTGGACTTTAGTTACCCAATTCCTGCTCTAGAAACATATCCCCTTTACAACACACAGAAATTGCATCCTACCTAGTAATCTAAGTTTTGGGAATCATCCAAAGTAAATTAAAGAGCTTTTAATACTGTACCAGCTTTTAATACCAACCAGGAGTCTGTATTCCTGTAACAAGGAGTCATTTTTGTTCTGCTGTGCAAAGAATAAGTGGTAATGGTATAATCAACAAAGTATAAATGATAGTGCTGATCAATTTGCAAGTCTCTTTGAAAAGGCCAAAGCTGTTTCAAACTTCTTCTGCTTTTCCCAATAGCAGAAAGAAAAAGTTTGCTTTTTTTGCCTCCTGGCTATCCTGAATATACCTCTCTAGCAAATGGAGAAGCAGACAAAAATGCAGTTTCATAACTGTTCCCATTTCTCCTATGCAGCACAGTCAGAATAAGGGACAATTATGCACTGCTCTCCACCATAAATTAGCCCTTTAGAAAATATTTTATTCCCGTGCCAAATGACTAATCCCACTGCACTCTGGTGATTCTAATAATGACAGCACCAATATTCATCTAAAATCACTGAAACATCCCCTTCCTCCATCACCAACATCCCAGAGTACCACCCAGCTTGTTAGGTCTGCAGTGTTCTTCTGACAGAGTTGTGGATTTTCTATTACTGTTCTTATTCGTTCCTCGCTTCTCCCTCTTCGTCTTCCCGTTCACTATTCTTGGGGGAATTCTCAAGTGTGTAACCAGAATAAAAGAAAAGATGATCTTCGGCGGCCGCAGTGGATGATTTCCCAAAAGCAAGACTAAGATTTAAAGTGGAGTCACCAGGCTTGTCTGACAAGAGCTGTCAGGAGTGGTTACAGCCGAGCAGCTAGCGAAGGGGCTTGGCCACTCATTTCTACACAGCAAGGTATTCCCGACAGGGGGAGGGAGGAGGGGGAAGAGTCTGCAATGTGTGGCACTTCACCAGAACACATGGGAGCTCACACACACTTACTGTACGGGAAAGTAAAATGAGAGACTTAAACATCCTTTTTAAAATATTCTCCAGAAATACAAAACCTTTAAGTACAGATATATTTTTCCAACCTAAATGGACATATGCTGTGGCCACTTGCTTCCTTACATGTAATTCAGGGAGCAGATGTGCAAACACACTTTGCAACAAGCAGACACGAGTGACAGGCTAAACAGTCAGTCAACAGTCCCAAGACTCTCCCTTACTTTCTTGCCTTAGTCTTGGATCAATTGAAGATGCTGTCAGCTTTATTCTGCCTGGGAGCAAAGGGATAGATTTGCACTTTTCAGAAATGTGGATCTAAATAGGCTTTACAGCATTCACATCACCCCTAACCCCATCCTAGTTAATTATGTATAACTTCATAATAAAAATTTAACAATCTAGTCTTGTGAGTTGTGGTGTCATTAATATATAAATTTGTAATCCAATTAACAACCACAGAAATATGGGAGGCCTCTAGCCATGATCTAAAAAGTTATATAAAGGTAAGTCAGTTTTGACAATATTTATATTTCATATTCATATGTCAGCTATATATATCTATTAGAAATGCTGACATTCAATTGGAAAAAGCAAGACGATATTTCCTCGTAATTCCAGCTGGCTGTATGATTTAATGTCTGGATTCGTGTCCACTATCATATCCTTCCTGATGTGAAGGTCAAACATTGTTACTTATAGCCCAGGTCTATTGAACAATTGATTACTATGAAGTCAATTGCACAAAGAGTCCCAGAAAGATGGACCTCAGTGCTTCTGCCAAAAGTAAGAGTCCCAGTGTCATTCTTCCCTTTGTGTGCAAGGAAAATGTGATTATGGAATAGAATACAACACCACAAAAAGTTATTCAAAATTTGCATCTTGGCATAACAGATGAACTTAGTTTAGCAGCCTTAAAAGTACAAAGATACAGACAAACCAAAAGAAATGACACTTTTTGATCCTAAGCAGCTGTATTAATTCAAATATAAAGGAAAAACACACTTAGTAAAGTAACTAGAATTAACTAGAATTCTCTTAACTAGAATGTGTTTGTTGACAACAACAATACTGCTAATAATATTTTTTTAATAAGTAGTCAGTGTGTCCAATCACCATTTTAATAGACAAAAAATAAAACAAAACAGATACCATATTCACAATTTAAGAATTATGTGATCTAGATGACATATCTGACGATAGAATGAATGAGTCTCTGATGGAGTACTGTGAAACGTCTGCCTGTGAATATTCAAGGCAGCAGTAATGAATGCCAACAAGAGGAATTAAAGGCAGGATGTGATGACCAGAGCCAGGAGAGATCTATGGTGATATTCAGCCAGCAATGGGGTCCCTTGGGTGCTAGTTGCAAAGATGACATAGCTACTGAAGTGACAAGCAACAGACAGTAAAATACTGCTGTGTGCCAGCCTGGGAAATCCTGCCAGCATTCAGCTGCTCAAATAGGAGGAATCTTGAAAAAAGAGAAGGACATTGCACTGGCTGAATTCATTCAGAAAGTTAAGCACTGTTAGAGAGGCTAGATGTTAACAGCTCTAATATAACTGCAGTATACATATCATCCACAAAGAATTCAGAATAAGATAGAAAAAGTTATTTTGAATTATCATGTAGTTTAACTTTGCGATGCAATTTGCTAGGTTCTTTATAATGTAAAAAATATTATTATAAAACTTGTTGTGTAAAACTGTAAGGATGATGCTAATGTGGTTTCTGTGCTTTGAACTCTTTCCAGGGGAACAATATCCTGTAAGTAACATGGCAAACATTCTATAATAAATGAGGACTTACTCATTAGTCGTTAAGTTTTTGTCAGGCTTTCACCCGCAGCAAAGCCACAGAGCGAGCTAGTGTTTGCCATGTTAGCCGGCCACACACCTGTCTCTCAGTGCCAGTTACCATGGAAACACAAGCCAACAGGAAATCTGCATCACCTGTGGCCAGTTCATATCCTTATCTGCATCAGGAAGTGCAGAACATTTTTGAACAGCTCATTTTGGTAGGTCCAGCTACCACGGTAAACACTAGCTCGCTCTGCAGCTTAGTCGTGGGTGCGAGCCTGAAAGTTTTAACATAACTTTGCACAATTCAAATTCTAAATTTGTATATCCAAGTACTACATTAACGTTTTTACTAGTTCCCTCCATTCCATTCGTGAGAACATTACAACACAATAAATGAACACAGACAGCAAAATCTTTGTTACAAATTGTATATCAAAGCCCAGTTCCACCTTTTTAATACTTAATGATCACATTCCTACTGTCTGTTTCTAGTACTTGTTATTTATCAACTCAGGGTCTAAAACAGATTGTATACCACTAACTAACTTAAATATTTGTTTTAATTACATTAACTTACAACAGCTACAATGATCTTACTCTGCACTTTATTTCTAATTATTGTATGAAAATAACATTCATACTTATAAAAATGCTTGATTTGTAATCACTTCATGAGAATGGAGTCATGCAAACATTCCATAGATACATTAAAAGATAATTGTAATTGTAAATGTATAACTACTATGCATGCCGCTTTCAATATAATTTATTGTTGTCTCCTTCTTACCAGTAAAAATTGGTACTTTTATACTGCATATATGTTTAAATTATATATAATGTGTGTGTGCAATAATGTTCCTCACAATGTTCAAGCTCAAGGTCCTGAAAAGCTATGTACAAATAATTCAAACCTACAAGCTGAGAGGTCAGATGTTTTAAAAAGTAATTATTTCTGTAATATGCAGGTCAGAACAGCCGCTGGGATGAATGCAGTAGTAAGAAAAAAATCAATTTATAACAAGATTTAGCAAATTACTTTTCACTTACAAACAACACAGACCATCTCTAGGGAGAACACAGTGGGGACAGCTTTCGACATGTTGATTGATGCATACAGTAGGTGTGTCTCTCTTGTCTCATTACAGAATCCAAGGTGCAAAAGTGGATCCTCATTATTAGTATAGTCTGGTTTATTTATTGTTAGGGTCAAGCTGGTATTTTAGCAAGCCTTGTGTGTTACATATGTTGTTATGGCAATCTTTCTGTTTGTGATGTATTTAAAAAGCTAAATAAGATGTTCCAATTCAATGTGCTATGTAGAGGTAACTTCACAAAAATATAATATTATGCAAACCACTAAATTATTAAATGTTCTATCCCTTTATAACCATATTTTTTCATTATTTAAAGTAGTTTTTTATAAACTACATGTATAGCTACAATAGCTAGAATTTCAGGTAAAGAAATTCAGGGATTCAAATATAATAATAAGTTAAAACTGATAACAGATGCAGCCAGATACAGTAGCAAATATCGGGAGAGGAAATGTGCATGGAACTGACAGAATACAATCACAGCTGAATGCAATGACAAGGAAACTTCAAGCTGAGGCCACATCACCGGGACTTTTTCCCCATTCTTTCTCCTGACCTTGCACAGCTCAATGACTGGTAAACTGCAGCAAGGATGAAAAATTAGAACTACAAAAAATACACCCAAATCCTGAAGGGCCTGACCTAGAAGAAAATGCTGATAACAGCAATTCTACTCAATGTGATCTTCCAGTCTCCCAAATTTTCCCCCAGCATATCAGTTTGCTTATCCTTTCTTTCTCACTGTGGATATCACATTATGGGTCAAGTTAAAAAAAGACAATCATGCACACTCTATCAATCAGACAATGATTAAAATACAAAAGTCAAAACTACAGTGCTACAAGAAGGCCACTGTATCCAGACCTATATATACAGTTATACTGTATGTTAAATTAAAAGTAACCTTGAAGGTTGATGCTTGCCGAGTAATCTGGTTCTATGCTCTGTACTTTTTAGGATTCTGAAGGTCAGTTTTGGATGATTTAAAAACACACAAAGTAGTCATCTCCCCTAAAAAAGCAATTCATAGTTCTTGGCAACATTATCCATCACTCTGATCTCCAGCTACTGCTCAAGGTCCAACAGATTTAGTTAAATTGTCTCACTAAAGAAGTGTTTAAAATGAGTAAATCTTTTCAAATGCCCTGATGTGTATTTGTACAGTTGTGAAAAATGTGAAATGTTATGTGAGATGTGAGTTGCTTTGGATAAAAGCATGAACTATAATGCAAAATTGTAAATCACATGATAGCCAATAGGGCAGTGCAATAAAAAAAAGTTTCTAGAAGGCATGGACATACAGTGTGTTATTGTAGCACTGCTACATTCATTGAACAATAGCTTAAATATATACCAAATCAATATTTTCCAGTCCTTCACATCTATTTATGAGTAGCTTATTCAGTTAAGAAATTCAAAGTAAAACTTGAACGTTTTAATTAAACATTTAATTTAATTAAAATGAACATTCATGTAGTCAGGTGTGAAGAAAAAATAAAATAGTGACTTACTGGATCTAATTTTTATTATAGTGTCATGTAAAATTCTCTATAATTTTAAAGCTATAAATAGGTTTGTGGCTGAAGCCTTGAGGTAACATGTCTTCAGCCAAGGAAAGACACTACCAAATTCTATTAGTTTCATATGAAGGCACTGGAAAGCCGAAATGTTAGCAGTTTTGTGCAGCTTCTGTTCAGAGTCAAAGCTGCACATCTGTTAAAGTCAACTTCTCTGGTCACCTGTACTGTATTTCTTACTCTAAAGAACATCATTACGCTCTTGGATTACCCTTTGAGTATTCAGAAAGCATGCCAAAACATTAATTTTTATCTTTATAGCTTTAGAAACAAAAGTAATATTGTTCTGCAATGCATGTTAGTACAGACACATTACAGCATTCTGTAAACAAGCTCGAAACACAACAGACACTAAATTCAGTTTTTAAATCTGACCAGTGCTTAACTGGAAAAAGAAAACAGGGCTATTGTCAGCAATCCATAAATCCATTTCCTAACCACTTTATCCAATACATGGTTGCCAGGGGGAACCGGGGCCTGTCCTGGCAAACAACAGGTACAAGGCAGAAAGCAGCCTGGATGGGATGACAGGAGACACACATACACTAACACCAGGGCCAATTTCCTCAGAAGCTAATTAATTAACCTACGAGTATGTTTTGAGACTTTGAGTGGAAACCAGAGCACCCAGAGGAAACCACAGTAAACATGGCAAGATCATTTAAAACTCCCCGCAGATTGAACCCCAGGAACTGAATTCAGGGAGCCAGTGATATGAGGCAGCAATGCTATCCACTGCACCACAATTCAATCGTCATCCATCACTTACTCACAATATATGAAAAAAATAACCTGTGTTATACAGTATAATAATATAGTACCCCATTCAGATGCAAGATAACACCCATTGTAAGAAAAAAAAACAGTTTTTGTCTATGTAAAAGGGAGCTGCATGAGTTAAAAAGTTTTCCAAGACAGAGACGTATTTCAGTAAGCTTTCTGATAACAGAGCATTAATGCTTCTGAGGATCTTATAAGGGATGATCTTTTGCTTTCACTGCATCCTGCCTTAATCACCAGTAAAGCCGATTCTAATTGCCAAAAGATTTTGCAGTTCCGCCTTTCTTTATTTTCCCTTTCATGCTGTTTTTCCTGGCAAACACGTGGACCATAAGAATATGAATTATTAATGGAATATAGCATGAAACAAAATTTTAAATCTCTCTTTAGATATTAATTTCATAAACATGAAACTCTTGGAGAGTGAAGCTTAAGAGTGATAATTGTTTAAGAGTGGTATGTGTAAGATAGCCATGGCTAATATATCAGAATTAATTTGGAGCTACAATTTCCAAAGAACCAGATGCTCTCTCCACAGAAGGAGGAAGCCTGATATTGAGAAGTAGATAAAACCAATCAGCCCCTTCTGAGCTTGTTTAGAGGCATGCTAATGCATCATTAAAACGACATTTATCATTTAAAACAATGGCACATTAGACTCAGTAATTGCTTTGACTGTGGGTGTCTGTCTGTGGGTGTGTTTGTGAATGTGTGCGTGTGTCTCTCTGTCTTGTTGTATTTAAAACAAAGAACTTATTAAAATCTAAAGTGATTTCTTATTTGGTTTCTCATATAGAAAAAAAAGTATAAAAATGCCTGTTTAATTTGTTGTTATCAACAGGGTACTGTTGTCAAACACATCACGTTTAAGAAAATTGAGTTGGGAAAAAAACTTGGTTAAGCACAAACAATGGACAGAACATCCTAGACTATATGATGGTATTATAAATAATATAATGATAGCAATGCATTGTAAGCTAATCATTTTTAATCTTAATTGTCTTTGATCTATAGCTGAGACCTCAAATGTTGCAATGGAAGGATTTCTTCCTACAGTTGTTACTGTATGTCAAACAAACCAACTATATAAACCACTTCCAGGTCCTAACCTTGTTGAGTCACATTCTCAGTGTCATCATAGCATAATGGGATCAGTGAGGAGTAATGAAGTACAATTTAGATGTTGTAAAATACAACTTGTGTACAACAGAAATAAAATAAAGCTTGGAGTTCTGTTTTCAATCTACATATTTTTTGCAATTAAGAAGTGATAAAGTGAGCCACACACCTACACAATTGGCCATATCTCCCAAATCCTTTCGTGTGCTGCTCATTACCCAGTAATTATTACATTTACGTAAAAGTCTCACTTGTACATGTTGTTGTGATTGAGAGCAGAAGCACAGGCAGGAAACATTAAATATGAGTAAAGAAAAACAGCCTTATAAAGCTATAGTCTATAGTGGGGGACACAGTCTATGAAGTATGTTTTTGGATTCCGATTGCAGACACAAATGCCAATAATGTTGATAAACTATTCTGAACAGCAGTTCTTAAGCCACAGCCCCAGCCTGAAATTGCAAGACAACACTGAATTCCAGCAGCTTTTTGACATGAGGTGGTGGAATATGGCTAGATGACAGATAAGTGTTGATCATTATCAAAACAAAGTGGGGAGAAAAAGAAGACAAAAGCCAAGAGGAATTTTCCTCAGCTTTAAAGGGCAGGGAATTTAGTGGAATGATCGATGGTTCTTAAACTTGTCAGTTGAATGTTTCTGAAGCTTTGAAGGCATTAGCTAGGAAAATCCCCGGAGAAAAATCCAATCAAAACCACTGGAACAAATGACTTACAGCACAATACATCGGTAGTGTCATAGGATATCTGTAGGGGGATAAGCATGTCATTTCTCTGACTATCCAAACATTGCTTTTCTGCTCTTTTTTTCTGGGTAATATTTACCATAGAATGCATCACTAATTTAATGTAAAGGAGAGTCATTTTAAACCTACAGCCTGTATGTTTGTTTTTAGCGCGCAGATCATGCTTCCAATTTCTTTCCCTAAAAGAAATTCTAAAGTGGTAAGAGTAAATATTTCAACGAATAAATGGTACTCACTGGAATGAAAATAAAACATAAGGAGGCAATGAATAATAGAAAATGCATTGATACCACTGACATATTAGTGATGAAGCTGACTGATTTGCATATATACAAATGTATTACATTCAGCAGCACCAAAAATGACCGACTTGCTTTCTTTTAAAGTATTCATAAATTTGTGGCCACTGAAACAGTGCTGGCAAAGAATTAGTTAAAACTAATCAATGTTAGTTCTTTTCTTCGATGGGTAAAAAAGAAATTACCATCATAAGCAGCTGGCACTGACAAGTCTCGTTAATGAGAAAATTGTCATGATTTCTGCAAAAAAAAGAACCAAGATCATCTGTTCATGAAGTTGGATGGATGGAGTCTGGAGTACTGAAAAACGCTACACAAGTGAGAACAATTAGTCGACACCATCTGCATTAACATTGGAAGGATTTTTCTATAGCTACAATGAACACAAAGATCTGTTACTTGGAAAGACATTAATGCTCATGGTTTCTGGAGAAAGCAGTGCAGTGCATGCAGATGGGTTCATACCTAAATGATGGGCACACCTTTGCAAAAAGTGTGTACCAAGCCTCCTGTGTCCATGGTCACAGGAGGGTGTTTCAAGAGTATTTTGAGTTCAAACATCAGTCAAAGTGAAATATTAGACATAGCTGTCATTGTCCCATCATACATGATAAATGATATGCTGAACCATCTTCAATACAGCTGTAGTTAAGGTAATATACCATACTTACACTGTAGTTTTAAAGTGTATACAGCTGTCTTCCTGTGCTGATAATTAGAAGTAATATGTTGAGGCATTAAAGGGCAATAAACTATGCTCCGTGACATGTCAATGATTAATTTGATAAAACTGTGAAAGCTCTTTATAATCTATTTAGCTAATCCTACACAGTTCATAAACAAGCCTTCTACAGGGATGCATTTCCTTAACCCCATGCATGCCAGACACTGTTGTATCAAGTAAGCACTTAAGGTAGACTGGTGACCACATATTGTCTAGGGGTCTGTGCTTGTCCCTTCTGTATTAGCAGTTATCATTGTTTTCTAAAGCAGCACGTTTGTGAATAGAAAATGTATACAGAGGACAAGGTGACCATGAAATTACAGTAAATGTCACCCTATAGATGAGACTCACTGCGTTCCTAAACCAGCTGACCAGAGCCTTTAGGGATTTTTGCAACTATTTAGGAGTTTGTTAAAACAACTGAGAAACTGAAGAGGTGACTTATCCCCAGCGGAAAACCTTCTTGATCTGTGAAGTATTCCCAGAAGGAAGCCTACCAGTCATACTGCATCTGTTCACACTTTGAACCAATTTACTGTACGTGACCAGGCAAACATACAGGCAATCTTAATTTTGTTATTGGTATATCTTCAAAACGAATTTTAAATGACTGGTTAGTATAATTTATAAATATGTACAGTGTAAATATACCATATATAATTATATCATACTGTATACTGTATATATATGTACTTACACATTACATATTTTTTTCAAAGGAATATTTGATCAGGAGGCAGAGGAATACTTACAGTATAGGTATGAAAAGTGAATTATTATTAAGCTTCAAATATAAATCAAAGTGTTCTTAACGCAATTTTGAATACCTGACTGGCAAATTCAATAACCTTTACTCACATTTTTGTGTTTCTCAAAAAAATCCACCCTCAAAAACCAGAACCCAAAAGAAAATGTACAATTTAGTAAGGATCCAGTCTTCCAAGCATGCTTTCAAAAAGCAATAAGAACAGTGCTGTACATGGTTTAATTGTTTCGGTTTCATGAAATCAGTATTAATAGAGAACAGACAAAACCTAAGAAAAAAAAGCCATTATGCTTTACTAGACTGACAATATTCCAGAGAGTTATGCAACGCCAAAGCTAGATAATTAATGTATTCATCACCACACAGCAAGACAATGCAATGGAGGTTATTAATGAACAAGAGATTGCACAGCTGGATGTTTTTTAAAAACATTTTTTATTACTTTTGCAAAAACCCACACTCCTTCTCTGAACAGCTCTCAGCCCCTGACAAGTGTATTATCTCTGGCAAGTGAGCTCAGGAAAAAGAACACTAGTGTGCTGCTTAATGGAGGTTCTTATTTATGACTATTACAGTCAAAACCAGAGCAAGGGCAGAGGCAAGCTCGTCATGAATGCGGCATCCTACCATTAGCTTCTTCGCCTCTTGAGGTACAGTACTGTATAAGGGGAGTTTTAATGATGCAAACAATGATGGCTCTTTCACTCCCCTCTTCTAGTTAGCAACTTCGGCAAGGATGCAAATTGCAGAATGATGAGCTCAACCTACACTGACAACAGAATACGCAAGGCACATTTGCCAGTCACGCTGAACTTTGTCACTTCCAGGCATTTATTTTGTTTCTAATGTAGCTTTCTATAGATTATATACGGTATACGGTATATTCCACTGTTTGCAATTGATTGTGTAGTGCTTGTTATTTCCATATATTGTAACAGCAAGCTCTTGGACCAACATTCATCCTGTTTTGGAAATTGTAATGAATTGAAGGCTTGATACATTTATCTGGAAGTGCCAATAAAGACAAACAAGAACCTCACATCAATAGTACTTCAACCCTAAACCCCAGTCACTTAATGTAAAAGCTGTCTCTCCAAGTGACAACAAGACCATTTATGTGCAGTCCAAAATAACAATGAACCAAACACAAAAATGGATAAGGCTTGATAAAATAAATCATGAATGACTGACGTTTTCATGCATATTTTCAGACAACTTGGTTAAATGATTTTCAAAAACATTAGAGCATTTTAGTCAGCCAAGAAATTACACAGTTTCTACCTCCATTTCTTCTAGGAACTCAAGTAGTGGTTTGCAAGTAGGTAAAAGTAGGTAAAACCTAAATTGTCTAAACTTTCAAGACATTAAAAAAAATTAACATCTTTGACATCTTGATCAATAAATAATGACGCTTTGTATCCATTTTTTTACTGTTAGGTCAGGATTTCTTTTTCAATTAGCATTTAGTACCAAATTAATGCCTACAGCTGCCTGAGCTTTATTAGCTGCTTATGTCTCACTAATGTAACCAAGTGTTAAGGAAGGTCAATAGTCAAAATGTTCCAAAAATAATTTACTAGTTTTCAAAACAGTATCTAGGCTGGTATCTCTTTAAGGGGGTAGTAGTAAAGTAAAAACAGTAATATTAAACCTAGGCCTATTCAGCCATAATAAGTCTGCAGGTATGTTTTAAGCAGAATAAGTTCACTTCATCAGTACTCTAAGGGTTACATCTTGTGAAGTAAAGATCCAATTCAATTAATCTGCAAGTAAAGAGGTATAAAGAAGCATATTGAGAAAACCTGATTTAGTGCAATCATCATAGCCAGAACTGAGCTATTTTTATTTTGATTCATCATGCTTGACATGTTTACCGAGACAAATTAAAAACTGCTCCACAATCTTTTAATCCATGAATTTATATTTTCTTTAAAAAAGTAATCTAAGAAAGTTAATTGAATTTGGGTCTCACAATTTCACAATCTCAAATGAAGTACTTAATCGAGCCTGAGTGAAGGGCAGCACTGGATTTGTCTGAATCATGAACCCACTTCACTCAGTCTGTGGATCAGTACCCTGAACCATAGCTTTCTGTTT
This sequence comes from Lepisosteus platostomus, assembly GCF_059453375.1. Lineage (NCBI taxonomy): Eukaryota > Metazoa > Chordata > Actinopteri > Semionotiformes > Lepisosteidae > Lepisosteus > Lepisosteus platostomus. Next base: position 19,726,684 of record NC_142625.1, read on the forward strand.
GCTGGGAATGGTACAGTAAGCACATCTGTGGACAAGAGCTACTATATCTCTTCACTTAAAGAACAAAGAGAGTTTCTGTTATAAAACCTAGATATTGCACAGGAAAGCAATATATACAGTATTTTGCCCAATCAAGTTTTCTTAGCAATGGACTTAAAACTAACAACTTGGACATTTTGCTCTTTGCTGTTTTTACTTAACATTTTAAGTCGTATGATAAAGCCAAGAAAAAGTGTTCTTATTCTTGGTTCTCATAATACTTCACCTGATACGAACATACTGTACATCTGGTTTAATCAGGAATATTTGAATCATTATTCAAACTTATAGATCACCAAGTGATCGAAACAAAGGAAAAGAAGGCAGATTTATTTAATATTTAAAATTCCATTTCCACACCGATCACTTTGGAAATAAGGTCTACCAGTCCAAGAGTTTCAATAGACATAACCGAGATCTAGCAGGCCTTAAGAAAAAATCTATATATCCAGAGCAGCCATTACCTGTTTTGATTCAATGAATAACAACCTCAATATGTATGACAGGTCTAGAATAGTCAGATACTCTTCACAACACTGCATCCTATAGTGACTGCATGCAATGCATGCAAAAGTTTACATCAACACTTTTGATGCAGCATGCCCAATACAAAGATCTGAACAATTACCAAAATCAATATGAAAATCTCACCAAAAGAGATGTAAGAAGTAGCTGGATCAAAGCAGACAACACAGTGTTTGGATTTCAGAGCTATCACTTCCAATATAAAAAAGCCAATACTCCAAGTCAAGTTCTTTTGAATTCCACAATAAAAGAATAAGAATTAAAGAAACCAAGTTCAAACTATGTTCATGTTATCCACCAAAGAAACACACTGCCAGTACTTTATTTTTGAGGCAACATATTAATACAACATAGGGAATTGCTGACAATAATGAAGCCTTTTCTGCTGACATTTTGTTAACCTAAAGTAGAGCTCATACAATTCAAGGTCTAAACAAAACCATTTATTTTTAACACCAGAGTAAGTTATTTAAAAATAATAAACTGACTATTTTTGATATATTATTTTTGGTGTGTGCGTGTTTTGGCAAAGAAGTCTAGGTGGAGTTTGTCTACACTTACCTCAAATGTACAGTATGTGAATCTGGATTTTCTAATCTGCTGTAAAGATGTGATTGTACTGGAAGCATTTATTTTACACGTTAATGTCATACAATAGCTGAATGAGTGGCGTTGCAGTGTACATAAAAATCAGCAAGCTTGTTATTAAAACAGTAAAGACTATTACTTTGGATGAGACGTAAAACCGAGGTCCTGACTCTCTGTGGTCATTAATAATACCAGGGCGTTTCTCAAAAAGAATCCGGGCCCGGACTACCAGACTCAGAGACAGTTTTTACCCCCGCACTATCAAACTATTAAATTCCCAGCATCTCTCACTCTCACCTCACCTCTTACCTATGATCTAAACCTCACAGTGCCTTCATTCTTTCTTACCAAAAACTCACACATTGAAATCTTCCTCTACCTTACTGTACATGTCAAAAAGCTCAGTCCCCATAATTTCTATTCTTTTATTTCATTCTGTTGATGCATGTTTTTGCAAATCTGATGTTGTTTTTGCACATTACCTGTTACCTTTTTGTTGTTTTGCACATTGCCTGTTGTTGTTTTTTGCACACTGCCTGTTGTCTCTGTCTTTCTTTTATTATACAATTGTATTGTTGGTTTTTTTGTACTACATATCGTCTGAGAGCTAGCTAAATAGCATTTAGTTATACCATATACCTATATATGAGTATAATGACAATAAACTTGATTGACTTGACTTGAAAAGAGTAGGGGTGTGACCCCGGCATCCTGGTCAAATTTCCCATTGGGCCTTACAATCATGGCCTCCTAATAATCCCCCTCTATGAGTGCTCTCCTCCCCACTGATAGCTTGTGTGTGGTGAGTGTTCTGGCGCACTATGGCTGCCGTCACATCATTCAGTTGGATGCTGCACATTGGTGGTGGTGGAGGGGAGTCCCCATTACCTGTAAAGCGCTTTGAGTGGAGTGTTCAGAAAAAGCACTATATAAGTGTAAGCAATTATTATTATTATGTTTATTATAATTATTAAGTTCGAATATCCACTGGTGAAAATACAATTGACAAACAAAAACTGAAAAGTACAGTAAGCTCTTTAAAGTCTTGAGTTTGAGAAAGTTCTTGAAAAGAGTTAACAGTCTGGATTGTCCCTCTGTTGCTCCTTCCCAGGCTTTCTCTTTATATGCATACAAGGCTTAAACCGTTGATGAGGCATTAACCTTTCATAGGAAGTAAATATTAATCTTCGGAAGTCTGTGTCTTGTCAAAGTGAAACTAGATAAATATTAATAATTAAAATGAAGTTGTTGAATATACAGCAGTGTTTAGCATTTGAAAAATAGTTATTTTGAATGATAAATTCTTGGTAATCAAATTTGACTTTGCAGAATTTGATTCATGTCCACCTGTGTCTGTCATGTCAGTGAAACACTAAATAGATTGTAAGTTGATATAATGCTGGACAGTATAACATAAAGTAAGATATTACAGTAAGATATAACATAACAATACAGTAAGACATTAAACTGTGAAAAACAGAAATTCACCTCCAGTTTGGGAAGATATAGCCTACGGCTGTGGCAAAATGCAATCAATAATTTAAGCCATTTAAGTGAAATAAATGGGCTGTGCTAGTACAGACCTATCATAAAAGGATTGTGCTATATTATTGTTCAAAATGTATGTTTCAGTTTCCAGTCCAGATGCTGGACATATACAGTACACAGTATACTGTCTGGTGAAAACACAAATAAATGACACAAAAGAAACAAGAATACAAAACAGAAATTGTCATCTCTTTTGTTAGTTTAATAACAATAAAGTGATGCATTTCCCTTTTGTCAATCATATTTAATACTAAGTATTCCATTGTGTTTCTATGAAGAGTTCTTAATATGAAGAATTTTAAAATAAAGAAAAAACAATGCAAAACAGAATGTATTACCCAAAGTTCTCGTTAAATAAGTTCTTTCTCAAACTGTTCTAATCAGATTAATAGCAGACTGGAGAGTTTAAAGACAATACACCTTCTATCACATCTTTTAGTAGAAAAACATATCCAGCAGTTCTTCATGAAGACACTACCATTTATTTCTTGAATATTTTATTCATTTTGTCTTGTATTGTGATGGCTTATGGTGATTGTTCTGCGCCTGGCAGAATGGGCAGTGCACTGTAACTGACTACTCTAGGACATATCCCTCATGGCTGCATCTGTAGCAGAAGTGGCCGCAGTTTTAGCTACAGGAAATGTAGCTCTCTAGACACTCTGAGCCATTCCTCCACATACTTTCTTTAGTACTCTCAGGGAAAATGTTCTAAAACTCTGGTCCTTTCCCCATCCTTACCAAAACATTACCATAACTCTTAATTGTAAAAGAGACTGTTTTGAACTTCACAGATTATTATTTAGTTTAGTTTAGGTTTCGAATTATTGTTGCAGAACTGAATGGAGAGTTTTAATTTTATTTAAATTTTAGTTTAAGTTTTAATTTTATTTTGGCCATTTTGTGCCCAGTATTCTTTGGTCAGGATCCTTCACGTTGTGTGGAGATTGTATATGGGCAGCAGATTTCACCTCTTTCTATGGAATCTCAGTAGGATTCAAGTCAGGATTTTGACTGGACCATTCACCTTCTTATTCTTAAGCCACTCCAGTGTAACATTTGCCTTATGCTTTGGATCACTGTCCCAAATGTGTGGGATACTGTAGGTTATGTGTATAAGAAATATTAATTGGTACTACAAGGCTTCTATAAATGCAATGAAATGTAAAAACTATGCAAATGTCTGAATTAATTTGCAAAACAAATAAGTTTGAAGAATTACTTCAAATTAGGTTTTAAATATGTTTAATGTAAAGCTAACATTAGGAACTACCACAAAACAAACAGCAACAAATGGATAATTAACATTAATATTTACAAAAAAATACTTTATGAATGTTTTTCAGTATTAATCTTTCTCTGAAGGGTAATTAAGCCACAGTTTTAAAAGATATAATGCTTAATTTAAAACATAAAACAATTTTGCTTGAGGAGATTTTTAAAATCCCTCTCACAGCATAGAAAATGTAGTCATTTGACCAACTTAGACATGTAAACAGTCTAGCATGTTAAGTCTACCTAGATTCTAGATTCTAAAAGTTCGGACACTGTATTCTTTTTACAAATCATACATTTTATGTACAAAATTCATATTGTACTACTTACTTTTTATCATCTTCTGTTACGATAGAACTGTAAAATGTCATAAAAGCTGCTTGGTGTTTAATTTTTGTAAATCATGCCTCCCTGTCCCTGTGTACAAGCTGTATCCAGCATCATCTTTCCACAATTCAGTCAATTTTCCTGGCCATAGAAACTTGCAAATCCTGTTGCCATGCTATACAGTAAAGAACTAGTGTAACCTGTGGAATGAATAGACCACAACCTCTCATCACAAGCTCACTGAAGGCCATCTTTCTAGGAGAACGAAACTACAAATAATTAAAATCCTTGCACAGTACATACTGTAGAGTACCACACCATGCCCTTCTTGATGTTTGCCAAGGCACTGCATAGTATTCATTGGGGTACTTAAAAGTTTGGCCAATTGATGTAAATGTCTGATATGGAAACTTTACCATAAAATTAACTACTTTCTCCAATTAGCTAGCAGGAGATGGTATGTTCATCTATTAGATGGACCTGGTAGAGCTGCATAATGCCACTGAGGAGTGTACTATGTGTATCTGACTAATGCTTATTGATTGATCAGGACCAGTTCTTCATAGGGATATGCCTGTGTCACTCCCTTGTTCATACTTGTTCTTCTGCTCTGCTGGTAAGGGAGACTGAGGTGCAAGGTGGCACTGGCATCCAATCTTCAGTCCCGATGCCAGAGAACAAGTCATACTTTGCAGCACAACTAATCAAAGTGACAGGTATGAACAGGGGGCACGCAGCTCAACAGTTTCCAATCGCTCATCTGAGCAAAGCAGTGCACTCCTGCCGCTAGCTGACAGTTATCTGCTGTGAGCCTGCCCACAACTACAATGTCTTCAGACAGGCAGATTGTCAAATACTCTGGGACTACTAAAGGAGATAGTTTATGTTACTACAATAACTTTATTTAAATTATTTTTAAGACACAGCACTGGGAACACACATTCTAGATTGTTTTTCAGAGATTTCAAACAGAAACGTTGACACAGAAAAAAACCCTTCTGGGCAGAAATATGAAATGTGTGGGCTCTTCTCACGGTGTAGCTCGAACAAAACATTTCATCATGGTACACTGCATTCAAAATCGTATGTGGGTAAAATGTCTGTTTCAGATGAGTGCTCATTTGTCCTCTTGCTGACTCTTCTACCATGCTGTGGATAAATAATGAGATAAGGCAATACTGTGGGAAAAAGATTGTAGGTGGAGAAACAGATGGTCCATTAGTCACAGCCTACTATCATAGGTCATTGAGGCCATGTCAGGTGATGCTCCTTAGAAACATTGAGTTTGGAAACTCAGCTCTCAGAAAGTATTAAATTTGGTATGGAACCATATTCAAGAAAAATCAAAGGAGATCATTTGAATGGTAACACAGGTGACAGTCCTACAATATATTTTAAATATATATTATAGCTTGCAAGCTATAATAGCAATGCAATAGCCTACAAACAGAATTAACAGTATATCTGCATCCACACAAACCATGTGGCTGTGGAATTTGTTTGTGTAAGAGACAGCCAACAAGAAATACAGGGTTTCATTGGACTCCGCTGTATGAGAAATATACTGTTGCAACCTGTGGAACATTTGTAGTGGCATACACTGATCTGTTGATCTTCAGACCTAGTATTCACAGATCTGCAGGTTCTCCTGGGTGCTTTTGGTTCTGGCAAAGTAAAACATTGCATGCTAAGAAACAGAGCGGACGCAATTAAAATGGAGGGTCAAATAGCATAGTGGAATCACATTCATGATTAATACACCTTTCATTTAAAGAGCACTTAAAATGATATAAAAAGCACATCTCAGGAGATCTCCCCTTTGTTATAGGTTATATTTCAAGGTTCTCCATTCAGAGAGAAAGTCGTAGCACAGTGTGTTTTGTCTACTGCCTCAACAATGCATGCTTGAATGTACAGTAGCTTACTGCAGGCTGGAAGCTGTGTGGCAAACTGCAGCTGTAGCACTGTTACTGTAGTCTCAGCTAGAGGGCATCAGAATGGCTTCTGACTCACATAAGGTATTACTGTATACTTCACTGATGGTTTATCTGAAGCAGTTAAAAAAATTCTAATGAAAAACTATCATTAAATAAAAGTAATATAATTAACTAAAAAATAATACTGAAATAAATCAGTTGTATATTGAAAGAATAATTACTGTGAGACACCTTATTTTAATTACCTTTTATATACCTTTTATAGGAACTGATAATAAGACTAAGGTGACAACACAATAATGTCTTGTATTAAAGCTTCACATTTAATTGTTGTGTATTTCCCCTACTCACATATTCCGGAAGGGTAATTAAATCCCCCCTTAAGATAAACAACTTGTTAGTCATATGTGTTGTTAAATCTCCACTGAACTGTAAAATATCTTATAACTGTAAATGGGTCTTAAAATTAAGTATCCATAATGCAACAGAAGTACTGTATGACATTTTAAGAAACTTCATAATAATATTCATTTTATAAAAAAAACATTTCATGTAGCTCTCTGCTACAAGGATAGACTCTGGCTTGTAGTGATCCTCACGAGGATAAATGAATTAACTCCTAGTGGATGGGTGGACAACACATACATCAAACACAGACAGCACACAGTTTCCATGTGTATTATATGCAATACAAAATCCCAGAGTCTATCATACTGAAAGATTTCAAACTGAAATGCCATTCACATTTTCACTTTAATAGAATAGAATCCAAAAGGTTTACTTTTTATGAATTAATGAACGAAAAAATAGAATCTAATCAAACACTTTATCGTCTCACGGACACGTCTTCTCAAAGGTTCCCATAGTTTCAAACTTCCACAACAGGGTTTTCTGATTATTTTATTATCTTTTAGAGAAACTGGCTGCTGCCTTAAGGCTACATTCTCTGTAATCTCACAGAGCAATGTTATAATTGTGTGCTGCCTGCAGCCATACTACAATAGGTTATGATCTTGTAAGACCCGAGAAGGAATCAGCTCAGAGAAATAAAATCCTTGATCGAAGCTTCTGGCACATACTCTGAGTGCAATGTGTGCCACGACAAAATTACTGTATACAGTATACTGTATCTAATAATGGAACACTTTTAAGGTCTTTGAATTATGGGAATTAATATCAACTATCTCTGCCTGTATCTTAAAGGGGGGATAGGTGAGAACTATATCCATGATCTGAATCTGAGCAGCGAGCTGTTATTGGACTTCTGTGCTAATCATGAACTGTCACCATGTTTGAACATATGGTTGTTCTTTAGTGTATCTGGTAACAGAGCACCTTGGACTGAAGGTCTTTGATTGACTTCATAGTTGTATCTTTGGTCTTAAGACCAGATATGGACACTTAGGTAAAGAGAGAACCAGAGCTATCAAATGATCCCCACTTTGTACTGAGTTTGTTCAGACATGTGTAACACCACAAAACATGTGAGGTCCAAATTATCAGTGCACGTCACCCGGAAACATCCGTCTTCTGACCCAGTCAGGAAATTTTTCAACTCCTACCTCTGGAACAGCTTCTCTTGCATCCTAAGTGAGGTCTTGAACTCCAAGTCTGAGTGGACCGTAATTAGGTCCTCAATCATTGAGGCAGCTGCAAAAGTATGTGGTCAGTCATTGTGACATAGCAGTGATGAATGAAGCTGTCAAGTTGAAGAAGGAGGCTTTCCAAGCAATGTTCACAACATCATATCTTGTTTTGGCTGAGAAGTATAGGTTGATTAAGAAGGCATCATGGTTGCTAAAGTGAAAGCCTGAGTTTGGCTGGTGTCTGGAAAGGCCATGGAGTATGAGTATGAATATCAGGTTACATTGAAGGTATGTTTTGGCAAACCATTAGATGCCTTAGGGGGGTTAGTAGGACATTGCCAAGGCTTTTCTAAGCAGGAGTGTTAAGATGTTGACCTTCCTCTTCAATGTTATATGGAAGGAAGGTACAGCACCTCTTTATAAAACAGGTGAACATAAGGTGTGTTTTATAATGTTAGCTTTATAGTCCCTTAAATATAATATATTCTAATATACTGTATATAAGCCTTCATGGTAAGGCCCTTTTTCAGAGCGCAGGAGAAGAGATCTGTCTATTAGCTGATCCTCAGATTCAGGAGGAATAATACAGATAACGCACTGGTCATGGAACAGTGGACCAGCTCTTTGCTCTCACACAGTTATTTAAGGATTGTAGGATTTTGCCAGTCCAGTCTGACTCTGTTTTGTATACTTGGAGAAGGAAATAAACTTCTTCCACAATATATCGTGGGAGAGGTGCTGGGGGACCATGAGGTTCAGCTGCTACTTCTGCATACTAGACAGTGCTAAAATGCTCACAGTGAGTCACCATATTATTGGTATTAAGTTGGGTCAATCCATGGTGGGTATTGGACCTAAACCATGGTTTTGTCACTACTCCTGTTTTGATGGTTAGGCCAGGATATAAAGGGATAGCCAAAGTATGGACAATATCTACTTTTGTTGCCTGGAGGTGACATTCTTGCTGTTTGCAGATTGTTGTCCTTCTTGCCTCTTCTAACTGTGAGCTGTGAGGTGCATTTGAATGTTTCACTGCCAGATGTGAAGTGGCTGGGATGAGAATCAGCTCTGTGTAACGGGAGCTGGTCCAGGCTCCCGTGAAGTGTAGTTCAGGACCCTATGCAAAAGGGGAGTAGGACAATGGGGGGGAGACAATGAGGATCAGGGCAGGTTGACAAACAAGGGGTTATGATGATGGTGATCTGGTGCTCGGGTGGCCTGGCCAAGGCGAACAAGTCCAAGGAGTCCAGGGGGAAAATCCGGGGCGAAATCCAAAAGTCCAAAACTGGGTGATCCAACCAAGACGGGACAAAACAGAGTTAAAAAAGGAAGGGGATCCGGTACAGGGACAGGGAATAGAAACAAGATGACAAGGCCAGGCACTCCGAGCCCCAAACTCAGCTGGTCAGGATGCCGTGAAGAAGTCTATGCTGTCGGGTCTCTCCTGGGCCCGCTGCTAGGCGGGCCTTCCAGACGTCTCTCCCAATGCTGAGCCCAGAATAGCAAGAGTGCCAGGCTCAAATAAGGAGGGGTAGGATTGGGGGCAGGTGCACATAATCAGCAAAATAAAAAAGAGCCGGAGCTCCCTTAAGAGGAGGGATTACGATCGTGACACTCTGCCAAATCTGGTTTTGCTTCTCCACTGGAAAATAGTAGAAATTACTCCTGGTCAGGGGAGTGTAGTTACTTTTTCTGGAGAGTTCAAATACTTCAGGGTTTTTGTTTACAAGAGAAAGTGGGACAGTGAGATTGGCCAGAGGTTGGCAGATTAAATTCTTGTGACATTAGCGTAACTGAGTCAGTGGGCACTTTGTTAGTCAGTGGGCTTGTCCATAGTGGTGAAGAAGAAGCTGAATTTTTTAACACAGCTCTTGGTTTAAAGGTTGATTAACATTCCCATCTTCAGCTATGGCCATGAACATTGAAAATCAATGGAAGGACAAGATGACAAATACAAGTGGCAGCAGCAAGGTTTCTTTACAGAACTGCTGGGCTTGGCTGTGACAGGGTGCACTTTGACAGGGTCAGTAGCTTAACTATCCATTAGAGGCTTAAAATAGAGCTGCTACTCCTCTTGAGCATGGAGCCGTTTTAGTTGGTTTGAGCAGGTGATAAGGATGACCTGTTCCAGGACATACAACGGGCACTGTATTTGTTGACTGGCCTGGGAAAACTTGTCAATCCCTAATGAGGAGCTGAAATCTGTTGTGGGGGAAAAGAAGTTCCACCCTTTTGATGTTATTATCAAAAGTTTCACTTGCTTTGATTTCCTTTCTCATTTATGAATTTTTTTAAATGGTCAAAAAACACTGTAAACTTTAAACGTTTGCATTAATCACTTTCCATTAATGAGAGGAATGGACTTTATTGTCCACTGTGGCATAGTTTACAAAGTATTGCTTTGGCAGTTTGTAGTGTATCTTATACATATTGAACCAGTCACCTATTTAAAGCAAGGCTGCCATTCTATTTCACTCATCTGTCTAACCCTAACCCTTAATAAACTTGATTAATTGCTCTGGCATAGTAATCAGAAAGAATTTAAGGGCTGTGGAAATTTCAGATGAACTACTGAGCCATGTACTGTAGCAATAGCAAATACGATTGCTTATTTCAAGGAATGGCTGGATGAGATCCTTGTATCAATTAGCTACAAGCAACCAAATGAGCAAATAGCCTCCTTTCATTTGGAAACTTTCTATTCTAATGAATTGTGTTCTAGTCTAATGAATCAATGATACAATGCTTCAGATTGGCAAAATTACTGCGACGATATATTCCTAGTAAAGGTCTTTATTTGTCAATAGAAATTCAAGAAGAGATCATATTCAGAAGTGTACAATATCATATCACTGATTGAAATTGTTGAATTAGATTAAGCCAGAATAAAAAAGGAATAATGTCAGTGATAGAGGTGATAACAAACCTGCTTTGAGCCATTGAAGAAAAGGTCTCTGTCAGCAGTCAAGTATATGCATTTCTGTATTATGATATCACCTTGTCACTAGCTAGGCAATGGTAACTACCATATAAATGCTAGCAAAAATCAATTTGTTTCCAGATGGGATTAACGTGATGTAGTAGCTTCAGTTACTCAATGAAGATTTCATGATTTGTTTTCTTCAAAGTGCATAACATAACGCATTAGCAGAATGGACCCCTTAGGCCTTATTTACTGGAACTACATATACACATAAGTAAGAAAGCTCACTGACACTGTTTTCTTACACTTCCCTTCCTCCAGATTGGCTCTTAACCTTTCTAAGTCAGGATGACCCCCACGGAGAAGAGGATCCCCTGTCCCATATAGCATATTATATCTGTACCAGTGAATACACATATTGCATCATTTATTTCTACGACTCTGCACTCTGTGTGTAAGACTACTGCATATCAGTGCAAGGCCTGACTTCTCAGACTATGCAGACTACACTAAAAAACAGAATACAGTATGCATTTTGACTGTGAATAATAAACACATTGTTTAAACTAATAAAATAATAAGTATTTACTTAAAATTTATTTTAATTAAGTTATAGTGTACAGAGGCTTATGAGTTTATTCACTTTATTATTTCTGCCCCTAATAGAGGAAATTAGTACTGTACATGTCATAATTCCAAGTCTCATGATGACATCATACTCATAATTTCAAAGACAAACATATTTATTGTAGATTTGTCATTTTTTTAATACAGAACTCTGAACATAAACTGTAAATCATGCGGCAGCATTAGAGAAAATAAAAAATTATAAGGCAGTTTTTGCACCCTACCTCAGGCTTTTAAAGAAATGGGAGAATATCCTCACTAAAGGCAAGATTATCTTTAGACACTGTAAGGTGTAATGAGTGAAAGTGAATGTGCATGCAGCATTTAGAACATTTAACAGTGATTTTGTGTTTATTGAATTCAAACATTTCCATCTACTTGCATAAGGAAAAATAGCTCTATAAACGACCATGAATAGCTGTAAACACAATGAAAACCAAAGAGCACTGTTAAAAAGCCATCAAAATGTCATCTGAGCGTTTGGCGCGCCTTAGTTCTCGAGAGTATGTGTACGAGGTATTTTTAGAAATAAGCTAGGCTTCTCACCAGGCTAACATCTATAAATAATAAAGAATAGGACTGTTTTCCTTGGTCCCACTGGAAACCTTAAAATCCTCTAAAGAGGTAATAAGCTTTTTCATACTGCAACATTCCTTAGCTTTCATTTGCATAACTGTTTTTCAAAAGCCCTTGATAGTTCTGCAACTATTTTGTTTTACTTTTTTAGATCTACATTTGTTCACTGACGCAATTAAGTTAATTTATCATGCAGCGGTGTGGAAATTCACTTGTCCAGCAGTCAACCCTATGTTCAGGAGCTGGTTTATTAAGATGTTAAAATTCAGACTCCTTATTGGATTTCAGTTTAGATAGACAGCCTACAGTACAGTATATAATGTGTAAGAACGATGAAACTGACAATGTAGATATTTATTTAAAAATAATGAAGATTAACAGATTCAGGAAACCAACACTGGAAAACAGATCACCTTTCATATTTACTATAGAGATTATTAGCACATTTGATGAGTGCTAAGTGCTGTTTTTTATTTACTTTAAACATAGCATTTTTCTCAGGTTTTAGAATCAACAATTTGCAATGAAATGGGCCTGATCATAAAATACCAACACAGGAATATTGAAGACCATTTGTTTCCCACAACATGCACAGAACCATCTGCCATTTTAGTGCTGTGATTAAACATGAAAATTTTAGTTGTTGGCTTTGTTGCAATGAAGAGTGGCACAGCCTAGAACTGAACCTGCAGTATTGGAGCTGTAAGAGTCATCCTGCCCCAAAGCTTTTACATTATCAGCTAATTTGTTACAGCTAGTTTCTGACTAAAAACACACACACTCTATATATATAAAGAAATAGAACAGATTATGTACCAAAACATACATCAGAAGTCATCATTTATTTGTGATTTTGTGTTCCAAGATAGAAGAAAATGCTCAAAACACAAGCAATCTACAACCAATTCTAAGAGTCCCATGAAATCAAGGGTGTCCAAATATGAAATTTGCTTTATTATATTAAAATAATAGCTAAATAAATTATTTCGAAACATCTCATTGTTTAATTACACGCACTCATTTTAAGTCTCAAAATAAGAAAGAAAGTACTTATGAATTTACTTGTGATTTGACTTTCTTTAAAAAATCCAGCAGCAGATACATAGTGCTGAATTAATGGAAAGCACTGAAATGCAGGCACTACTAATTCCACACACAGCTGGGGGTGAATTAATTCAATAAAAAAAATATATAGTGTGTAGTTTGTGTGCAAAATGAACTTTAAAAATGTATATGCTTCTGTATTCTGTTATTTAAATTTAAACTTCTTGCTGGATGTAATGCATCAACTTAGAATCTATGGCAACTGAAATATATAGAATGTCCACTGAGACAAGACAGCTCGTATAATTTTTTTAATAAATTGCCATTTTATAGCAAAACAGACATCACACACATATACACAGCCGTTCACCTTACTGGAAGATGAAAAAAGTTAAACAGGCATACGTTTCCTTCTTTAGAACATAAAAACGGTTATGTGACCAAATCAGATGAGATTATTCAGTCCATCTAGCCCCTTTGTAATGGATCTTATTGGTTCAAGGATCTCACCTTCAGCACAATGTAGTCATATTTACTCGATAGAAAACAACAAAAAGAAAAATTTAATACAGTACTGTATGTTATTAACATATGTTAGTATGTTATTTTGTATGTTAGTAAATTATGTTTATAGATTATACATACAATGGTCCAATTCTCATGCAAACACAAGGGAAATGTTTACTGTAAATGTAATAATTTCCTCTTTTCATCATTTTTTGTGGGTTTACGGAGAAAATTCACATGGGTTATTGTTAAATAAAGAAAGAATGATTTCATTTTGGACCTGTATACTGTAACAAGGTCATGATGGTTGCGAGGAACTTAAATGGCTAAAGCATTACAGAAAGATTGGGAAATGTTTGCGAGGGTTACGAATACGCATTTTCATGTGAGAACAAAATAAAATGTCTTCACATGCAGACAGCACAGCATGCGGCTGCAGCTGAGATATAGACCAGAGATATAGATATAGATATAGACCAGAGAACCTCATGGAGGGAGAGGAAGGCATTAACAATACATGGTATGTACAGTATGACTAGTTTAAAGGGAAAGCTACTCTGATCCAAGTATAGGATCAGCCTTCTATGAAGAAGTGGCCAAATTTCCCATTGGCCCTTACCAATCATGGCCTCCTAATAATCCCCATCTATGAATTGGCTTTATCACTCTGCTGTCCTCCCCACTGATAGCTGATGTGTGGTGAGCATTCTGGCACACTATGGCTGCAGTCGCATCATCCAGGTGGATGCTGCACACTGGTGGTGGTGGAGGGGACTCCCCATTACCTGTAAAGTGGAGTGTCCAGAAAAGCGCTATATAAGTGTAAGCAATTACTATTATTAAGTGCAGGTCTCATAAACAGACATCAGCATTTTGTGGCAAAGCAGTCCAAGTGTCATTGGGGTAGGCTTTTGAATAATATGGCAAACTGAGACGTGGAGATGTAGAAAGCAGCAGACTTGGTTGAAAGCAGGCAACTGGTAAGGTAATGAAGCTGGTAGGATCGATCCTGACCAAATGGGATCAACCGAGAGAGGGATTATCCTGCTACAACAAGCCAGACCAAACATCTCTTCCTCATACCCTGCAAGGGCCTGTTTAACTTTAGCTGGTTATAAATCCCAGATTTAGCTACCCCAGAAGGAGTTTGGTTACAAGGTTGTAATCAGACAGTTATAAATTCGGGAGGATATTTAAAGCATGAGGACAAATAGATCAACGTAGAGAAACGTATAGATTGTAGGTTCCAAACTTCGGAGGGAATTTAAGTAAGGAAAAATTAAATGAGTGAAGTCTACCTTTGAATATGCTCAAAGTCAGTGAAATCATAGATTATCAGTTACAGGGGTAGACCAACTAGATTAGGGGATATCCAGGAAGGCAGACAGCTGGTTGGTACCAAGAAAAGGTAGAATTGGAAGAGGAGAAACAAAGCTTACAGAAGCTCCGATTTGGAGGTGGACTGAGGAAAGCAGTAGGTTCACCTCAGTCATACTCTCACTGCAAGCAGGAGGTGTCTGTCAGCATCATGAAGCTCCAAGTCCACATGGAAAGGGTTACGGCTGGTGCAGTAAGTAAGTCTTTCAAGAGCAAGAGGTGGTTGCCTGACAATGATAATTATCAAGGAGACTATAACTATAACCCTAGTTACTCTTCAGGTAGCTGAGTGAGTACCTCGTAGGGATCAGGAAGTCTTCAATGTCACCTCAGGGGAAGTTGTGTAAGTCAGAAGTGAACAGCCAGGGAGAATGGCTCGAACAGTTACAGCTGTGATACGCCATGGTTAGGTGAGAGAGTGAAACCTAAATCTAAGAAATGTAAGCAAAGGGCTTAGGAATGATACTGAGTATAATACTCATGGGGAGCGAGATAAGAATCATGTATCTCCCTAGTGAGATACACAGATGCTCATACTCCTGACCTCTGCAGGTTAGCTGAGAGTTTCCTCATCATCAAATACTCTCATGGGAGGGTGCATCCGATAACATCAGGCAGGTTCTGGCCCACAGTTATACCCTAAGGTTAGGTGAAACTGGGTATACAGTCCAGGAACTCGTATGCTTTTGGAAAGGTCAGAGACTTCAGGTTTCAGTTTCCCCAGAGATATGTAAAGACAGGACTGTTAAAAAGAAACTCCTCTACAGGCCGATGAAAATCCACAGTCATTTAAATTTGATTGGAGGTCTGCAAACATTGGAGGCAGACAGAACAATAAATGGCATTAGCTTGGATACTAGCAGACACTCCATTACAGTACTGATTATTCGAATAGTATGGAGATGTTAGCAGGTAAATATGAATGTTAGGACTGAGAATTGGTTATTAAGTAGAAAATTAGAAATAGAGATTACCCTCAGTTAAGGGGTGAATACTCAACTAAGGGTGATCTGCAACTTACAATTGGCAACCCACTGAAGCTAAGCAGGTGTGAGCCTGGTCAGTACCTGGATGGGAGACCTCCTGGGAAAAACTAAGGTTGCCGCTGGAAGAGGTGTTAGTGAGGCCAGCAGGGGGCGCTCACCCTGCAGTCCATGTGGGTCCTAATGCCCCAGTATAGTGATGGGGGCACTATACTGTAAAACGAGAGCCGTCTTTCGGATGAGATGTAAAACCGAGGTTCTCTGTGGTCATTAAAAATCCCAGGGTGTTTCTCGAAAAGAGTAGGGGTATAACCCTGGTGTCTTGGCCAAATTTCCCATGCCTCCTAATAATCCCCCTGTATGAATTGGGTCTGTATTAGAACCACTGCTTTTCTTAATTTATATCACTGATTGAGATTCTGGTATACAGTAGTTAATAAACAAGTTAAGCTGATTAGCAAACACTGGAGAAGTAGCAATGGCATTCAAAATGATTTAGATAAAGAATGTGTTTTCCTAAAAAAATACCCACTACCAAAGACCTGATTCTTTTTCTATTCAAAATATCTGAAATCTGTAAATTTGAATATTATCTGAAATGTTGTAACAGTTCAAGATCACTGTCTTAAAGAGAGCAAAGAAGAGATACTTTCAGTATAGTTGAACCTTTCTGGCAGAAGTGTCAAAATCCTATTAACGTATACATGTTGAAATAGAATGTTTAGACAATATGACAAAGTTAACTGATTTTTTGGCTTAAAGAAAATTGTTATAGGGAAAACATAAGCAGAACTCAATCTGTGCTCCACGTGGCTAAAATCCAATAAACCTCTTACAAGTTTAGGTGCAAACAAATATCACATGTGATTTCTCACTTCATAACGCAACTGAAACACAATTGTGTACACTGGCAAACTCCTATGCCATTGTCTAAGAATTTGCCTAAACAATTTTAGGCAAGGGTGTAATTTTCTCACCCTCATTCACTCCCAGATCCAACATTCATTTCTAGAGCCTCTTCTGTGAAAAGGTGTCATATCATTTTTACAGAAAGAAAATTGAATTTTCATTGAGCTACCACGTGCGAATAGCAAAATAACAGTAGTACAATGCCAGACCAATTCACATGACTTACATGTCTCTACAACAATCTTATACAGTATATAGTATCATACTTTGAGTAAAGAGATATCTTAAATGGATAGTGATAGAGTACAACCTTCTCAGTGAGCTTACATGGCTCTGATAATATTGATTGAGGTAACACTAGAAAACACCAGATCCTGTTCAAAACATTTGTGGACCATTCAGCATTTGGACTTCAAACCCAAAGCTGACAGTAATAAAATAAAAAATACTTTTGATGAAAGTTCTAGTCAAAATGATATGTGAATAACAAAGATGACTTTCTGTGATCATGCAAAGGAAGTACAAAACTGTCAGAGGAAATATTGAGAGGTATGTCATTCAATTGGGTAAAAAGACCTGGCATGGCAACACTGATTGGATCATTCAACATACCACCTAATATTAAGCTTTGAGCAGTATTTTCAGATATTGCCTGATATTTAAATAGCATTCTAATCAGAAAATCACACAGGTCATAATTATACATACAAGCAAAAAATGGAAAGCTCTACCTGTAATTTGCTGAGATAGTATCGTGCTTCTGGAAGTGAAAAATGTACAGTAGGTAACTATAGGCCTGGCCTTATGATTTGTTGCAGTTCTGAAGACATCATTTAGGAATCACCATGATAACAACAAGCTCCCGCGTTGCATGTTTTTTATCACCCAGTTTCAGTTTTATAGTTTTTAAACTGCTTTTTTTTTTATAGTTTTTTTAAACTGCTTTTAAAGCTCAACTTAGCTCCAATGAGGAACCTAATTCTTAAGACAGCATAATCCTTTATTGAAGATGACATCTTCTTTTACTCCAGATCAGTCACCAGCTATCTCTGGCTCATTATCCCACACCCCCCATTAAAAGCCTAATCCACCGTTTACACAATGTCTGCAAGCAAGCCATGGAGCATACGACTAGCAGATACATCGTTCTAGAGCCTACACTTAAGCAGTGCTGACTCAAAAAAAAAAGAAAAATCAATCTGTATTCTGTCCTGCTGTATAGTATAATTACCTCTCTGAAATAAACTACATCTGTGCTCATGAAAGCCAGAATAGGTCAGCTGCATTTAAAGGTTTGCATGATTCTGAAGATTTCTCATTTACCTGTAAAGGATATTACCGTTCCTACTACCATTAAAAACAACATCAAGGGTATATTACACACTAAAAAACACAAATGTAATTTCCTAACTGGAAATGTCAAGTTACCACCTGTCAAAAGGGCAGAGATAAATAAATAATAAATAATGTATGGAATGTACAGTATAAAATATTATTAATCTAGCAACAACATCTTCAATTCACATATACTACAAGTCTCACATCTGGTTTTCTCTGTAAATGCCCAAGAAATGTTGGCTTAATTGGCTGAAGTACTGTGCTATTCTATTGCTAATACAATAGTAATACATTTCTAGAAACAAAAATTCTATAAGTCTGATATATGAGGGGAGTTTTCTGCATACACAAAAAATAAAGCATTTAGTAAAACTAATAATGTTTTTATGGATTACAGAATTCATGGTAAGCAACTGATAATTCACCATTGTTGTTTAAATCAAGTATCGTCTTTAAATTGTAATATTGTAATATTCTTGGGTTATAATAAAGAAGCAAAGGAAGGTTGATAAATTAACAGATTGAAAAGGGATTTAACTGATGTGTTTAGATGATTGGCCATGACAGTTAGGGAAACAGGGAATTATGTCCATCATTAATTTATCACTGAACAGGATCAAAAGCTAGCCAATAGTATGCAATCTTTCAATGCACTGTTGCGTTAAATCTTCTTGAAATCATGTCTAGATTAAAAATCACAAGACATTTAAGTCATGATCTTTTATTAAGAATGTTTGCTTTTTTGTGTAAGAATCAAACCAAGAAAAAATACATAATAGTGGACAAAATGGTACAGAGATTAAAATGTGAGTTGTGGCAACAGCCTGTACCTTTGACAGACCAGACTCTAGTTTTTAATCTTTCTTAATGGTGAAATATTCTTTATCGTATAACTACAGTATATTTCAGATTTTACCTGAGTGATTCCTGCAAATTCCCTTGCTCTTGATTGTCTCATATAAAATATCAAAATAATAAGAGGAACAGATTCAGACAATAAAAGACAAATAATTTAACATTTCTATCAAGTACCCAATGAAAGACAAAATGAAAGACAAAAATGTGATTAAAATATTTTGATTGAAATCAAAACCTCTGCTAAGACTGATTCCTTTAATGGGAGCTGGTTAACAGTGACAGGTGTTTAAAATTTTATTTAACAAAAATCTCCTTTGTTTTCAGTGTTGAAAATTGATTTCATAGGAATATTCCAGTTACTTTCGAGATGAGACAATTTGAGTTTTAAGATAAAAAAATGTAATCAGTGCAAGGAATGCAGTGTGCTGAAGCCAATTTATTAAGGAAATGTGTGATTTCTGATCAGTATACCTATTGAGAGAGGCAGAATTAAGAAAAAATGTATTCTTCAATATTTCAAAGATGATCACAAATTTTCCAAAAACAAGGGAAGATGAACACATGCTGGCACTTACACGGAAACAAATGCAGACTAAGGTACATAATCTCAAATGAAAAGGCAGGGGGGCTATGTCTTGTAAAGGGACAGGGCCTAACAATAAATGCAAAACAATAACCTTGAGATTCAACAAAGAATCCCATTTTAAATATAATCTCGAACACTGGAGAAATGACCCTACAAGGTTTATACTATGCAATGTGTGTAATTACTTGCCACGTACAATGAGCCTTTCTTTTTGCTTAATTGCATCTTTCTATTGTGAAAAAGCACTGGCTTTTCAAGAGTATCAACATAATAAACCACGGAAGGCTTGGAAGGAAATGGTTAGTGACGATATAATGCACTACTCGGGCAGTAAAATAAAATAAAATTGTAAAAAGCAAACAGCTTACATGTGAGATCTGAGTACACTTTTAGAGTTGCAGTATATGGATGTAGATACTACAGAACTGCAACAGATGCAAACAGACAGGTAGCATATGAAAATGAAGATGAGGGTCATTTGCTCCATTCAAAAACATACACATTTGACTTAAGGCCTTGATGTCTGGGTGAAATGATCCCATTTGACAGCACCACACTTTAGTCACCTATGAATATGAGTGACTCAGTTGCTTAGGGCATGTTCTTTCAGTTCCAGGAGTTTAAAAAAAAATGAATTAAACTGGATACAGTTAGGTCAACAGGTAAAATCAGTATAGAGGACAAATACGTTTTGCTGTTATGTTTTCAGTGCTGTAAAATCTGGTTAAACTGGTTGACAGGAGGCTTCTGCAAGCTAAAATACACACAACACTGGCTCAGCGACCAACCTCTTCCTTTTAATTGCCACTTCTGTGTAAATAAGTGTCATAAAAATACAAATGCTGAATACAGATAATGACACCTTTCTGAGATACACATTAGATCCTATGTTCCATTACAGCCGCAGGATAAGAAGGGTGATTCAGTATTTTGCTCTTGGCTTTAACCCACTTTTATAGTTTATCATTTTTGTTATTTTCTATTTGGAACTACCTTTTTATGTTCACTCCTCTCCACTTCCAGTTGCTAATTAAATCAATCAAAGTGGATCTAGAAAAGGGAGGTCTTGCTTAGCTAAACATGTATTTGTCTTTAAGCAAGCAACCACAGTAACGGATTCAAATAGAGAATTAGGTATGGTATATTTAGATTTTGAAATTACTTTTGATTATGTTCCACATTAGATTAATTTTTAAATTATAGGCTGTAGGCATCCAAGTTATCACTTGTATTTATTCTGAGAACTGGTTAAAAGCGATAGGCAATCTCAATATAATTTGTCAGGCTCTTCTTTCTTTTTTTTATTTACATCTCAGCTCTGCAGTACATGCATTGCACTGGAGGGAAAGACTGTCTGCACACCGAATGCATAATCTTCTAAATTGCAGTGGCAAAACAAAATAATTAGCTTCCCCTGTTTAGGTTTTTCTTTTGGAGGCTGCATATACAATTTAGCAGTTGCTACTGTTAAAATTGGTATTTAAGAATTAATCACTGATGGAAAAAAAATCTTAGAAATCTCCTTTGTGGGGTTAGTTCCTGTGGTTGTTCATGTATTTTTTTTTGTTATATTTTCTTAAAAATAATTTTCCACAAAATACTTTTTTAGAATGCAAAATATAATTTAGGAGACAATGCTCAAACTCTGATAAAGTCATTAGTGGAGGGATCTATAGTCCAAAAGGATCTAAGATCTAAATTATACAGTATTTATTCAAATTTGTAGATGACATCAAAATAGGAGGAGTAGCAGTCAACACTGTAGAAGCAGCAAATGAAATTCAACATTCAAGGCTGTTCACACAACTGGCAAATTACATTTAATGTAGAAAAAGTCAAGTATTACAGCACAGTACAGGATAGGAAACAATGAACATGAAGAGGATGCCTATGAAAAAGATTTAGATGTGTTTATTGATACTATCATTTGTTACTTGTGAATACTTAATTTTTTAAAGTTTCCATGTTCTATGCTACAAATAACAAATCTTGTTATTTGTCTTCATAATAGCATTTTTTACCCTCTTTACCGAGGGAATGACAGCATGGCCTTGTCTGTTAACTATATTTAGTTAGAAAAAGCAAAAGATTAGCTTTTATATCTCACACTTCAGACAGGAGTGTAGTTTAAAATCCAATCACATTCATGACCATATCACAGCACTGATATTGCTTTGTTTTCGTAAAAAATAATTTAGAATGAATAGTAATGAAGCTTCAATTCTTTACCTAATTTTGCGAAATCCATCAGAAAATGTTTACTTAATGTGTGATATAGCAATCGGACAGGAGCCCATGTCATCATCTGACCAGTCTAGTAATGATGACTTGATCACATGACTGTGTATAACCAGAAAGCAAGACTTCAAGGGAGCAGTGTCTGGTACTTGAAAAAGGGAGCAGAGCTTCACTGGTGTGCAGAGGAAAAAGACAGAAACAGAGATTAAGACTAACCAATCTGACTTAGCACTCAGGTTTGTTTGTTCAGAAAGTAGTTTTTTTAGTGTTTTGTGAGCTAGTATACACCTTACATACCAACTGGTTAAGTTGGAGCAGCCCAGTTTGAGATCCAAAGAAAATTCTGTGCTGCTGTTGAGCCACCCACCTAAACTAAGGCTGATGGGCTACACAGCACAACACCGAATTACTTCATGTTGCGGTGTATACTGTATGTATTTGGTGTTTTAGTACTGTACTGTAAAATACAATTAAACATATTAAACATATTGTATAAAATTAATAAATGTCCATATATAATATACTATAGCGCATACAGGTGTATACTACACAAAACTTAGTATTTCAACAATACACTTTCTTACTACAAAAATGAAATCCCTCTTGTCTTTTTTTCTGTGCAGGTGTCGTTCATTCTCATATTGCAGGTAGTGAACTTTGTGACACACCTGAGACAAAATCGCAAAATATAACTGCTATACCTTGGAGCTGAAATTAGATGTGATAAGTTGGTGCTGATGATGCTGAAGTTGGATATGTTAATGGCTTACCAGCTACAACGGTATGTAGCATGTATGAGGATGCAAAACGTGCCCGTTCAATTTCTTAACATACAACACCACTTTATTCAAAGTTAATTATGATGGAACATAACACTCTAGTGGAGAAATCCATGTGAATAATTGCTTAGTTATTTGTTGAATCTTCATGATTAGTTTCCTCTTTCAGACAATAAATAGGCAAAAAGAATGGTACAGCATACAAAACCTGTAGAATTTCATAAAGTATTATTATTACACTGAGAATAGTGTGTAGATTTTTTGGTGATCAAATTTGATTTTCCTCAAAATAGTATCAAACAATACAGTACAGAGTTTTGATCACACCATTACAAAACAGTGACCTGCTGCTTTGGGATTGGTCCATAAAAGGGCATTTTCTGTAGGTACACTCCTTTCATGAAACGAATGTCCTTCACTAACAGATTAAAAGAACATACTCTCGTCTAGTTCTTTTATAGTCTTGAACAGAGCAGAATATCAGGGGACTTGATTGACATATTCACAATCCAAAGAAATAATGACCAAGCAACTCAAAGGTCTTTGTTAAAATCAATATTGAAACATGAACAAGATGACACAAGTGAAAACTAAGGGGAAGTACAGTATATTTAAGATTGAGAATACGAGGTACTTCTTTACACAGAGGTGATATTCTGGCTTTCATCAAGAAATGACTAGAGAAGAACCTCGGCTCAATCACTTACAAGCTTGAAAATGCTCGAGATGGGCTGAATGCCCTCCTCATGTTTGTAACCTTTTTATAACTATCGTACCAGCAACCATCTGTCAGTTTCCAAGCTGTGAGGCTTACAGTGCCTAGAGCATAGTTAACTTTCCTTTGAACACAAGTGAACTATATATTTCTTTCATATTATCCTAATATACATATTGATGAGGAAAATAACAGTTTCATTTTGATACACCTGATGGTTCAGAATTAAAAATGAAAAAAAGAAGATACATTTTCTCCAACAAACTTACCTTCTTCAAAACACTTTCATACCTAAACTACAGTACAGTTAAATGACTAGTGACCTGAACTTTTTAATTTAGTGGAAACATTTTTTTTCTTGTTACTCCCTCATAAAGTGATTGAATGCTTTGAAAACTGTCCTTAGATAATGAAGAATTGGCAACTCTGACAATGACTTTTAAAAATGGTATATCATATATTTTGCAAAGCCATATAAAGTAAGATTAGGCTACTAATACAAAATATATGAGGCAGACATGAGAAAGAAAAATCATGAATAGTTTATTTCAAAGTGCAATAACTGAAATTATTTATCATAAAACATAAATTAAAAAACTCTTTATTTATATAATAGGAGAGCTTACTTCTTTTTCGATTTCAAATAAAGTTTGACACCATATGTATTTCAGATTCAATTTGTGCCTTGCATACTTCAGATAGTATTTATTTCATATTGCTTATCCACTGCCTTTTGCATGACAATTTATAGAAGTTAATGCTTTGTCCAAAACCCTTAAATAATGACTCCAGAATAAGCTGGCACTGAAAACCTCGGATTGATTAGATAGTGGATACTACATTCAAGCATTCATAATACTTAATGGAACATTTAAAATGAATGTTTCTTATAATTGTTTAGATATTCGTTTCACCGTTTAGGCACCTTGAAATGCAAACAACTTTACTGAAACACTTATCCTTTTTGTTTTAACGTTCTGAAACACTTTATTAAGATGCAGCATTCATTAAGATCCAAAATCACCATTAATGGAAATAAAAACAACCATTCAGATGCCGCTAACAGCTTTTTAAATGTAATCGTAGTTTAGACAGTTTCCACAATGCTGTTCATTTTTAATTGCTCTATACTTGGGACTCAGCTGTAGTCCAACTGTTTCAACCAGTTGTGTCTTGATTATCAAGACACAGCCTATACAACTTACTGATTTTGTTATATGAAAATATTACTGTACTGTATGTATAAACAAGTCATTTCTCATAGTTCTCTTCACCCTTGGAAAAGTTCAACAGGCATATGGCAATATGTCACAAACTAAGCACCCAAAAATGGAATGTTCTCTTTCTAATAAGTCACTGAAGCATCCACTGCCTCTGGGCATCTCTGTGTAGAGGGATTTTAGTACTCTGCAAATAGTCAAACACAGCAGTTTTACCTGCCTGTTTTTTAATTCATCATTACAGATTTTTCTACTAAAGGAAGATATAAAAAATGCAGTTTCCTAAAACTTCAACAACTTTAAAAAGCAGCTCAGAGTAGGGGTTAGGTTCAGGATGGCTGTCAGTTCAACTCCTGAGTGGAAGTGTTGTGCCCTTGAGCAAGGTATGTCATGGAAGTTATTCTACTAAATAATGCTGCTAAATGGGAGATTTACATTGTAAATGAGGACTTGTTCTCGACTGATTTACCAAGTTAAAAATGTAACCGGATATGTGGTGTTATCATCTTTTCACTCTACTCAAGTTCTTAGAGTAGATTTCTTTCCCCATTTGTAAACTTGCTTAATGTTATAGAATAGAACACAAAGCATGCTGACTACCAACAATTCTTCAAGGAAGTTCAAATAACCATTCCTTTGATAAGTTTGTCAGTGTTTTCCTGTAGGTCCTGAAGCATGTTCCCTGCAGCACGAACCATGCGCTTGTATAATAGTTAGGAGTTTGCACACACCAGAATGAAAGTACACCTCCAGAGGGGTTCTGCTAAAATGATTGTGCCAATCTGTCTTGCATACCTCACAAAAGGACTGCTTGGAGCCCACAGAAAAGAACAAAAGAACAAAAAAAAATTCAATAGATTTGAGACTCATTTGTTTTTTAAATGATCCTGCTTTCTCTTTATATAGTATTCTGTTGTGTGGTGGAGCTGCAAGCAAATACTGGCTGCAGCACATCATCCAGGTGGATGCAGCACTTCACTATAAGTTTGGGATCCTTTGGAA
This sequence comes from Lepisosteus platostomus, assembly GCF_059453375.1. Taxonomy (NCBI): domain Eukaryota; kingdom Metazoa; phylum Chordata; class Actinopteri; order Semionotiformes; family Lepisosteidae; genus Lepisosteus; species Lepisosteus platostomus. The sequence goes on from NC_142625.1 coordinate 19,752,191, forward strand.
TGAAAACATTTTTATAAATCCACATGATTGTTACTTCTAGTAGAATAACATCATTATACTATACTTTAGTATAATAACATTAACATTAACAACATGGTGCATTTGATTGAATTTTCCCATGTAACAGCAGTAACAGTTAAACAAACACACCAAGTTGGACAAATGAAAAGAACATGATAAAAATACTTTAAAAAAAGAAACTTTTCCAAATATAAAATATATTTAAGACCAATTTAATACAGTAAATCAGTTTCTAATTTCTGTAAGTAACCTTCTCCTTCTGGTATATCTTATTTACTGTGCCCTTCTACATTTAATCATTTTAATTTAATAAGATTATTAAAATTGCTACTTTAAAAATGACATTACTCTCTACATTTATCCACATTAATAGCTATTATCCAGCACTGTCTGATTTTGACTTGAGAAGATAATATAATTAAAATACAGATGTACAATATACTGAAAATGAGATAAAAACTTTTATCTGTCTTTAGAAGGAGGTTATCGGTTGAGAAGATAATATAATTAAAATACAGATGTACAATATACTGAAAATGAGATAAAAAACTTTTATCTGTTTTTAGAAGGAGGTTATCGGTAATCTCCTTCAAAAGAAATTTGTCTTTCATACCCTACTTCATACCATATGTTGCAAGCAGAGTAAATGAGGAATTTAACTGTCATTCTCTCTAGGCAGCCCAAGACCTTTTCTAGCTACTTTAAGCATTACCTCTGAAGTGCGACATTTCACTTTCTCTTCCATCAGAAGTTATCTGTAGCGTATCGGGAAAAGCCTTTTGAATGGCAGCTCATAGACTCCAAACAATATGCTCATTAATCTTGCTTTTATATTTTAGGAACTTTTTAACTGTTTGCATTCTGTCAGCTTTCTTTTTTAATCTATCAAAAATATAGGAGTTATTTTTTACATTTAATGTGGAGGTACATCATGGAAAGGGGAAACAGAATGTAGGAAGATATTTTCTGTACAATCATCAATAATATAAAATTAGGAATGATGCAGAGGTATATCAGACATACAGTGCTTTCAAAAATATTAACTATCTTCCAGTTAAGTTCCACTTTGTTTAAAAATATTTGCTTTAACAACGATTTAACAACAAATATTTTTAAGACTTGTTGTTAAACGTTAAATGTATAAAAAATGCAAAAAATGCAAAGAAATATGTTGATTACATACAGTAGTATGTACTCAGTCCCTTTGCTATGACAATCCTAAATTATTTCAGGTGTAGAAATTACTTTGACATATCACACAATTTGTTGAATGGCCTCTGTCTGCGAGTAATAATAGTGGTTCACCTGATTTCAGGAAAATACACCTGTCTCTGTAAGGTCCCTCAGCTGGGTGGTGAATTTCAAGCAATGATTCAACCATGAAGCCCATGGAGCTTTCAAAACAACTCAGGGATAAAGTTGTAGAAGGGTACAGATCAAGAACAGCATATACAATTATTTAAAAAACACCGTACATCCCTTTGAGCATCATGAAGTCGATCAGTGGGTGTATCATACCACCCAGATGCAGCTTAGATCAGGCTTTCCATCCAAACTGAGCAACTGAGCTCTATACATTGAAAGAGCTATACATTTCAATGGGTAGATGTTCGTTATCCACAGGCCCCAAAGCTAGCCTGTATGGGAGATAGTCAAACTTGTGTCACATCCCAAAGGGAGTTTGTCACTCTCACATAGAACATTAAAGTGATACTGCAAACATGTGGTAAAAGGTTTTGTGGTCAGACAACACAAAGTTAGGACCATTTGGTCTAAATGCAAAGTGCAAATCAAACACAGCACATCACCCAGTCAATGTCATCACTTCCACAGTATCAAGCATGAGCTGCATTATGTTACGGGTGCTATGCATCAGCAGGGCGAGGAGTATGTCAAGCAATAAGGGGAAACCGTAAAAAGATAATTACAGGCAAATCTCCATTCTTTTAACAGACCTAAAACTGGGACATTTACTTCTCAGTGGCACAATGGCCCAAAGCTACACCAGAGTGGGTTAACAAGAAGAAAGTGAAAATCCTTAAGTGGCGCTGTCAAACTCCTGACTAGAATATGTGGCAAGATTTGAAAATTGCTGTCCATCAATGATTCCCAACCAATAAAGGTCCTCATATGCAAATTTGGTAAAGTCATTTCCAAAAAGATGTGGTCACTGCCAAAGGTGTTTGTACTCAGGGAGAATACCTATGCAATTAAGATGTTTCACCGGTTGCTAACATTTACTTCTTTCAACCATAGAAGTGTTCAGTTTTGAGCAGTCATATCTTGATTAAAGATATGTTCCAAAACCAATACAGGTACATCATTTGTAATTCAACAAAATGGGACGACACTGGAAGGGGAAGAATACTTTTGTAAGACACTGTTTAAATGCTACGGTTAATACCATGACAGTCATACTGTATATACCATTTTCTGTAAAAATGTACTTGTATTGTTAATATATACAGTTTGAATGTAATATACTGTACACTTGAACAACAGCTTTTTTAACCACATAGCTTTGGAAACCCGTATGCACTATCAACTGTTCAGGAGACACTCAAAACATTACAGTTTTGCACATTTTGGAAAATTTTATTTAGTAGAAAAAATATCACAGTCTTGAGATAAGTCAGGCTCCCTTGCACTCCGTCAGTTTCTTGTTCCAATGGGAAGTATAAACTCTCCTGGAATCTCACCCTGTGACAGGACACAGGGATCTTCACACTGTGTCAAACGCGCTGTACACTACCATACAAACACATTTATTTCTTAGTCTAACTTACCATACAATGTTATGTTAGTTATGCCTCCAATTTGAATGGCCTATGCTTATTGGGTATGAACTGTGCATGCACTTAGACCTAATTAAATCTGGAGATAATGCTGGAATATTCCAAAAGCTTTTTCTTGGTTACTGTCTCCTCTAAGCAATCTCCTGTGTAAAGGAAGAGTAAATGAATGCAGTGTGAAAGGCTGTGACTCACAGCAAGGATGTGCCCATCTGCATCCAATCAGACACCCAGAGCATGTGAAGCCAACATTAAAATATAAACATTTTTTGTCACTTTGTTTGCTCTTGACAGACTAACAAAAGGAATGGAAATGAATCAAATGAAGATATAATGAAGAAAAGAATTAGCACGTTTCTTGTATGTAAGACTATACTCAATCTAAAATATTCTAAAAAATATTTAGCTTTTTGACAGAATAAAAAGCTATGTTGTAACGCATTTCAATAAGTGCATTACTGCAATAAGTGGGTAATTATTTGACAGCAGTAAATTGGATAATATTTCCAAAATCTACACAGGCTAGCCCAGATACTCATAAGCCCAAACACTTACAGTATAATGTAATATGTAATAGAGTGTAAAGAATCAGCAGGCCAAAATTCTTACAAGCAGTAAAGCTTTGAATTTAAATTTTCATTTTAAATTGACCATTTAAAATATAATTACTTTAAATTGATAATTTAATGACAATTGTTCATAATAGAAATTTTCAGAGATCTGTTCATTCTCTTTAACCAAAAGTAAGGTTGCAGACAAGAGGAGGAGACCCATCTGGTAGCTAATTCGAATTTGGTTCTTACTAATATAAAGTACATGGATTTCTGAGATAGGAAC